>NC_057823.1:10848014-11473014 GCF_910594005.1 Cervus elaphus
TAAACATCGCTAATTATTGGAGAAATGCAAATCAAGATTACGGCTAGGTACCACTTCACGCTAGTTAGAATGGTCATCATTAAAAATTCTGCAAATAACATGCCAGAGAGGTTGTGGAAAAAGAGAACTCTCCTACTCTGTTGGTGGGAACACAAATTGGATCCCAATGTTCATAGCAGCACTATTTACACTAGCCAAGATGTGGATGCAACTTAAATGTCCACTGACAGAAGAATGGATAAAGTGGTATATATACACAATGGAATATTATTCAGTCATAAAAAGAATGAAATAATACTATTTGCAGCTACACAGATGAACCTAGAGATTAATACTGAAGTAAGTCAGAAAGAGAAAAATCAATACCATATGATGTCACTTATATGTGAAATCTAAAATATGACACAAATGAACTTATTTATAAAAGAGAAACAGACTTATAGACATAGAAAACAAAGGTTATCAAAGGAGAAAGGAGGTGGAGGAGAGATAAATTAGGAGTTTTGGGATTAACAGATACAAACTACTACATATAAAATAGATAAACAGCAAGCTCCTAAATATTCACAAATCAATCAATGTGATACACCATATTAACAAATTGAAAGATAAAAACCATGTGATTATCTCAATAGATGCAGAGAAAGCCTTTGACAAGATTCAACACCCATTTATGATAAAAACTCTCCAGAAAGCAGGCGTAGAAGGAACATACCTCAACATAATAAAAGCCATATATGACAAACCCACAGCAAATGTTATCCTCAATGGTGAAAATTTGAAAGCATTTCATCTAAAATCAGGAAAAATATAAGTGTGTCTACTCTCACCACTACTATTCAACATAGTTTTGGAAGTCCTAGTCACAGCAATCAGAGAAGAAAAAGAAATAAAAGGAATCCAGATTGGAAAAGAAAAATAAAACTCTCACTGTTTGCAGATGACATGATCTGCACAGAAAAACCTAAAGACACTACTGGAAAATTACTAGAGCTAATCAATGAATATAGTAAAGTTGAAGGATATAAAATTAATACACAGAAATCCCTTGCATTCCTATACACTAACAATGAGAAAGCAGAAAGAGACATTAAGGAAACAATCCAATTCACCATTGCAATGAAAATAATAAAGTACTTAGGCATAAAGTTACCAAAAGAAACAAAAGACCTATATATAGAAAACTATAAAACACTGATGAAAGAAATCAAAGATGACACAAATAGATGGAGAAATATACCATATTTGTGGATTGGAAGGATCAATATAGTGAAAATGAGTATATGACCCAAAGCAATCTATAGATTCAATGAAATCCCTATCAAGCTACCAATGGTATTTTTCACAGAACTAGAACAAATAATTTCACAATTTGTATGGAAACACAAAAAACCTTGAATAGCCAAAGCAATCTTCAGAAATAAGAATGGAACTGGAGGTATCAACCTGCTTGACTTTGGACTATACTACAAAACTACAGTCATCAAGACAGCATGGTATTGGCACAAGGACAGAAATATAGATCAATAGAACAAAATAGAAAGCCCAGAGATAAACCCATTTATGTATAGGCACCTTATCTTTGATCAAGAAGGCAAAAATATACAATGGAGGAAAGACAATCTCTTTAACAAGTGGTTCTGGGAAAACTAGTCAATCACCTGTAAAAGAATGAAACTAGAATACTTTTTAACACCATACACAAAAATAAACTCAAAGTGGATAATGATGAATAGACAAAGATCTAAATGTCAAACCAGAAACTATAAAACTCTAAGGGGAAAACATAGGCAGAACACTCTCTGACATAAATCACAGCAAGATCCTCTATGACCCACCTCCTGGAGTAATGTAAATAAAAACAAAAATAAGCAAATGGGACCTAATTAAACTTAAAAGCTTTTGAACAACAAAGGAAGCTATAAGCAAGGTGAAAAGGCAGTCCTCAGAATGGGAGAAAATAATAGCAAATGAAAAAACTGACAAAGAATTAATCTCCAAAATATACAAGAAACTCATGCAGCTCAATACCAGAAAAATAAACGACCCAATCAAAAAATGAGCCAAAGACATTTCTCCAAAGAAGACTTACAGATTGGCTAACAAACACATGGAAAGATGCTCAACATCACTCATTATCAGAGAAATGCAAATCAAAACCACAATGAGGTACCATCTCACACCAGTCAGAATGGCTGACACAAAAAAGTCTACAAACAATAAATGCTGGAGAGGGTGTGGAGAAAAGGGAACCCTCTTACACTGTTGGTGGGAATGCAAACTAGTACAGCCACTATGGAGAACAGTGTGGAGATTCCTTAAAAAACTGGAAATAGAACTGCCATATGACCCAGCAATCCCACTTCTGGGCATACACACTGAGGAAATCAGAATTGAAAGAGATGCATGTACCCCAATGTTCATCGCAGCACTGTTTACAATAGCCAGGACATGGAAGCAACCTAGATGTCCATTGGCAGACGAATGGATAAGGAAGTTGTGTACATATACATAATGGAATATTAGTCAACTATAAAAGAGAACACATTTGAGTCAGTTCTAATGAGGTGGATGAAACTGGAGCCCATTATACAGAGTGAAGTAAGTCAAAAGAGAAACACCAATACAGTATATTAATGCATATGTATGGAATTTAGAAAGACGGTAATGACGATCCTATATGCAAGGCAGCAAAAGAGACACAGATCTAAAGAACAGAGTTTTGGACTATGTGGGAGAAGGCGAGAATGGAACAGTGTGAGAGAATAGCACTGAAACATGTATATTACCATATGTAAAAGAGATGACCAGTCCTAGTTCGATGCATGAAACAGGGCACTTAAAACCAGTGCTCTGGAACAGCCCAGAGGTATGGGATGGGGAGGGAGGTGCGAAGGGATTCAGAATGGTGGGACACATGTACACCCATGACTGATTCATATTGATTTATGGCAAAGACCACCACAATATTGTAAAGTAATTGCCTCCAATTAAAATTAAAAAACAAAACAAAAAAGGTCCTGTGTGTATAGCACAGGAAACTATACTCAAGATCCTGTAATAAATTATAACTGAAAATATTCTGAGTTATATGTATATTGGGTTGGCCAAAAAGTTATTTTGAGTTTTCCTATAACATCTTATGGGAAAACAGGAATGAACTTTTTTGGTCAAAGAGGTTTAATATGTACACATAACTTTGTTGCATACCCAAAACTAACACAATATTGTAAATCAACTATACTTCAATAATAAATAAATAAATAAAATTTATCTACTTAACATTATTGGAAGAACTTTATTAATATTACACAGTTTGTGTCTGGAGGAGCTGTAATGATGGCCTCTCTTTCATTACTGGTATCGGTAATTTGTGTTTTCTCTTTCTGTTTTCTTGGTCAGTATATTGTTGAGTTATTTATCTTATTACTCTTTTAAAGAAACCATTTTTTAGCTTTATAAATTTTCTCTATAAACTAGGACTGCTTGCCTCCCACATACTTTATTGATTCATGCTGTTATCTTTATTTTTTACTGCCTCTACTTACTTTATGGAGCAGGAAATGGCAACTTCACATGCAAATCCCATGGGCGGAGGAGCTTGGAGGGCTACAGTCCATGGGGCTGCAAAGAGTCGGACACTGAGCATACACTCTTACTTTAAGTTTAACTTGACCTTTTTAAAAAAAATATAGACACTTAGATCAATGTTTTTCAATCTTTCTTATTCTTCCATGTATCTATCCAAAACTATAAACTCATATCTAAGCTCTGCTTTAATGAGAATCTCATACATTTTGATATACTGATTTGTTATAATTATATTAAAAATTATTTTTCATATGATTCTTTTTCTGACCCATGAATTGTTGTTTTTGTTTTTAAAGATATTTATTTATTTTAAAGATGATGATGCTGTGAAAGTGCTGCACTCAATATGCCAGCAAACTTGGAAAACTCAGCAGTGGCCACAGGACTGGAAAAGGTCAGTTTTCTTTCCAATCCCAAAGAAGGATAATGCCAAAGAATGCTCACACTACCACACAATTGCACTCATCTCACACGCTAGTAAAGTAATGCTTAAAATTCTCCACACGAAGCTTCAGCAATATGTGAACTGTGAATCTCCAGATGTTCAAGTTGGTTTTAGAAAAGGCAGAGGAACCAGAGATCAAATTGCCAATATCTGCTGGATCATCGAAAAAGCTAGAGAGTTCCAAAAAAACATCTATTTCTGCTTTATTGACTAAGCCAAAGCCTTCAACTGTGTGGATCACAATAAACTGTGGAAAACTCTGAAAGAGATGGGAATACCAGACCACTTGACCTTCCTCTTGAGAAACCTGTATGCAGGTCAGGAAGCAACAGTTAGAACTGGACATGGAACAACAGACTGGTTCCAAATAGGAAAAGGAGTGCATCAAGGTTGTATATTGTCACCCTGCTTATTCAACTTATATGCAGAGTACCTCATGAGAAATGCTGGGCTAGAGGAAGCACAAGCTGAAATCAAGATTGCCGGGAGAAATATCAATAACCTCAGATATGGAGATGACACCACCCTTATGGCAGAAAGTGAAGAAAAACTAAAGAGCCTCTTGATGAATATGAAAGAGGAGAGTGAAAAAGTTGGCTTAAAGCTCAACATTCAGAAAACTAAGATCATGACATCTGGTCCCATCACTTCATGGCAAAAAATGGGGGAAACAGTGGCTGATTTATTTTTCTGGGCACCAAAATCACTGCAGATGGTGATTGCAGCCACAAAATTAAAAGACGCTTACTCCTTGGAAGGAAAGTTATGACCAACCTAGACAGCATATTAAAAAAACAGAGACATTACTTTGTCAACAAAGGTCCATCTAGTCAAGGCTATGGTTTTTCCAGTGCTTATGTATGGATGTGAGAGTTGAACTATAAAGAAAGCTGAGTGCTGAAGAATTGATGCTTTTGAACTGTGGTGTAGGAGAAGACTTTAAGAGTCCTTTGGACTGTAAGCAGATCCAACCAGTCCATCCTAAAGGAAATCAGTCGTGAGTATTCACTGGAAGGACTGATGCTGAAGCTGAAACTCCAATACTTTCGCCACCTGATGTGAAGAGTTGACTCATTTGAAAAGACCCTGATGCTGGGACGGATTGGGGGCAGGAGGAGAAGGGGATGACAGAGGATGAGATGGTTGGATGGCATCACTGACTCGATGGACATGGGTTTGGGTGGTCTCTGGGAGGTGGTGATGGACAGGGAGGCCTGGCGTGCTGTGGTTCATGGGGTCACAAAGAGTTGGACATGACTGAGCAACTGAACTGATACTGATTTATTTGACTGTGTCAGGACTTGACTGCAGCCTGCAGGATCTTCCCTTGTGGTGCACAGGCTCTCTAGTTGTGGCCTGCAGGCTTAGTTGTTCTGTGGGATGTGGGGTCATAGTTCCAGACCAGGAACTGAACACACATCCCCTGCATTGCAAGGTGGATTCTTAACCGCTGGACCACTGGGGAAGTCCCTGTTCTGTTTTTAAGCAATGTATTATTTAATTTCCACAGATTTGGAGATTTTTCTAATTAACCATTTGATTAATTTCTAATTATTTATGTCATAGTTAGAGATTATACTGGTAGTGATCTCAGTCATTTGGAATTCATTGAGACTTGATCTATAACCCATCATATGGATCTGTTTTACTAAATATTGATGTAACCTGCAAAAAAATAAGCATTATGTTGAATATGTTGCTCTCTGCTTTCTATTTGTATCATCTGTTATTATTTCCTTTTTGGCCTTTTTTCAATTAATTGAACATTAAAATTTTTTTTCTATTTATCTCCTCTTTTATGTTTTTAGGTACATCTCTTGGATTTATTTTTTGAAATGATCACTACGGTGAATTCAATAGGTATTCTTCATTTATCACATTTGTCCTTAGATTATTTTTATACCACATATTGTGTGCTCAGTCGCTAAGCCATGTCTGACTCTTTGCAACTCCATGGACTGTAGCCCACCAGGCTCCTCTGTCCATGGGATTTTTCAGGCAAGAATACTGGAGAGGGTTGCCGTTTCCTACTCTATGGAATTTTCACTCTCTAGGGTTCAAACCCATGTCTCTTGCATCTCCTGCTTTGGCAGGTGGATCTTTACCACTGTGCCACCTGGGAACCCATACCACATACTGTATACAGTTAATAACTTAAAACAAGTTATTGCAACCATCCATGTTGCTGCAAATGGTAAAATTTAATTCTTTTTATGTCTGAGTAGTACTCTATTGTATGTATATACCACATATTTCAGTTTCAGTTTAGTTGCTCAATTGTATCCAACTCTTGGTGACCCCATGGACTACAGCATGCCAGGCTTCCCTGTCCATCACCAACTTCCGGAGCTTGCTCAAACTCATGTCCATCGAGTTGGTGATGCCATCCAACCATCTCATCCTCTGTCGTCCCCTTCTCCTCCTGCCTTCAATCTTTCCCAGCATCAGTGTCTTTTCTAAGGAGTCAGTTCTTCTCATCAGGTGGCCAAAGTATTGGAGTTTCAGCTTCAGCATCAGTTCTTCCAATGAATATTCAGGGTTGATTTTCTTTAGGATTGACTGGTTGGATCTCTTTGCAGTCCAAGGGACTCTCAAGAGTCTTCTACAACACCACAGTTCAAAAGCATCAATTCTTCAGCACTCAGCTTTCTTTATGGTCCAACTCTCACATCCATACATGACTACTGGAAAAACCATAGTTTTAACTAGACAGACCTTTGTCAGTAAAGTAATATCTCTGTTTTTTAATATGCTGTCTAGGTTTGTCACAGTTTTTCTTCCAAGGAGCAGGAATCTTTTAATTTCATGGCTGCAGTTACTATTTGCAGTGATTTTGGAGCCCAAGAAAATAGAACCTGTCGTTGTTTCCATTGTTTCCTCTTCTATTTGCTGTGAAATTATGGGACCAGATGCCATGATCTTACTTCTTTGAATGTTGAGTTTTAAGCCAGCTTTTTCACTCACCTCTTTCACTTTCATCAAGAGGCTCTTTAGTTCCTCTTTGCTTTCTGCCACATTAGTTCATCCATTTGTTGTTGGACACTTAGGTTGTCTCTTTGAACATTTTACCTGTGTTTTAAAATAAGGCTGTGAGATATCTCTGTGCCTTTCATCCTGACTCCAATCTTTCCCCCTACTGCTAAGCAGATGATCCCTTTGATCATAGGAAGATTTGGGGTGGCAGCAGATTGGGTTAAAATGTTAAAATGATTTCAGATTGCTTTTGGATTCATCTCCACTGTGAATTTTGTGTTTGCTTTCAGCTCCATTCTCACTACTCTTTACTCAGCAAAATTTTCTTGGGAGAAAATAGCCAGACTGAGGGACTTATTTCTGTGTTTGGAATCCAAGATTCCAATCAATAGTAATGATCATGACAGCACACATGTTATCTTTAAACATTGGGAAATTTTCTTCTGTCTCAGCAGAATCTCTCCATGAAACTCCTCCCAGTATTAAAGAGGCTGCTAGTCTTCACTCACCTATGAAAAGATTATCCCTCTTGAAGTTTAGTTTATTGAAACTTCTTTTCATCCATCACTTTTGAAAAGTTCTAAATAATTGATGAATTTTTAGTTCATCTAGTTTCTTGTTGTTGTATTGTGGAACTTATAAAAACTTTAGGAATCCATTACTATACATTGAAATTCATGTTCAAAAGTTTCTCTAATGGTTACAAACTTTTGTGTAAACAAGGAAGTGGTAATGATAGAGGAAAAATAAGGAGTTATAGAGTCACCCTTGAAAGAAAGAATTGCAGGGTAGGGATTCACAGTAATAAGTAAGGGCTGCTGATCATGTCATTGCAAAGCTGGGGTAAAGCCATGATACCTCCAAGATGGGAAGTCATTTCCACAAGCCATTCTGCCAAGAGATCATCAGAGTGGTGGATGAATCTATGAGAATTCTCAACCCCCTAAATGAGTGACCAACCCAGAATTACAAAACATGTAAGAAGCAGTTCCATGAGTGATCACAAATTCAACATATGGAAAAATTCACATTCAAGAGGTAGTGATAATAGACAACCTGAAAATGATTTTAAAACAAGTACATTTAGTAGCTTTATAGTGATAAAGGACAAGGTCATATCCATGAAACAAGAATAGTTACTCTTGATAAAAGAACCAACAATAGGTAATTAAAATGAAAATTCTATGACAGATTGATGGCAGCAATAGCAAGCCAAGCATAAGAGAGAACTGGCAAGCTGGAAGACCAAAGAGCAATTCTGCTAGGATACAGCATGACAAAATGAAAAATATAAGCAGAGACTTATAGCAGATTATAGGGAAATCAGAAGGCCACATGGGAAAAATTATGCCTCACATTATACCCCCCAAATATATCCTAAAATAATCAGAATACAGTTGAGAACAATATTCTTATAATATATTGGAGGAGAGAATTTTTAAAGTAAGACATAAAAATAAGTAAAAAGATTTATGATTTTGACTCCATTAAAAAAACTTCATATGAAAAATCCCAGAAAGTTTAAATTCAAAGGCACTTTAAAGAGTATCTTTGCTTAATATATAACATATAAAGATATAAAGAACTTCTACAAATCAGTAAGAACAGCTCTTTGGAGAGTTGATATAAACAGGAAATCCATAGTCAAGGAAATTTGAATGGTCAAAAAACTTATGAAAAGATACACCCTCACTAGAAATCAGGGACATTGAAAGTAAAACAATCAAGAAATGTAATTTTCTTTCATGAAATTGGCAGAAATTTGAAGTTATTCAAAATGTTGCTGATGTAGTTGGGGATGGGTGAGAGTCTCTGCAGAACAATCTGGCAATATTTATTAAAACTAAAAATACTTGCACTTTATTATAGACTGATTCGTCTTCTAGAAATCTTAATTGTGTGTGAGAAGGAAGAAGAAGAGGAGGGAAGAGATAAGTGATCCAGTGCTTCTGACAAGGTTAATGGTGTAGACAAAGGTAGAGGAAGAACCTAAGCCTGATCTGAAATCAACTCGCCCACTGAACATGGCTTAAAGCCTTTCATTCCTTCTGTCAATACTCATAAGGTGTCTAAGAAATAAAACCAATCCGCCCCAAGGAACCTTATTCTTTTCTATATTCCCTCCACTACATCTACCACAGTGGAACAGTTCTAAAAAGTATTTTTGATTTGGGGAGGAATAAACACATCTCAAGTCTATCTCTTTTGAACTTCAAGCCTATTTCTTGTAACTTCACGGAAGCTTTAATGGGTCTGGAAGGAGCAGGGGTAGAAATTAAAGGGAAGGGCAGTAGCAAAGACTCTGGCTTCATCTTGCTGGTTTGTAATACTGCATAAAACGTTTCCACTCCACCCCACTTATCTGGTCAGTGCTTCATGCAGTAAGACCATTATAAGGGCTCCCAGTCATGCCTTTGACTTTAACTTCACTTATGACCTCAGAGTGATCAGCTCAAGGATGACTGTGGCCAGAACATTATTGTCAGAGCACCAGCCCCTTGATTCCATTTTTTTGGGCTTGGATTTCAAGAGTTGGATTTGATCTGTTGCTCACTGTACAAAATGTGTAAGAATGGGATAATGTGGGATAATAATAGGTGGCTGAAAAATTTACAAGCTGTGATCCTGTGATCCATCTCTGTTCTTGGGTTGACAGTTTTGTAGTAAAATTTTTCTTTGGTTTAAGACAAACAAACAAACAAATCCTTCCTCTTGTTTAAATAATTGGGATCATTAAATCCACAAGAGAAAAAGCAAGTCTTGGAGGAAGGAGGGAGCTGGTCAGAATATGTCTTGAACCACATGGACTGCAAACTAAAGATGGGTCTCAACTGTAAGGCAGGGTCCCTGGGACAAACGGGCATCCCTCAGGAGGTCATCTCTTTGATCTGAAGCCAGTTCTGAAAAGGATCTTGACCAAAGCCATTTGAACTTCTCGGTTCCTCAGGCTATAGATTAGGGGGTTGAGCGTGGGTGTGATGAGACTGTAGAAGAGGGAGACCACATTGTCCTGCTGTGGGGTGTGGTATGTGCCTGGTACCATGTACATGAACACTGCTGCCCCATAAAAGAGCCCCACCACAGTGATGTGCGAGGAGCAGGTGGTGAAGGCCTTGTGTCGGGCCTCAGCTGAGTGCATGTGGAGAACAGCCCCCAACACATGGCTGTAGGAGGTGGCGACGAGTGACAGAGGCAGCAGCAAGATCAGCACCCCAGAGACGGACAGCGCCAACTCATAGGCAGAGGTGTCTGCACAGGAGAGCTTGAGTAGGGCAGGCAGCTCACAGAAGAAGTGGTCCACAGTGTGTGAGGCACAGTAGGGGAAGTGCAGGGTGATGGAGGTCTGGATGGAGGCTACAAGCACACCTGACAACCAGGAGGTGCCCACCATGAGCAGGCAGACCTGACGTCTCATGAGCACAGGATAATGCAAGGGGTGGCACACGGCAATGTAGCGGTCATAAGACATGAGGGATAGCAAGACGCCTTCAGAGACACCTATAAGCATCAAGAAGAACATCTGAGCTGCACAACCTCCAAAGGAGATGGCGCCTTCTTCCTGTAGGAAGTCAGCTGCCATCTTGGGGATGGTGACCAGTGGAAAGCCAACATCCAACAAGGAGAGCTGGCTGAGAAGAAAGTACATGGGTGTGTGGAGCCTGGCATCTGTGTGGATCAGGAAGATCAGGACTGCATTGCCTAGAAGGCCCATCGTGAATATGGCAGCCACCAGGGAGAACAAGGCCAGATGTGGCCCCGAGTGGTTGAAAAGGCCCGTGAGAGTGAAGTCTGAGGTCACTGACTGATTTGTTTCCCTCACCCTCTGAGAGGCGTCACTCATCTGCAGGAAGAACAGGGTATTTGCAAGGAGTCTCAGTGGAGAAAATTTCATCTTATATGACAACTGTAATTGTTTAATAATGACTGCCTGGAATCTCTTAAGAAGGACTGATGAGCATATTTAGTCTCAGTAGGAAAAAAAACCCCACCATGATTGATTCATTATGGGAGATGGGGAACAGCAAAATAAAACCCCAATTTTACCATTTCTGTGTAAAAGTCTTGCCTTCACCTTCCAGGAGAGCACTACCCACCAAGACTTGCAGTTAAACCCTCTGTACCCATGCGAGAGAGTGCAAGACAGCAGCAGTGGAATATTGGAATACACTCCATCCCAAATGCCCTGGTGTCAAAGCAGAGATGGGATTCTGAAGAGACTAGCATATGAAGTAGGGAGATCTTGCCAAAGATGATAGAAGATAATGAAGTTGTGTCCAAAAGCAGTGAGGAAAGGCTCATTGCCAAATTCTCGGATGAGAGAATGAAGGGGCCAAAGTCTGGGAAAAGCCAGTGTGGGATGGCATTTAGGATATTAACCCAAGAAGTCTACCCTGTAAGGGAATGAATGAATGACAAAGTTTGGAACCCAGTGGTCTAGGGTTGTGGGTGACAAGTTGTCCACAATATCAGTCATCTTTCTGAGGCTTGAATTCAAAGGGTAAGAATGGAGGACATTATGCTCAATGTGTGCACTAAGCACTCAGCAAAACCTTGCCAAATGAATGCAGTGGAACAGGGAGATGATTGAAGGATCAGGAGGGATCGCCCCCAGCTAAGAATGCTTATCCTTGACCTTCTTACCTTCATCATCACTGCTCAGGAACTCATACTGTCCCAGAATACTGTTCACACACATCATCATCAACACTGAGAACTTCTGTCAAAGTGATGATGGCAACCATCACCATCAACAATGAGGAAGTACACAGAAGTGTATACAGAAGTATAGACAAGCCATCCTGTGAAGACCAAGAGGGTTTGATCCAGTAGAGGTCTGCTTCCCCAGATGTCCAAAGGGAGCGGGCTACTTAGAGACCAGGAGGAGTCAGTGTTGGGTGACTATCTACTCAAGACCCTCTGGTGCCCAAATAATCGACAGCACTTACCTTAAATATCAGGATTTCCCTGATAGCTCGGCTGGTAAAGAATCTGCCTGCAATGTAGAAGACCTCAGTTAGATTCCTGAGTCAGGAAGATCCACTGGAGAAAGGATAGGCTACCCACTTCAGTATTTTGGGGCTTCCCTTGTGGCTCTGCCGGTAAAGAATCCATCTGCAATGTGGGAGACCTGGGTTCAATCCCTGGGTTGTGAAGATCCCTTGGAGAAGGGAAAGGCTACCCACTCCAGTATTCTTGCCTGGAGAATTCCATGTCCACGGGGTTGCAAAGAGTCGGACACAACTGAGTGACTTTCACTTCACTTCACCTTCAATATCTTTCATCTCCTCTGACCTGACTTCTTTTAATTATGAGATCTGGTCTAGAGTTTTCCCTTTGCCTAAGTGCTCCCTTCCCTCTCTCTCTCTTTGACTGTGCTGCGTCTCTGCTACCTTGCGCACCTGTGCTTCTCTAGTTGTGGCATGCAGTCCAGAGTGCTATGGCTCACAAGTTGTAGCCCTCGGGCTTAGTTGCCCCATGGCATGTGGGATCTTAGTTCCCCTACCAGGGATTGAATCCATGTCCCCTGCATTGGAAGGTGGATTCATAACCACTGGACCACCAGGGAAGTCCCTACTCCCTTTTCTTCGTCTCTGTCTTTTTGTTTTGCCCAGATCGATGCCACACTTAAGTTGATATTTAAGACTTTCTTTTTAAAAAAATTTTATTTACTTATTTATTTTTGATGGTGCTGAGTCTTCATTGGTGCATGGGGACTTTTTCTAGTTGCAGGGAGCAGGGCTACCCTCTAGTTGTGGTGCATGGGCTTCCCACTGTGGTGGCTTCTCTTGCTGCAGAGCAAGGGCTCTAGGGGGCGTGGCCTTCAGTAGCACGGAGTTAGTTGCTCTGCGGCATGTGGGATCTTCCCGGATCAGGGATGGAACCTGTGTCCCTTGCATTGGCAGGCAGCTTCTAAACCACTGGATCACCAGGGAAGCCCTAAGACTTTCTTAAATTACTGCCCAACTGGATTTCCAACCCATTAAGACTAGTTATTATCCTGTTCCCATGTATTCATTCATTCATTTAATAAAAAATTAATTCAGCTCTCCCTAAGGGCCAGTCACTGAAGGAGGCACAAGCAACAAGGGGGTGAAAAAGATGAACAAGGCCTTGTTTTCAAGGGAAAGATAAGGAATGAGGAAAGAAGTAAGCCATATATATACATAAACTTGAGATATTTGTTTTATGAGAAATATTTATTTATTTGGTAGTGACAGGTTTTGGTTGTGGGGTGCAGGATCTTTGAACTTCACTGTGGCATGTGGAATCTTTTAATTGTGATGTGTGGGATCTACTTCCCTCATCAGGGATGCAGCCCAGGGCTTCTGCATTGGGAGTGTGGAGCCTTAACCACGGGACTCCCAGGGAATATTTTTTAAAATTTATTTTTTAATTAGAGGAAAATTGCCTTAAAATGTGTTGATCCCATTTTAGTAGAAATAAATGTAAGAAAAGATAAACAGAGTGATCTTACGGGAAATTTCTAGAGAAAACATCTTTGGATGAAGTGATTGAGGGAGGCCTCTCTGAACGTGTGAGAACTGCTTTCAAAATCTAGGTGTTATGGGACTTCCCCGGTGGCCCAGTGGTTAAGGTTCCCTGCTCCCAATGCAGGGAGCCTGGGTTCGATCCCTGACCAGGAAACTAGGTCTCTCAGGCTGAAACTAAGACCCTACATGCTGCAATTAAAACAAATAAAATCTTGTGTGTGGCAGCTAAGACTTGCATAGCCACATACAAATTAGCTGTTATAAGAAGGAAAGGGAAAACCTAAATATATGGGTGAAAATCAGACAGACCAATTATGGTTCTATATAATGCAGAATTCTTTAAGAATGAAATCTACCCCCAAATGGAATGGAGAACTTCTTGGAGTAGTCCATATAGAGAAGGATTTGTTCTCTGACTATTACCCTTTGGGGCCAACTCATAGCCTTATCGTACCTCTGGATCTTGTCCAAGGATTTTCAAGTGGCTTTTACATTTGGTTCTTCTCTTTCCATGCCGTATCTCCTTGCTCTCCTTGAAGGGGAGAAAAGGGATTTGATTCCTACTAAGCATTCATTATGTACTGGCCATCAGGCTAAGGTTAGAGAAAGGCTGATGGATTTCAGCTGAAAGATTTATCACCATTGGCACTACTGACATTTTGGGCTGAATAATTTTAAGTATGTTATAAGCATATTTTTTTTCACTTGATCCTTACCAGGTGGTGTTGTTTTTACCTGCCTGGTATGAGCAGGGGAGCAGAGATTCAAAGTAGTGCAGTAACAAACTATAACCTGGGTTGAATAGTACTGCCCACAACTTCATTCACACCTGAATCCTCAGAACGTGTCTGTATTTGGAACTACAGTCTTCACAGGGGTAACTATTAAGTATCTTGAGGGGCTTCCTCGGTGGCTCAGTGGTAAAGAACCTGTCTGCCAGCGCAGGAGACATGAGTTCAATCCCTGATCCGGGAAGATCCCACATGCCAAGAAGCAACTAAGCCCTTGTGCCACAACTACTGAGCCTGTGGTCTAGAGCCCGGAATGGCAGCTCCTGAGGCCCATATGCCCTGCAGCCTTTGCTCTGCAACAAGAGAAGCCACCACAGTGAGAAGCTTATGCACTGCAGTTAGAGAGTGGCCCCTGCTCTCCGCAACTACAGAAAAGCCCTAGCATAGCCGAAAATTAAAAAAAAAAAAAAGAAGAAGAAGAAGAAGAAGAAAAGAATCTGGTCATCCCAGATTTAAGGTTTGCTTGAAATCCGATGAATAGTTTCCTTACGAGAAGAGGAGAGGAGACACACAGACACAAAGAAGATGGCCATGTGAAGACGGAGGCAGATATTGAAGTGAACAGCCGCATGCCAGCAAACAATAATTGCTAGAGCCTCCCGAATCTAGGAGAAAAGCACGGAACAGATTCTCCCTCAGGGATTCCAGAAGAAATCAATCCTGTCAACACCTTGATTTCAGACATCTGGCCTACAGAACTGTAAGAGAATACATTTCTGTTGTTTTACATCACCTCACTTACAAACAGAGAATACATTTCTGCTGTTGGTTACTGCAGCCACAGGAAATTAATGCATCAACCCAAGATCACCCCGCAAAGAAGTAGTACCATCAATTTTTAAACAATAGGTGTAACTACAGAGTTCCTGCTTTTCTCTTCATATCTTTCTTTCCAACAGAAAGTAATGAGTTGTTCAGGCCCTGCTTCCTTAAGTAAGCCTATGACTTTCCTGCCCCAATGGGCTTCCCTGGTGGCTCAGGCGGTAAAGAATCTGCCTGCTGTGCAGGAGATCTGGGTTCGATCCCTGGGTCGGGAAGATCCCCTGGAGAAGGGAATGGCAACCCACTCCAGTATTCTTGCCTGGGAAATCCTATGGACAGAGGAGCCTGGTGGGTTACAGTCCACAGAGCTGCAAAGAGTTGGACACGACTGAGCAACTAAGCACGTATACACACCTCCTCTGTCTGATGACTGTCCTACTGTCTGGCCTGGGGCAGAAGCCACCTCACCAGCCGTGAGTCAACAGTCCTCTTGGATGCTCCTGCCCTGATGTTGCCCTTGTTATTCGCCTGGCTCTGGTCTGGTGGTCCTTTCAGCTGATTGGTTAATAGCCCTCCAGTCTCTGTCTTAAGAAACCCATGCAGACTGACTCTAGTTTACTGCCAAGAAGTGTTGATTGGTCTGAAACATGATATTAACTAAATACTACTGGCCCTGGTGCTTTGGATCCTCTCTACAATGTCTTCCCTGATGAAAGCCTCTTTCCTTGCCTCACATACTCCCTGGTGTTTCCCTGACCTCACCTTCCCTTCCAGTATTTCCAGGTGGTTCCCTAGCTAAATATGCATTCACTGAGCATCACATGCTCCCACTGCCGACTTTTGGAATCTTCTGTAAGCAGCTTCTCCGATAGGATAATGATCCCCTATGTCATGGTTTCCCAACTGGTGCTAGAAATAAAGAATCTGCCTGCCAACACAGGAGACGCGGGAGACTCGGGTTTGATCCCGGGGTTGGAAAGATCATCTGGAGGAGGAAATGGCAGCCCACTCCAGTATTCTTGCCTGGAGAATTCCATGGACAGAGGAGTCTGGTGGGCTACAGTCCGTGGAGTCACAAAGAGTTGGACATGAGTGAGCAAACACGCAGCCACAGCCACACACACATCACAGTTTGCTTTGAGCTTTGGACATAGTTTGTTTCCTTCAGAATAATTTAGGAAACAGGCATTTTGTTTCACTAAACCTACCTTCTCCAGGTAGTCAGACTGGAAGGACTGGACAGAGACAAGTCTAGGCTTTGGGTGAGTTATCTCCTTGTTCTTCTTTTTCTTCTTTTTTTAATCTCTTTGTTCTAAATCAGTGCCCTCATGTTTAAGGATGAAGAATCCTTCCAGCTAGTTTTTTGAGTTGATTTTTAAAACCCTTCCTTTTCACATTTTCCTCACTGCTGCTTCCATTTCAGATCTGATGCCCTTTGCTGAAAATGAGAGATGAGAGAAGGGGAATTGAGGTTAACTGACTCCTTATTGTGAATAAAACCTTCACAGAACCTCCCATCTATGATGGAGCATGAACAATTCCTTTCTCCATCAAACACAGAAGGCCCAGAGTCCACGAAAATATTTTGATTTCTTTTAAACTTAGAAGAAAAAAGATGATTATTCAACAGAGGAGTCTGGTGGGCTACAGCCCATGGGACTGTAAAGTGTCAGAGAGGACATGACTGAGTGACTAACACACACACATGTGTCTTTATACCAACAATAATCAATAAAATAAAAATTAAAAAAAATTTTATTGATTAAGGGGCAGAAAAAAAAAAGAAAAACATGCCTCTGGCTCATTAAATTTACACTGCATTCCTGCCTTTCTTTCTCTTTGATAGTTTGGTAATCAAATAATGAGTTACCTGAAAGCCCAGTTCACAAGTATTTTCTCCTCTTTTGATCTATTTGACACTAACCCCCAAACACAGTACGAGGTGCATAGCAAGTACTCCCTAAGCATTTGCTGAATCAATAAAATCTTCAAGGGAAAAACTTACTGTGATGAGATGCCTAAGGTGACAAAGAGATTGACTGGCAGAGCCGGGAGCAGGACACAATCTGACCAATTCTAAGATGTGTGCTTTCAACTCTGCCAGTTGAACTGAGGTTTGTTTCCTTCTGCCCTGGCTCTTCAAGCAAATCTGATTTGATCTCTGAAAACAGCTCTAGGGTGTTAGGGTTTTAGATTGTCCCTGAAAGGGTTGCTGAAAGTGTGTCTGGGCTGTGCCCAAGATTCTGTCAAAGTCTGATCTCTCAGCTGTGGTCAAGAGCTCCAAGTCTGCCCAGCTCAGCAGCTATCATGGAAATTCAAGTGTGCACAGTAAAACAGAGGCTTCCCAGGTGGCGCAGTGATAAAGAATTTGCCTGCCAATGCAGGAGATGGTGGATTTGATCCTTGGGTAGGGAAGATCCCCTGGAGGAGGGCATGGCAACCCACTCCAGTATTCTTGCCTGGAAAATCCCATAGACAGAGGAGCTTGGCGGGCTACAGTCCATGGGGTCGCAAAGAGTCAGACATAACTGAACATGCACGCACACACACACATACACACGTACATACAGAGTAAAATAAATGACCTCCCCACCAACAGTCTGGCTTACTCAGGCTCATGGCTGTGCCAGCTGACTGAGATAAAATAAACAGATGCCTCCCTGCAAGATAGGGAAGATTAATGGGTATACAGAATCTCTCTCTCTCTCTCAAACTTGGTGTGATCATAAAAATCAAATAAAGCCATAGTTCCTGGGTATCTTTCTTCCCACCAGTATCTCCCCTCTAGTCATGCCTAGATCCCAGAAAGCCCTACAAACAGTGGCATCCCAGATTCTCACCTCTATTTGCCAGAGTTGAAGAGATTGTCTCACAGCCTCTATGCATCCTTCAATTCTTATCCCAGGATGCCTTGATAAAACCTCCCTGGAATCTAGCACCTTTGGTTAATGAGTCTGGCCTTGGTCTGCGGGGTGACTGATATAATTGTCTGAGGATAGAGGCTCTGGAGAACAATGTTGCATCAGAAAGCTTCATTTTATCTCCATTTTTTTTTTTCCAGAGAGGAAATTATCAGCTGTGGGTGCCAGAGCCCCTGAGACTGGAATGACCCCAGGAGATTTGTTTTTCATCTCTCAGTTCCAGGAATGTGGGAAGCACTTCGATAGATAATTGAACTTTCCAGAGAATCTAAATTCAAACTCAAAAGCCTTTGCTTGTCCTTTTTGCAAAAATACTTTTACTTCTTTATTTTTGGCTGTGCTGGGTCTTTGTTGCTATGCAGGCTTTTCTCTAGTTGCAGCGAGTGGGGACTACTGTGTAGCTTCGGGGCACAGGATTCTCACTGTCGTGGCTTCTCCTGTTGTGAAGCACAGGCTCTCGGGCGCTCAGGCTTCAGTAGTCGTGGCTCCCGGGCTCCAGAGCGCAGGCTCAGTAGTTGGGGTATGTGGGCTTAGTTGCCCTACGGCATGTGGTATCTTCCTGGATCAGGGATCAAACCTGTGTCTCTGGCTTTGGCAGGTGGGTTCTTTAACAATGAGATGGCAGGGAAGCCCTACTTGTCCTCTTGTGAGAGAAGGGGTGTGAGAATCTTTTTTTTTTTTTTTAAGCATGGACACACTTGTGTGTATACACACAAATAACATTTCTGACCTTCAAAGAATCTTCTGAATGAAGCAATAAAATTGTGATGTTGGAGGAAGAGCCAGGAAACAGCCCCACTTTCCTATACTACCTTTTCTAGAGTAATTCCCGTCTCTAATCTATAGTCTCTGAGGGTGCTCACAGAATTCACAGACACCAGAGAAATAAGTGAAGACTAACGGTGTTGGAACCCCTGAGGACTGTGACAAGGCCACTGAAGGAAAGGGAAGGATCTTAGTGTTCATGCAATGATATCTAAGACAACATCAGATGACAAAGCACGAGAACACAGGAGTAACAAGCCGAGACACAGAACTGGCTGTGACTTCATGAAGTCAGGAAGGCAGGCAAGAGCAGTGGCCGTGCAGAAATCATAGCCAAGGACTCATCCTTGGGTGAACATAGTCAGTTGCTCATCCCAGCTAAAACCATGACAAGGGATATCTAGGTGTGGCAGTTTGCAAAAATGATTGCTTTGTTTCTTTCTTGATGTTGTCTGGTACTTTGAGGACCACGGTGGTGGTAAAAAGATGTCAGCTAAAGGAGGAATTAGAGAAGATGAAGCCCTTAGGGTATGGAGGAGGAGGTCAGACATGCTACATGTAGGTACTCCACCTTGAGGATCAAATCCGGCTCAAAGAG
Source organism: Cervus elaphus (assembly GCF_910594005.1). Classification (NCBI taxonomy): domain Eukaryota; kingdom Metazoa; phylum Chordata; class Mammalia; order Artiodactyla; family Cervidae; genus Cervus; species Cervus elaphus. The sequence goes on from NC_057823.1 coordinate 10,867,352, forward strand.
AAACTGTGGATCGTCTTGGTCCTCTGAGAGTCTTAGGAGGAGTAGGTCCTTAGTAATTGTCTGTTTTTATGGTTCCATGAGGCTTCCCTGGTGGCTCCGATGGTAAAGAAGCTGCCTGCAATGCAGGAAACTTGAGTTCGATCCCTGGATTGGGAAGATCCTCTGAAGCGAGGGCATGGCAACCCACTCCAGTATTCTTGCCTGGAGAATCCCATGGACAGAGGAGCCTTTGCATCCATGGGGTCGCAAAGAGTGGGACACGACTGAGTGACTTTCACTTTCACTTTCACACTTGGAAGGATGCACCTTGGGCGCTAAGCTGACCTGTATCTGGATGAGGCATACGTGCAGGGGAGTGGTCCAGGTGGTAGGTATAGGCCCACAACCTTGTTCCGAGAGGCTTGTGGCTCATGGCATCCCCAGGTGGTGCCAGCGGCGAAGAACCTGCCTGCCAATGAAGGAGATGTAAGACACTTGGGTTCGATCCTTGAGTGGGGAAGATCCCGTGGAGGAGGGAATGGCTACGCACTCCAGTATTCTAGCCTGGAGAATCCCATGGACAGAGGAGACTGGCGGGCTACATCCATAGGGTTGCAGACAGCCGGACATGGTTGAAGCAACTGAGCTTGCACGCATGTGGCTCATACCCTTTAGCACCAGCTTCCTGTGTTTCCTTCCCTGCCATTCTCTTTGAATGGTAAGTTGTCTAGAGGTTTGATTCCTATGCTGAGGCAAGGAAGAAGGAGAGATGTAGCAGGGTTGAAGGGAGAGGTTTCCTTTCAAGGATTTGGGGAGAAAATTCTGCTTAGTCAGGAGCAGCTCAGAGCAGAGTGAGCTGCAGCCTGTCTGAAGGCACGTATGGGACGAGAGGGCTCCACAGAAGCTCAGCATCCTAGGGTCTAAACCTCCCCTCCGACTGTGGGAAGCAGACAAGACAGGGAGCTGGGCAACTGAGACCTTTAATCCTATTTCACTGGCTGGACCTTGGTGTTTTGCACTTGCTCTGATCACAGGAGAGGAGGGCCTCTGCTTCTTTGTGTCCATTAATCCTCACTCCCAACGTTTCTCTCTGTAGAAGCCTCAGCTAGGTTTGTAAGGTATTTTATCATTTATTTATTTATTTTAGCCCACACCGCGTGGCTTCTGGGATGTTATTTTCCTGACCATGGGTTGAACCTGGACCCTTCCCCGGTGGCTCAGCAGTGAAAGAATCTGCCTTCAATGCAGGAGGCATGGGTTTGATCCTTGGGTGGGAAAGGTCCCCTGGAGAAGGAAATGGCAATCCACTCCAGTATTCTTGCCTGAAGAATCCCATGGACAGAGGAGCATGGCAGGCTACAATCCATGGGGTCTGCAAGAGTCAGACACGACTTAGCGACTAAACAACAACAGCCTCAGCAGTCAGAGTGTGGAGTCCTAACTACTGGACTGCCAGGGAATTTGCTTTAAGGTATTTTAAATCCTCAGTGTAAATTGTGCTTCTGTCTAGATTCTCCCTAGAGTCCAGCAGGGAATAGTGGTGGGGAATGAAAGTGAAAAAAGTCAAAGTTAGTTGCTCAGTCATGTCTGACTCTTTGAGATCCCATGGACTGTAGCCCACCAGACTCCTCTGTCCGTGGAATTTTCCAGGCAAGAATACTGGAGTGGGTTGCCATTTCCTTCTCCAGGGGTTTTTCCAGACTTAGGGACTGAACCTGGGTTTCCTGCCTGGCAGGCAGATTCTTTACTGTTTGAGCCACCGGGAATGGTTTTCTCCTTTAATCTATCAGGGAGAGATCCAGCATCAGGCAATGTAACTTTCTGGGAAGCTGAATTTAATCTAAACTTACTGAGGAATATTGAACCATGTGACCATCATATGCACCAGAATCTTTGTCAGGGGGAAGCATAGGAGGTACTGATAAAGAATCAGGAAGAACAGATTACAGTGAGCTTGATAAAGAATTAGGAAGAATAGGATGTATGATTGAATTTGATGTAAATATGTTTTAAGGATACCTAAGACTTGTTTATTATTTTATTGAGGTATAATTGACCTATAAGGGTTATATTGGTTGAAGTCATACAATGGAACAATTTGATATTTGTATACATTGCAATATGATCACCACACAAATCTAGTTGACATCCTTCACAGTAGATAGCTACAAGAAGAGTTTTCTTTCCTGTGATGAGGACTTTAAGATTCATTCTCTTAGCAACTTTAAAATATGTGAAAGTGGAAGTCGCTCAGTCGTGTCTGATTCTTTGTGACCCCATGGACTATACAGTCCATGGAATTTTCCAGGGCCAATTACTGGAGTGGGTAGCCTTTCCCTTCTCCAGGGGGATCTTCCCAACCCAGGGATCAAACCCAGGTCTCCTGTATCACAGGCAGATTCTTTACCAGATGAGCCACAAGGGAAATACTAAAATATGTAATACAATATTAATTAACTATAGTCACCATGCTGTACACTCCATCGCCAAGACTTACTTATTTTAAAACTGGAACTTGCACTTGTTTTAGTCAGTTATGGCAAGACACACAGACATGGGAATTAGTGCCATAGATGAAGTTTTTACTCATGTTTCCCCAGAAACAGGAGGCATGGCATGCCATTCAGGGCCACATGGGCAAGCAGCAGCGTCAGTCAGGAGATAGAGGGAGCAAGAAGAACTCATGAGCAAGTTTCTAATGTGGTCTCTGTGAGAAGGAGCAGGCTGAGCGGTGGCTAACTTGAATAATTTTGGCAGGCTCTGGAGCATAAGGGCTTTCCCTGGTTGTCTGGTACCTGGCTTGGCAGGTAGATAGTGACTTGAGGTATAGGAACCAGACAAAGGAGGCTATTGGGGGTATGGTTGGTTTACATATGAAAAGCGTACTTTTGGATAAGTTGTTTGCTGTCTCCAGGAAACAGGATCAGCAATAGGTGTCAAAACACCAGAAAATAAAGAAAACCAAAAGGAAAAATAACACAAAATACCACTGCAAATGCAGTAGTCATTTTTTTTTTTCCAGTAGTCATGTATGGATGTGAGAGTTGGACTATAAAGAAAGCTGAGCGCTGAAGAATTGATGCTTTTGAATTGTGGTGTTGGAGAAGACTCTTGAGAGTCCATTGGACTGCAAGGAGATCGAACCAGTCAATCCTAAAGGAAATCGGTCCTGCATATTCATTGGAAGGACTGATGCTAAAGCTGAAACTCCAGTACTTTGGTCACCTGATGCAAAGAACTGACTCATTGGAAAAGACCCTGATGCTGGGAAAGATTGAAGGCAGGAGGAGAAGGAGATGACAGAGGATGAGATGGTTGGATGGCATCACTGACTTGATGGCCATGAGTTTGAGCAAGCTCTGGAAGTTGGTAATAGACAGGGAAGCCTGGGGTGCTGCAGTTCATGGAATTATATTTTAGAAAATATTAAATAGAAAAAGAATCTGAATAGGTAGTTGCATAAGAGCCAACAATATTGTTCAAAAATAAGATGACATTATTGTTATGCTGACCTCAAAAGTAGGTCCTTAGAAAATGCCATTTTGATGATACATGCATCTCAAATAGGTCATCCAAATTGAAAAATTCATCTTTTTTAAAAAAGATGTTTCATCACAAAAAGCAAAAGAGGGTTATCAGTTCAGTTCAGTCGCTCATTTGTGTCCGACTCTTTGCAACCCCATGAATCACAGCACGCCAGGCCTCCAGTCCATCACCAGCTCCCAGAGGTTACTCAAACTCATGTCCATTGAGTAGGTGATGCCATCCAGCCATCTCATCCTCTGTCATCCCCTTCTCCTCCTGCCCCCAATCCCTCCCAGCATCAGGGCCTTTTCCAATGAGTCAGTTCTTCACATCAGGTGGCCAAAGTATTGGAGTTTCAGCTTCAGAATCAGTCCTTCCAGTGAACACCCAGGACTGATCTCCTTTAGGATGGACTGGTTGGCTCTCCCTGCAGTCCAAGGGATTCTCAAGAGTCTTCTCCAACACCATAGTTCAAAAGCATCAATTGTTCGGCGCTCAGCTTTCTTCACAGTCCGACTCTCACATCCATACATGACCACTGGAAAAACTATAGCCTTGACTAGACGGACCTTTGTTGGCAAAGTAATGTCTTTGCTTTTTAATATGCTGTCTAGGTTGCTCATAACTTTCCTTCCAAGGAGTAAGCATCTTTTAATTTCATGGCTGCAATCACCATTTGCAGTGATTTTGGAGCCCAAGAAAATAAAGTCTCTCACTGTTTCCACTGTCTCCCCATCTATTTCCCATGAAGTGACAGGACCAGATGCCATGATCTTAGTTTTCTGAATGTTGAGCTTTAAGCCAACTTTTTCACTCTCCTCTTTCACTTTCATCAAGAGGCTTTTTATTTTAAAAAAAATTTTTTTTTCATTTATTTTTATTAGTTGGAGGCTAAATACTCCACAATCAAGAGGCTTTTTAGTTCCTCTTCGCTTTCTGCCATAAGGGTGGGGTCATCTGCATATCTGAGGTTATTGATATTTCTCCTGGCAATCTTGATTCCAGCTTGTGTTTCCTCCAGCCCAGTGTTTCTCATGATGTACTCTGCATAGAAGTTAAATAAGCAGGGTAACAATATTCAGCCTTGACGTACTCCTTTTCCTATTTGGAAGCAGTCTGTTGTTCCATGTCCAGTTCTAACTGTTGCTTCCTGACCTGCATACAGGTTTCTCAAGAGGCAGGTCAGGTGGTCTGGTATTCCCACCTCTTTCAGACTTTTCCACAGTTTATTGTGATCCACACAGTCAAAGGCTTTGGCATAGTCAATAAAGCAGAAATAGATGTTTTCCTGGAAATCTCTTGCTTTTTAAAAGACCCTTAACATAATAGTATATGTACCAAAGTATATTTATCTGTCTATCTATCTAATGCTTAGCAATTATATAGCAGTTTAACTTTGCAAAGTATTTTTGTATACCTTATCACAACATTTTAAACATTTTATTGTGAAATATAATGTGAATACTGTTCATGAGGTTCTCAAGGCAAGAATACTGAAGTGGTTTGCCATTACCTTCTCCAAACAGTTGGCAACCTCCTTGCTGAGGAGAGCGAAGAGTGTGGCCTGTACACCAGATTGAACCTGTGATTTTGGCATCATGCTCTAACCGAGTTAACTGGCCCTTGACAGTCAATCCTAAAGGAAATCAACCCTGAATATTCACTGGAAGAACTGATGCTGAAGCTCCCATACTTTGGCCACCTGGTGCGAAGAGCTGACTCATTGGAAAAGACCCTGATGCTGGGAAAGATTGAAGGCAGGATAATAGGGTGGCAGAGGATGAGAGAGTTGGATGGGATCACTGACTCAATGTACATGAGTCTGAGCAAGCTCTGGGAGATAGTGAAGGACAGGGGAGCCTGACGTGTGACCATGGGGTTGCAAAGAGTTGAACGTCACTTAGTGACTGAACAACAAAAATAATGCAAAATTTAAAAATGCTTTGACATGAATTCCTCAGAGGCATTTGAGGATCTGCATTGGCTGAAGGAGTGAGAGTTGGCCTGACTCATTAATGAGTGTGTTCCCAAAACTCATCCACCTAGAACCCCAGGATCCCTACTGACTTCGTATAGAGAATTGACTCTGCAGTCAGATACACTTGAATAAAATCCTTGCTGTGATGTTCACTAGCTGGTTGCCTTAGACAAGGCCATGTACCTTTCTGAGCCTAGTTTTTCTTATCTGAAAAATGGGTGGGGCACAGGCTTTGTTGCCCCGTGGCATGTGGAATCTTCCTGAACTGGGGAGTGAACCCATTTCCTCTGCATTGACAAGCGGATTCCTATCCACTGCATCACCAGGAAAGTCCCAATCGACTCTTTTGATATTGAGAATATACTAGGAGGTGGAGACTCAATACTTTCCTTTGTACGGATTGGGAAACCAAGGGATGGGTAACTTGTCTGAGGCCATATGACATGCACACAGTGGATCTGGAGTTTGGAGTCAGGATGGAAAGCAATGATCTTTGGGACTGCATCTGTCTGTCTGCCCACCTGTAGCTTCCCTTGCACATTAGCCCTCCTCAACCCCCTGGACCTCCATCCTTTCAGCTTTGATGGAATTCCACCTTGCAAACGTGCCTTTTCCCATCTAGGACTTCCTGACATCAACTGGGCAGGTGACATACTGGATAGGCCTCTTCCAGGGCCAAGGAGGTGCCCCCAGGTGGACTGATGGTTCAGCCCCCACCGACATGTGAGTCTCCCTGTCTGGGATGCAGTTTCCCTTTGCCACACAAAACAGTCTCCTTCTGAGAGGCTGGAGGACTTTCAAGGAGTGAGTTTATGACTGTAGTTATTCTCCTTTCATTCATTCACATTTAGAGATCACCCACAGCAGCTCCGGAACCACTTGACATCCTTTCTATTATATCAGCTATTGCTATTCTGTTACTCAAAAATAGTTTTCTCAGTTTACATGCTTGAGAAACAGTGGATTTAATGCCGGTCTGGTTTCTTTGTTGCAGAACTTCTCAGAGCCTCCAGGGTGCTGAGGTGTTAACTGGGCCTACTCAGGAGTATAACAATGTGTGTTCAGTTGCTAAGTTGTGTCTGATGCTTTGCGAACCCATGGACTGCAACATGCCAGGCTTCCCTGTCTTTCACTATCTCCTGGAGTTTGTTCAAATTCATGTTCATTGAGTCAGTGGTGCTCTCTAGCCATCTCATCCTCTGCTGCCCCCTTCTCCTTTTGCCTTCAATCTTTCCCAGCATCAGGGTCTTTTCCAACGAGTCAGCTGTTCACATCAGGTGGCCAGAGTATTGGCACTTCAGCTTCAGCATCAATCCTTCCAATGAATATCCCTTTAGGATTTACTGGTTTGAACTCCTTGCAGTCCAGGTATGACAACGTAGCACTTGCCAAATGTATGAGTTTTCTGTGACTACTGTAACAAAGTACTAGAAATGGGGTGACTACAAACAATAGAAATTATTCCCTCGCAGTTCTAGAGGCTATGAGTCCCAAGTAAAAGTGTTGGTAGGGCTACATTCCCCCCAGAGTTTCTAGGGTAGAATCCTTCCATATCTCTTTCAGTTGCTGGTGGCTACAGGTGTTCTTGGCTTGTGGCCACATCACTCCAGTCGCTGCCTCCATCTTCACATGGCCTTCTCCTCTGTATATGTGTCTCCTATCTCCTTACACAGATACTTGTCCTTGGACTTAGGGCTAACTCAATTCAAAATGATCTCAAGATCTTTCACTTAATTACGTCTTCAGTTCAGTTCAGTTCCGTTGCTCAGTCATGTCCAACTCTTTGCGACCCCAGGGACTGCAGCATGCCAGGCTTCCCTGTCCGTCACCAACTCCCGGAACTTACTCAAACTCATGTCCATGGAGTCGGTGATGCCATCCAATCATATCATCCTCTGTTGTCTCATCCTTCTCCTTCTGCCTTCAATCTTTGAAAGATGCTTGAAAGACCCAGCATCAGGGTCTTTTCAAATGAGTCAGTTCTTCACATCAGGTGGATACGAAGATCAGGCTGCATCTTAAAAGATGCTTTTCCCAAGTAAGGTCACATTCATAGGTACCAGGGGCTAGGATGTTGGCATATCTTTTCTTTTCTTTTTTTTTTTTTGTTTTTTGAACTTTTTATTTTGTATTGGGGTATAGCTGACTAACAATAATGGCAACTAACAATGTTGTGTTAGTTTCAGATGAACAGCAAAGGGACTTAGCCATATGTATACATGTATCCATTCTGCCCCCAAACCCCCTCCCATCCAGGCTGCCACATAACACTGAGCATGTTAACCATGTGCTTCCTTGGTTCCAAGGACCAACAGGTCCTTGTTGGTTATCCATTTTAGATATAACAGTGTGTACATGTCCATCCCAAACTTCCTAACTATCCCTTTCCCCCAATAAGCATAAGCTCATTTCTAAGTCTGTGAGTCTCTTTCTGTTTTGTAACTAAGCTCATTTGTATTATTTCTTTTTAGAGTCCACATATAAGATATGTCATATGACATTTCACCTTCCCTGTCTGACTTCCTTTGTTTAGTATGACAATCTCTAGGTCCATTCGTGTTGCTGCAAATGGCATTATTTCATTCTTTTTAATGGCTGAGTAATATTCCATCATATATACATGTCACATCTTCTTTAACTCTCTGCTGATGGACATTTAGTTTGCTTTCATGCCTTGGTTATTATAAACAGTGCTGCAATGAACATTCAGGTGCATGTATCCTTTCAAATCATGCTTTTCTCCAGATATAGGCGTATCTTTTTCTAGGGGACAAAACTGAGCCCACTGTACCTTCCCAGCATTTACTTGTATCCTCACCTTCTTTGTCTTTACTTGTGATGTTTCTCTCTGCTGTCTCGCATTTTCCTGTCTGTATAGGTCCCAGCCCAAGGCAGACGTCATTTCTATGGTAAACTCTGAGCTGTCCAAGCACTTGCTGTATATATTACGTGCACCAGTCATCACCTTTTCAACATACTCCCATTTTGAAAAAGAGGAAAACAGAGGCTCAGAGACATTGAGACAGTTGCTGTGGTCACATAGATAATAAGTGACCAGAACTAGAATTTGGACGAGGTCTGTCTGGCTTCAGGGTGAAACAGACCTCAGAGAAATGGAGAGGGCTAATGGGATGGGACAGTCAGAGAAGGTGGCCAAGAAGCTTGGAGACCCTCAGCTTCTCTGAAGACAATTGTCTATTGCCACTTCTCTTTGAGCTCAGTGTCTCCACTTGGAGAAGAGAAAAAAAATATATATATAGGAAGGGGTTGACCAGATGGCTATTGTAAGATGGCCTCAATAAATAACTTCTATTTGGGAGCTGCAAGAGCCTCAGGGCCAAACCCTCACTCACAGAGGGTAGGGCTGAGGAACTCCAGGCCCTAGGCCAGCTTCTGAGGGATTTGGAGGGCTTCTCTTTACAGGAAGTGGGATTCCAATGAACTGCATGATAATGGAACTGTCCCTGCCTGCATGATGATGCTCCACCATGGGCACTGGGGTAACTTCTCTTGCAAATCAGAATCTCTTGCTCTCATCTGTGAGAAGTGGCAGAGTTGCTGACTTAGGCCCCTCCACTCCACTCCTCAGGACTGATTTAGACCCCTTGCAAAGCCTCCTCAACCCTCCATCCCTGTCCTCTCTGGCTACTGAGATCCCATAGGCAACAATAAAGACGTTTCTCCAAAGTCCAGGTTCCTTGTCTTGGCACAAGATTTGCTCACCCTTTATCTCCTTTCCTTATGTCTGCTGAATAGAAGAAATTCTCTAGGAGCAATCTCAGGCCCATCCCTATAGGAAGATTTTAATGATTACCCCCACTAAATCCAGATTTGGCCATGTTCTTGCTTGAGATAATGAAATGGGAATTATGGGAATTTCTGTGTGCCACTGCTAAGAAGGAGTCTTAAGAGTCTTGTGAGTGTGTGTGTTTAATCTTTGTTTTGCTCTTGACACAAGACCAACTCTTCCTAGAGAGGAGTCACTCCTTCAACCTTGGTCCTGCAATGAAGAAGACCCTCTCAGGGAAAGCTTCAGCTGAGCCATAATGAACATTGAAATGACCAAGAAATGAAGCTTTGTGGCTGTCAGTCACTAAGATTTTGAGGTCACTACTTGTTACTGTGGCATATTTAACCTAAGCTGACTGATCTAGGGGACCAAGTTTCATTTCATAAAATGCCCAGACCTGGAGCTTTCTTCTGACATTAAAAAACCTGATGCTTGTGGGTCAGGGGTGACTGTATAAGAAAAAAAAAAACTTAAAGTGGTCCATTTTCAAGGACAACTAGCCTAGAGTGATAGCCTGCTGATGTAATAGCTGTCAGGATACTTGCATGGGAAAATCCAAAGAAAGAGTAATAAATCCAAGTGACTTCCTCAGGAAGATTGTTAACCCCATAGTACTCAGTCAGTGAGGGACTAGGGGAGGGACTTGTGTGCTGAGTGGGTAAAAACCCCATTGTAACTACTCTGGGTGAGCCTGCCCACCAGACACCGGACCTTGCAAGGTGGTTATTAAAGCCTTGCTTCTTGCCGCTCTTCATGTCTCCAAGTCCATCCCTTGTGTTTGGGCCAGTGGGCTTTACTTCCCACACCTGGGCCCCTCAGATTTTTTTAGCATTACCACTAGCTTAGCCAGCCCCTCCATCTTCCTTGTCAGTCTCTCCTAAGGTCCAATCTCCTCTCTGGTTCCCAGGGAGATTGTTCTAATACATCTCCAAAGCCCCATTCCCAGTCTGGCCACTTCCCTTTCTCTATGTCCTTCATACCTCCATGCATTTGCTCCTGTGGTTTCCTTTGCCTGGAATGCTTTCCCTGCTCCTAGCTTCTTATGGGCCATCTCCTCATTCTTCCTTAGGTCCATCTCAACTAGGACCATCTGCCTGGGCTACTTGGAGTCCAACACTCACCTTCCTCTCTTGGAGTATTTTATTAACTTTGTGATTTTGATCTACACTAGGTAGATGCAGTGGATCTCCAATCTATTTTTTGAAAAATCTTCAATCCTTTAATGTGACCTCTATCCCATTGAAAAAATTTTTAACCTCTTAATTATGCATGGCTTCCTTCTGTTAATTCTAAAACATATGACAGTTTCCTCCACATTTGCAAGCCTGGGTTCTTGAAGCCAAGACCCATTGGAGGTGTAGGCATCTGGCATGGGGATTAGGCATGACTCTTCCTTAGACCTGGCCCAGACTCACTTATATACAGGCTAGGGTATCACTCATGGCTACATAGTCACGGTACAACAAAGTCAGGATCTGTAGGAACAACTTTTATCCAGCAAACGTAATTTTGAATTAACTAAAATGGCAATTGGGTTTGGTCATGGCTCTTTCTCTTTAGAAGCTGAAACTGCATGGGGATGGATGAGGTGTGTGCCTGTATCCCTGCTGTGGAGAAGAGAAGACATAAAATACAATTCTCTTCAAGGATCTTAGAAAACAGCGGTCAGAAAGTGAGAGTGCCTACTTGCTTTTTTGGGAAAGTTTAGCTTAACGTCAGCGATTGAAGAAGATGCAGTTTCTAGACTGACCAGATGCCCTGCAATGATTCAGTGAAGTGGGTCAAACTTTATGCTTTCTTTAAACAATTTTTTTAAGATTTATTTATTTTTGGTTGTGCTGGTGAAACCGTTACCACAGATTGGAACTTGAACCTGTGTGCTGGGGCTCGAACCCAGCCAAAACCCTACTTGGGACTTGAACCCACGTGGCTGGGACTCAAACCCAGCCAAAACCCTGCTTGGGACTTGAACCCACGTGGCTGGGACTCAACCCCCTCCCCCCGCCCCGCCCCAAGTCAAAATCCTTGCTTGGGACTCAAACCCAGACAAAACCTTGCTTGGGACTAGAACCCATGTGGCTGGGATGAAAAATTTGCCCTGGTTAGTTTTTATAGGCTGGGTAATTTCATATGCTAACGAGTGGGAGGATTATTCCAACTATTTTTGGGGAGGGGTGGCGATTTTCAGGATTTGAGCCACCGCCCACTCCTTGGCTTTTGGCAGCGCCTTGGAACTGTCAGGGCACCTCTGGGTGTGTCTTTGCACTTGCTGAGTGAGGATCAAGGTCTAGTTTTGTCTGCCGTCTTTTCCCGTTTGATTATAATTGGTTTGTCTTGTGTCCTGTGTCATTCTTTGAAAAGCTGTGCCCTGCCCCTTGCCCTCCTCTCACACCCGGTCTTTGTTACCGCTCACAGGCTCTCTCCAGTGGTTTGCCAGCTTCTCACCGTGTGGCTTCTCTTGTTGTGCAGGGACTCTAGTCACGTGTTCGTCAATTGCGGCTCACAGGCTCGGTGCCTGGGCTTAGCGGCCCACAGCATCTGCAGTCTTCCCAGACCAAACCCTATGCTTTCCTTGGGTGCATTTTGCAATTGATTTATTCCCTAAAAATTCACACGTACCTACAACATGCCACAGTGATTAAGAGCCAGGATGGACAAAGCTGTTCCTGGGTTGCCTTCTTGGGGCTTTGCAGTCTTAGGGAAATTAAATAGTCTTGTTTTGCTGTTCAGTCGCTGAGTTGTGTCTGACTCTTTGTGACCCCATGAACTGCAAGCAGGCCAGGCTTCCCTGTCCTTCACTATCTCCCTGAGTTTCCTCAAACTCGTGTCCGGTTTAGGCTTCAGAGACCAAGCAGAGCAGGCCTCTGACCTTGCTTCTAACCTGCCTGGACACTGCCCTGACTGTGACTGACCTGACTGCCTGCTGACTGCAAGCCTTGTGGCACCACAGATAACATAGGGGACGGACCTTGAGACTGTTGGGCCCCTGAAGGGAGTCTGGCCAACCAAGCCCCAGCTTAACAACAGTCCAAGTTTTACAGGATAAAACAAACAGCATTAACATGAACCCAGAGCTGCAGTCCATGGGGTTGCAAAGAGTCGTACACCGCTGACACTGAACTGAACTGACAGAGAGCTATTTGCTCACTGATTGATGCTGATATCTGTCTGCATCCTGGGATTATAAGCTGGAATCTGAACTGCAATTTTTGAAGTCTCACCCGCAGAGAAGATGCACTGCCTGGGACCTTTTCCCAACTGGGCCTCCAGATGTACTGTGTCATGGGAATTCCCAGAGCTGTTTGAGTCTGGATGTTGGTCAAAACCCAGTTTGGTGATGTGTTCTCTGCTGTTTCTATTTCTCTTTTTTAAAATGTTAGTATACTGAAAGTAAACTAGATAATTTTCTAATAAATGATGGTACTATTTATTTGTATATAACAAGTGGCTTATTTTGTTAACAAATCCTTTGAACCTGAGATGAAAGTGAAAATCTTCTGCAAAACATTACTTGGTGCCATGAGTGCGGGGAGACCTGACATAACAGGTTTGAATGAGCAACAATGGGACCTGGTCCCCATGGGAGAGGGGACCAAATCCAGAAAAGTCATTTCATCACAGTCCGCTGGACTCTGATATAATGTTAGGGGAAGCACACCGGCTGAAACCGCCCACCCGGCCAGGCAGCATAGTAACCATTTGCGTGAGCTATTTTACAACAGGGGGTTCTATTAAGGAACATGGAACTAATAAGCCATCACCAACCAGAAGAGTTTAGGAAAGATCAAAAGGAGACACCACGTGTCCTACCACCTCCCAGAATCCTCCTTGCTGGCATCCATCTTGGCCGAGCAATGTGTGCACCACCAGGAAGGACTCTGAGTCAGAATGATTGGTCAAAAACAACCTGGAAATTAGTCTCATTACCATAAACCCCGAGGCTGCAAGCCATGTAGCAAAGCAGTTTTCCTGGTTCCCTTACCCTCCTGCTCTCTGCCAGGGTGCCCCTTTCCAAAAAAGTCTCTTTCTTTTTCAGCTAATGTGTCTCCTCAGACAATTCATTCCGGAATGTTAGGCAAGAGCCCACTCTCAGGCCCTGGAAGGGGTCCCCCTTCCTGCAACAATGATATCCATTTACTTTCTTACTTTGCTGCTAAATTTGGTCCAAGAACCACAATCCCAAATCCATTTCCTTGAGATTAGCATTTTATTTGTTAACTCACAAACTAGTTTCTTACCGTGAGAAGGTCAACACTAAGAGACACTTCGTCTTGCTTGCTCTTTTTATAAAATTTTTTATTTATTTCTTTATTTTGGGTTGCACTGGGTCTTTGCTGCTGCCTGAGCTTCCCCTGGGTGTGGTGAGTGGTGGCTGCTCTTGCTTGCAGTCCACAGCCTTCTCGTTGTGGTGGCTTCTCCTCTTGCAGAGCACAGGCTCTAGGCGCGTGCTTCAGTAGTTGCCTCACACAGTCTCCGTAACTGCAGTTCTTGGGCACTAGAGAGCAGGCTCAGAAGTTTTGGCACACGAGCTTATTTGCTCCATGGCATGTGGAATCTTCCCAGACCAGGGATCAAACCCATGTCTCCTGCATTGGCAGGTGGATTTGGATTCTTTTTTTTTTTTTTTTGGATTTGGATTCTTATCCGCTGCAACACCAGGGAAGTTCTGCTCTCTGCTCTAATTCCCACAGCCTGAAAATAGAAAATATTCAACAAATGTTTGATGAATAAATGAATGAGCTCTAACTCATTGGGGTAAAGTAAGTGAAGCAGTGAATCCAGTCAGTAGACTGTGTCCAAACTCCAATAGAACTCTACTGAGTAATGAAATAGCACTATCTAGTGTTCATTGAACATTTACTAAGTGCTAGCAAGTTTATACACACTGGAGTTAGCCAGGAGTTATTACTAGTAGCTTCCCTGTTTTCAGTTAGAGACTCAGAGACATAAATTCATTTCATCAAGGTCACAAACCAGGAAGTGGCTGGGCCAGGATTTGAACCCAACTCTGTCTAATGTGAGTCAGCCTTGTAAGGCACAAAACCATCCAGGCTACTTACACAAGTCTCCCTCACCTATTGTTTTTGTTGTTCATTCGCTAAGTTGTGTCCAAGTCTATGCGACTCCATGGGCAGCATCACGCGAGGCTTTGCTGTCCTTCTCCATCTCCCAGAGTTTGCTCATACTCATGTCCATTGAGTTGGTCATGCCATCCAATCATCTCACCCTTTGTTGTCCCCTTCTCCTCCTGCCTTCAATCTTTCCCAGCATCAGAGTCTTTTCAAATGAGTCAGCTCTTTGCATCAGGTGGCCAGAGTATTGGAGTTTTAGCTTCAGCATCAGTCCTTCCAATGAATATTCAGGACTGATTTCCTTTAGGATAGACAGGTTTGATCTCCTTGCAGTCCAAGGGACTCTCAAGAGTCTTCTCCAGCACCACAGTTCTAAAGCATTAGTTCTTCAGCACTCAGCCTTCTTTGTGGTCCAACTCTCACATTTGTACATGACTACTGGAAAAGAACCCAAAGAGAAGTGGACAATTCACACTGATGGCTAGCTAGTCTTTCTTTAAAGAACTAAGCATGTCCCAGAGAATTTAGTTGAAGTAATGTCTTAGGGTGTCCACTGCAAGCAATTAGTAGAATTAATCTGAACTGGTCACCTCCAGCCCCACCCCAGTGTTCTTAGAGCATATCTGCCACTCCCTGTGGCATCCCTCTTGGAAGTCACAGAAATAAACAAGATTAGACCCTTATTTATTTATTTTTGTCTGTGCTGGTTCTTCACTGCTGTGCATGGGCTTTCTGCAGTTGCAGTGAGCAGTGGCTACTCTCTAGTTGCAACATGTAGGCTTCTCATTGTGGTATCTTCTCTTGTTTTGGAGCATGGGCTCTAGGGCTCAGGGCTTAAGTAGTTGTGGCACATGGGCTTAGTTGCCCTGCAGCAGGTGAGATCTTAGTTCCCTGACCAAGGATTGAACTTAAATCTTCTGCATTGGAAGGTGAATTCCTACACACTGGGCCACCAGGGAAGTCCCAAGGTTAGACTTCTTTACTGATATTTTTAAAGAGGCCAGTAGGACACTCACCCTGCTCAACCTGCCAAATTCTGTTGGCATAACAATCCTTGGAAGCCAATTTCAAGTTTCATTACTGAACAAGCAAATTGGATTTCCTGTGACAACTGGGAGCTCATTAAAATTCAACACACAATTCCCATCTCCACATTATCTGTACAAATTAAAGAGTCCCTAAAGATCAACCATAGAGCTTTGGGAAGATGAGGTCTGATGCAAGCCTCAGAACTGAGGTGGAGACACAGCCACAGTTTCACTCCACTCCAGAGAAATGGTCCCCAGACAGTTTTCCTGCTTAGTCTCAAGCTCAAACTTGGACGTTTGATTAATACCAAGAAACACAGGTGGGAAATGAAGGTGATCTTTACTTGACTCATGCACCAAGTACACAGAGCCAGATGCCTCAGCCTGCAACATGGTGCCCTGTACAGCAGATCCATAGAATGCAGAGCACCTGGGGCCATGTGCGGCTTCTGGGAGCATCCCATGCTGCCCATCATAGACAGAGGTGAAGGTCTCTGGACCTCTGAGGGCGGCTGATGCTTCTACTTCTATCATAATGCTCACTACACTGTGTTATACACATAATTGACTGACACCTTCCCATCTCTCCACAGTAGACTGGTATCCCTGAGAGGGTAGGACCACTCTGGGCTTGCTCATCATTGTGTTCCTATAACAAAAAGTGAGGTCTGGCTCCTCACTGCTCAAAATATATCAAAGAGGCAAGATTGGTTTGTTTCATTTTGTATTCTGGCAATCAAAGGGCACAAACCCCTGTCCAAAGGCTGACTGCCTCTGCCCCCCACCCTCACCCCAGACAATCAGTGGGCAAGAGCTTTTATAGGCTGAGGGAAGGGGGCTACATGCAGAAAGAGCACCATCAGCTCTGATAGTCATCTTGAAATTGGTCATTGGTGGTCTGGCCAGCATCATCTCGATTCTTTGAAGTACAGTTAATCTTCAGTTCCAGGGTTGGTTTGTTTCCATTTCTTGAGGCCAGTTCTCAGAATTGTGTCCGCTTATGTCATGGCTATAGTCTGGTCATCACGGAGTTAACTCCTCCACCTGGTGGGGATTTCACTATCCATAAGACAGCTCACAGGATATGGCTCAGAGCATTATCTACAGACTTTGAGAAAGAACCAAAGGTCCTTGTCTATGTTTAATGACTAAAAGATGAGGAGGTTAGAAAGCATCACCAACTCAATGGACATGAATCTGAGCAAACTCTGGGAGACAGATAGAAGGACAGGGAAGCCTGGTGTGCTGTAGTCCATGGGGTTGCAAAGAGTTGGACACGACTTAGCAACTGAACAGCAATGGCTAAACAATTATTATTTGGTCTCCTTTGACTGTTTTTCTTTGTTTCTGCATGTTCTCACTTCTCTGATTAAGCTTATTCTTTGACTAAAGCTTTTCCACAGACAAAAGGCAGGCAGAGGACATGGGGGCCAAGGACCACAGGATCTGGCTGTTTTGTTCCTATATCTTGGCGCCTAATGTACTCATGCTCAGATGCTCAGACATATCTGACTCTTTGTGACCCCATGGACCATAGCTTGCCAGGCTCCACGTCCATGAGATTTTTCCAGCAGGGGTACTGGAGTGGGTTGCCATGCCCTCCTCTGGGGGATCTCCCCAACCCAGGAATCAATCCCATGTCTCCTGAGTCTCCTGCATTGTCAGGCATATTCTTTACCACTGAGCCACCTAAGAATCCCTAATAAGTGCTCAACTTGCTGAGAAAACAAGCAGAAGAATCTCTCATTACAACACTGTGGAGAGCCTGAGAGCTGCAAAATCCTTCTGAAATATGAATGGTTGTTCTGCAATTTATCTGAAACATACTTTTCTGGTGTGGTTATCATTGTTGGAATCCATTGCTTTATGTTGTATTACAGATTTTATCTCTTGTGTAGGTGAGTGCCATCTACTGGTTCTTGGGAATATGGAGTAAGTTCCTTTGTAATTGGACCCCTGCCAGTTTGAGCCACTCTCCTTTCCTTGCTGCCCAAGAGTCCTGTCATACTGATCTTCTTTTCCTCAAGGGAACAATCACCTCCCTACCTAAGCTTTGCACATGTTATTCCTTCTGCCTAATGCACCCTTTCCTCTCTTACACCTCTGCAGCAAATGGCTCAGCTGAAATGCCACCTTCAGGACTCCTCTGGCTGTCCAGTGGTTAAGAATCCGCCTACCAATGTGGGGACGTGGGTTCAATCCCCGGTCTGGGAACTTCCCACATGCTGAGGGGTAACTGAGCCCGTGCTCCATGATGACTGAAGCTCATGCTCTGTAGCCTGTGCTTCACAGCAAGAGAAGCCACTGCAGTGAGGAGCCCATACACCGCGACTAGAGAGGGGCCCTCACTCACTGCAACTAGAGAAAGCCCACACTAGCAAAGGAGAGCCAGCACAACTAAAAATGCATAAATAGAGAAACAATAAAATTGAAGTGCCATCTTCTCCACGATCCTTCCTAACCTTCCCTGCTCTCTATGCATCAGGTTGTTAAGCTCTCATAACCCCTTGCCTTCCCTTCCTCAAACTCCTGACATTTTTGCCTAGATTCAGTTCTTCGTCATCTACCCTCTACCCCTGTCTCCACTGTAGTGTCATAGAAGCAAGTATGTTTGTCGTGCTCAATGTGGTCTTCCCAGGGAGGGGATTAGTGATAGGCTCAGATGTTCCATACACATCTGTTGAATACATGGTTTCTGGGTCTGGACTCCCTTTGAGCTGGAGATAAGAATTATCTCGTGCATAGTACTGAGGTTGGACACGCGTATCAAACTATCCAGCTTTTGTGGCCAGCTCTGACTTTTTCCAGTTATCAAAGAGCAGATCAAGCATAAAGTTCATTCCTTTATTTATCTAAGAAAAGAGGAGAGCAAAATGTTGATCAAGGATTTGAAGAGCACTTCAACTTAACTGTCCAATCCTTTCTTTTAAAAATAAGGTAATTCCACAATTTGTATGGAAATACAAAAAACCTCAAATAGCCAAAGCAATCTTGAGAAAGAAGAATGGACTGGAGGAATTAACCTGCCTGACTTCAGGCTCTACTACAAAGCCACAGTTATCAAGATAGTATGGTACTGGCACAAAGACAGAAATATAGATCAATGGAACAAAATAGAAAGCCCAGAGATAGATCCATGCTTCAACAAAGGAGGCAAGGATACACAATGGAAAAAAGACAACCTCTTTAACAAGTGGTGCTGGGAAAACTGGTCAACCACTTGTAAAAGAATGAAACTAGAACACTTTCTAACACTATATACAAAAATAAACTCAAAATGGATTAAAGATCTAAATGTGAGACCAGAAACTATAAAACTCCTAGAGGAGAACATAGGCAAAACACTCTCTGACATAAATCACAGCAGGATCCTCTATGACCCACCTCCCAGAATATTGGAAATAAAAGCAAAAATAAACAAATGGGACCTAATGAAACTCAAAAGCTTTTGCACAATGAAGCAAACGATAAGCAAGGTGAAAAGACAGCCTTCAGAATGGGAGAAAATAATAGCAAACAAAGCAACAGACAAAGGATTAATCTCAAAAATATACAAGCAACACCTGTGGCTCAATTCCAGAAAAATGAATGACCCAATCAAAATATGGGCCAAAGAACTAAACAGACATTTCTCCAAAGAAGACATACAGATGGCTAACAAACACATGAAAAGATGCTCAACATCACTCATTATCAGAGAAATGCAAATCAAAACCACAATGAGGTACCATTACACGCCAGTCAGAATGGCTGCTATCCAAAAGTCTACAAGCAATAAATGCTGGAGAGGGTGTGGAGAAAAGGGAACCCTCTTACACTGTTGGTGGGAATGCCAACTAGTGCAGCCACTATGGAGAACAGTGTGGAGATTCCTTAAAAAACTGGAAATAGAACTGCCATATGACCCAGCAATCCCACTTCTGGGCATACACACTGAGGAAACCAGATCTGAAAGAGACACGTGTACCCCAATGTTCATTGCAGCACTGTTTACAATAGCCAGGACATGGAAGCAACCTAGATGTCCATTGGCAGACGAATGGATAAGGAAGCTGTGGTACATATACACAATGGAATATTACTCAGCCATTAAAAAGAATTCATTTGAATCAGTTCTAATGAGATGGATGAAACTGGAGCCCATTATACAGAGTGAAGTAAGCCGGAAAAATAAAGACCAATACAGTATACTAACGCATATATATGGAATTTAGAAAGATGGTAACGATAACCCTATATGCAAAACAGAAAAAGAGACACAGATGTGCAGAACAGACTTTTGGACTCTGTGGGAGAAGGCGAGGGTGGGATGTTCTGAGAGAATAGCATTGAAACAAGTATACTATCAAGGGTGAAACAGATCACCAGCCTAGGTTGGATGCGTGAGTGAAGTGCTCAGGGCTGGTGCACTGGGAAGACCCAGAGGGACGGGATGGGGAGGGAGGTGGGAGGTGGGATCTGGATGGGGAACACATGTAACTCCATGGCTGATTCATGTCAATGTATGGCAAAAACCACTACAATATTGTAAAGTAATTAGCCTCCAACTGGCTCACGCTCAGTGCCCATGGCCACCTCCCCATTTTCTGTGCCTTATCTCACTGTTTCAGCTGAGTCCAAGTTGTTTACTCTGTTCCTCTCCAAAGGGGCACTGTGTCCCAGTTGGACAGCTCACCTTTGGGACATTAGCCTTTGCCCCACAAGCCGTGGAGAGGACCAAAATCAAGCTGCTTGAGCCCACTGTCTTGCTGATAGTCCAGGCCTGCCTGCCAACCAGCGGAGCCCCTGCTACACACCCAGTCCTACCAGACTACTTCCAGGAGCCAAGAGTGGGGCAGGCACCTGGGAGGAGTCCTGGTGAAGAATTGGACTTCAGCCAAGGAGGCAGGAGGAAGACCTGGCTCTGTTGGGTCGTTCAACTCTGGGGGAGCAGCCTTTTCCTCTTACCTTTTCCTCTTGTTCCACCAAACGGTCGCTCTTTTCCAGAGCAGAAACTGGCGGGCATGCAACGATAGCCAGAACCCCTGTCCCTCACCCACCTGGGTCTGTGGCTGGACGTGGGCTGGCAGAACAGGGACACCAAGAGATGGAGAAGGGGGACTTCCCAACCTCCCAGCATCTTCCTAGCCAGTAAACAAGCACAAAGATGAGGCAGAGATCTGTCAGAGCTGAAAGTTCCTTTGGTTGCTCACAACTCAGGTATGCACACCGTGTGGCAGCTGGGCAGCGGAGCCCTACTTGGCCGCGAGTCCCGTGCACCCAGACCTGTGGCCAGATCGTGGACTCTGGCTGCCTCAGGCACCGCCTCTTTGCATAAGGTTCTCCTCCATTAGTAACTACAGCCGATTCGGACGTCCTCCACATTGTGCACACTGGTTCTGCCTTTGTCCTCGCAAGTTGATACTTGGCATTAGCATGAAACTTGTGGGTGTGGGAGGGTTTAGAGAGAATTCTAACACAAAACATGCTATTAAATTGTACTTGAGAGATGAAAAAACTCCTGTTGTATTTTGACAGAATTATTTTTATTAAAATACACATCCATGAGCAAAAAAAAAAAAAAAAAAAGTAAATGGAAAAAAATAAAAATAAGGTAATTTTATTAAAAACATTTATTTATTCGGTTGTGCATGTCCCCTCCCTCTCGAACCTCCCTCCCAAATAAGGGTCTTATTTGAGGCACATAAGAGCTCTGATCTTCTTTGCAGCATGTGAACTCTTAGTTGCTACATGTGGGATCTAGTTCCCTGACCAGGGATTGAACCCAGGCCCCTTGCATTGGGAGCACAGAGTCTTAGCCGCTGGATCACCAGGCAAGTCCCAACTATCCAATCCTTAATAGAAAATTTTCCCTAAAATATTCATAACATAACTAGTTTGTGCTAGAGATGAAAGATCTCTGGGGCTCAGATTTCATTTCTAAGCCCTCCTGAACAGGGGAGAGAGAGACAAGTGCAAACGTCATTCAGGATATTGCAAGATAAATACAACGATGATGTGACAAACTCCTGGGGCAGTCACAATCCCTTTCCTCTTCTGAAACCAATTAAGATAAAAAGACATAAAAAGGAAATCCAACTGTTATATTGTCATCAGTGCTAAAGGTTTTCTGCTAGATTCACATATTTGAGACCAGATCAAATACACACAGGAAGTTGCCAACACATTCCTTAACTGAAGGGTTTCCATGTCCTAGCTATTGTAAATAGTGCTGCAGTGAACACTGGGATACTTATGTGTTTTTCAATTCCTCAGGGTATGTACCTAGTAGTGGGATTGCTGGGACCTGGAAGCAAGCTAGATTCCATCAACAGATGGATGGATAAAGACGCTGCGGTACATATATACAAAGGAATATTACTCAGCCATAAAAAGGAATGCATTTGAGTCAGTTCTAATTAAGTGGCTGAACCTACAGTCTATTATACAGAGTAAAGTAAGTCAGAAAGGAAAAAGAAACATCAGATATTAACACATATATATGGAATCTAGAAAGATGGTAATGAGGTACCTATTTGTAGGGCAGCAATGGAGATGCAGACATAGAGAACAGCCTTATGGACACAGGCCAGGGGAAGGACAGAGAGGGTGAGATGCCTGGAGAGAGTAACATGGAAACTTACAACACCGTGTGTAAAACAGATAGCCAATGAGAATTTGCTGCATAACTCAGGGAACTCAAACAGGGGCTCTGCAACCAGCTAAAGGGATGGGAAGGGGTGGGAGGTGGGAGGGAGGTTCGAGAGGGCGGGGACATATGTTTACTTATGGCTGATTCATGTTGATGTATGGCAGAAACCAACACAATACTGTAAAGCAATTATCTTTCCATTAAAAATAAATAAATTAAGAAAAAATTAACTTAAGGTCTCAGTGTAGTAGAGAGAAATAGGTGAAGAACATTACTCTTAAGGGAGGGTTAGTTTCTCATCTGCCAGAGCAGGGTGCTGAGGAATGTCTGGGGGATGAAATGAGCTGAAATAATATTTCCTGGTCATCTTCCAGATCAAATCCAGGATAGGCGGGGCCTTTACGGCCCTTCCCTAAGCCAGTGCATTGCCAGGTCTCTGCTCCCTGCAGGATGAAACTCCAGGTCCAGTAATTCAGATGTAGTTCCCGGCCGGTATGCCCCCACTGCCTCAGCACGTGGACGTGGTCCAGCCATGAATTTCCCTGCCTTATATTTTATGTATACATAGACATCTCTGGTGACTCAGCGGTGAAGAATCCGTCTGCCAATGCAGGAGACTGAGGTTTGATCGCTGGGTTGGGAAGATCCTCTGGAGAAGGAAATGCTAACCCACTCCGGTATTCTTGTCTGGGCAATCCCATAGAGAGAGAAGCCTGGTGGGCTACAGTCCGTGGGGTCACAAAGAGTTGGACATGACTTAGTGACTAAACAACAACAATATATACATTTTATATATGTATAATATATATTATAGATACATAAAATCAGGGGATAGTTGCTTTACAAAGTTGTGCTGGTTTCTGCTGTACCACATGAATCAGTTGTAACTGTACACACATTTACACCCGTTCCCTCTGGAGCCTGCCTCCCACCCTCACCCCACATCACACCTTCTAGGTTGTCACAGAGTACCAGACGGGGCTCCCTGTGTTTTGGGCTCCCTAGATAGCTAGCAGCTTCCCACTAGCTACCTATTTACACATGTTCCTACTTTCGATTTCATACCTTGTGCCTGGAATTTCTCTTCCTTTGCTGTCTGCCAAGAGAAGGCCCATTCATCTTTTTAAATACCAGAGAAAACATTCCTTTCTCTATATTTTCCCCAAGTGACCAGCAGGTGTCTCCCTCACAGCCTTTGGGCAAGGTCTGCTGGATGGTGGGTCTGGGACTTGATGCAATTTCCCTGTGTCTCCAGGGCTTGCTGGAGTCACAATAGTGAGTCAGTTTATGTCTCCTGAATGAAATTCAGTGGCAAAGCCTCTTCTAATGCCCAAGAGTCCACACTCTCAATCTGACTTTCTTTTCTTAAATTTGCTTTAATTTTACCTCGTTTGGCTGCACTGCGTCTTAGCTGCAGCATGTGGAATTTTTATAGCTGTGGCATGTCCACTCTTAGTTGCAGCAGCGATCCAGTTCCCTGACCAGGGATCAAACCCCACTGCCCAGTGCCACCCTCCCCCCACCGCCCAACCCCCCACGTTGGAAATGCAGAATCTTAGCCACTGGACCACCAGGGAAGTACTTTCAAATTGACTTTCTTTCTTTTAAAAATGTATTTATTTGTTTACTTTTAGCTGCCCTGGGTCTTTACTGCTGCACCTGGGCTTTCTCTAGTTGTAGAAAGCAGGGGCTATTCTCTAGTTGCAGCACTTGGGCTTCTCATTGAATCTTAAGCTGTGTGAGTTCCTAAAAGCATGTGCACACATTTGTGCATGCATACCTAGAGATATTTAGCTGCTAAAACCCAAAGATAAAGAGAGAAATCATAATGGTATTCAGAGGAAAAAAGAAATTAAACACCATGATGTATGAAAGTGTCCTAACGTGGGTTTGATAAACAGAAGCCTCTCCACCAACATCAGTTTGCTTCTCCTCTTTGCTGCATCTCATTCTCCATTTAAAAGGTAAAGTTATGTAAACACTGCTATATTTTAAATGGATAACCAACAAAGACCTACTGTATAGCATGAGGAACTCTGCTCAATGTTATGTGCCAGGCTGGATAGGAGAGGGGTTTGGGGGAGAATGGATACATGTACATGTAGAGTGGAGTCCCTTTGTTGTTCACTTGGAACTACCACAGCATTGTTAATTGGTTATACTCTGCTACAAAATGTTCTTGGTGTTAAAAAATAAAAATTTAAAAAAGGTAAAGTTACAAATCAATGTGTATGGGTGGATTTTGGTTACCTGGTCTGAAAGAGACAAGTCATAAGAATAACTATTATGTTGAAAGAACCACTGTCTTATCAATGAGAAAATAAAAGATCTTTGGAAAATAATGTGACTGGAAGTCTAAAAGGCTGATGGACCAGGGACCTCTAGGCAGACTTCTGGGGCAACTATTGTCGCTTCCATCATGCAGGGAAACGAAAGCCATAGAGAAGACTTGGAGCAAAATGCCTTCTCCTACATGCCAGTATCATCTCTCAACAATGTGAAGGGTAATAAACTGCCATCTAGAGATCTTCGCAGCTTTGCGGAGCCAGGAAAGGAATATCTGATGGTTTACAAGGGGGGTGGCATTTTCCAGCACAGGAAGGGTGTGTCTTCAATAACACCAGAAGGGCTGTGGGTGGCTAGAACGGAAGGAGCTGCGGCCACAGCTGGACATAGGTGCAGAGAGCAGCAGCCTGCAGGACTGCACACCAGTGGGGGAAAATCTCTGCCCTTTCCAGGGACCCAGGTGAGGCAGGAGCAGACACCCTCCTTGATACCAGTGACCACTCATTGCCTCCCACTTCAGTGAGTGATTCCGCCTCAGCCCTCCACAGTCCTCATGCCATCTCAGCACTTTTCCTTGACAGTGTGTGATGACTCCCTCTTGCTTCGGTCTCTACAACACAGCAGGGTCAAAAGCCTCCCCAGGAGGGAGGATCCCTGGAAGGTTTTTGCCTGGCAGTGACTCTGATCCTTGGTGCAGTCCTGGCTGAAGGTAAGTTGGCTGGGCCAGTGGGAAAGGTGATCAGATAGAACTGTTAGGGGACGCAGCCTGACTGAAACCACCCACCCTGGCCAGGCACCACAGTGACCATTTACATAAGTTGCTTTACAACAGGAGGTCCTGGTAAGGAACACAAAACTAATAAGCCTCCACCAACCGGAAGAGTTCAGGAAACGTCAAAAGGAGACACCACATGTCCGACCACCTCCCAGAATCCTTCTCGCTGGCATCCATCTTGGCTGAACAAGGCGTGCACCACCAGGAAGGACTCTGAGTCAGAATGATGGGCTAAAGACAACCCGGAAACTAATCCCATCACCATAAAACCCAGGACTGTGAGCCATGCAGAAGAGCTGTTCTCCTGGGTTCCCTTACCCTCCTGCTCTCCACCTGGGCGCCCTTTCCCAGTGAAATCTCTTGCTTTGTCAGCACATGTGTCTCGGACACATTTCCTTGGACAATTCATTTCTGAGTGTTAGACAAGAGCCCAGTTTCAGGCCCTGGAAGGGGTCCCCTTTCTCGCAACAGAATCAGGACCCCAAGTCTGGTCTTCAGAAGAGGGTTCTATGGGGCTGTGAGAGAGACGGAGGAGTAAGGGGTGGCTGGACCATGTCCTTGGACATGTGACTTCAGGAAGAAACTGCCCTCCTCATCTCAACCTGGAGAATTTGGGGGATGGTGAAAGAGCTGTGTGTCTAAAGCTCTAGAGTTGATCACTTTTCTCTCCTTAGTCTTGCAGCTCATAAACCAGATGAAGGAAGAACTGAAGCAACTGGACGTCAGTTGTGAGTGCTGACCGGGATGGTGGGCCCCTTTCCCATGTATGCAGAGTCGTGTCTGACTCTGTGCGACCTCATGGACTGTAGCTCGCCAGGCTCCTCTGTCCACGGGATTCTCCAGGGCAGAATCCTGGAGTGGATTGCCATTTCCTCCTCCAGGGGGTCTTCCCGGCCCAGGGCTTGAACCAGCGTCTTTTAAGTCTCCTATATTGGCAGGTGGGTTCTTTACCACTGAGGCCACCCTTTCCCCTGTGTACTAGCAGGTTTTTTTTTTTTTTAATTAAGACTTTTGCTTTATTAACCACTCAGTTAACTTAATTTAAAATCAACAGAAGACAACTACCCCCTAAAACAAACATACAGCAACATAAACATAAACAAAGAGACAAGATGCCTTTGAGAGGGTAACAGGCAGGAAGGCCAGGGGTGTCCAAATGGAGGAAATAGGTTGTAAGTGTCAGACATTTTTTATCTCTCTCTTAAGTGGCAGGAGGAAACAAACTAGTGTTGTATTTTTTCCCTTCTCTATACAAAATTTTAAAAAGAGGTTTCTCTTAAAATTCTGTGTTGCCATAATGACACCTGGTTCCACCTGAACTTAACTGTTCTCAAATCTTGAGCTAGTCAATGCATTTTTCTTATGGAAATGTTTGTCTTAAGCTATGTTAATGTACTATGCATTTACCCCAAACTCTGTCTTCCAAGTTGGTTCCACTTAAAGGCTCAGATTTAGGCTCAGAACTGACTTGACAAACCAGTATGTTATACATTGTTCTCCTAATCTGTGTTAATGAAACTATATATTTGCATGGAAATCTGCCTTTCTTCAAGATTCATATCAATTGTTTTTATGACCTGGGATGACTGACCTGGTGCCATTCTCTGAGTTTTTCCTTTCTTTAATTAGCAGGCTGCAAAGCAATGGCAACCCACTCCAGTACTCTAGCCTGGGAAATCCCGTGGATGGAGGAGCCTGGTAGGCTGCAGTCCACGGGGTTTCAAAGAGTAGGACAGGACTGAGCGACTTCACTTTCACTTTTCACTTTCATGCACTGGAGAAGGAAATGGCAACCCACTCCAGTGTTCTTGCCTGGAGAATCCCAGGGACGGGAGCCTGGTGGGCTGCTGTTTATGGGGTCACACAGAGTCGGATGTGACTGACGTGACTTAGCAGCAGCAGCAGTAGCTATATAACTTCCAACTAAAGACTAGCAGGGGAGGGGTACTCTTTCTGCCACCTTCTGATGTCTGTGTCAGAAGCTTTCTCTATCTCTTTTACACTTTAATAAAACTTTATTACACAAAAGCTCTGAGCGATCAAGCATCGCCTCTGGCCCCGGCTTGAATTCTTCTCCTCTGGAGGCCAAGAATCCCGGCGTCTTTCATGGTTTAGCAACAACCTTTCATCCTCATCATTAAATGTAAGCAATAAATTAAATTACTGTAATGTTTTGGGAAACAAATCTTCCACCAGGTTTCGATCAGCCTTTCTCTATGGGTCTCTCAGTTCCATAGGGCCTGGCAGATGCTGGGCACAAACGGGACTTCATTTGGGGAGAGATCTTCTGGCAAATGGAGGCTGTGAGGGCAGGCGATGGTAAAGAGAAAGGGTGGTTTGAGTGGTGAAGATCAGAGTTTGGAGAGGGAGGTTGTTCTTTCCAGAACTGTTGATGGTAGTGGTTCTTGCAGCATAGGAATCTGTCACGTGGGTTATTTCAATCAAACCCCTGTCACGGTTGATGTTAACACAAAGTCTGAGGCAATCCTGTTTTTCATGACGTTGCCTCTGATAATGTCCATCCCTTGAATGGATAACTAGGAAGCTAGCATGTTTCACTTTTGCAAAGTGTCAAGGATGCACAGGTGGGTCAAGGTCAAGTCATTTCATTGGTGTCTCCATTCAGTGACCAGAGCAGTTACCAGCCCCAGCCGACCTGACCTCTTTCCCCTTTCCCAGAATCCTCCTCTGAGTCCTGCCCAAAGACCTGAAAGGCATTCCAGGGATCCAGCTACAATTTTTCCACTGATGAGCCCCCCTGGCTGAAAGCCATGGGTCACTGTGCTGAGGAGGGTGCTCACCTGGTCATCATCAACAGCCAGGCAGAGCAGGTGAGAAGGAGGAAGGGGTGCTTTGGGGTCTTTGGGGCCAAGG
Source organism: Cervus elaphus (assembly GCF_910594005.1). Taxonomy (NCBI): domain Eukaryota; kingdom Metazoa; phylum Chordata; class Mammalia; order Artiodactyla; family Cervidae; genus Cervus; species Cervus elaphus. The sequence continues at coordinate 10,895,290 of NC_057823.1, forward strand.
CAAGCTGACGTCCTTGTCCCCTGTAGAATCTCATGCAGATCTTCATTCTGTGCTTCATATTACATATCCACTCTCTTGGCAAGTAGATTTGGTCGGGATTATTCTGTGTCCTGATTGTGAGAAATTCTACCTGCTGGTCCTTCAGTCTGATGTGCCCTCCCTCTTTTAATCTATGTGGATAACTACTCCTTCACTATCAGATCAAACATAGTCCCTCAAGATCTTTCCCACTGTCTATTTTTTAACACTAGACTGTACTTCCAGATCATGGATCCACCTCCCCACACATGAGGAACCTGCAGAAAAAGGGGTGGATCTGACTCATCCTTGAGTCCATAGTGCTTGGATCCAGACTGGACACACAGCAGGTCTCAATATTTGTCAGTAGAATCCTTGCCAGAACCACTTCTACTGGGGAGAATCCAAACTGCTGACCCTGTCAATCATGCCCTTGAATAATACTCCTAATTCCATCTTACCCACTGCTCAACCAGACACCATTCTGGGTTCTTCCTCCCTCATTGACTCTACAGAGAAATTCTGGAAATCACCTGCCACTGTTATGCCCCTATTAAGATATTCAGCCTGAGGGTCATAAGTGGCTGTAATTTTCTGACCACATAGGTCATCATAATTGTAGAAATGGAAGTCTTCCTGATCTTTCAACCAGTGTGCTCAACTACTACATCACACAATCTCCCAGCCCAAGATCTCTAGGTATTTGTCCCATTCATGGACTGTTTTCACCACATTCCCATCTCTGACTGCAGCATTTCTTGACCTAACCTACCTTCTACCCACACAGGAATTCCTGAGTCCAAAGAAAGATGTCATGTACTGCATTGGCCTCAGAAAACAGTCCTCCATTGACATCTACATGTGGCAAGATGGCTCAGCCCCCACCTTCACATGAGTCCCAGTGAGGACCTAGAACTCAGTCCTGGCTCATTTGTCTGTTGGATCTTGGAAGAGGTCTTCCCATAGATAATCTTTCAACTGCCTACAGGGTGTAAACCAAAATGCCTGTCAAATCTCTGTTATGCTGGATGTTATTTTGTTACTTACAAGTGTGTGTGTGTGTGTGTGCGTATAAAACATCCTTTAAACAACATACTTTATTGTAGGAAGTCACAGTACCTTTGATACATGAAAGAGAATAGAGTACAGTAAGTCCCCAGCATACTAACAAGTTCAGTTCCAGAGTGCCTTGGTACATCCGGTTTGTTTGAAAGTCCAAAAAAGTTAGCCTAGGTACCCAACTAACAAAATTGGCTATATAGTACTGTTCTGTAATAGGTTTAGAGTAGGTTTACTGTACTGTAATAGGGCTTCCCTGGTGGCTCAGATGGTGAAGAATTCCCCCCCTTGACTCAGGAGACCCAGCTTCAATCCCTGGGCCAGGAAGATCCCCTGGATAAAGGAATAGTAATCCACTCCAGAACTCCTGCCAGGGAAATCCTACGGACAGAGGAGCTCTGGAGGGCTACTGTCCATTGGGTCTCAAAGAGTTGGACACAACTGAGTAACTAACACAACAGCACCATTTGGTATTTGGTATTTTGGTAATAGGTTTATAATACTTTTCACACATATAATACATAAAAACAAACCAAAAATAAAGAAAACACTTTTATTTTATTATTATTATTATTTTAGTTCTACCAGTTTATTGCTACCAACCCATCTCCCTCCACCCTCGTGCATACATGCTCAGTCATGTAACCTCATGGACTGCAGCCCGCCAGGCTCTTCTGTCCATGGACTTTTCCAGGCAAGAATACTGGAGTGGGTTGCCACTTCCTTCTCCATATTACTATTTTTAAATGCTATTTTATATTGGAGAATAGGTAATTGACAATGTTGTGATAGCTTCAGGTAGACAGCAAAGAGACTCAGCCATACATATACATGTATCCATTCTTCCTCAACCTCCTTTCCCATCCAGGCTGCCACATAGCATTGAGCAGAGTTCCCTGTGCTATAGAGTGAGGAAATGGCAACCCACTCCAGTATTCTTGCCTGGAGAATCCCATGGACAGAGGAGCCTGGCAGGCTACAATCCATGGGGTCCGCAAGAGTCGGACACGACTTAGCCACTAAACCAACCAACCAACTTGTTGGTAAGAAAACATTTGAAATCTTACAGTACAGAACCTTGAAAAGCAGAGTAGCACAGTACAATATCTGACACACAGGGGCTGACATCGAGTGAACAGGCAAGAAGAGTTACTGACTGGAGAAGGGAGATGAGGTGAGATGATGGAGCTGAAGGATTGTCAGCAATAGGGGTCAGAGGGCAAGCTGCAGTTTCCCTCATGTATGACATTGATGGAACATTCTTTTGTAGAGACTTATTCATGGGGTCGCAAAGAGTCGGACATGACTGAGCGACTGAACTGAACTGAACTGATTGTACTTTAGGGAGGGGAATAGGCAATGTGTGATTTGCCAAGCTTATTTGGCATTCATCTGGACCTACCTAGAGTCTCAAGGGGTCCTACAGAACTCATTTTAAGAATCACTGCCTGGAGGATCCAGTCCTAACTGCTCAGTATATAATTTAATGACACCACTTTCTGATCACCAACTGTCTCTGAACTTTTCATCATGTCCACACACTTTCTCAGAACTGCACCCCAAGCCTCCTGGACCATCTCAAGTACACTGGTTTTCCTTCATCCCCACTGCTTCTGCCTCCGTTCAGGCCTCAGACAACTGATACACACCCTCATTAAAAATACTTAGTTTGGAATCCTAACACTGGAACCTTTCAGTGCCCACACAGAGGGTACCATTCATCTTCATATTCTCAGCTCCTGCACCCGGTACCCCCTTGCAACAACTTCATGCCAGATGACTCATGTTTTTGGGGAAATTATCTTGCCTCCTACTCTTTTGCTTGCTTCTGCTGTGGCATCTGTCTGGAACATATTTTTTTAGTTTGGTGTATCGAAATATGTGTGTCAAGCCCCAAACACTGTGCCTCATAGAGGAATCCATCCTGTGACCAGCATGAATTAATCTCCCATGCATCTCATACCCTCTTAATATCTCAGGCTCATCTGTAGAGTTTCATGATTGTGTTTATTATTATCTTCTTCTGACTGTATATGTCTTACCCATCAGACTGTATATGTCTTACCCAACTTACCATCAGATGGGCTGCAGTTTGAGGGCAGAACCAGTATTCTTTTTTTTTTTTTTTAAAGATAGAAATTTATTTCTCACTTATGAGACATCCAAAACAGATGCTCCTAATTGGTGGGTGGTTCTCCTCTAAGTGGTGTTCAGGCTCCTTCCATCTTCTCGCTCTTTCAAGGTGTAGCTTTCAAGGTCGTATGCTCAAAGACTAAATTGGAAATAACATGGGGGACCGTGCATAGGAAAATTTAAGGAACCAGGTCATAGGAGTAGCACACCTTAGTTCTACTATCATCCACTTGATCACACTTAAGAATAAGGGAAGCTGGGAAAGAGTCCAGCTGTTTTCCCACAAAGAAGAAAATGGGTGTGAGGATCATCTGGCAGTCTCTGCCAAAACACACATGTACCAAAACCACCATTTATTTTGCCAAGGATACACAGCTGTCCAGGGGAGCACAACAAACATGTTGTGAAGCTGTAAGGGGCACTGAAGTATAATCAGGAATAAAGGAAACAAACAAAATAATAAAGAACAGGAGAGGGGCCTTTCATGAACCAATCCTAACAGTGCCATGAACTTAGAGGATAAACTCAATTCTCAGCATCACTCTATGTACTGACAAGAGTGAGGAAAACAGTCAAGTAGTAATGGTGCCAGCAATGCCATCCTAACCATGATGACTCTAAAGTTGACCTTAGTTTTTGCAGCTGTTCATCTTCCCCTGGCTCCTGTCTGTTCTCTAAGCCTCACTCCCTGGACTTTCCATTAGTTCTCTGAATAACTTATTGATATCCTTCCAATAATTTTTCCTCTTAACCATCAAACCCAAACTTGTACAAAGTAGATTTATTTTACCTGTTGAACCTCCAGTTCTATGTTGCACTTTAGCCACTACAGTATGCATCCTTTTGTCCTTGGCTTTGATCCAAATGCTGCTGCAGAAAGCCAACATCTAAACCTGCCTCTGGCAACAGCCAAGCAGCAGGATCATGACGCTTACCTCCCAAATCTCAGAGTGCATATAATTGGGGAAACTTATTTTGTACTCAGAACCCTAAACTGCAAGGGTTTTAATTTATCCAGATGGCAAAGAATTTGAGGCAACCAGGAGAATGGATAAGCTCTCTATGGTGGATCCTTTTTTTTTTTTTATGGTGGATCATTATTAGGAGATACTTCAGAGCAGACAGAAACAACAATCTAGATGTATGAGCAGTTATTAATGCATGGAATGCTCTGGTTATTTATCTATTTTCTTTTGGCTCCTGCACTCTCTGTATCTCCCTCTGCACCCCCCACATACACACTCTGGAGTTGTGTTGCTGCAGCTGTGACTCTGCAAACTGTATTTCCCAGAATCCACCGCCAGGTGGTTCCATTAGGTTCTTCCAAAGAGATGCCATAAAGGGAAACTGAAAGTGAAACAGGGGGGAGGGTCTTCATCCCTGTTTTCCAGCTGCTGTTACAGTACTTCAGCTGCCGACAGTTGGCTCTGGCTACCGGCTTCTTTTGCACTCCGCAGCAGCTTTGCTATACTTCTGATACCAGCAGCAGATCAGTTTCCGGCATGACGGCCAGAGAAGAGTCAGACTGTGCGCCCCCACCCTCAAGGCCATGTCCTTCCTCAGAAGTCCAAGCACCGGGTTATGTGGAGGGATCCTCCCCCGCAAAAGTCTGAGTATTGACCAGTCAAGAAGGGCCACTTCTCTGAGCTCCTGGTTTCTGACAATCACATCGCTTCTTCCGCTTGGTTTTCCCAGGCTTTTGGACATTATCTGATTTCTCCAGTTTTCAATTTTTAATTACATCAAGCATTTTCTTTTGACTTGGCTTTTGTCACTAGGAATCAATTCTCTGCATTAAATGTCCTCTATTTGAAACATTTAGTGTGGTTTCTATTTTTCTGACTGAGCCCTGATAGATACATGGATGGATTTTAAAATCTAAAAAAAAAATACTTGCACAATAAGAGCATATTAAATAAAGGCCCTAGATACATCTATATAGGATATGTTGTTTAGTCACTAAGTCATGTCTGACAACCCCATGGACAGTAGCCCTCTCGGCTCCTCTGTCCATGAGATTTTCCAGGCAAGAATACTGGAGTGGGTTGCCATTTCCTTCTCCCAGTATTCTTTTTACATTTATTTTTTTATATTTACTTATTTGGTTGCACTGGGTCTTAGTTGTGGCACATGGGATTGTCTACCTTTATTGAAGCATGTGGGATCTAATTCCATAACCAAGAATCGAAGCTGGGCCTCCAGCATTGGAATCATGGAGTCCTAGCTGCTGGACCACCAGGGAAATCCTGAGAGTCAGTATTATATGCATCTGTGTGACTCCACTACCCAGTATTAGGCTTGGTACACTATAGGGGCTCAACAAACCATTTCAGAATAATGGATTGTTGCAAACATTTTAAGAGACATTTAGGAAAGAGGGTATGGGATTACTTGACAGCCTGAGCTAGTATGTCATGTCTTCAAACTTAGTCTCAGAGATCTAGATATGTCAAATCTCTTGTCCACTTGTGTGCTGCATGCTAAGTTGCTTTAGTCATGTTTGACTGTTTGTGATCTCATGGACTGAAGCCCACCAGGCCCCTTTGTCCATGGGGATTCTCCAGGCAAGAATACCGGAGTGGGTTGCCACACTCTACTCCAGGAGATCTTCCCAATCCAGGGATCAAACCCAGGTCTCTTACGTCTCCTGCATCGGTAGGTGAGTTCTTCACCACTAGCACCACTTGGAAAGCCCATCCACTCGAGTCTCATTTATTTCATTTGTAATGGAAAGCTGAGCCTGGTGATTGTTATGGAACTGTGGGCAACTCCTCCCTAAGGATGTTTGACACAATCTGGAAATGTTTTTGATTGTCAGTTTGGGAAGTGGGTGCTACTGGTATGTAGTGGGTAGAGACCAGGGGTGCTCTTCAATATCCTACAGGACATAGAACAGCCCCTCATAACGAAGAATGATATGGTCCAAAATGTCAGTAGTGCAAAGATGGAGAAACCCTGCTGTAGTACATGGCATGGAGCTTTGATTTGGGGGCATTTCTCAAGTACAGTCATTCCTCAGTATCCACGGGATATTGGTTCCAGGACCCCTCACAAATACCAAACTCGTGATTTTCAAGTTCCTTATATAGCACTGGAAAAGACCCTGATGCCGGGAAAGATTGAGGGCAGGGGAAGGGGGAGACAAAAGATGAGATGGTGGAATGGCATCATTGACTTGATGGACATGAGTTTGTGCAGCTCCAGGAGACAGTGAAGGGCAGGGAAGCCTGACGTACTGCAGTCCATGGGTTCGCAAAGAGTCGGACTTGACTTAGTGACTGAACAGCAACAACAATATAGCAAAGGGGGTCTTGGTATTCCTGGGTTCTACCTCCGTAGATTCAAATTCGATCTGTGGTTGGTTGAATCTGTAGAGATGCAACACACAAATATGGAATATGGACTGTACTTTCCCAGAACCCGGATCCACACTCTGGCGCACTGATCTTGAGTGTGAAAACTCAAAACGGACACTACTTACTATTCTTTGCTTCTTCCCTCTGGCTAAGGGATGTGGCTAATGCTTTTGTGTGTTTTCACAGAAACTGGAGTTCTGAAAGGTTATATCCTGATTACTGCATCTTCATGAAGTTTGGCTATTGGACCAAGTTTGACTGTGATGCATATTGGCACGTTTGTTCAATCTGTGAGAAGCCACAGATCTGCTGAGCCTGCCCCCTTCCCTCTGTCCCCAGGCTCCTGAGAGATTGTTTTGATGTTTGACCTCATAAAAATCCCCAAACTTGTCTGCAGAAATGAATGTCTCTGAGCCCCAGTCTTCTTGATAGCATTTTTCTTCCCTTTTGTCTGCATGCTTAAATTCTGCTTGAGGCACACGTAAAATGACACCAGGAAAAGACAATGAGCAAACTGCAACATGTACAAGACAAATCATGCAGTTTCCCTCTTTGCTCCCACATGGCATGCATAAATGTAGGATAATTAGAAAATAAAATGACATAAGAGAAGTAATTAAATTCATGTGTGTAAGATACATGGATTTTGATTTGAAGAAGACATCCTCAAAGAAATCACTAATTTAAGTATGCACTGGGTATCAGGAAATATTAAAGCATTTAAAAGTATGTTTGGCATGTGAGTGGCATGTTATTTCATTCATATGTTAAATTATATGTTAGCAAAATATGAAGCATTTATGGTAAAGTAATGTACTGTGTGAGATTTTATTCAAATAATAAATCAAGTAAGTGGGACACTTGTATACATGAAGCAAAATTGGCCAAGTGTTTGCAAGTATTGAAGCTAGACATAGGAGTCCATTATATGTTTCTTATACTTTTGTATCTAGTGGAAATTTCTGAATAAAAATTTAAAGTAATGGATGAAATTCATAATAACACATAAGGTAAACAGTTGTGTCTGATTCTTTGTGACCCATGGACTGTAGCCTGCCAGGCCCGTCTGTCCATGGAATTCTCCAGGCAAGAATACTAGAGTGGGCCACCATACCCTCCTCCAAGGGATCTTCCTGACCCAAGGATCGAACCCACATCTCTTAAGTCTCCTGCGTTAGCAGGCAGGTTCTTTACCACGAGCACCACCTGGGAAACCCCAGTTGGGTCAGATGGTAATTCTATTCTTAATTTTTTGAGGACTCTTCATACTGTTTTCCATAATGGTTGTACCAATTTACATTCTCACTAACAGAGCATGAGAGTTCCCATTTCTCCACATTCTCTCCAAACCTTGTTATTTCTTGCCTTTTTATAACAGACATTTTAATGGGCATGAGGTGATGTCTCATTGTGGTTTTGATTTGCATTTCCCAGGTGGTGCTAATGGTAAAGAATCTGCTTGCCAATGCAGGAGACATGAGATGTGGGTTGGATCCCTTGGTCAGGAAGATCCCCTAGAGGAGGAAATGGCAACCCACTGTGGTATTCTTGCCTGGAGAATTCCATGGACAGAGGAGCCTGGCGGGCTGTAGTCCACAGGGTCGCACGGAGTTGGGCACGACAGGAGCAGCTGAGCTTGCAGTAACTGGTAACGGTGCTGCTGGGCTCAGTCACTTGGCCAGGTCTGACTCTGCAACCCAACGTCTGCAATCTGGGTCCCTGCAGAGGCAGCCAAGCTGTGGGAAGTTCTGAAAGAGATGGGAATACCAGACCACCTGACCTGCCTCTTGAGAAACCTGTATGTAGGTCAGGAAGCCACAGTTAGAACTGGACATGGAACAACAGACTGCTTCCAAATAGGAAAAGGAGTATGTCAAGGCTGTGTATTGTCACCCTGCTCATTTATTAACTTATATGCAGAGTACATCATGAGAAACGCTGGGCTGGAGAAGCACAAGCTGGAATCAAGATTGCCGGGAGAAATATCAATAACCTCAGATATGTGGATGACACCACCCTTATGGCCGAAAGTGAAGAAGAACTAAAGAGCCTCTTGATGAAAGTGAAAGAGGAGAGTAAAAAGTTGGCTTAAAGCTCAACATTCAGAAAACTAAGATCATGGCATCTGGTCCCATCACCTCATTGGAAATAGATGGGGAAACAGTGGAAACAGTGGCTGACTTTATTTTTTGGGGCTCCAAAATCACTGCAGATGGTGATTGCAGCCATGAAATTAAAAGACATTTACTCCTTGGAAGGAAAGTTATGACCAACCTAGACAGCATATTAAAAAGCAGAGACATTACTTTGCCAACAAAGGTCCGTCTAGTCAAGGCTATGGTTTTTCCAGTAGTCACATATGGATGTGAGAGTTGGACTATAAAGAAAGCTGAGCGCTGAACAATTGATGCTTTTGAATTGTGGTGTTGGAGAAGGCTCTTGAGAGTCCCTTGGACTGCAAAGAGATCCAACCAGTCCATCCTAAAGGAGATCAGTCCTGGGTGTTCATTGGAAGGACTGATGCTGAAGCTGAAACCCCAATACTTTGGCCACCTGATGTGAAGAGCTGACTAATTTGAAAAGACCCTGATGCTGGGAAAGATTGAAGGCAGGAGGAGAAGGGGATGACAGAGGATGAGGTGGTTGGATGGCCTCACCAATCAATGGACATGAGTTTGAGTAAACTCCAGCAGTTGGTAATGGACAGGGAGGCCTGGCTTGTTGCGGTTCATGGGGTCGCAAAGAGTCGGACACGACTGAGCGACTGAACTGAACTGAACACTTTTAACATACGTGGAACACTCTTTGATATAAATCACAGCAGTATCTTTTATGATCCACCTCCTAGAGTAAGGAAAATAAAAACAAAAATAAACAAATTGGGCATAATTAAACTTAACAGTTTCTGCACAACAAAGGAAACCATAAACAAAATGAAAAGGCAACCCAAAGAATAGAAGAAATATCTGCAAAGGAAACAACCAACAAGGGATTCATCTCCAAAATATACAAACAGCTCATGCAGTTCTCTGTCCAAAAACAACCCAATCAAAAGAACAGGCAGAAGATTTAAATAGACACTTCTCCAAAGAAGACATACAGAGGGCCAAAAAGCACATGAAAATATGCTCACCAATTATTAAAGAAATACAAATCAAAATCATAATGAGGTAACACCTCACACCTTTCAGAATGGCCATCATCAAACATTCTACAAATAATAAATGCTGGAGAGGGTGTGGAGGAAAGAGAACCCTCCTACACTCTAGGTAGGAATGTAATTTGGTACAGCCACTATGAAGAACAGTATGGAGATACCTTAAAAAGCTAACAAAAGAGCTACCATATGATCCAGCAACCCCACTTCTGGACCACAGCAGGCTCATGCTTTAGACCATTCCATTCCTGACCTGGCCCCTCTCCTTCCATTAGGAGCCAGACATCAGCCCATCTGCTAAAACACTCCCAGTATCTGGGAGCCAGAATTTCCTAATGAAAGTGGATGCAGGTCTGGTCTGGGAACCTTGTGCTGTCTTCTCTGGGATGGCCCAGGGGTGCCTTTTATGGGCTGTGGATGGCCTTTCAAGATGCAGTGTCCACACTGGACCCTGCCAGGAAAGGAAGGAGCGGCTGGGATTGAGAGATTAGGCAAGGGGCACCTACTTCTTTTCTATTCCTTCCCTGGTTCAGTTAGGGGCTTGTCACCTCCATCTCCCAAACTAATCATCCCCTTTTGGTGCCGCAGAATAGCTCAGCTCCCAGCAGAGCACTGAGGGCTGTCAGGGAAGTTTGCAGGCTACATATACCTCTGTGGGTTGATCCCAGGGGAGCCTGGTGTGCCCAGAAGTCTTCCCCCACACTCCCCCCGCCCCCTGACTCCGGGCCCTGAGGGAGCCCCTCCTGCATCCTGCACCAGGCTCCCCTGGGATGCCTTTGGAATGTGCCTCTGGAGAAGAAAGGGATAAAGTGAGGGAGCAGCTTCCTGCGCTGCCCACTCCCTTCTGAGCTCCCTGTGTGAGTGAGGGGGCCAGGGTCTCCTCTGCTACCTGGGTGGCCGCTGATAGAGGCCTGCGTGCAACTCTGGTTGCCTTCCTGGAGAAGGTGATGTTCAGATAGAGGGAAGGGCTGTGGGTAGTTAAGAGTGTTAGATTCGGACCTTAGGATCAGGAACCCAGCAAAGTCTGGGGCACGCAGTGCCTGAGCAAAGGCTTCTTATTCGTGAATCATGCATCCAGGCTTCACTGGGTGTTCACACCCATGCACTTGTGTACATGCCTCAGTTGTCAGACAGGTATTAGGGGGAAAGTGCCCACCCGGGACACATGCATTAGTTATCTTCTTTTTTTTCTTTCTCCTGTCTCCGTTAGAGGTTTGTTTGGTTTTTTTTTCCCCCATTTATTTTCATTAGTTGGAGGCTAACTACTTTACAGCATTAGTTATCTTCTTCACGCTTCTGCTGTGTTGTGCTGTGAGAACGCAAGTCTGAGTGCACTCCCCGGTGGCCAGAGGCTGGAACTCTGCAGGCGTGCATCCATCCTGGCCTCCGTGTAAGTGCGGAGGTTTGGCGCGACCCTGTGCAGCAGGACGGCCATGCGCATATCTGGTGGAAGTAAGAACGTAGGACACTGTGTACGAGGGGGTCGGGGGAGAGACGGGAGGAGGCATGCGGCCACGCAGAGGTGTGGGGACACCTGCGTGTAGGTGTGTGAGACGGCCCCAGTTGGTAGAAACGGGAGACTGCCCACCCCTGAGGAGAGCTGTCCCGAAGCGCCTTCCCCTGGGCTCTCACACGCACCTGGGTGGAGCCTCGGAGGCTAACTCAGGACAGGAGCAGGGAGGCTGAACCAGAGACAGTGCGTTCTCCGTCCCTTGCCCAGGGCTGGCCTCAGGCAGGCTGAGACCCCCTCTCTCTCTTTCTGGGCGCTGGCTGGGCTGTGAACGAGGGGACAGGCAGTGCAGAGGTACGAGGGGGCTGAAGGAGGGGATTCTTTTGCTTTTTAAAAAATTTTTAAAAAATTGATGTAAAATTCACATAATACAGTATTGACCATTTTAAAGCTTATAAATCAAGGGCATTTAGTGGATTCACAATGTGTAACTCTTAACTCTGTCTAGTTGCACAACACTGTCATTTCCCTCAAATGAAATCCTGTTCTCATTAGCAGTCATGCCCCATCCTCCCTGTCCTCAGCCCTTGGCAGACACTAATCTGCTCATATCCCGACAAATTTGCTTATTTTAGGTGTTTCATATTAATGGAATCAGACAATACTTGCCCCTGGCTTTTTTCACATAGCACAATGTTTTCAGGTTTTCATCCATGTTATAGTAGGTGTCACTACTACATTTTTTTTTCTTGCTGTAAAAAACACAAACATAGACTTTGTCATCTTAACCATATTTAAGGATACAGTTTGTTAGGGTTACGTCAGTTCACAATGTTGCATAACAGATTTCCAGATGTCTCTGCATGTTGCAGAACTGAAGCTCTAAACGTATCAAACAACCCTCTCCTGCTCACTCCAGCTTTTGGCAAGTGCCATTCTGTTTTCTAAATCTATAAACTCTACGACTTTAGAGACCTCATGTAAGTGGAATCATACAGGATTTCATTTTGGAGGAATTGGCTGATCCCACTTCGCATAATGTTGCTGAGTTTCATTCAGGATGTAGCATGACACAGGATTTCCTTCCTTTTAAAACGGAATGGCATTTTGTTGTGTGGAGAGAAGCCACATTTGGTATACCATTCATCCAAGGATGAACATTTGAGTTGCTTCCACCTCATGGCTATTGTGACTAGTGCCGCTATGAACAGGGGTGTGCAAAGATCCTTTCGAGATCCTGCTTTCAATTCCTTGGCATACATATCCGGAAGTGGGATTACTAGATCATATGGTAGTTCTATCAGTGAATATCCATACTGTTTCCCACAACTGTTGTACCATTTTACAATTCCACCAGCAGTTTACAAGTGTTCCAACTTGTACACATTCTTGTCATTTTATTTTTTTGGCTGCTTGGCAGGTGAGATCTTAGCTCTCTGTCCAGGGATCAAACCTGTGCCTCTCCAGTGGAAATGCAGAGTCTTAACCACTGAACCATCAGGGAAGTCCCTTCTTTAAATGGCACAATTAAATATATATTTTTTAAATCCCTCCCCACTTTAAATGGCACAATTCAGTGGCATTTAGGACGTTAAAAAATTGTGGAACTATCACCTCTCTTTAGTTCTCAGATATTTCTCCACCTCAAAAGGAGATCTTGAACCCATTCCCCATTCCAGCCCATTTCCACCCCCTGACAACCACTAATTTGTGTTCTATCTTGATGTGTTTTAACTATTCTGGATATTTTAAGTAAATGGAATCATACAATGCGTGGTCTTTTGCAGCAGGCTTCTTTCACTCAGCATAAGAAGGTCTTCAAGGTTCATCCACAGTGTAGCATGTATCAGAACTTTATTCCTTTATGTGGCTGTATGGTATCCCATTGAACTGTTTGCTCATGAACAGGGTGTTAGGTCTATGACACAGGAGGATAAGCAGAGAGAGCCGATTGGGTTAAATAGTGTCCCCCTGAGGAGAAAGAATACAGGAGTAGGATCTGACTGCCAGTCAGGGTGTGCCCTGGTTGGGCTCTGCTGGGGAGGTCATCGCTGAGATCACGGCCCTGGCCTTTCTTTCCCCTGAGGTCCAGACTTGTGCACACGACTTGGGGAGTCTACTCAGGGAGTCTTGCTCAGGGGTTGTTATGGGAAAGGGTGACACAGAGGAAGTGCCAGAAGGAGACAGGAGCCGACTTACAGTTTTTTTTTTTTTTAATGTATTTATGTATTTTTACTGTGCAGAGTCTTCATTGCTGAGCAGGCTTTTCTTTAGCTGTCGTGTGTGGGCTTCTCAGAGCAGTGATTTCTCTTGCTGCGGAGCATGGGCTCTAGGGCACCCGGGCTTCAGGAGTTGCAGCCCCCAGGCTCTGGAGCACAGGCCCAGTCATTGTGGTACAGAGGCTTCGTTGTTCTACACCGTGTGGGATCCTCCAGGATCAGGCATCAAATCCACGTCTCCTGCAATGGCAGGTGGATTCTTTACCACTGAGCCACCAGGGAAACCTCATTTCTGTTTTATTTTGTTTTGCTTTTGGTACCATTTTGTACACTTAGGAGCTGATACCTGGAGCACGTTTGTGGCCAGAAGAAGCCAAGAGGTGGGCTGCCAGAAGAAGCAGATGCTGAGGGTTTGGTACATCCATAGCATTAGAGGAAAGATTATCCTGTAGCTAGGTCTGAAGCCCTGGACTATCACAGTGCCAATATAGCCACCTGGTGGGATGGAGGAATAACAGCCAGCCAGCAATGACAGTAAAAGATGACAACAATGCAGATAGCTTTCCTTGAGAAATTTCTCTGTGCTGAGCGCTTGGCATCAAATGCCTACAGGGAACCTGAGCACAGTTCTCTGATTATCCCAACACACAGTGAGGACCTGGGGTTTGAACCCTGGGTCTCCATGGCTCCACTAACTCTGTGTATCTCAAAGAATGGGCTCTGGCAGCCAGAGAAGGGGTGGTGCAGAGGAGAAGACACAGTCCTCAGGAGAAAGAGCATGAGGTCAGAGCCAGGACTGGTCCAGAGATGGTGGCTGAGGGACAGGAGGGGTGAGTAAGAGTGGGGAATTGAGGATGGCACTCTGGCTACTGGCTGGGCTGCTTAGGTCCCCTCTAGCCCACAAATGCTACTTTACTATGTGAGATGCTCTATCCTAACTTCAGTCAAATTGCCCATTTTCCAGGTGAGATTCTGGGTCCTCCAAGAGTTGGTTGACCACGACTCTGGGAGAACACTTTGTGACAATCCTTTGTTGAATGAAGATTCAGTGAATGAAGTAAAATGTCATAATATTTGAGCAAACTTTCCTCAGTGTATTTGAAAACTGGTTATGTGTATATATTTATATTTGATGTATGGGCTTCCCAGGTGGTGCTGGGAGTTCCCTGGTGGCTCAGAGGGTAAAGTGTCTGCCTGCAATGCAGGAGACCTGGGTTTGATCCCTGGGTTGGGAAGCTCCCCTGGAGAAGGAAATGGCAACCCACTCCAGTATTCTTGCCTGGAGAATCCCAGGGACAGAGGAGCCTGGTAGGCTACAGTCCACGGGGTCACAAAGAGTCAGACACGACTGAGTGACTTCACTTCACGTCTTCAGGTGGCGCTAGTGGTAAAGAACCCACCCGGCAGTGCGGAAGACATAAGAGATGCAGGTTTGATCCTGGGTCTGGGAAGGTCCCCTGGAGAAGGAAATGACCCCACTCCAGTATTCTTGCCTAGAGAATCCCCTGGACAGAGGAACCTGGCAGGCTACTCTCCAAAGGGTAGCAAAGAGTCAGACATGACTCACATGACTTAGCACGTACGCATGTGTATTTTATATATATGTAAATATATACACATGTGTGCGTGCTGAGTCGTTCAGTCATGTCTGATTCTTGGTGACTCCATGGACTGTAGCCCACCAGGCTTCTCTATTCATGGAATTTTCCATGAATTCCAACTGGAATGTGTTGCCGTTTCCTCCCCAGGGTATCTTTCATATCCAGAATCAAACCCACATCTCTTGCACCTCCTGCATTGGCAGGTAGATTCTTTACCACTGTGCCACCTGGGAAGCATATATATGTACCATTGATTGAAACATATGTAAGTGTAAATATATATGTGTACCTTCACAAATTTTTATTGGACTTAAGCTTTGGAGTTTGAAGTTTTAATCAAATCTCTTTCGTTGATGACGATTGTATCATTGACTTGCAGAATGATCCTGTGTTATTTATTCCCATTTATCATCACGTCCTACTTTTGATCCCCACCCCTGACCAGTAGCTGTGTTAATTTTTTCAATGTGTATCCTTCTGTTTGCATGAATTCTTGGAAAATGTATATTGATGCACATACTGTTTGGACAGTGATACAATATATTGTGCTGGAAGCCTGCTATTTTTTCTGATTTTCCAGTGTTATTTTTAAGAGCCATCCATGTTGTTCCATGGATTTTAGGTTTTTTTTTCTCCCCCCAATCTGTTGTTCAGAGCTTCTGATCTGTTTGTCTGTCCTTGTACTAATCCTATATTGCTTTATTTGCAAGGCTTTGTAGAATGCCTCAATATCTTAGAAGGCAATTCCTCCCCACCTCTTTCACTCTTCACTTCAAGGTGGACTTAATTATTTATGGATGGCTATTCTTTAATAGAAACTGTATAACAGGTACAACATCTTTCTCAAAAAATTCAACTGGTTTCTTTTGAGGAATCGATTGAATGTATAGATTAAATCTGGGAGAGAATTAACATCTAGGATACTGTTTTTTCCATTTCATCCACTTATTTATAATGTCTACCATGTTTAATTGGTTTGTTTTTTTTACTTTTATTTTATTTTTAAAAAACTATTTTTTTTATATTGGGGCATAGCCAATTAACAATGTTATGATAGTTTCAGGTGAAAGAGAGGGGACTCATCTATACGTATCCATGTGTCCATTCTCCCCCAAACTCCCGTCCCATCCAGGCTGCCACATAACATTGACCAGAGTTCTCTGTGCTATACAGTAGGCCCTTGTTGGTTATCCATTTTAAATTTAGCAGTGTGTGCATGTCCATCCCAAACTCTCTAACTATCCCTTCCTTCCATCATTCCACCCAGCAACCATTAGTTCATTCTCTCAGTCTGTTTCTTTGTTTTAAGTTCATTTGTATCATTTCTTTTTAGATTCCACATATAAGCTATTATATGATATTTCTCCTCCTTCTCATTTCATTCAGTATGACAGTCTCTTGGTCCATCCATGCTGCTACAAATGGCATTATTTCATCCTTTTTAATGACTGAGTAGTATTCCATTGTATGTATGTGCCACATCTTCTTTATCCATTTCTCTGGTGATGCACATTTAGGTTGCTCCATGTCCTATTGTAACTTGTTTAATGTTCTCTGTGGAAGTCTGTATGCACATACTTAAATTAATTCCTAGATACTTGAGAGTTTTGTGTTCCTTTGAATGGTAACTTGTTTGTTTTACTAATTTTAAACTTACAAAAAATGTTCAAAAGTAACATGGAAAATTCTTGGACTCCCTCTAATCCAACTTCCATCTTACACAATGCCAGTACAATGATTAGACCCAGGAAACTAACAGTTGTGTAATACTGTATAGCAAATAACAGATCTTATTTGATTTTTCTTAGTTTTGACACTAATATCCTTTTTTAAAATTCCAGGACATAAGCCATTTTGTTCGGTTGTTATTTCAATGTCTCATCATTCTGTTCTTAGTAATTCTTATTTTTCCTTTTATCTCAAAGGTAGTTAGTTTTGTCTGACTATGTATGACAATGTCAAATGATACAATCTTAAATTGTGTTTAAAATATATGGTAACTTTCAGGTTTCCTCTTCATATTAATTTCCAGTTTACTGTAATGTGGTCAGATGCTCTGGATCTTTGCAATACTGGCACTTGATAATTTACCTAGACTTCTTTTATGGTCTTACACAAGGTTCTTTTCAAAAACAATTCCATATTTTTAGGGTTTTTTTTCCTCTTGGGTGTGTTTGATGTAATAAATAGGACTGTGCATGTTTTTGTGTTTGTATATGTTAAATAAACATATATATTAGCTAGGTATACTAACATACATATATATATATATATATATATATATATATATATATATATTAGCTCAAGTATTAAATGTGACAGAATTAAGTCTGAAAACAACAGTAATTATGAAAAGATAAATGCATTAAGTCCCCCAATCAAAAGAGAGATACAACCATAGGTTGCTGTATTTTAAGAAAATTTAATTCTAGTCATTTATACCTGTCCTCAATTTCAACTTCTTGATTTCAGGTGCTGTGGAAGACATTTGTTGTTGTTGTTTAGTCACTTAGTCATGTTTCAGTCTTTGAAATCCCATGGACTGTAGCTTACCAGGCTCCTCTGTCGATAGCATTTCCCAGGCAAGAATAGTGGAGTGGGTTGCCATTTCCTCTTCCAGGGGATCTTCCTGACCCAGGGATCAGACCCACAGCTCCTGCCCTGGCAGGTGGATTCTTTACCACTGAGCCATCAGGAAAGCCCTTGGAAGACATATTATATGCATAATCTTACTCAATGCCTGTCAGCTAGGGATTATTAATATCAGTTTCCTTTTAGGGATGAGAAAACAAAGGCTCAAACAAATTGAGGGACCAACGTAATGAAGGCTTTTTTTTTTTTAAGCACTATTTTAAAATGCCTCAATTTTTTTTGAATTCATGTGAATAAAATGGTAGAGTTTTTATAAAAAGGGAAAAAAGCCTCCACTTAATACTCACTAAGCCTTACAAAAACCTCTTTGGGGTCATAAAGAGTTGGACACGACTTAGCAACTAAACAACATAGGCAGCATGTTGAGTATAGTGATCACAGGATATGCAGAGATGACACTCCAACCAGCAAGAAATTTTTCCAATTAAAAATATTTATTAGGGATCCCAGAATAATAATTTATTTTAAAGATTGTATTGTTGACCTTATCTTTAGTTTCACTTTTTTTTTTTTTTTGGAAAAAAATGATAGAGGCAACTACAACCTCTGAAGTGGTGGACTAAATCCACATGTAGGAAATAGAGACCACTACTTCCTACCACTAGGATTTAAAAATATAGCAATAGTAATGAAAATTTATTTAATTCATACTATGTACCAGGACCTGTGCTAAGCACCTTAGATGCATGTTGTTGTTGTTCTGTCGCTAAGTCGTGTCTGACTTTGCGACCCCATGGACTGCAGCACACCAGGCTTCCCTGTCCTTCACTATCTCCCGGAGTTTGCTCAAACTCATGTCCATTGAGTCAGTGATGCCATCCAACCATTTCATCCTCTGTCGCCCTCTTTTCCTGCCCTCAATCTTTCCCAGCATCAGGGTCTTTTCCAATGAGTCAGCTCTTTGCATCAGATGGCCAAAGTATTGGAGTTTCAGCTTGAGCATCAGTCCTTCCAGTGAACATTCAGGTGGTCCTATTTAAACCACAAGGCAGACCTTTATTCTGAACATTATTATGCAGATGGACTGATCATGGTTTGAAGAGGTGAAGGAGCCTCTCCAGGAAGTCCTGAAGAGGACTCATTAGAGATTCTGAGTTCCTACCTATGGGAATTCCTCCTTCTTTTCCCCAACAGTATGGCTGCCATTCTGAGGCTAAATTACACCTCAGTGTCTGAATTCATCCTCATCGGCTTCTCCACCTTCCCCCACCTTCAGCTGATGTTCTTCCTGCTTTTCCTGCTGATGTACCTGTTCACGCTGCTGGGGAACCTGCTCATCATGGCCACCGTCTGGAGGGACCGCAGCCTCCACACCCCCATGTACCTCTTCCTGTGTGCCCTCTCCATCTCCGAGGTCCTTTACACCTTCGCCATCATCCCGCGCATGCTGGCCGACCTGCTCTCCAGGGACCGTTCCATCTCCTTCATGGCCTGTGCCAGCCAGATGTTCTTCTCCTTCACGCCCGGCTTCACCCACTCCTTCCTGCTCACCATCATGGGCTATGACCGCTACGTGGCCATCTGCCACCCCCTGCGCTACAACGTGCTCATGAGCCCCCGAGGCTGCGCCTGCCTGGTGGTCTGGTCCTGGGCCGGTGGCTTAGTTGTTGGGCTAGTGGTGACATCTTCCATTTTCCAACTCACTTTTTGTGGGTCTAATGAGATTCACTATTTTGGCTGCCATGTGCCACCCCTTCTGAAGTTGGCCTGTGGGAACGTCTCCACTGTGGCCATGGGCGTGGGCCTCGTATGTATCACCGCCCTGCTGGGCTGTGGTGTCCTCATCCTCTTGTCTTACGCCTTCATCGTGGCCACCATCTTGAGGATCCCTTCAGCCGAGGGCCGGCACAAAGCCTTCTCCACGTGCGCGTCCCACCTCACCGTGGTGGTCGTGCACTATGGCTTTGCCTCTGTCATCTACCTCAAGCCCAAGGGGCCCCAGTCTCTGGAAGGAGACACGCTGATGGGCATCACCTACACGGTCCTCACTCCCTTCCTGAGCCCCATCATCTTCAGCCTTAGGAACAAGGAGCTGAAGATCGCCATGAAGAAGACCTTCTTCAGCAATCTCTACCCCTCCAGCATCTGAGTAACTGGGGTGGAGGTGGTTTCAGATTATGGTAGAAGAATGACCACACCCTCATCTATACAATGGGGTTAATCAAAGCTACCTTGTAAGATTGGTGTAAAGATTTGTATGTGTGTGTGACATCACATAGTAAGTGCTCAGTAAATGTTAATCTTTTTTTCCTTTTTCCTCTCATGGTCTGTGTGTCTCCCATTAGCTTCAATTTTTTAAAAAAGATTTATTTATTTATTTTTGACTGCACTGGGTCTTATTGCTGTGCACAGATTTTCTCTAGTCGTGGCAAGTAAGGACTACTCTCTAGCTGTGGTACACAGGCTTTTCATCATAGTGGCTTCCCTTGCTGGAGAGCATGGGCTTTAGGGTGTGCGGACTTCAGTAATTTTGCAGGCTCAGTAGTTGTGGCACATGGGCTTAACTGCCCTGTGGCATGTGGGATCTTCCCAAACCAGGGATCAAACCCATGTCCCCTACATTGCAAGGCAGATTCTTAACCACTGGACCACCAGGGAAGCCCCTAGTTTCCATTTTTAACCAAATAACTTTGTTGAAATATAATTCACATTCCATAAAATTCACCTATTAAAGTGCTTGCCTAAGGACACACAGCACCTCACTCCCACTCCAACAATATTAAGGAACCTGAAAAAATGTTTTGCTCATCCAATTTGACAAACAAAAATTGAACATCGCAGTTACCTTCATTTACTGTCATTTTTCTAAAATAACTAGCACTAGTGGTAAAGAACCCCTCTGCCAATGTAGGGACATAAGAGACACAGTTTTGACCCCTGGGTTGGGAAGATCTTCTGGAGAAGAGCATGGCAAGCTGCTCCAGCATTCTTGCCTGGAGAATCCCCATGGGCAGAGGAGTCTGGTGGGGTACAGTTCATAGGGTCATAAAGAGTTGGACACAACTGAAGCATGCACATATGCACCACAGGCTGTGAACGAATACCATGGTGAGCATGGACTGGGTGTCCCCGACCTCCCCAAAGCAACATTCTACTGGGCAGAGACAGACAACATCCGATAAGCTAATATGCCAATAATAAGCCAAACCAATATGTTAGGTTGTAATAAGCACATGGGAGTCAAGTAAAGCAAGTCAAGAGAGAAAGACATGGCCAAGAGCGTTCTATTTGTTTAGTATGTTTAGGAAGGGGATCCACGGTATTTGAGTAGGTAAGATTCCAAGGGATTGTATTTTGAGTTGCTGTTTCTAAGAAAAAATAGACTGTAGGAGAATGAAGTGTGTGTGTGTGTGTGTGTGTGTGTGTGTGTGTGTGTGTGTGTGTGAGAGAGAGAGAGAGAGAGAGAGAGAGAGAGAGAGAGAGAGAGAGAAAGGATGATAATGCCAACAAGAACATCCAAAGTTTGGATTAAATTTGAGATGCCTTCTAGTTATCCACTTGGAGATACTGAGTAGAGAGTTGGATGGGGTAAATATAAGAATTTGAGAATTACCTGTGTGCACAAGGTACATAAAACCATGATACTGAATGGGATCCCCAGGGAGAGAGGATGATGATGAAATATAAGGATCAAATGGCTTAAATAGCTGTTTTGTGTACCATGTATAAAGGAACCAAGATTTTGTTTAACAGTTTTTTTAGTTTAAAATTTTGTGCTTTAAAATATTGTGTTGGTTTCTGCCATATATCAACATGAATCAGCCAGAGGAATACATACATTCCCCGCTGCTTGAAGCTCGCTCCCAACTCCCACCCCATCCCACCCCTCTAGGCTATCACAGAGTACTGGTTTGAGCTCCCTGAGTCCTACATTAAATTCCCACTTTTTATTTTACATATGGTAATGTGTATGTTTCCACGCTGCTCTCTCAATTCTTGCCATCCTTTCCTTTCCTCACTGTGTTCATGAACCTAACAGTTCTTTATTAATGATTGTATCTAAAGTTTTCTGATTTTAAATGTTACAGTTCTAAACATCTTATTATTTAGGCAGATCTAGAATGATATCTATAAAACATTCATATAATTAGGTGGAAAATGGGATGCAAGAATTAAAGCCAGGTCATCCTTACTTCAAATACAGTTTTTCACAAACTGTTTCTCTCTGCTTTGGAAGGTAGTGGGATTTCTTACAGTAAACTTCATATGACATTCTGGCTTGTTCAGCATAGATTACATTGGTAACTGGGGAAGATTACACTGGTCCAGCTAAGAAATATCTGTTAATAAATTTTATCTTCCAAGTCCTATGTAGGTGCTAGGTGTGATGGTGAGCAAGATGGACAGACTTCCTGTGTTCAGGAAGTTGATAACCTAAGGAATCACAGTAAGTTTGCAGAAGGCATTGGGTGCCCAACTCATTGTTGGTACCAAATCATTTTCCAGGCTCTTTTTCCGTTTGGATACCAGTAGGACCAGAGGCCAAGTTGGCCTTTAATGAACAAAATGAGAGAGCCCAGCTTGTATTCTTGCCCAGATCTGTTTTGCTGCCAAGGGTGGGGACTATCTTGGCTCAGTGTGAATGAGTTACTCAGAATTCCAATAAGAATAAAACTTATTTTGAAATCAAGAAATAGTCCTGAATCTGTAGAAATGTTACATCAATGTCCCAAGGATGCATGCTCCAGTGCATGGCGGGTTACAACTGCTCACCTGTGGCTTAAAAGGCTCTTAGGATCCTGAAGTGTTTGATTTGAAACTGAGCTAGTCCTCCTTAGATGGGGGACCCATAAAACCCCTTGTGGGAAAATGGTGTGTGAGGCTTTGGGTGGAGAAGGCGGGGAATCAGAAAAGACCTGCAGGAGAAGTCTGGCCCTTCCAACTTGTGTGATCTTGGATGAATCATGCAAGCATCTTGAACCTCAGTTTCCCCTCTGTCAGATGGGATGGATGTGAGCTTATCTGCTCTGATCCCCCACCGTGAGACTGTAATGAAAAAACATATGTGAAGGGGTAACAGGAAACCTGCAGTATATTCTGCAAAGGAGGATGCTCAGGGTTCTCCAGTGTGGTTTGAGATTGTTTCCATATTCTTAACAGTTTACATTAACATGAGATGTTTTACTACTCAATTTATAGAGATAGACTGGATTCAACTTTAGGACAAATGATGCATAGTTACTGCTCCAACATAAACACAAATATTTTCTTTTTTTGAAAACTTTGGCTTATTTGACTGATTTATTACTTGTGCTGTTGTTGATCTTTTTTTAAAGTATTTTATTTATTTATTTTATTTTTGGCTGAGTTGGGTCTTCCCTGCTTTAGGTGGGCTTCTCCTAGTTGTGTGAGAGGGGCTACTCTTTTCTTTGGTTTATGGGCTTCTCACTGCCCACTCTTTTGCTGTGGAGCACGGGCTCTCCGCATGTGGATTTCAGTAGTTGCAACACGCTGGATCAGTAGTTGCGGCTCGCAGGTTCTAGAGTGCAGGCTTAGTGGTTGTGGCACTCAGGCTTAGTTGCTCTGCAGCATGTGAGATCTTCCTGGACTGGGGATCAAACCCATGTCCCCTGCATTGCAAGACGGATTCTTAACCACTGAACCACCAGGGAAGTCCCCTTATGTGTTTTAATTATATATATTGTTGCATACAACAGTATCACCATAAACTAAAATCCATTAAGTATTATAGAGTGCTATTTTAAAATAAATGCATCTGAAACAATTTAAATTTGTCAAGGAAACTTTTAAAAAAATGAGTTATAATTGACATAGGACATTGTGTAAATTTTTGGTGTCCAATGTACTGATGTGATACTGTTGCAGAAACCAGCGATCAAGAAACCAAGCGCCACACTCAGAGAGTTGGAGAACTCTGAGTTCTCCATGCCAGCAGGCCCAGAGGAGTTAACACTCCAAACTCGGGCCCAGAGGAGTTAACACTCCAAACTCTGAGCCCCGAACAAAGGGGTTATTGAAGGTCAGCATCTTGTAGTGGTCATGATTTAATCTTTGTAGAGGCGAACTGGCAAGGGCCAACTTTCAGCCAGCAAGGCCCCTTCATAGCCACATATTTGACCATGTTTTGAGGGCATTTCATGGTCATTGTGTCCCGCAGTGCTGGGAAGGCTCATTCCCAGGTCTAACACAGATTCCATTGACCGGCCACTCAGTGTGTTGTCACTAGACCAGGCCTTGTAAGTAGCAAAAGTCTCTGGACCATATCTGCCTTACTAACCTCTTGGTCCAGGAAAATATCTCCTCTTGTTGCTTCTTCCCATATCTAGAGTTACACTATTACAATTATTGATCTCGTATGGAAATGCATATCATCATTTTATCACAAATTCGGTCACACATTTAGTAACGTAAGAAATAATCTTCTGAAGCAAGCCACATAGAAAATAATATAGCTAGCTGTTATTAGTAAGGTCACAAGCAAGAATTTAAGTCAAGAACTTTCATTGGGTATATAGCCTGGTATACCCCAGGTCATCTGACTCAGTGAAATGATTATAGCCAAGTGTTCATCTCCTGGTTGTACATCATGGAGCATCTGACCTTTATCGAGAGATTGGTTACTGAGGTAAGCTTTAGAAACAATCTTAGAGTGTCTTTTTAATAACTTAATTAAAACTTTTAGCAATATAACATGAGAACTATCTCAGAAGTGAGTCGTAGTAAGCACAGACCTTAATTAACAAAACTAGAACTTAATATTCAGTGAAACATAAGTTTTTCCTTTTTGGAGAACTCATTGTGAGGACATTAACACTGTAACCAGGAAGGTTTTAACCCATCAAATAAAAATAAGGTCCGTCAGGGAGCCAGGAAAAGCCAAGCGGCTGTCTTGGATTTCCCATAGCCCTGGCTCTTTGATTTCCAGCTGTTGTTTATCCATTTTTAATTTCCTGATTTAGGAGCAGACTATTGCCATGTTTTAAGGACATCAGGATAGCAAAAAGTCTAACCATGAGGGGTTATTTTTTGTAGAAGCAGAATGAGCTTTGTCTACATGTACCATATTCCAAAATAATGTTTATTTACTTTACCAAAGTAACAAAATGATTTTAAAAACAAATGTAAATCACTTAAAGGCAAAGAAAATCACAATCTGTTATCAAAAGCTTCATTCTAAGAAAATCTTGTTCTCTAAACAGAGAGAAGACCAAATTTCAGTCTGGGTACCAGCTTACTGTTAATAACAAAATTTATTTATCTGTTTAATCTTAGAAAGTCTTTTCCATCAATCCTGAAGAACTAGCAGTATTTTTCTAAAGGCATGAGAGTAAAACCATAGAAGGCATGTTTAAAATCTGATTCTACTGCAATTGACAAAGAAACCTGGCCACTGAACACTTTAATATGATAACTAGAATTGTAATTGACCATATTTTGTCAGGGCATATCAGATCTATATAAATTTCACATAATTTTAGGATATCTATATTAGTAACATCAACCATACAGTGTAACCTGAAAAGACTTATCACCCCTTCAACAGTAATTCTCATGTAATTTAACATGTCCAATAAACCAAGGTAGCTTAATAGCTCTTTGGGATGTCTCAGGGACCCTCTGAAGCATCCCAAAGTTAACTTGAAGTCAAGTTATTTGGCAAGTTTTGTCGATATATATCAAAAGGGTTTATAACAGTCAGGCAGGATCTGAATAATAGTTATTTACTTAGCCAAAGTTAACAAATGATTTCAAAGGTAAATATAGAACAGATCAATTAAGAGGTAAAGAAACTTAAATCTATTATTAAAAGTAGTTCAACATCTGAAGAAAGTATGTCTTCTTAACAGAGAGAAAGGCTGAATTTAACTTTTTGTACTAACTTACTTTAAACTCATTTAGGCAAACTTAATTAAATTTATTTTAAACTTAGTCAGTCCTAACCATGCACAAAACTTTTTTTCAGGGTACACTTTCCACAAACCTTCTAATCACTTTTTGTAACAGCCACCTGTAAATCAGACCTACTTTCTTTTCCCTTCAAAAAATGTGATTTTGTTTTTTATAACTTCTTTATTAAAAGCATATATCCTACTTTCCTTATTAGATTAGCAAACAAACATTAATACTAGATATTTAATATTGAATACTTGCCAGTTCACATGAATCTGAAATTTATTTAGGTTAATTTTTCTTGTATTTAGAATTGTTTGATTTGTAAGCACTTACTTTTCTTTAGGCCAATTAAATTAGAACGCATTTACAACTTCAATAATATTATCAGAAAAAAACAAAAGACATACTTTGAGACATACATAGATCCAGACAGACAGACAGATAGCGACCTTTCTGTTTGATATTTAAAATATCTCTTTGACCCCCTTTTTTTTCTTTGCTTGAAGTTCTAATTTGCCCAAGGCTGAGGTCTCAGGCAAAGTTGGCTGTGTATTTCAAGGACATGGAAAGGGTTAACTTCAAGCTTTTCCCTAGTCAGGCCTTTCAATAAGCTAGTTGTTTTTAATTGCATGTGCAAAAAGAATTGGTTTTACAGTTTCCAAAAAGAAAAAAATTTCTCTCACTCTTCAATCAGCAATTATGCACCACAATCATTCAGAGGCTCTTACAATGCCTCCCTTCTCCAGGGTCCTCAGGGAGGTGATCAGTCTCCTCTTCTACCCATTGGAGTAGGATCTGACTGGGGACTGGCTCAGGGCCTTACCTGATCCTGTGACCATTCCTGGTGAGTTGGTCTGTCCCTCCAATGAGTCCAGCTGGGGCTTGGGCGTCTGGAGAGTCAGAACACCAATCCGAAAGAGAACCCAGAATACCATCAGGTGGTGCGCCTCCTCGTTCGTCTCAGGGTTCCTTTGCTCCAACCCGGCCGAGCCACCAGTGCGGCAGCTTAAGGGGCCGGCATGGTTGGAATTTTGGTGGGGTCTCCAGAAATGTTGCAGAAACCAGTACTCGAGAAACCAAGCACCACACTTGGAGAGTTGGAGAACTCAGGTTTATTACCCTGGCGGGCCCAGAGGAGTTAACACTCCAAGCTCTGAGCCCTGAACAAAGGGGTTACAGAGTTTTTATAGACAGACTAGAGTGGGCAACACTGGCTGTTAATAGGCTGATTTAAGCTAAGGGGTTTTTCGTGCATGGGAACAGCAGTCAAGATGGGGAGGGGGATGAATGACCTTTACACGAACAGGCATGATTAAGCAGGCTTGCAGGGGCTGGGCAATTTCAAAGAGCAGGACAAGGGTGAGTGAGAAAAGCTCCAGTTCCTAGTGTTGTGAGTCCCCACTTTCTGAGACTACGTGACCTATGTGATCCAGACTTTGCAAGGGGCAAGCTGAGTTACAGAGGCAGAATGAGCAGGAGGTTATGCAAAATTTTAACTTTTCCTCTTCAACACATGATGTTGCAATATGATTAGCACTGCAGTGTTAAATCACACCTCTGTCATGTTTGTGTGTGTGCATGTGTGTGGTGGGAACAGTTAAGATGTAGTGTCTTATCAGAAATTTATAACAGAGTATTATTGTCTGTAATTACTGGCTCTGCATTAGACCTGCAGGTTTTGTTTATCTACTGTTTACAAATCTGTGCCCTTAACATTTCCTTGGGACTTCCCTGGTGGTCCAGTGGCTAAGACTCCACGATCTCAGGGCAGGGGGCCCTGTTTCGATCCTTGGTCAGGGAATTAGATCTTACATGCCCCAACTTAAAGATTCTGTTTGCTGCAACTCAGACCTAGAGCAGCCAAATAAATAAATAAATATTAAAAAAAAAAAACCCAGGAAACGTCTCTTCAATTCCTCCACTCCTCAGTCCCTGGTGATCACCATTCTTTTCTCTGGCTTTAATGAGTTTGCCTTTGTTAGCTTCCGCATATAAATGATGTTACTGTACTTGTCATTTTCTTGAATACACATATATTCAACAAACTAAAAGTGTAACCTGGAAAGGTTAATTTTGAATTCATGCTGGATTTGCTTCTGTGACTTTAACCCTCATCTTGCCACTTTTGTTGCTGTAGACATACAAAATAATGGCCTGACTCAGGGAGGTAACCTGAGCCACCTATCTGTGAAGGAACCTAAGTAAGTAAAACTATCACATCCCCCTGCCTGAGGCTTGCCATTCTTTCTAGGGGCCATTTGTAAGGATTGAATAGGCTTTTTACTTTGTTTCCTCACCTCATCCCATCTCTGATCCAAAAGAGAACCTGGCAACCAGGTCCCGACAAGATGCACGTTGAAGTGCTAACCTACCATCTTCTTGGTCAAGTGGCTCCCAAATAAAGTCCCTTCCTAGTCTCAACATCTTGTCTTGGATTTATTGGCCTATCCTGTGCTGAGCACAGCAAGCTTGGACTCAGTAACAAAAGTACTATGAAGTGTTCAGTTCAGTTCAGTCCCTCAGTCGTGTCTGACTCTTTGTGACCCCATGTGCTGCAAAACTCCAGGCTTCCCTGTCCATCACCAACTCCCGGACCTTGCTCAAACTCACGTCCATCGAGTTGGTGATGCCATCCAACTGTCAGGGGATGCACACTGACTGAAACTGCCCACCTTGGCCAGGCACCACAGTAACCATTTGCATGAGTTGTTTTATGACAGGAGGTCCTGGTAAGGAACACAAAACTAATAAGCCTCCACCAGCCAGAAGAGTTCAGGAAAGGTCAAAAGAAGATGGCACATGTCTGACCACCTCCCAGAATCCTTCTCTTTGGCATCCGTCTTGGCTGATCAAGGCGTGCACCACCAGGAAGGACTCTGAGTCAGAATGATTGGCTAAAGACAACCCGGAAACGAATCCCATCACCATAAAACCCGAGACTGTTCATTTCTGAGTGTTAGACAAGAGCCCAGTTTCGGGCCTTGGAAGGGGTCCCCCTTCCTGCAACACAACCATCTCATTCTCTGTTGTCCCCTTCTCCTCCTGCCTTCAATCTTCCCCAGCGTCAGGGTCTTTTCTTAGAGTATAAGTCTTCGCATCAGGTGGACAAAGTATTGGAGTAGTCAATCTTAACTCCACTCTCATGCCTGGATTATCAGTAAACCACAGTGCCCAATGGGATATACCTTCATCCTGGGCTCTGCACTTGTCGACTAAAAAAAGATGGACAACTTGAGAGTTGTGAGTTAAGCTTTATTTGGGGCAAAACGAAGATTGCAGCCTGGGAGGCAGCATCTCAGATAGCTCTGAGCGACTGCTCCAAAGCGACAGTGGGGAGAAGTCAATATATAAGGTTTTGGTGAAGGGGGAGTTCAATACCATGAAGCACTCATTTTACAAAAGGTTCTTTTTGTTAGTCATGAGGATCTGATGTCACCAAGAAAGGAGTTAGTGCCTAAAAACATCCAACTATCTAAAGACCTGTCCCACCAGATTCCCTGGAGCACAGAGTGCATCACCCTGAATTCCCTCAGGGGTTGTTGAAGGTCGTTCAATCTCCATAGAGGCAGATGGCAAATGCCTTTGTTGTTCAGTCATTGGCAATGCTCTTGGTAAGTGCCAATTTGTAGTTGACACACTAATTATTGTGGTTCAACAAAGAGTCACCTTCTGGCCCACGTACCATGTCACTCTCTAACACAGCAGGTAATTTCTCATGGTGGGACTTCCTTCCTTGACCTTGCTATAGAGACTTCTCTGTCTCTCTGCAAGTGTTCAAGATTTACTCTTGAAATGTAGGGGTTTCCTCAACGTTTCTGGGTCTGCTTATTACTGTTTCAAGCTACTATTGTTATAGCCACGCGGTCCAGGAAACAATGTCACCCAGAAGGGCAATGCAGATAGTGGAGGGCAGTTTATTACACTGGCGGGCCCAAGGCAGAGTCTCCTCTTAGCCAAGGACCCCGACCAGCATTTGTGAAAATCTTTTGTACCCTATGTGTACATGTCCAAATCCACTACCCCAAATTCCTTGAGACTTACAAAGGAAGGGTAAATACAATCACAATAACCCCATCATTCACGTGTTATGTGTTCAAACAGTTAATAATCAATAAGCCCGCTGTTACATTCCAACCAGTTAATAACCAATAAGCCTGTGGTTACATTCTGATATGTCAGGCGAGTGTATGTTCCCCAGTTCTTTGTCTAATCACAACAAAAATTTGGAGTGACGGACACTGAAGCCCACTCAGCGGGTCACAGCTCTTGGGTCTTGGACAGACTGTGTTATAGTTCTTAAATAAATCAGTGTTACAGCTCAGTGTTACAGCTCTATTTATTTAGATAATAGCAGGAAAATCCATCTTCGAGGTGTGAGGGCACATCGACCCAAAGACGGGAAGAGAAGAGCGCCCCATCGTGCAGGAGAGAGAGAGAGAGAGAAGAGGGCTTTGGCTCTTCTTTTTGTGTTTCTCTGTCCCTGGGCCTGTCTTATGTAAATTGGGCCAGCCAGGAGTGTTGTTTGTTTTACCTGAGGTTCTCACTCTGGTGCTCAGGCCTTCCTTTGTTCTATTTTCATGGGCTTTTCCCTTCCAGGTCTTTTAGCCACTGCCATTCTGGACTCCTTTTTCCTATTCTAACTACCTAACAGATAGATACTGTCTGGAGGCAGGGGTGATCAGTGTCTGTTTTCTCTTAGGCGATGAGTAACCTGGACACGATTTTCCAGGTTCCCCTGTCCGAGGGGGTCTTATCCCTCCATTGTTGTTCCCACAGGCACTAAGCAGAGAGTTCAGAGTCCATTAGAGAGGCGGCCGAGCATGATCAGCACGGACAGGCCTAAGATGGAGCCCAGGCCCTATGAATTCCTTCTTCACTATTGCACATATGTGTGCCATACTAAAGTTTAGGGTGCTTCGCTCTCCCCTGCTGTTATCCGGCTTAGTCTTTTGTAGCCTCACAATATCTATGTTGTAGCTACCTGTTGCTGCCTAAAAGAAGGTGAAGGCTGGATGTCATCCATTTCTCTTTGCCATAGGGGTTTATGGTAATGGGAGCAATTAGATCACCCTGGTTTCTGGCAGGAGAATGTGGTGTCCCAAGGATGAAATAACAGAAAAAAGGTAAGGAGGGCCTTGGAAAGCAGGAAAGGAAAAAACTAGACCCATATTGTCCTTTCCATCCACATATTGTAACTATTAATGAATTTCAGGTCCTTCTGAGCAGTGTAACCTGTCTCCCCTCCTACACCATATGTGCTGTGCTTAGTCGCTTAGTCATATCCGACCCTTTGGGACCCCATAACTGTAGCCTGCCAGGCTCTCCTGCCCATGGGGATTCTCCAGGCAAGAATACTGGAGTGGGTTGCCATTTCCTCCTCCAGGGGATCTTCCCAACCCAGGGGTTGAACCCAGGTCTCCTACATTGCAGGCAGATTCTTTACCATCTGACACACCAGGGAAGGTATTTGTCATACTCTTCCTCTACCCAGTTTATGTATCTCATCCAATCAGCAAATGACCCACAAGACCCCTTATCCCACACGCTATATCCTGGGTATAAAAATGGACCAAGGACCTCTGTTCAGTGTTGGCTCTCCCTTTCGGCCCACTGTTCTAACAGTGTCTCCCACTCTAATTACCTTTTTTTCCCCTCTCATTTGTCACGTCTGAAAATTCTTTTCCAACCTGTTCATGGACCACGGCAGAGAAGAAAAGATTCCAGGTTTAAGGTGAACTGATAAAGTACCCTGCAAGAGATAGGAATCATTGAATTGCATTTTCTCTATGTGATCATCTCATACATCTTTCCACCCTGAATACATTTAGATAAAGGGCCTGTTCCTAGAATAGAGTTGCTGTGCTGTGCTTAGCTGTGTCCAACTCTTTGTGACCGCATGGACTGTAGCCCACCAGGCTCCTCTGTCCATGGAATTTTCCAGGCAAGAATACAAGAGTGGGGTGCCATTTCCTACTCCATGAATAGAGCTATCACCAAATATATCTGCAAATAATAGGGGCCAGGTGTGGTGGGGGAAATGCAGAAGGGCCTTGAGATCAAATTTCACTCGGATCCCACCCTTTCTTCTGGACCCAGCAAATACTTGTTTACCCAACATTTGCCTTTCCATCTTTATGTGAATTGTCTTCCTTCCCTTTGAAGTTCCAAAACATTACCCCCAGCACTCAAACTCTTTCAGTTCAAGCTCTTTACCTTAAGCTAATTATGGTATTTAAAGTGAGGTGCTAAAGAGTTCAACATGACTGAGCGACTGAACAACAACATTTGTAGATAAAAGATCAGAGAAGTTAATTCATGAATATCACACAGCAAGAAATTGGATGGGCCAGGGTTTGAATTTGCATCTCTCTGATGTGAGTCACTGCCCTGAGGCATCAGGTTATCCAGGTCTTAGCTATTGATTTCTTTTTAAGAGTGTGGAGAGAAATGAACAATTCTCACGGGCAGTCAGCTTGTCCCTGTTTAAGAAAACAAACCAAAAAAGCCCTAGAAATGGAGTTGAAATGATGGAACGGGTCTCCCACAGCAGGCAATTGGTAGATCCCATTTGAACCCGCCACCTCCAGCCCCAACCCCTAGTTCTCATCAATGAAGGCACTTGCCTGTTTCTGCAGGGAACAGAGAGATGAAAACACTTGCTCTGCACAGCCTACCAAAATCTACTATGGCATAACATTCCCTGGGAGCCAATTACAAGTTTCACTAGTAAATAAGCCAGGGGATATTCTGTGACTCCTGGGGGCTCATTGAAAATTGACACACAATTCCCATTTCACCTGCTGAAAAATGTTTTAAAGTCCCTAAGATTCAGGCACTGAGCTGATGCAGATGAGGTTGGATGCATAGATCAGAGAGCCAAGGTGCAGACAAGGCCACAGATCCATCCCACTCCAGAGGAATGGTCCCCAGATAGTTTTCCTGCTTACATTTAAGCCCAAACTTTGGTTGGCAGCCAAGAGATTTAATTGGGAATTGAAGATGACCTTCTCTTCTCCAAGGCACAGAAATTCCAGAGCTCCAGACAAATGCTCCAACATACACCATGGTACCCTGAGCTGCAGAACACCAGGTTCACAAAGCACTTAGTGTCATATACCTCTGGGAGCTACAGTTTCTACTTCCTCAATAATAATGTTTACTGCACTTTTTGATATAAATTCTTGTTCAACATCTCCTCTCTTCCCTCTGTTACTCTGGCTGGGTCCAAAAGGGTAGGACCACTCTAGACTTGCTCATCGTTGTCTTTCCACAGTCTGGCAATTAACAGGTGCTCAGTAGTACTTGCTAAAGAAAAAAGCAAATAGCTCTTTCATTATAGACCTATGGAAGTTCTGTGGGTTGCAAAACTCTTCTGAAACATAAATGGCTGTCCCCTAATTTCTCTGAGGTTCATTTTCAGGTGTGGTGGGCATTACAGGAACCCACCTGCCCTTGTGTGTGTGTGTGTCATAACCAGTGTCCCCTGTACAAATGAGTGTTATCTTGTGGCTGTTGGGAGTAGGGAGTAAGGTCCTTTTATTCAGACCCCTGCCAGTATTCTTAGGCCACTATGAGCCACTTCCCCTTCTTGCTGTCATTTATTCCTCACACGGACACTGATTTTCCCACCTGAGGTCCTTTGCACATGCTAGTCCCTTTGCTAGTGACCCCTTCCCTCTCCCTCCTGAGCAGAAAGTCTTACTGAAATGCCACCTTCTCTGTGAAGCCTCCCCCTAGCCTGCCCCACTCTCTATGGGTTTGGTCACTGAGCCTTCATAGCCCTCTGCCTTCCCTTCCTCCCACTTTTCCTTCTTGTCCAAATGCAGTTATCCATCATCTACTTCTTCTCTCCCCTGTCATGTCCACGAGAGCAGGTATCCCTGTCCTGGTCACTGCGGTCTCCCCAGAGATAGGCTCAGATGTTTCATAAACATCTGTTGAACACATGGGTGTTGGGCTGGACTTCCTCCGAGCTGGAGATAAGAGTTATCTCATGCACAGTCTTTAGGTACTGAGGTTGGTCATGCTTATCAAACTATCCAGCAAGTGTGACCAGTTCTGATTTTTAATAGTTATTAAAGAGCAATTCAAGTAGGAGGTTTCCTTCTTCTATCTACCATTGAACAGCCTCAGAAAAGAAGGCATCTCCTGAGCAAGTCGATGACCAAGAAATTGAAGAGCTCTTCAACTCTACTTAATGGTCTGGGCTTGGTGGGGATTTTATCCTATAAAATTTATGGTATACATAGTATGTCCTAGACATAAAAGGAGTATGGGATCCAGATCTCATTTCTAAGAGGTTCTGGACAAGGGATGGAGATAAAGAAGTGCCTAAGTCATTCAGATACTCCAAGACAAATACAATGCAGAAGTGACAAACTCAAGATAAGAAGATCCCTAAAAGGAAATCCCTAAAAAAGGAAATCCATTGATAATGAAATTGCCATAAAAAATAAAGGGTATCTGTCAGATTCATATATTAGGGGTCAGGTTGAATATGCATGAGAACTGCCAGCATGGTCATTAACTAAAGGGCTTGGTGCAGTGGTGGAGAGTGGATGGAGAATGTTCTTCTCTCTTTTTTTTTAAATTTTATTTTTAATTGGAGGATAATTGCTTTACATTATTGTGATGTACGTCACTACATTAACATGAGTCAGTCATAGGCATGCATATGTCCCCGCCCTCTTAAACCTCCCTCCCACCTCCCTCCCCATTCCATCGCTCTAGGCTGTCACAGAGCACTGACTTTGGGTTCCCTGTGTCATATAGCAAATTCCCAGTGGCTATCCTCTTTTACATATGGTCATGTTTTAATACTGCTCTCCCAAGTCATCCCCCCCTCTTCCTTCCCGACTGTGACCACAAATCTGTTCTCTATGTTTGTGTCTCCTTTGCTGTCTTGTAAAAGTAGGATCATCAATATTATCTTTCTAGCTACCATATCTATGTGTTTTATAGGATATTTGTCTCTTTCTGATTTACTTAACTCTGTATAATATGCTCTAGATTCATCCTCCTCATTAGAACAAATACATTGCTTTTTATAGCTAAGTAATATTCCACTGTCTATACGTACCACAATTCCTTTATCCATTCATCTCTTGATGGACATCTAGATTGCTTTCGTGTCCTAGCTATTGTAAATAGTGCTACAATGAATACTAGGGTACATGTGACTTTTTCAATTATGATTTCCTGAGGGTATATGACTAGTAGTGAGATTGCTGGATTATATGATAGTTTTCATTTTTGTTCCTAGTTTTTTAAGGCATTTCCATATTGGAGAAGTTGAGGGAGTGATGGATCTGACCCAACCCTCATGGGTAGCCATGAGCACAGGTTCTGGCACACAGCAGGGGTTGGGAAATGTTTGGGGAATAAAATAACTTGAACTAATATTTATTGATCATCCAAGTGGAGAAATCCAGAGATGCATGGGTCCTGCCTGGGAGTAAAGCTGAGTAAAGCTACCAGGCTCTGGTTCAAATGGACTTTGGTTACTTATCATTGTTTCTTTACTGGTCACATATTGCTTGGCACTTGGTAGGTGCTCAACAAATATCTGTGAGCCAAATGAGAGAAGAGCATCCACAGTTAAAGAAAAAGCTTTATATGAGGGTGGAGGGAGGGGAGTTCACCTCCACCAAGCACTACATGCCAACGTCCTTATATGCATTGTGTCTCTTATCTGTATAATTCAGTCCCATTTTAAAAAAGAGAGAATGAGGCCCAAAGAAGCCAAGCCACATGCCCTAGTCACAGTGCCCCCCACCCCAGGCAAGATTGCAAGATGCAGCTTAACTGTGACCTTGATTTCCCACATTCCATCTCTAGGCTTAGTATTGACCCCATTTCATGACTCTAGTCCCATTTCCTTATCTCTGGTCATACAGATGCAATAAGAAAGGATCTTTTGACTAAGTCCTGGCTCTACTTCTTAGCTGAACATCTGTCCATCTGATGTCCTTTAGTGATATGTGCAGTGTCAGGGAAATTCCCTCAAATCCTGGGTCTTCTTGCTGTCCCAGGAGGTATAGCTTAGTGAAAATATTGGCTGAAACTTCAGTTCAGACTGGCATCTGCCTGTGCCATCTAGCTGCTCTGGTCCCCTCCTGACCTCTCCTTCCAGCCCACTCTCTCCCTGGGGGCTGGAAGGGTGTTCTCAGTTGCTGTCAAGCCCCTTCACAATTTGGCTCCAGCCAGACCTCTCTGCCTCCTCTAACCCAGTTCTGAGCATCTCTCTGTGATTTTGCTCAGGATGGTTCCTGTGCCTGGGATTCCCTCCCTGACACCAGGTACCCAAAGACTCTTGTTCATCTTTCAAAGTTCAGTTTAAATGGCACTTCCTCACCCCTCTGCCTACATGATAAAGTCC
Organism: Cervus elaphus; assembly: GCF_910594005.1. Taxonomy (NCBI): domain Eukaryota; kingdom Metazoa; phylum Chordata; class Mammalia; order Artiodactyla; family Cervidae; genus Cervus; species Cervus elaphus. The sequence continues at coordinate 10,931,167 of NC_057823.1, forward strand.
CAAGGGCACCATGCTGTCCTTCATTCATTTTTTGCTTAAACGCATATTTATTGACTACTATGTGCAGAAAGCTTCTGAGTGCTGGCAAAACAACATGAAACAGGAGAGACACAAGCCCTGCCCTCAGGAATTCCCACTCTCATGGGAGACTCTGACCCATAACCAGGCAACAACACCACCTTATGATAGGGGACTCCAGGGGAAGCTAGGAGACAAAGGCACCTTATCTGGCCAGCTTTGGGGCTATCTTGGAAGGCTTCCTGTAAGAGGTGACATGTAACCTGAGACCAGTTGATTGAGGCAGAGGGGAATGAAGGGTAAGGTATGCCCGGGTCCCTGGGGTGAGAGAGAATCTGGCAAATTCAAGGAACTGAATTTCATTTTAGACTAGAGATACAAAGTGAGAGTGCGACATTGAATGAGAGGGAGGGAGTTGAGATTGGGAATTGGAGAAGCTAACAAGGACCAGACTGCACAGAACTCTGAGGGTGCAGAGAAGCATCAGGGCACCAGGGAGCCATGGCTGGTTCTAAGCAGAGGAAGGATGTTATCTGGTTAGTTTAGCAGGATTCCTCTACTCTTGCTTAGGAATGAATGTAGAGATGAGGCCTGAAACAGAGAACTATATCATGAAGGATACTATTGTGGGCTAAAATGCTGTTGTTCAGTCACTAGATTGTGTCTGACTCTTTGTGACCCCATGGACTGCAGTACACCAGGCCTCCCTGTCCTTCACCATCTCCCAGAGTTTGCTCAAACTCTTGTCCATTGCGTCAGTGATGTCATCCAACCATCTGATCCTCTGTCACCCCCTTCTCCTCCTGCCTTCATGCTTTCCCAACATCAGGGTTTTTTCCAATGAGTCAGCTCTTCACATCAGGTGGCCAAAGTATCGGAGCTTCAGCCTCAGCATCAGTCTTTCCAATGAATATACAGGGTTGATTTTCTCTAGGATTGAGTGACTTAGAAACTCATGCCCACTTGGCACTTTAAATGTGACCCCACTTGGAAATAGAGCCTCTGAAGATGTAATTATTTAAGGATCTCAAAATGAAATCATCCTCAGTTTTGTGTGGACTCTAATGACTTTTGTCCTTATAAAAGGAGGAGACCTACAGAGACACAAGGAGAAGTTCAGGTGAAGACAGAGGCAGAGATTGTACTGATGCAGTTGAGTGTTGCCAGTGGCCACCAGGAGGGAGGCGTAAAACAGATTCTCCTTCAGAGCTTCCAGAAGAAGCATCTCTGCCAAAACCTCAATTTTGGACTTCTGGCCTCCAGAACTGGAAAAGAATAAATTTCTGGGGCTTCCCAGGTGGCTCAGCAGTAAAGAATCCATCTGCCAATGCAGGAGACACAGAAGACTTGGGTTTGATTCCAGGGTCAGGAAGCCCTCCTGGAGTAGGAAATGGCAACCCACTCCAGTATTGTTGCCTGGAGAACCCCATGGACAGAGGAGTCTTGTGGGCTACAGTTCGTGGGGTCACAAAGAGTCAGACATGACTGAACGCGTGTGTGCACATGTTTAAGTTACTCAGTTTGTGATAATTTGTTTTATCAGCCCTAGGGCACTAATACATGGGTTGATGCTGTCCTCCAGGTTCTATGTGCTTGCACCAACCAGGCTGGAGTCTCGGAGATGAGAATGTGGAAAATGGGAAGAGAGCAGACACGGAGCTGCATTTTAGCCCCAAATCCTGGAAGCCCAATTGTTTGTGGCTGTCAGGGCCTGACACTGTCTGCTCCTTCCCTCTCCAGTCCTTCAGCTTCAAGGGCCTGGGTCCAGAGCAGGTTCATGCTTTAGAGATTCCATTCCTGACCTAGCCCCTCTCCTTCCCACAGAGGTCAGACATTAGCCTCTCTGCTAGGACACTCCCTGTAGCTGGGAGTCAGAATTTTCCCACCAAAGTCCATGCAAGTCTGGTCTGGGAGCCTTGTGATGTCTTCTGGGATGGTCCAGGGGTACCTTATATGGGGTTTGGATGGTCTTGGCCCTTTGAGCTGCAAGGTCCACACTGGAGCCTCCCAGAAAGGAAAGGAGCCCCTGGGTTGAGAGATTAGGGGAAGGGCACCTACTTCTTTTCTATTCCTTCCCTGGTCTAGTTAGGGGCTGCCTTGTCACATCCACCTCCCAACCTAATCGTCCCCTTTTGGTGCCACAGAATAACCCAGCTCTCAGTGAAGAGGAAAAGTTAAAATTGTACATAACCTCCTGTTCGTTCTGCCTCTGTAACTCAGCTTGCTCCTTGCAAAGTGGTCTCAGAAGGTGGGGACTTACAGTGCTAAGAACTGGAGCTTATCTCACTCACCCTTGTCCTGCTCTTTGAAATTGCCCAGCCCCGCAAGCCTGCTTAATCATGCCTGTTCGTGTAAAGGTCAGGCATGCCCCTCCCCATCTTGACTGCTGTTTCCAAGTGTGTGAAACCCTTTAGTCTAAACAGCCTATTAGCAGCTAGTGTTGCCCACTCTAGTCTGTCTATAAAAACTCTGTAACCCTTTGTTCGGGGCTCAGAGCTTGGAGTGTTAACTTCCCTGGGCCTGCTGGCATAATAACCCTGATTCTCCAACTCTCTGAGTGTGGTGCTTGGTTTCTCGAGTGCTGGTTTCTACAACACCAGCAGAGCACAGAGGGCTGTCAGGGAAGGTTGCAGACTGATTATACCCCTGTGGGTTGATCCCAGAGGAGCCTGGTGTGCCCAGAAGTGCCCCCAAGGCTCCCTCCTGACTGTGGGCCCGAGGGAGCCCCTCCTGCATCCTGCACCAGGCTCCCCTGGGATGCCTTCAGAACGTGCCTCTGGAGAAGAAAGGGATAAAGTGAGGGAGCAGCTTGCTCCCCCGCCCACTCCCTTCTGAGCTCCCTGTGTGAGTGAGGGGGCCAGGATCTCCTCTGCTACCTCTTTAGAGCGCCTGGTGGCTGCCGAGAGAGTGTGCACCCCTGGACGTCTTCCTGGACAAGGTGATGTATGCCCCAGACAGGGGGAAGGGTTGTGGGTAACAGGAGTGTTCCCTGTGGATCTTAGTATCAGGAACCCAGCTGAACAAATTTCAGAGCAAGAGGTGCCTGAGCAAAGGCTCCTTACTCCTGAATCCTCCACTGGGGCCTCATGAAAAAAGGGAAAGTGTTAGTCACTCTGTCTGACTCTTTGCAACACCATGGAATGTAGCCAGCCAGGCTCCTCTGTCCATGGGATTCGCCAGGCAAGAATACTGGAGTGGGTTGCCATTTCCTTCTATGGGGGTCTTCCCAACTCAGAGATTGACCCCGGGTCTCCTGCATTGCAGGCAGATTCTTTACGGTCTGAGCCACGAGGGAGGCCCGTACCCATGTACATTTGTGCACATTGTGGCTGTCACGCAGATGTCAGAGTGAAAGGTGCCTGTCGGTAACACAGGCATTAGTCACCTTCTTAGCAGCATCAAGCTGTGAGACTGTGAGTCTGAATGCACTGCCGGCTGTGCAGACTATGACTCTGCAGGTGCAGGTCCATCCTCGAGGGTGTGGTCTCCGCATCTCTAGAAGTGCACAGATCTTTGCATGACCCAGGTGCAGTCAGACCACTGCAAGCACATCTGCTTGCAGAAGAAAGAGCCTCAGGTACTGGGTGCTGGGGGAGACATGAGTGGTGGAAGGCAGGCATGTGGAGGTGTGGGGACACCTGCGTCTAGGTGTGTGTGAGACACAGAGGCACCCGGATCCAGCTCTGTAGGAACAGGAAGGTGCCCACCCTCAGGAAAGCGGTCCTAAGGGGCCTCACCTTCTGTCTCACGCTTGCCTAGGTGGAGGCTCACAGGCTGCCTGGAGCAAGAGAAGGGGCGCTGAGCCAGAAAAGGTACGTTCTCTCTCTCTTGGCTCAGGGCTGGCCTCGGGCACTCTCAGGCTCTCTCTCCCTTTCTGGGGACCAGCTGGGCTGTGAGGAGGTAGTGCAGAGGTACAAGTGGGCTGAAGGAGGATCATTTCGCTTTACGAAAAAATGGAGGTGAAATTCACATACCAAAAATTAACCATTTTAAAGTGAACATTTCAGTGGCATTTAGTCCATTCACAAGTGCAACTATTATTTGTATCTAGTTATAAAATATTGTCATTACCCCAAAGGAAACCTTGTTCTCTTCTCTTTAGCAGTCAAACCAACTTTCACCCTGCTCCTGACCCCTGGAGACATTTAATCTGCATTTTGTTCCCACAGGCTTGCTGTTCACATATTTCATATTAATTGAATCAGACAATAGTTGAGCTTGGCTTTTTTCACATAGTATGATGTTTACAAGTTTCGTCCAAGTTGTAGCAGGTGTCAGTACTACAATTTTTTTTTCTTTTTTGCTGCAAAAAAGAAAACTTAACTATATTTAAGTATGCAGTTTGTTAGGGTTAAATCTATTCATATTGTGACGTGGCAGAATTCCAGATGTTTTTTCATCTTGCAAAACTGAAACTCTAAACCTGTTAACAAAAACTCCCCATTTCCTCTCCCCTCAGCCCTTGGAAACTGCAATTCTACATTGTATTTCTCTGAGTTTGACTACTTTAGAGACCTCATACAGTGGAATCATATAGGATTTCTTTTGAGGAGAATTGGCTGATTCCACTTAGCATAATATTGCTGAGGTTCATTCATGTTGTAGCATGTCACAACATTTTCTTCCCTTTAAAGCTGAATAATATTTCATTGGATGGATAGACCACATTTTGCTTACCATTCACCCAAGGATGAACATCTGGGTTGCTTCTACCGCATGGCTATTGTGACCAGTGCTGCTGTGAACAGGGGTGTGGAAAGATCTTTTTGAGATCCTGCTTTCAATTCCTTTGCATACATATACAGAAGTGGGGTTATTGCATCATAAAGTAGTCCTAGTTTTAATTTTTTGAGGAATATCCATACTGCTTCTCACAGTTGTTGTACTCTTTTACAATGACATCAATGGTGGCATTGTAAAATGCAGACTTTACATTTTTTCCCACAGTTTTGCCATTTTAAATGGCACAATTCAGTGGCATTTAAGAAATTCACAATATTGTGGGACTATCACCTCCATCCTGGAATGTGAAGTCAAGTGGGCTTTAGGAAGCATCACTATGAATAAAGCTAGTGGAGGTGATGGAATTTCAGTTGAGCTATTTCAAATCCTAAAAGATGATGCTGTGAAACTGCTGCACTCAATAAGCCAGCAAATTTTGAAAACTCAGCAGTGGCCACAGGACTGGAAAATGTCCGTTTTCATTACAATCCCTAAGAAAGGAAATGCTAAAGAATGCTCAAACTACCACACCATTGCACTCATCTCACACACTAGTAAAGTAATGCTCAAAATTCTCCAAGCCAGGCTTCAGCAATACGTGAACTGTGACCTTCCAGATGTTCAAGCTGGATTTAGAAAAGGCAGAGGAACCAGAGATCAAACTGCCAACATCCACTGGATCATCGAAAAAGCAAGAGAGTTCCAGAAAAACATCTATTTCTGCTTTATTGACTATGCCAAAACCTTTGACTGTGTGGATCACAATAAACTGTGGAAAAGTCTGAAAGAGATGGGAATACCAGACCACCTGACTTGCCTCTTGAGAAATCTGTATGCAGGTCAGGAAGCAACAGTTAGAACTAGACATGGAACAACAGACTGGTTCCAAATAGGAAAAGGCGATATATTGTCACCCTGCTTATTTAACTTATATGCAGAGTACATCATGAGAAATGCCAGACTGGAAGAAGCACAAGCTGGAATTAAGATTGCCAGGAGAAATATTAATAACTTCAGATATGCAGATGATACCACCCTTAAGGCTGAAAGCAAAGAAAAACTAAAGAGCCTCTTGATGAAAGTGAAAGAGGAAAGTAAAAAAGTTGGCTTAAAGCTCAACATTCAGAAAACTAAGATCATGGCATCCGGTCCCATCACTTCATGGCAAATAGATGGGGAAACAGTGGAAACTGTGGCTGACTTTATTTTTTGGGGCTCCCCACTGCAGATGAGGACTGCAGCCATGAAATTAAAAGATGCTTACTCCTTGGAAGGAAAGTTATGACCAACCTAGATAGCATATTAAGAAGCAGAGACATTACTTTGTCAACAAAGGTCCGTCTAGTCAAGGCTATGGTTTTTCCAGTAGTCATGTATGGATGTGAGAGTTGGACTATAAAGAAAGCTGAGCCCTGAAAAATTGATGCTTTTGAACTGTGGTGTTGGAGAAGACTCTTGAGAGTCCCTTGGACTGCAAGGAGATCCAACCAGTCCATCCTCAAGGAAATCAGTCCTGAATATTCATTGGAAGGACTGATGCTGAAACTGAAACTCCAGTACTTTGGTCATCTGATGTGAAGAACTGACTCATTTGAAAAGACCCTGATGCTGGGAAAGATTGAAGGCAGGAGGAGAAGGGGATGACAGAGGATGAGGTGGTTGGATGGCATCACTGACTCAATGGACATGAGTTTGGGTAAACTCCGGGAGTTGGTGATGGACAGGGAGGCCTGGTGTGCTGTGGTTCATGGGTTGCAAAGAGTTGGACATGACTCAGTGACTGAACTGAACTGAACTGATCACTTCCATTTAGGTCCTAGACATTTCACCACCCTGAAAGGAAATTTTGAACCCATTAGCAATCACTCGCTATTAAACTTGTCCTCATTCCCTGGCAACCATTAACCTGTTTTCTATCTTGATGTGTTTACTATTCTTGATATTTCAAATAAATGAAATCATACAATGATGTGTGGCCTTTTGTGACAGGCCTCTTTCACTCAGCATAAATTCTTTTTTAAAATTTTAATTGTTAATTGGAGGATGATTACTTACAACATTGTGATGGTTTCTGCCACACATCAACATGAACCAGTCTTAGGTAGTCGTATGTCCCCACTCTCTTAAACCTTCCATGTACCTCCCTCCCCACTTCACCCCTCTAGGTTATCACAGAGCACCAGATTTGCATTTCCTGCCTCACATAGCAAATTACCACTGGCTATCTATTTTACACATAGTAATGTATATGTTTCAATGTTATTCTCTCAAATCATGGCATCCTCTCCTTCCCCCACTGTGTCTAAAATCTGTTCTTTATGTCTGCATCTCCTCTGCTGCCCTCTAAAAGTAGAATCATCAGTACTATCTTTCTATATTCCATATATATGCATTAATATATGATATTTATCCTTCTCTTTCTGACTTACCTCATTCTGTATAATAGGCTCTAGATTCATCTACTTCATTAGAACTGACTCAAATGCATCCCTTTTCATAGTTGTGCAATATTCCATTGTATATATGTACCACAACTTCTTTATCCATTCATCTGTCAATTGACAGCTAGATTGCTTCCATGTCCTAGCTATTGTAAATAGTCACTCAGCATAAATTCTTTAAGGGTCACCCATGTAGTAGTATGTATCAGTTCTTTATTCATTTGTATGGATAAATGGTATTCCATTGTAGTGATATAGCTCATTTTGTTCATCCACTCACTCACTAATGCACTTTCCAGTTTTTAAAAGTATTTTATTTTGCATGAAGCTTCCTTGTGGCAGAGAAAGTGAGAGCCAGAGGGTGAGAGAGAACCAGAGGGAGACAGAGAACAGCTGATGTGTTTACTATTGATGTGTTTGGCCACATCAATAGGCCACACACATTGATTGTATGATTCCATTTATTTGAAACATCAAGAATAGTAAACACATCAAGATGATGGAGGAGGTGCCTGGAAGAAGAGTTGACCTCACATGGAGCTGGGGCAGATATGACTGTTGCCACTCAAGGAGGGAGATGAGAGAAGCCAAGTTTTGGCTTCTCCGTGAAGCATACGGTTATTGATAGGAGAGTGGCATAGAACTTGAAGAGAGGCAAGGAGCTTCAGAGAACAGCCCTGGGAAGTGATCAGAGAAAGAAAGCCCAGCGGGGCTCAGAGAACAGGACTCTACTGTCGTGTCAGTCAGGACCACCTCCTGTGAGGGACGCATGCAAGTTAGACCACACAGCAGTAGTAGCTAAGAGCTTTAAGGTCCATCACCTCATTTAAGCACCACAGAAGCTCTATGGAAAAAGGAATATTACTCTTTTTCCAGGTGAGCTGGGAAGGAGGGGTGGTGAGAAATAAACCGAGCCTGGGTCCTTTCCATGTTGTAGGGGAGAGTTGGCTTCTAGCTGAAAGTTGAAATTAGGGAGTAGCCTGACCTTCAAATTTACAAAGGAGTTGGTCTCATGAAGATGGGGATAAGCACAGCGTGACCAGCATGCTCAAAGACAGAAAAGCATGGTGGGGGTGGTCCTGCATGGAGTTAATTATAATAATAATAGTAGTCTTATAGTTATTATCAGTATTTTTTAAATTAAGTTCTTGCTATGTGGCAGTATGTGTGTTAGGGCACTTGAGATGCATGATCATTATTATGAACACCATTTTGCAGATGGATTAACTATAGCTTGGAGAGGTGAAGGAGCCTCTCCGGGAAGTCCTCCCAGGTAGGGCTCATCAGAGACTGTAAATTCCTTCCCACTGGATCTTCTTCACTTTCTCCTCAAGCAGGTATGCTGCCATGTTGGGGCTAAACTACACCTCCGTGTCTGAATTCATCCTCATCGGCTTCTCCACCTTCCCTCAGCATCTCCTGCCTGTCTTCTTCCTGCTCTTCCTGCTGATGTACCTGTTCACGCTGCTGGGGAACCTGCTCATCATGGCCACCGTCTGGAGCGAGGGCAGCCTCCACACCCCCATGTACCTCTTCCTGTGTGCCCTCTCCATCTCCGAGATCCTATACACCTTCGCCATCATCCCGCGCATGCTGGCCGACCTGCTCTCCACAGACCGCTCCATCTCCTTCATGGCCTGTGCCAGCCAGATGTTCTTCTCCTTCATGTTGGGTTTCACCCACTCCTTCCTGCTCACAGTCATGGGCTATGACCGATACGTGGCCATCTGCCACCCCCTGCGCTACAACGTGCTCATGAGCCCCCGTGGCTGTGCCTGCCTGGTGGCCTGGTCTTGGGTTGGTGGCTTACTCATTGGGATGCTGGTGACATCTTCCATTTTCCACCTCACCTTCTGTGGGCTCAATGAGGTCCATCATTTCTTCTGCCATGTGCCCCCGCTAGTGAAGTTAGCCTGTGGAAACAGAGTACCAGGAGTGGCCCTGGGAGTGGGCCTAGTCTGTAGCATGGTCTTGTTGAGTTGCTTTCTCCTCATTCTCCTCTCTTACACCTTCATCGTGGCCGCCATCTTGAGGATCCCTTCAGCTGAAGGACGGCACAAAGCCTTCTCCACCTGTGCATCTCATCTTACTGTGGTCATTGTGCACTATAGCTTCGCCTCTGTCATCTATGTCAAGCTCACAGGTCTCCACTCTCAGCAAGGCAACATCTTGATAGCCATCACCTACACGATCCTCACACCTTTCCTGAGCCCCATCATATTCAGCCTCAGGAATAAGGAGCTGAAGAACGCCATGAAGAAGACCTTCCTCAGCAAACTCTATCTTTCCAGCATCTGAGTGGCCGGTGTGGAGGTGGTCAGAATATGGTGGAAAGATGAGCATACCCTCATCTGTAAAGGGGATTAATAATGACTACCCTGCATGGCTGTTGTAAAGACTGGTGTGTATGCGTGTGTGTGTGTGTGTGTGTGTGTGTGTGTGTGTGTGTGATAGCACCTATCACCTACTGAGTAGGTGCTCAATAAATATTAACTTTTCCCTCCCCCTGCCTTGGTCTCTGTGTCTGATAATTTTTATTTTAATCAAACAGCTTTATTGAGCTATAATTCACATATTGAAAGTACACAACTCAATTGGCCTTTAATATATTTATAGAGTTATACAGTTGTCACCTTAATCATTTAAAAATAGTTTTGTCACTCTGTGAAGAAACCTATGTCCCTTCCTTTCTTATCAATCACTTCCTACTTCTTCCCAATGCCCTTACCTCCCAGACTTGGGAAATGTCTTATCTGATTTGTCTGTTTTGCCTATTCTGGATATTTCATATAAATGGAATCATACACAATGTGGTCTCTTTGAGTAGATTCTTTAACTTAGCACATAGTTCAAGGTTCTTCTATGTTGTAGAATGTAGCAGAACTTCATTAATCTTTATTGCCATAAGTATGGTTAAGTATGGATGGTCTTCCCAGGCGGTGTTAGTGAGTAAAGAATACACCAGCCAATGCAGGAGACATAGGTTTGATCCCTGGGTCAGGAAGATACCCTGGAGGAGTGCATGGCAACCCTCTCCAGTATTCTTGCTTGGAGAAGACCAGGGACAGAGGAGCCTGGTGGGCTACAGTTCAAAGGGTTGCAAAGAAGTTCCACAAATCAAATCTCAATCAAAATATGTAACTCTGGGAAATCCCTGGTGATCCATTGGTTAGGACTCAGCACTTTCACTGCCAGGGCTTGGGTTCAGTCTCTGGTCAGGGAACTATGGCTGGATAGTGATAAAAGATAGAGTCAGTTCAGTTCAGTTCAGTCACTCAGTCGTGTCCGACTCTGCAACCCCATGAATCACAGCATGCCAGGCCTCCCTGTCGATCACCAACTCCCAGAGTCTACTCAAACTCATGTCCATCGAGTCGATGATGCCATCCAGCCATCTCATCCTCTGTCGTCCCCTTCTCCTCCTGCCCCCAATCTCTCCCAGCATTAGGATCTTCTCCAGTGAGACAATTCTTCGCATGAGGTGGCCAAAGTACTGGAGTTTCAGCTTGAAGCATCAGTCCTTCCAATGAATACCCAGGACTGATCTCCTCTCTAGGATGGACCGGTTGGATCTCCTTGCAGTCCAAGGGACTCTCAAGAGTCTTCTCCAACACCACAGTTCAAAAGCATCAATTTTTTGGTGTTCAGCTTTCTTCACAGTCCAACTCTCACATCCATACATGACTACTGGAAAAACCATAGCCTTGACTAGATGGACCTTTGTTGGCAAAGTTATGTGTCTGCATCTTAATATGTTATCTAGGTTGGTCATAACTTCCCTCCAAGGAGTAAGCATCTTTTAATTTCATGGCTGCAATCACCATCTGCAGTGACTTTGGAGCCCCCCAAAATAAGGTCTGACACTGTTTCCACTGCTTCCCCATCTATTTCCCATGAAGTGATGGGACCAGATGCCATGATCTTAGTTTTCTGAATGTTGAGCTGTAAGCCAACTTTTTCACTCTCCTCTTTCACTTTCAGCAAAGGTTTTTTAGTTCCTCTTCACTTTCTGCCATAAGAGTGGTGTCATCTGCATATCTGAGGTTATTGATATTTCTCCCGGCAGTCTTGATTCCAGCTTGTGCTTCTTCCACTCCAGCATTTCTCATGATGTATTCTGCATATAAGTTAAATAAGCAGGGTGACAATATACAGCCTTGACATACTCCTTTTCCTATTTGGGACCAGTCTGTTGTTTCATGTCTAGTTCTAACTGTTGCTTCCTGACCTGCATATAGGTTTCTCAAGAGGCAGGTCAGGTGGTCTGGTATTCCCATCTCTTTCAGAATTTTCCAGTTTATTGTGATCCACACAGTCAAAGGTTTTGGCATAGTCAATAAAGCAGAAATAGATGTTTTTCTGGAACTCTCTTGCTTTTTCGATGATCCAGTGGATGTTGGCAGTTTGATCTCTGGTTCCTCTGCCTTTTCTAAATCCAGCTTGAACATCTGGAAGGTCACAGTTCACGTATTGCTGAAGCCTGGCTTGGAGAATTTTGAGCATTACTTTACTAGTGTGTGAGATGAGTACAATTGTGCGGTAGTTTGAGCATTCTTTAGCATTTCCTTTCTTAGGGATTGTAATGAAAACGGACCTTTTCCAGTCCTGTGGCCACTGTTGAGTTTTCCAAATTTGCTGGCCTATTGAGTGCAGCACTTTCACAGCACCATCTTTCAGGATTTGAAATAGCTCAACTGGAATTCCATCACCTCCACTAGCTTTATTCATAGTGATGCTTCCTAAAGCCCACTTGACTTCACATTCCAGGATGTCTGGCTCTAGGTATCTGGGTCATGAAGATCTTTTTTGTACAGTTCTTCTGTGTATTCTTGCCACCTCTTCTTAATATATTCTGCTTCTGTTAGGTCCATACCATTTCTGCCCTTTATCAAACCCATCTTTGCATGAAATGTTCCTTTGGTATCTCTAATTTTCTTGAAGAGATCTCTGTTCTGGGGAGCTGGTCTCTAGCTGTGACCCTCCCGGTGGATGTCAACCATCCAGAATTTCAGGAAGTCTTTGGTTAGAAATTGGAAGCCTGTTTGCAGTTTGGTAGGGGATGCTGTCTCTGGGGCCGAGTTTGCCCCTTTTCCCTCCCCCATGCCTCCTGCCTCTGGCGGGGGATGGGCCGGTCCGCCGCCGGCTAACTCGTCTCTGGAATTGCTCAGTCTTTCTTTTGTTCTGCCAATGGCCGGCAGTGTTTTCGGTTCGCGTTCTTTTCATCGGTTAATTTTCTCTCTCTCTCTTGCTACCCCACAGTTTAAGTTGCTATCTCATGTTAGCTCCCTCTGATTGCCCTCAGGGCATTCAGGCCTGGTCTTTACCCTAAGCAATGCCGCCCGGTCCTCTCCTTTCAGCCCCCACTTGCTGGTGGCAGATCCAAGCATCTGGGGTACTTTTCTGCTGGGAGTTGCTTTTAGGCATGTAATCTGTGGGTTTTATTTATTTTTCCTCCCAGTTAGGTTGCCCTCCGAGATTTGAAAACTTCCCCAGACCCATCAGTGAGAGGGTTTCCTGGTGTTTGGAAACTTCCTCTATTACCTTCCTCTATTACTGTCCCTTCCCGGGACGGGTCTCTATCCTTAGCTCCTTTGTCTCTCTTTTTATCTTTTATATTTTGTTCTACCTCCTTTCAAAGACAATGGACTGCTTTTCTGGGCGCCTGATGGCCTCTGCTAGCGATCAGAAGTTGTTTTGTGCAGTTTGCTCAACGTTCAAATGTTCTTTCGATGAATTTGTAGGGGAGAAAGTGGTCTCCCTGTCCTATTCCTCTGCCATCTTAGATCCTCCCTGGTGAATGATGTAGGATTTTTGATCTCCGAAGAAGAAGATTTAGCTTCAGTACCAGGGACCAGGCTTGATTCTTGAAGAGATCTCTAGTCTTTCCCATTCTGTTGTTTTCCTCTATGTCTTTGCATTGATCATGGAGGAAGGCTTTCTTATCTCTCCTTGCTATTCTTTGGAACTCTGCATTCAAATGGGAATATCTTTCCTTTTCTCCTTTGCTTTTCACTTCTCTTCTTTTCACAGCTATTTGTTTTTTTTTTTTTTTTTTGATTTTTTTTTTATTATTTTTTATTTTTTTTTAATTTTTATTTATTTATTTTTTTTCCAGTGGGTTTTGTCATACATTGATATGAATCAGCCATGGATTTACATGTATTCCCAATCCCTATCCCCCCTCCCACCTCCCTCTCCACCCGATTCCTCTGGGTCTTCCCAGTGCACCAGGCCGGAGCACTTGTCTCATGCATCCCACCTGGGCTGGTGATCTGTTTCACCATAGATAGTATACATGCTGTTCTTTTGAAATATCCCACCCTCACATTCTCCCACAAAGTTCAAAAGTCTCTTCTGTATTTCTGTGTCTCTTTTTCTGTTTTGCATATAGGGTTATCGTTATCACCTTTCTAAATTCCATATATATGTGTTAGTATGCTGTAATGTTCTTTATCTTTCTGGCTTACTTCACTCTGTATAATGGGCTCCAGCTTCATCCATCTCATTAGGACTGGTTCAAATGAATTCTTTTTAATGGCTGAGTAATATTCCATGGTGTATATGTACCACAGCTTCCTTATCCATTCATCTGCTGATGGGCATCTAGGTTGCTTCCATGTCCTGGCTATTATAAACAGTGCTGCGATGAACATTGGGGTACACGTGTCTCTTTCAGATCTGGTTTCCTCAGTGTGTATGCCCAGAAGTGGGATTGCTGGGTCATATGGCAGTTCTATTTCCAGTTTTTTAAGAAATCTCCACACTGTTTTCCATAGCGGCTGTACTAGTTTGCATTCCCACCAACAGTGTAAGAGGGTTCCCTTTTCTCCACACCCTCTCCAGCATTTATTGCTTGTAGACTTTTGGATAGCAGCCATCCTGACTGGCGTGTAATGGTACCTCATTGTGGTTTTGATTTGCATTTCTCTAATAATGAGTGATGTTGAGCATCTTTTCATTTCACAGCTATTTGTAAGGCCTCCTCAGACAGCCATTTTGCTTTTTTGCATTTTTTTTTTTCATGGGGATGGTCTGGATCCCTGTCTCCTGTATAATGTCACGAACCTCTGTCCATAGTTCATCAGGCACTCTGTCTATCAGATCTAGTCCCTTAAATCTATTTCTCACTTCCACCATATAATCATAAGGGATTTGATTTAGATCATAGCTGAATGGTCTAGTGGTTTTCCCTACTTTCTTCAATAAGTACTACTCAACAGATATATACATATATATATACACACATACACATATACATATCTGTTGAGTAGTACTTAGTTTCCCCATATCTTAGCTATTGTATTATAAATAATGTTGCTATGAATATTAGGGTTCAAGCACCTTTTAAAATAAGTATTTTTGCTTTCTTTGGCTATATGCTCAACAGTGAGGTTGCTGGATCATGTGGTATTTCTATTTTTAGTTTTTGAGAAACCTCCATATCATTTTCTGTAGTGGTTACACCAACTTATATTCTCACCAAGAGTGTACTAGGGTTCCCTTTTATCTACATCCTCACTAACATTTACTATTCATAGACATTTTGATGATATTCTTCTTACAAGTGTGAGGTGATATTCACTGTGGTTTTGATTTGCAGTTCTCTGATGATTAGTGATGCTAGTAGTTTTTCACTTGCCAATTTGTCATCAATATATCTCTTTTGGAAAAATTTCTATTCAGATCATCTGCCAATTTTGAGTTGGATTCTTTTTTTACATTGAGTTGCATGAGCTATTTATAAATTTTGGATATTAACCCCTTATTGGTTATATAATTTGCAAGTATTTCTCCCACAAATTAGTTTGCCTTTTTACTTTGTCAATGATTTCCAAATCCTAAAAGATGATGCTGTGAAAGTGCTGGCTCACTATGCCAGCAAATTTGGAAAACTCAGCAGAGGCCACAGGACTGGAAAATGTCAGTATTCATTCCAGTTCCAAAGAAGGGTAGTGCCAAAGAAGTTTCAAACTATTGCACAATTGCACTCATCTCACACGTTAGCAATGTAATGATCAAAATTCTCCAAGCCACGCTTCAATAATATGTGAACCATGAACTTGCAGATGTTCAAGCTGGTTTTAGAAAAGGCAGAGGAACCAGAGATCAAGTTGCCAACGTCTGCTGGATCATTGAAAAAGCGAGAGAGTTCCAGAAAAACATCTATTTCTGCTTTATTGACTATGCCAAAGCCTTTGCCTGTGTGCATCTCAATAAACTGTGGAAAATTCTGAAAGAGATGGGAATATCAGATCACCTGACCTGCCTCTTAAGAAACGTATATGCAGGTCAGGAAGCAACAGTTAGAACTGGACATGGAACAACAGACTGGTTCCAAATAGGAAAAGGAGTATGTCAAGGCGATATATTGTCACCCTGCTTATTTAACTTATATGCAGAGTACATCATGAGAAACTCTGGGCTGGATGAAGCACAAGCTGGAATCAAGATTGCTGGCAGAAATATCAATAACCTCAGATATGCAGATGACCCCACCCTTATGGCAGAAAGTGAAGAAGAACTAAAGAGCCTTTTGATGAAAGTGAAAGAGAAGAGTGAAAAAGTTGGCTTAAAACTCAACATTCAGAAAACTAAGATCATGGCATCCGGGCCCATAACTTCATGGTACATAGATGGGGAAACACTGGAAACAGTGGTAGACTTTATTTTTTGGGACTCCAAAATCACTGCAGATGGGGACTGCAGCCATGAAATTAAAAGACACTTAATCCTTGAAAGGAAAGTTATGACCAACCTAGACAGCATATTAAAAAGCAGAGACATTACTTTGTCAACAAAGGTCCATCTAGTCAAGGCTATGGTTTTTCCAGTAGTCATGTATGGATGTGAGACCTGGACTATAAAGAAAGTTGAGCACCAAAGAACTGATGCTTTTGAACTGTGGGGTTGGAGAAGACTCTTGAGAGTCCCTTGAACTGCAAGGACATCCAGCCAGTCCATCCTAAAGGAAATCAGTCGTGAATGTTCATTGGAAGGACTGATGCTGAAGCTGAAACTCCAATACTTTGGCCACCTAATGTGAAGAGCTGAGTCATTTGAAAAGACCCTGATGTTGGGAAAGATTGAAGACAGGAGGAGAAGGGGATCACAGAGGATGAGATGGTCGGGTGGCATCACTGACTCAATGGACAAAAGTTGGAGTAAACTCTAGGAGTTGGTGACAGACAGGGAGGCCTGGCATGCCATGGGGTCACAGAGTCAGACACGACTGAGCAACTGAACTGAACTGAATGATTTCCATTGCAGTGCAAAGACTTTTACATTTAATTAGGTCCCATTTGTTTATTTTTCTTTTATTTATTCTGCTGTAGGAGGCTGAACCAAGAAAATATTGCTATGATTTAGGGCAAAGTGTGTTCTGCCTATGTTTTCTACCAAGAATTTTATGGCTTCAGATTTTACATAAAGACATTTAACCCATTATTGATTTTTAATATAGTGTTTGAGAATGTTTTAATCTCATTGTTTTACATGTAATTGTCCAGTTTTCTTGGATTGTTGTTTCTCCATTGTATATTGTAGATTGCTTTTGGTAGTATAGACTTTATAACAATATTATTCTTCTACCCATGAACATGGGATAACTTTCAATTTTTTGGTTGCATCTTCAGTTTTTTTCATGAGTGCTTTATAGTTTTCAGAGAAAAGGTCACTTACCTCTTTGGTTAAGTTTATTCCCAGGTATTTTATTCTTTTTGATTTTGGGATAAAGAAAAGCAACAGATTTCTGTATATTAGTCTTATGAGTTACAAATTTACTGAATTCACTTACTAGTTGTGATTTTTTTTTAAAGTGGTGATTTTAGGATTTTCTGTATACATAGTGACATATCATCTGCAAATCGAGAAATCTTTTCTTTTCCACTTTGGATGCTTCTATATCTTTTCCTTATCTGATTGCTGTATTTAGGATTTCCAATATTATGTCAAATAGAGGTGGCAAGAGTGGGCATCCTTGTCCTGATTCTGATTTTAGAGGAATAGTTTTCAACTTTTCATTCAGTTAAAATGTCAGCAGTGGGACTGTTCAAATGGTCTTCATTATGTTGAGATATGTTCCTTCTATACCAACTTTGATGAAAGTTTTTATCATGAATGAATGTTGAACTTTGTCAATTTTTTCTGCTACTAATGAGATAATCATGTGATTTGTATCCTCTCTTTTGTCTATGTGGTGTATCACACTGGTTGGTGTGTGGATATTGAACCATCTTTGCATCCCTGGAATTAGTCCAACTTGATAGTTATGTATAATCCTTTTTATAAATTGTTAAATTTGGTTTGCTAATATTTTTGAGGATTTTCATCTATATCATCAGGGATATTGACCTGTAACTTTCTTTTTTCCTTGTAGTGATTTTATCTGGTTTTGGTATCAGGGTAATGATGGCCTCATAGGATGAATTTGGGAGTGTTCCATCCTCTTTACTTTTTTTGCAGTATTTTGAGAAGGATAGGTATTAATTCTTCCTTATATATTTGGTTGAATTCCTCTGTGAAGCTGTTCAGTCCTAGAGATTAGTTTGTTAAACAACTGTTGGGTCAATAAAGAAACCAAAAGAAAAATTAAAAATTATCTTGAGGTGAATGAAAATGGATAACAACACAACACAACTTGGAATACAGCAAAAGTAGTTCTAAGAGAGAAGTTTATTGTGATAAACACTACAATAATAGAGAAAGAAAGATCCCAAATGAACACCTGAACTTTACATCTCAAAGAACTAGCAAAAGAACAGACAAAGCCCCAAATTAGTAGAAGGGAGGAACTAAAAAGAAATCAAAGCAGAAACAAATAAAACATAGATTAGAAAAACAATAGAAAAGATCAATGAAACTGAGAGTCGGCTCTTTGAAAAGATAAACAAAATTGACAAAAGTTTACTAGACTACTTAGGAGCAAAAAGAAGGCTCAAATAAAATAAAAAATGTAAATGCAGACATTAAAACTGATACCATAGAAATGCAAAAAACAGAAGAGACTATTACGAGCAATTATACACCAACAAATTGGACAACCTAGAAGAGATGATAAATTCCTACAAACATAAAACCTACCAAGACTGACTCATGAGAATTAGAAAATGTGAACAGATCAATAACAAGTAAAGAAATTGAACAAGCAATCAAAAATTTTGCAACAAAGAAAAGCCCAGAACCAAATGATTTCACAGGTAAATGTTACCAAAGGATCAATGCCAATCATTTTCAAACTCTTCCAAAAAGTTGAAGAGGGGATACTTCCAAACTCATTAACAATGCCAGCTTTGCCATTGTACCAAAGTCAGATAACAACAATACTAGAATAGAAAATTACTGGCCAATATCCTTGATAAATATAAATTCAAGTAATCTCAACAAAATACTAGTAAGCCAAGTTCAGAAGCATATTAAAAGAATCATAAACCAAGGGGGAGAGGCCAAGATGAAGGAGCAAATCACTTTTTCTTGGAAACAAATGCTTTATTTTCTTTTGTGCATTTCTTATGATTTAAATAATAATGACGATAAAACACTAGACATGGTCCTTGACATATGGAAAAGATCCAATTCTGGTGGCATTTCTTATTGTGTTTTGTTTATTTTATTCTTATTTTGGGGGATGGGAAAATAATATCTTCTCTTGCTAATCCATTCAAAAAGAATCATGTGCATCAGGGTCCTGACACATCCATGTGGTGCTTCCCTCCTGCCTATAGATAGAGAACACATTCTTAGGCACAGATAACGAGATGGAGTTAATCTCACTGGGTATAAATAGGAGACTAGGATGGCTTGAGAGAATGCAAGAGGGAGAAAAATTTGAGATAAATAAAGCTAGTATGCACCAAACTTCTATGGAGTGTGGGTATTTTACAGACCAGAATCATTAAAAAAGTATTATAAAGACAGACATTATTATTTCCAACCCTTCTTTCAAACTTGCCATCAGGAACTTAGGGGACAGAAGGTTCTGCAGAAGCTTCTCTTTATGGTATTCTTCAGCTCTTTATTCCTGAGGCTGAAAATGATGGGGCTAAGAACGGGGGTGAAGACTGTGTAGGTGGTGGCCAGCAGAGTGTTATTGTCCATGGAATGGGCGCCTTTGGGCTTGAGGTAGATGAGGGAGGCAAAACCGTAGTGCACGACAACTATGGTGAGGTGGGAGACACAGGTGGAGAAGGTCTTGTGCCGGCCCTCAGCAGAGGGGATCCTCAAGATGGCAGCCACGATGAAGACATAGGAGAGAAAGATTAGGAATAAGCACCCCATCAGGGCTGTAACACAAATCATGATCACACCCATGGTGACAGAGGCTGTCTCCTTCCCACAGGCCAACTTCAAGAGGGAAAGCACATGGCAGAAAAAATGGTGTATCTCCTTAGACCTACAGAAGGTGAGGTGAAAAATGATCAGGGTCACCATCATCCCCATGACTGAGCCACCAGCCCAGCAGCAGGACACAAGGCGGGCACAGTCACGGGGGCTCATGAGCACGTTGTAGCGCAGGGGGTGGCAGATGGCCACGTAGCGGTCATAGCCCATGATCATGAGCAGGAAGGAGTGGGTGAAGCCAAACGTAAAGGAGAAGAACATCTGGCTGGCACAGGCCACAAAGGTGATGGAGTGATGGGTGGACAGCATGTGAACCAGCATGTAAGGAGTGATGGCAACAGTGAACAGGATCTCGGAGATGGAGAGGGCACACAGGAAGAGGTACATGGGGGTGTGGAGGCTGTGCTCCCTCCAGACGGTGGCCATGATGAGCAGGTTCCCCAGCAGCGTGAACAGGTACATCAGCAGGTACAGCAGGAAGAAGGCAGGCAGGAGATGCTGAGGGAAGTTGGAGAAGCCAATGAGGATGAATTCAGACATCATGCTATAGTTTTGATTAGACAAGAATGCTGCATCTGGTGAGATCAGAAACAGAATGAAAGCACAATGGTTAAAACAGATTGATCACATTCAGAGGATGGAAGAACTAGTTAAATGACACCACAAGGAAGCAATCAGACAAATTCAAGGTGAATCATTCCACAGAACAATTGGTCTGGTCTCATCAATAAGCCAGGATCAAGAAAAGGATAAGGAGAAATTCAGGGGACATAACAATAATATGCAATATTGGGTACAGGATCAGATACTGATTTAGATAAGCTAGTTGTATTTTTAAGAAAATAGAGAAGATTTTGATTGTGGTATGGATAAATGATGAAGTACAAATAATATTAAGAGATTATTATTGATTAATTTTTGGTTTCTCTGGTGGCTCAGATAGTAAAGAATCTGCCTGCAGTATGGGAGACCTGGGTTTGATCCCTGGGTTGGGAAAATCCCCTGGAGGAGAGCATGGTAACCTACTCCAGAATTCTTGCTTGGAGAATCCCCATGGATAGAGGAGCCTGGTGGGCTACAATCCATGGGGTCACAAAGAGTCAGCCATGACTGAGTGACTAAGCAGAGTACACATTAATTAATCTATTAATATTTTGTTCAGTCTTATTTTTTTGTCTGTGAAGGTAAATATTAGTAGTTTAAAGGGATACTGAAAAATAAAAAGTGATGAAAGTAGAAATGACAAATTTAAAGTTCCAGCAAATAAGATTGGAGCCATGTTTTTGTTAGACTCAGCAAACAATCTTTATCAGATTCACTATTCCAAGCATAGAAAAGCATACAGGTATTCTCCCCAGTGGGACCTACTAAGACCGTGGGGCAAAACTTTCAGTTTTATTTGAAAATCGTGGATATTGGTAATTTTCTTCATTCCCCCTTTCTTCCTTCTACTCCTGATAAATAAGTAGTGATTATTAGTTTTCTGTAAGTGTTTCTTTGTTTTGACATCCATATTTCCTATACACTCTATTTATTCATGGATATCTAAAAGAACATGTGACTAAATACATAATTCAAAAATTAAAAAAAATAAAGGCATACTGAAATTTAAAAAATTCACACACATGTACACACCAAGGGACAAAGGAATATTTCATAAAGGTTGAAAGAACATTGTATCAACCTACATGTATATAATTAACCTATATGAAAATATACACTTGAATGTTAGAAATTAATATTCAACACAACTTCAGTGAAATAATTATAAAATAGAAATTGATAATCAATACTAGATAGATAAGAAATGGAAGTTGGAAAATTTAACAGAGTTCAGAAATGCAATTTGGGTGTTATTAATTATAAATGACTATAATATTCAGACATTAGCTCCTGTATATATTTAAACTCTTCACAAAACAATATTAAACATGTTTTTTCAAGTACATAGAGGACTCTATAACAAAATTTTACCTTATTTTCAGACATAGAGAAATCCTCCATCTACTTCAAAGTATAAATAATATATAGATTATAATACACTAAAGTTGGAAACCATTGGAGAAGGAATAGCTTTCCAAATCCATAAGTTAGAAGAATGTAGTATTAACCTCTTGCTTCAGTAGTAAGTCATAAAATAAATGAAGAGATATTTATAAAAAATAATTTAAGCATAACATGTCAATTAACAAAACAACTAAAACATACCTTGAGGGGAATATGCAATTTTATATATTAAGAAATATATATATATATATGTATATATATACATATAGAAACTTTACCCAAAAAAGTATGCTTACTACAACTAAAACCAAGTGTTGAAAATTAATAGGATAGAAACAGGAGAAAATGCCAATGAGAAAGCATAAAATTAAAATTGGGAGACAACTACAGAAATATGGATATTTAAAATGAATAAAAATGGTAAGAAAAATGTAAGTTAAGAAATTGAAATAAAAGATGAATAAATTCTCAGAAACATAAAATTCCAAAACTGGTGCAAAAAAGAAAAATAGAGACCCTGGGTATTCAAAAACATTCTAAAGAAATTGGAATGTTAAAAGTCTTCCCCTTCCTATAACTATCAGCCCCAGTGGGTTTATGAATGTGCACTCATATACCTTTTAGGAACAATTGATTAATAATCTTATACATGTTCTTCAAATAAAAGAAAAAATGGAAAAAATGGAAACTGCTGAGCTCATTTCATCAGGTTAATGCAATCTTGATTCTAAAACCGGGCAAAAATGTTATAAGAAATGACAGTTACTTGCTCACTTTACTTGTCAGTTTTTGATTTTGAAATCTATGACATCACCTAATCAATGAAATGATGTATTAAAATTAGTAAATTATGATCAAGTGGTGTTGATTGACATGAATGACAAAATGGTTTAGCATCATGTGGTTCACATAAATAAATTGAAAAAAATAATGTAAGTATTTTGACCAAGGAAAAAATGTATTTTCTTAACTTCAACTTCTATTTCTATTTCTGATATTTTAAATGTCCATGTAATGATTGCCTGTAATGTGGGAGACCTGAGTTCTATCCCTGGGTCAGGAAGATCTCCTGGAGAAGAGAATGGCAACCCACTCCAGTATTCTTGCCTGGAGAATCCTATGGACAGAGGAGCCTGCAGGCTACAGTCCATGGGGTTGCTAAGAGTCAGACAGGATTGAGCAACTAACACTTCCTTACCTTACTTTAGGTGTACAACATAATGATTTCACATATGTTTGTCTATTTATGATTTTTTAAAGCCCCTTTGCAACATGAAACAGAAGGGGAATTTCTTAGCTAGATAAAGAATGCATCCTACAAAACTAGCAAATAGTATACTATGTGGGGACCTTTACATACATTATTTTATAATCAGGAAGAAGCCAAGGATACTCACTGTCTCTGCTGGTCTTTAACATGAAACTGAAAGTCATGAGTGGGGCCACAAGGAAAGAGAGGAAGCAGATATGGAAAGATTGAAGTGATAAGAACTGATCACCTGTTTGGAAAGATTAGAGAATCAAGATGTAATACGTTAGAATTAGGAGAGTGCAGTGATGCAGAAGGCAAGATTAGTTTCCCAAAACCACAATATTTCTTGTGCCCTTAAATCAGTAGTTATCAATAAAAATTTAGATTTTAAGTAAAAAGTAAGGCAACAGTCTCAACTGACATAGATGATATAGAAACAGTTCTCAAGCATTTTGGCCTCAGGATTCCTTTATGCTAAAAAATTTTTGAGGCTCCTAAAAGGCATTTGTTTAGGTGGAATGTAATTATCAGTTTTTACCATATTAGATATTAAAACTAGAATCTTTAAAAATATTCAGTAATTCAGTTCAGTAGCTCAGTCGTGTCCAACTCTTTGCGACCCAGAGACATTACTTTGTCAACAAAGTCCATCTAGTCAAGGCTATGGTTTTTCCAGTAGTCATGTATGGATGTGAGAGTTGGACTATAAGGAAAGCTGAGAGCTGGAGAATTGATGCTTTTGAACCGTGGTGTTGGAGAAGACTCTTGAGAGTCCCTTGGACTGCAAGGAGAGCCAACCAGTCCATCCTAAAGGAGATCAGTCCTGGGTGTTCATTGGAAGGACTGATGCTGAAGCTGAAACTCCAATACTTTGGCCACCTGATGTGAAGAGCTGACTCACTACAAAAGACCCTGATGCTGGGAAAGATTGAGGGCAGAAGGAGAAGGGGACGACAGAGGATGAGATGGTTGGATGGCATCACCGACTCAATGGACATGGGTTTGGGTGGACTCTGGGAGTTGGTGATGGACAGGGAGGCCTGGTGTGCTGCGGTTCACGGGGTCGCAAAGAGTTGGACATGACTGAGCGGCTGAACTGAACTGAGACTGCAGCATGCCAGGCCTCCCTGTCCATCACCAACTCCCGGAGTTTGCTCAAACTCGTGTCCTTCGAGTTGGTGATGCCATCCAACCATCTCATCCTTTGTCGTCTCCTTCTTCTCCCACCTTCAGTCTTTCCCAGCATCAGGGTCTTTTCCAATGAGTCAGCTCTTCGCATCAGGTGGCCAAAGTATTGCAGTTTCAGCTTCAGCATCAGTTCTTCCAATGAATATTCACGACTGATTTCCTTTAGGATGGACTGGTTGGATCTCCTTGCAATCCAAGGGACTCTCAAGAGTCTTCTCCAACACCACAGTTCAAAAGCATCAATTCTCCGGCACTCAACTTTCTTTATAGTCCAGCTCTCACATCCATACATGACTACTGGAAAAACCATAACTTTGACTAGATGGACCTTTGTCTGCATTCAGTAATTAGTACACTTTAAAATCAATAATAAATCTATTGCATGTTAACATTAGTAAGATATTTATACAAGGTGATTACAATGTTCAAAAACATTTAGTGAGAAGAGTGGTCTTTTATTATGTGTTTGAAAATATATCTAGTGTCTGCCTTGATAGAAAACAACCTAATGCTCATATCTATTTCTTCATTTAGTCTGTGATAACATATTGTTTGAACTTGCCTGGTGGCTCAGATGGTAATTGGGCTTCTCTGGTGGCTCAGATGGGAAAAAAATCTGCCTTCAGTGCAGGAGACCTGGGTTTGATCCCTGGGTCAGAAAGATCCCCTGGAGAAGGGGATGTCTACCCACTCCAGTATTCTTGCCTGGAGAATTCCATGAAAAGAGGAGCCTTGCAGTGTTTTAGTTAAAGTATATGATTAAAACACATCCACACATGTAATTGGTAAAATAAGGACCTAATGACCTAAAGACCCCAGGAAATATCTCTGGGATCCCTAGGAATTCTCACCTTGCTTTGAAAAGCACTGTAATTACAATATCTAGAAATCAACATAAATATGCAATATATCCAAAGACTTTAAAGCATTAATAACAATGTAGAAGGTGATCTGAATATTTGAAAACAGTCTACTCCCCTGAATGAGTTGAGCTAATATTATCATGATGTCAATTTTTCCTAAATTATGTTACACTAGCAATTCCAGGGAATTGATTGTGAATGTGATAAAACTTGCCTAAAATTTCTTCTGAGAATTAAATCAATATAAAACTATAACAAACTTTTAAGAATCGAGTAAACAGGACAGGTATATCCTCCTGGATAATGAGACACATTATAGAGTCATAGTCATTTTTTAAAGTGTGATCCTGGATTAAATAGACACAGATTAAATTGATTCTATATCTAAGAAAATACCTCTGTATGGTTCCAAACTTAATGTATATAAAGGTGGGAGCACAAATCAATGGGAAAATGTAAGATTGCTTGCTACCTTCTGGTGGGGAAAAATGTTCATTTTAGGAAGCAAAGTAAATCTGAATATCTGCCCAAGAACACATGCAAAAGTGGAATCCAGATAGATTCAAGACACATCTATGAATTACCAACTATACATCTAATAGGATAGAGTACAAGAGAATTGAGGAGGCATGGCAACCCACTCCAGTATTCTTGCCATATTCTTGCTTGGAGAATCCCCTGGACAGAGGAGCCTGGCGGCTGCAGTCCTTGGGGCTGCAAAGAGTCAGACAGGACTGAAGCGACTTAGCATGCACTCACTCAAGAGAGTTACTTTTTTGATTTTAAAAAGCACAAAATTTAGGTGATAAAAAAAAAAAGACACGGAAACATCAACATTAAGGACTTTTGTTTCACAAACAAAATTATGGGTAAAGTTATCAGGCAGATGAAACTTTGTGAAAAGTAATTTTCACTGTGGCAAAACTGTCGATGGAATGCTATCTAGAAAAATGAACAAAGAGTAAGAATCTCAGTACAGGTATGAGCAGAGAAATCATGGAAAGAGTTACACAGGCAGATGGAAAAATGCCCAGTAAAAAGGAACATGGGGAAGGAGGAAGGTAGGAAGAGAGGGAGGGGTGATGGAATTTCATCGTATAACTCTTCAGTTCCCCAAATTAGAAAATGCTGTGTTGACTGGATTATGGGGAGAAAGGAATACTCTTGCAATGCTGGTGAGAATGTAGAATGATGAAAATTCAGGATATACATGCTCTGTACACCAGCAAATTTGGTCCTAAGTGCTTGTGTTGATTTCTCAGACCTATTTATAGGGGAGCATTTAAGAGTTTGTCCCTTGTAGCATTGCTGTAGTGGGGGAATTGGGGAGAGGGGAGGTAAAAATTGGTTGCAAACATTGGAGCCTCAAACAGGTGTTAGATATACACATAGCAGTATAAAGTGATTTAAAAAATAATATTGAGTGAATGAAGCGAGGACCAGGATCAACTCTCTACCACAATCCCTTTTGGGCACATTAAAAATTTAGTACATGAAACTACTCTGTATTAAACCAGAATAGTGAATGCATGTCATTACATACTTGTCAAACTCATTGAATGTACAGAGAAGGAGTGAAGCTTAATGTGAACTTGGACTTTGGTTAATTATAACATATCTCTATTGGTTGATAAATTGTAAAAAATGGACCACACGATGCAAGATGTAAAGATAGAGAAAACTGTGTGCTGGCAGAGGAAGTTAAGCGGGAACCTGCTATAATATCTGATCAGTATTTCTATAAACCTAAAACTCCTATAATAAAATGAAGCCCATTAATTTAAGAAATTAAAAAATTAATTTAAAGGATGTATACAAACTTGTCAAAATGTCTATAAATCAAAGGGTACTCATGAAGTATTTTAAAGTGTTTGTCGAAACAAAAAGGCAATGGGATGAAAGAAAGGGAATTAATTCATGAAATATGAGGAGGACCTCACACAAACCAATGATGATCAAAAGCCAAAAACTAGAAATATCATTACTCAAACCTCTGCACCTGTCATAAAATTAGAAGACAATTTCACGAATAATTTGAGCCACATTGCTATCCAGAGCTCCTGAACAGAGCTCTGAGACAGCTCTCCCATCCCTGACATAATGACCCCTAGTCATTTCATTAGGACATCGTCTCTAAGAATCCCGCACAGTAGCGGTCATCTGGAACTTGGAGGAGACAGAATCATCTGGACAGTGAGGAACTGGGCAGGAGTTGGGGGTGCTCCTTATGAGGAAGACTGCATTTGGGACATGAAAAACACATCCTCTGACCACCTAATTAAGCTCCCCACCCAGAAGCCAAGACACTGGCATCAACTGCCTTCCATGCTTCATCCCTCCCTTCACTCAGCATTCTCTTTCCCTACCAAGTGGTTCTGGGTTTCTCCAGCTCCTCTGCATCCTTATGGCTCCATCTCCCTTTTCCTAGACCACTGCCCCAGGTTCCTCCCATGTCTCCTTCTCTGGTCCCACTCTACTCTGACTTCTAGCGTGAATTTTCTGAAATATGCACAGGGTCTGCAGTCATCAGGCTCAGGGTTCAAACTCAAAGAACTTTGCAGTGTTGGTCCACCCCTCCCCAACTGACAGTACACAGAGAGCTGCCTTCAGTGGGTCCATGAAATTCACCCAAGGGCTTAGGTACTGGTGCTCAGTTGCGTCTGATGCTTTGCAACCCTTGGACTGTAGCCTGCCAAGTTCCTCTGTCCATGGCATTTTTCAGGCAAGAATACTGGAGTGGGTTGCCATTTCCTTCTCCAGGGGATTTTCTCTACCCAGGGATCGATCCCGCATCTCCTGTGGCTCCTGCATTGCAGGCAGCTTCTTTACCTGCTAAGCCATCAGGGAAGTCCACATAAGGGCTTAAAGTTTACCTAAGAAATGTAGTTATCACTGGCTGAGACACTGTGTTGCTCCTTCTAATCTGGTTTGTTGTCATCCTTCTGTACTTGGTACATCACCAGCTGACCCCATTCTAAACTCGTGGTCTCTGACCCCAGTGGAGGACTTAGTCCCTCTGGTAACCACACAACACAGTTCCCCCCAGGAGGCTGATTCAACCTCCACTCTCTTCTCTAGCCCCTACCTCACCCCTACAGTCTACCTTTGCACCTCCTGCATGGTGGAACACCACGGTTATTCAGGCTGGCCTCCCCCATCTTCTCTAACAGGTGGACAGAATTCTGTCTCCTTTGGTCTCATGGAGGAGTGTTGGTGCACTGGTGCTGAGCAAACATCAGACACGTCACAGGAGTGAAGCCTGCTCACCCTTCTGTCTCCTCCAGAGCTCCCCCTCCAGGTTAGCAGGGACCACTCTGGGCCAGAGGAGGACAGAACAACAAAGACAAAATAGCCTAGAGCAGGATTTCTCAGCTTTAGCACTAGTGATGTTTGTTTCTGTTTTGCACACTTTAAACTTCTTATTTTGGATTGGGGTATAGCCAATTAACAATGTTGTGGTAATTTCAGGGGAACAGCGAATGAATTCAGCCATGCACATACATGTATCCATTCTCCCCCAAGGGCTTCCTTGGTGGTCTAGATGGTAAAGAATCAGCCCACAGTACGGGAGACCCAGGTTCAGTACCTGGGTTGGGAAGATCCCCTGGAGAAGGAAATGGCTACACACTCCAGGATTCTTGCCTGGAGAATTCCATGGAGAGAGAAGCCTGGTGGGCTACAGTCCATGAGGTCGCAGAGTTGGACACAACTGAGCAACTAACACATTCGCTTTTGCTTTCACTGGCTTCAATTCACCAGAGGCCCATAGCATCCTCTCCCCACCATAAATTCTGATGACCAAAGAGCTTCAGATTTGTCCAGATGTCCACCATGGGGCAGAATCACCCTGGCTTGACAACTGCTGACCTAGAAGCTGCAAAGTACACTTAAGGTAAGCGAGAAGAAGAGACCCAGAATGGGCAAAATGAGAAGACCCCGAGCAGCTTTCCAAGACCAAGCTCCTCTCTTACTGCTCTTTTCCCCAGCCCCGATCTCATCCCCAGGCTGAGAAGCACTGCTCACAATGGTAGATTCTGCTTCTGTAGATTTCTGTCCTGGTTTCCTTCTGCCTGGGCTGCCCCTTCCAAGAAATGGTCAGTAGGGGTGAGCAGAAGCTCTCCTGCTTGTTGCTGTCGGCAGCATCCACAGGCAGGTGTGGAGTGAGACCTAGAAGCTCCCCAACGTGATATGCAGTGTGTTTTATCCCTGCTGCAGCCTCCAGCAGGCTGTTCCCAAGAGCATCTTCATGGAACCAACTGCAAGGGCAGTCCTCAGGGTCTGGAGAGGCTGAGCGGGACCTCAGCGGGAGCTTCTGGGATCTTCAGTCTCAACTATTCACACACAACAGAGATTCCCTGCTGCCTCTCTCTGCCCAGTGTGATGGCAGCTCCTGCTGAGGGCTCAGCGCTCAGTCTTGGGGGATACAGGGCTGGATCCAGATGTCCTCAACCCCTTGGGGGTAAAGAAAGGGTCAGAGGGAATTCAGGAACTGGAAGAGCCCAGAGTAAGAATCCATGGCTGTGCCTTTGGGTAAGGCCAGTTGGAAAGCTATCCAGAATAAGGGTACTTTGGAGCTGGCTCCTAGGGAGTGGTTCTCTTGCGTAAGGTAAGTGCTCAATGTCTTCTAGCCACACTGGAAAGCCCCACCTCTCCTCTCCATCTAGCTCTGCCCTATCCCTGTTGTCCTGGTGATCCAGGTTGGAAAGTCTTGTTACTGAGTCCAAGTGCGCTCTGGACTATCACCGCACATAAGCCAATGAATCCTAGAGACGGGGTGTTGAGACAAGGAAGAGACTTTAATTGGGGAGCCGGCAGACCCAGAAGATGGCAGTCTAGCACCTCAAAATAACCATCTTATTGGGGTCTGGATGCCAGGTTCTTTTACAGATTAGAGATGGGATGTGAGGAAGCAAAGTAAAAAGGCCATTAATCTTGTAAACTTCTCCTAGAATGACAAGCCTCTGGCAGGGGATGTGTTAATTTTTTCCTTCCTACCATCCACAGGTGGGCAGGACTCTGAAAAAACGCACTTTAGTTTAACAGTCCGGCAGAGGGGCAGGATTCTCTGAGGCAAACCATTCTGTATGATTATAATAACAAAAGCAATGAAAGCAAGTCAAAGAAACAGTTCCAACGTGGAGTCAGAATTGGCTTCCTCCCTGCAGCAGTCTGACATTAGCATAAGACTCTTTATGCTAATATAAAACATAAACATAAACATAAAATATAAACACTTGATCTTTTGGTCTTTATCCCTGGTTCCTGTCTCTCAGTTCTGGAAACTGTTAGTATCTCAGGAGTGATCAAAGTGTCTTTTTTTATACTGCTGAGATGACTAGTAACTGGAGGCCCCAAGGTAGCTTTCTGGGGATGGTCTCCAGAAAGATCAAGGCAAGGTTAAAAGGTTGAAACTTTTACCCCAACTCCCTTAGACCTCCAGAACCAGGAGAAGAGCTACAGATGAGTTAGGCACCAAAGGTCAAGGATTTAATCAATCATGACTCTGTGATAAAACCTTTATAGAAACTCCCTAAACAACAGGATATGGAGAGTTTCTAGGAGACAGTTTCTAGGTGGTGAACATAGGAAGGTGCTAGGAAGGTGTGGTGAATCCGGAGAAGGATGGAAACTCTTCACTCCTTACCTTGGAATTTGTCCTATGCTTCCCTTCCATTTGTCTGTGCTTAAGTTGCATCTTCAATAACAAACTAGTACCTAGGTGGCCCGGTGGTAAAGAATCTGCCTAACAATGCAGGAGACATAGATTTGATCCCTGGGTCCAGAAGATCCCCTGGAGAAGGAAGTGGAAACCCACTCCCATATTTTTGCCTGGAGAATCCCATGGACAGAGGAGCCTGGCAGGCTCTTTGTGATCCTATACATTGTAGGAATTCTGACACCAACTCCAGGTGGTTGCATGTGCATGTGTGTGCTCAGTCCCTCAGCTGTGTCTGATTCTTTGCAAGCCTATCAACTGTCGCCCACCAGACTCCTCTGTCCATGGGATTTTCCAGGCAAGAAGACTGGAGTGGGTTGCCATTTCCTACTCCAGGAGATCTTCCCAATCCAGGGATTGAACCCCTGTCTCAGTGTCAGAATTGAACCATAGGACACCATTGGTGTCCAGAGCGTTTGGAGAACTGATCCTTAGTGTAGAGATAGAAGCCACACATTTAACGTTATGTGTTCAGCAACACTGTCTGCTCAGCCTCTGTAATCAGCCTCAAATCTGGCCACTCAACTCATGCAGGATGCCCTCAGCTATCTCCCCTCCACCTCTCTGCACCACTCTCTACATCTCCCCACATCCACTCCTGCCCCAGCAGCTTACTCCCCTCATAGCATTCAGAAAGAGCTCTCCACAAAGAAGAATCTGATACTGCTGCTTGTGCTGGAAACCAACCGCTTGGTACAAACACCTTGGAAAACTGACTGGCAGTATCTATTGCAGGTGAATTGTAGATCTTCGCTATGATTGAGTAATCTAGGTACAGACTCAAGAGAACGACATATAAGTATCATCCACTAAAGGACATGTTCTAAACCTTCATAGCAATGCCATTGATAGGAACCCCAGAGTGTAAACAACCCAAACGTCTATGAATATGTTCATATCATAGAGTATCGTACAACTATTTTTTTGTAAGTGTATTTAAAATATTTACAGGCAAAACAGGGGTTTAATATATTTATATATTAGAAAACAATCACTGAAATAAGATCAGTTACCATGTGTTAGCTCTTCATATTTTCTTTTAGCCTCTCCACATGCTTTGTAATCCACTGGGCTTCCCAGATGGCACTAGTGGTAAAGAATCCACTTACCAGTGCAGGAGATGCAAGAGACATGGATCCGATCCCTGGATAGGAAAGATCCTCTGGAAAGAAATGGCAACCCACTCCAGTATTCTTGCCTGGAAAATTCCAATAGAGGAGCCTGGCAGATACCCCCTGGTCCATGGGGTCACAAGGAGTGGGACATGACTGATTGACTGTACACAGCACACACAACACACAGTCTCTGAATTACCAATAACTTAACTTTCTAGTATTAAATGGTAGAGTGAAAATACTCTGTTTATGAAAAAGCAGAGCATCTAAGCTTACTTCTCTCATGTACCTTATTTGATTCTCGTTTCTCAGAGCAGCTGAGATGAGGAAAGACCACTATTCATGTAAACATTTAAAGTTCAAGCCAAATAAATAAATAAAATAAAAACTTATGGACCCCTATTGCCATGGAAACAAGCTCTTCAAGGGGAACTCAGCATCTTGCATGTTGTTGTTGTTGTTTAGCCGCTCAGTTACATCTGACTCTGCAACCCCACGGACTGCAGCACATCACCTGCTTCATATCCTAGAAACCCCCAATTATATCTAATCCTTTAGGGTTCACCAGACATATCATTGTGCCCAAAAGCACCAGGCTTATGTCACTCTTAACCTTTGTGATTGCTGTCTCTTCTTCCTAGAAACTCCTCTCCCACCTGCCTGCCTCACCTGGATCACACCTCCTTACCCTTCAGGTCTCACATTAGACATCATTGCCATCCAGAAACCTTTGTTAAACCACAGACCAGTCTTTGATCTACTGTTAGCTCTCACAGGCTCTTCGGCTTTCCTCATCACACCTTGGGCCACTCTGTGTTGTCACCTTTGGTTACACGACAGCTTCCTTACTGGGCCATAAGAAGATGAATGTTGAACATGAAAATGCTAGTTACTCAGTCGTGTCTGACTCCGTGACTCCATGGACTGTAGCCCTCCAGGCTCCTCTGTACATGGGATTTCCCAAGTGAGAATACTGGCATGGGCTGCATTTCCTCCTCCAGATTAGGATCTTCCCAATCCAGGGACTGAACCCTGGTCTCTTGCATTGCAGGTGGATTCTTTACCATCTGAGTCATCAGGTCAACTCTGTCTTTGGTTATTGCTGGAGACTAGTGCCTAAAATATTTCCACATTAAATAATTATTTAATAAGCTTTGTGACTATATAAATAAGGGCAAGTGCTGTAAATGTTGCAGAGAAAAGCAAATTCTGACTTCACACTGGAACTGTTTCTTTGACTTATTTTTCATTGCTTTTGTTATTATAATCATACACAATGACCTGCCTCAGTGAATCCTGCCCCTATGCCTGACTGTTAAAGTGCCTTTGTTCAGAATCCTGTCCACCTGTAGATGGCAGGAAGGAAGATATTAACACACCCCTTGCCTGAGGCTTGCCATTGTAGGAGATGTTTGCAAGATTAATGGCCTTTTTACCTTGTCTCCTCCTCTCTGCTCATCTCTGATCTAGAAAAGAACCTGGCATCCAGGCTCTGTAGAATGGTGATAATGAGACATTAGTCTGTCATCTTCTTGGTCATTTCAACTGGAGAATTTTGATGGGCAAGGAGGAGATTCCCAAGCAATGTTCTGATAGCGTTTAAAGCAGAGGGAATAGTTTGAGCAAAGGCATGCAGGTGTGCTGAGCATGGAAGGAGACAGATTAACAATGGCTTGAAGGGCCACAAAGAATAATTGCTCTGGGCCCCACAAAGAAGCAGGTAAAACGTACAGACAGCTAGATGGTAGAATTAGATCCCTGCATGGTTTTTAGGGGAAGCTCACTGACTGAAAAGGCCCAGCTTGGCCAAGCACCACAGTAACCATCTGCACAAGTTGTTTTACGAAAGGAGGTTCTAGTAAGGAACATGGAACTTATAAGCCACCACCAACCGGAAAGGTCAAAAGTTTGGGAAAGGTCAAAAGGAGACAGCATATGTCTGATCATCTCCCAGAATCCTCCTCAATGGCACCCATCTTGGCTGAGCGATGTGTGAGTCACCAGGAAGGATTCTTGAATTAGAATGATTGGCCAAAAACAACCTGGAAACTAGTCCCATCACCATAAAACCCAAGACTGTGAGCCATGTGGCAGGGCAGTTCTCCTGGGTTCTCTTACCCTACTGCCCTCTGCCTAGGTGCCCCTTCCCAATGAAGTCTTTGTCAGCATGTAAGTCTCCTCAGACAATTCATTTTGAGTGTTAGACAAGATTCCACTTTTGGACACTGGATGGGATCCCACTTCTTGCAACATGGCCATCCGTTTCACCTAAGCTCTAGGTAATCCACGTTGTCCCGGATCTAAGAAATTTTGGAGGACATGACACGGCTCACATATGCATATTGATATCAGGTTTCCTCAGCTCAACAAAAATCAGAAAGGAGCTGGGAGAGGGCCATATATTCTGTCAACAAAAGAATTGCTGGGCTTCACAAACTCATTCTTCACTGATGTCTCTGGTACCCAGAAGTCAGAGAAGAAAAGGACCTATCATATAGTCTCAGGGATGGAGAGGAGATAGGTCAGGGGCAGGGGCTCTTCTTCTTCTCACCGATCCCCTTGTCCAGATGACAGTTCTACAGGAAGTAATCCTAGTGACTATGGTGGAGCATCTTGATACAATCTTCAGATTCTTAGGTGTTGTTTGTTCCTAATGTTACACATCTCCGAAAAGACACAGATAACTGTAGGCAGACAGAAATATTCCCTTCTTGACTCCAGGATTACAGATATGATTTTGTCCCATCAAAGCAAAATTCTGGTCTCTCTGATAATTAAGATTCAAAAAGGAATCCTCAAGTCATAGCACATCACAGAGCAGTCAATTTGTCAACCTCACTAGCTTTCCAAGGGAAACTGAGACTTAGAAAGAGGAAGTAGTCAGGTGTAGATCCTGCTGTATCATCTATGCAGTCTGTCATGGTGTCTCCTCTGAATGCCCAGCTCATGGTTGTCTTTCTTCCCGTGTGTGTGTGGTATAATCACCTTAATTGTCTGCAACAGCCTGAAACGAAATCCTGGAACCAGCTTTGTGAAGTTGGACAAGTGACTTGT
The DNA here is from genome assembly GCF_910594005.1 of Cervus elaphus. Taxonomy (NCBI): domain Eukaryota; kingdom Metazoa; phylum Chordata; class Mammalia; order Artiodactyla; family Cervidae; genus Cervus; species Cervus elaphus. Next base: position 10,965,879 of record NC_057823.1, read on the forward strand.
TTTTGCTGAACTTCAATTTCCCCTTTGGTGAAAGACCAATTTGTAAGGACATAAAGTCCTGTGAATGTACAATACACAGGATATATTTGGTCCTTAGTCTGTCAAGTCCAGGGCACTAAAACTCTTTGGGGAGATGTGATAACTTATGACAACCTCCAATAAGAGTTGAGTGCCCTGGCCGTAGACACACACACATGCATTTTAGACTAGCTCCAGCTGTGTGACCTTGCACATTATTGCATTTACCTAACCTCAGTTTCCTTTGGTGGAACACAGTGGTAAAAATAGAACTGCACCTCATAGTTTGTTGTGATGATTCAAGGAGTTAATGTGTGAACAATGCTTGACACATAGGAAGTACTCACAGAAGGGGTTCTAGGAGTATGATCACAGGGCATTGTACTCTGTCTTCTGTTCTGCCCGTAGTCTGAATCCCCTATCGGGAAAGAAGATTCCTCGAGACAGTGCAACTTGCAATAGGGGAATTTATTACTGACTCGAGCCAGGGCCTCCTGCCCTCACCAAGGGTGTGAGAACGAAAAGGCCCCGAGCCCCAGTTGTCTTGGGTATTTATTGGGTACAATCAGGTAGTTGGTGCAAGCGGATTGGTTACACAGTTGCAAGGCAATTTTTGTTGGCCCAATCCTTGTGGGCTTTCAGCTTTCCCCTGATAGGTTCCCTTTTTCTTGCTAGGTACATGTTGATTGGCTGGCTCCAGGTGGCCTGATAATTATGTTACCCCGGGAAACCAGGCCTACTCCTAATCTAGGCTGCCTGTCATGGCGTTAGCCGTGACAGCCTCACATCTTCCTTCCCAGAGAAATATATCTAGCCTTCAACATATCTTGAGGACCAGGCTCTGGAATAGTCACAGGGCCACAGAGATGAATTAGGTACCATTTTTTCTTTTCACACACTCTCACTTTGTCAGAGGACCAGACTCATGAGAATAAAATCACTCTAAGGGTGGTGTGCTAGGGGACGTTGAAAAATAATGAAGGAGGGGTATTTTATTGGCAGCATAAGGCATCAATAGGGGCTCTCCAAGAGGATGAAGAAAAAATCAAGCCACCAAGAAGAACTCCAAATAAAAGTAAAAAGGTGTGAGAGTGCAGAGTATGGGCTAAAGGAATAAGAGGAGGGGCCTTGAGGGAGATGGGGTCCCTAAGCTTCCACTTTCCTTTCCTCATGTTCAGAGCTGAGAGATAAACCAGATTTAGCCTCTGTGAATGTTTGAGTGAGCTCCTGGCCTTAGATTTCACCTCACCAGCTTCATGAAGCCTTATTGGAAGACTGGGCTGCATATCTGCAAACTCATTCTAGGTTCTGAGCCTGTCTTCAGCCATAGTAGCAGCTCTACTCTGGAGTCTGAGCTGCCCTATCATTATTCTGGGAGACTCTACTCAACCTTTTGAATCACTGGCACACCACCTTGCCTCCATAAATCTCACACATGACTCTAATTCAACATGGAGCCCACCATAAAAGACATCCATATGGTTATTGTCATTCAGTTGTAAAGTCGTGTCTGACTTTTTAGCAACCACATGGACTACAGCACAACAGCCTCCTCTGTCCTCCACTATCTCCCAGAGTTTGCTCAGATTTATGCCCATTGAGTTGGTGATGCTATCCAATCATTTCAGCAACACCCTTCTCCTTTTGCCTTCAATCTTTCCCAGTATCAGGGTATTTTCCAATGAGTTGGCTCTTTGCATCAGGTGGTCAAAGTATTAGAGCTTCAGCTTCAGCATCAATCCATCCAGTATTCAGGGCTGATTCCTTTAGGATTGACTGGTTTGATCTTCTTGCAGTCCAAGGACTCTCAAGAGTCTTCTCTAACACCACAATTTGAAAGCATCAATTCTTCAGTGCTCAGCCTTCTTTATGGTCTAATTCTCACATCTGTACTTGACTACTGGAAAAACTGTCACTTTGACTATATGGACCCTTGTTGGCAAAGTGATGTCTCTGTTTTTTAATATGTTGTCTAGGTTTGTCATAGCTTTCCTTCCAAAGAGCAAGTGTCTTTTAATTTCATGGCTGCCATCACCATCTGCAGTGATTTTGCAGCCTAGGAAAATAAAATCTGCCACTGCTTCCATTTTTCCCCCTTCTATTTCCATAAAGTGATGGCACTGGATGCCATGATCTTGGTTTTTTTAATATTGAATTTCAAGCCAGCTTTTTCACTCTTCTCTTTCACCCTCATGAAGAGGCTCTTTAGTTCCTCTTCACTTTCTGTCATTAGAGCTGTATCATCTGATGAGGACCCAAATTATTCTGTTTCACCAACAACAATGAGGCTCAAAGAAGGGAGTAGAACCAAGAACTGAAACCAGATGGGCTCGACCAGTGAGTGCCCTTCACTGTCCACTGGGCTGCATGTGGCAGTCAGATAATGGAGTGAAAGTGAAAGTCATTCAGTAATATCCAAGTCTTTGTGACCCCATGGACTGTATAGGAATTCTCCAGGCAAGAATACTGGAGTGGATAGCCTTTCCCTTCTCCAGGGGTCTTCCCAACCCAGGGATCGAACCCAGGTCTCCAGCATTGCAGGCAGATTCTTTACCAGCTGAACCACAAGGAAAGCCCAAGAATACTGGAGTGGGTAGACTATCCCTTCTCCAGCGGATCTTCCTGACCCAGGGATTAGACTAGGGTCTCCTGCATTGCAGGTGGGTTCTTTACCAACTGAGCTATCAGGGAAGCCCAGATAATGGAGTGCCGGCCTCCAATAATGATAACCACTGCATATGGAGCATCTAATGTATTCATGCTTTATATAACTTTCCATTTTGATTCTAACCTATCTGGTTTCATGGGAAAAGCTACTTGTAATAAAGAAGAGTAGTTTGCATTTTATGACTCCCTACCATCTTGAAGAGAGATTTGATATTGAAGGATATTCCTTTTTAAAGATGACTAACAGCTGTGTGCAGGTTAGGAGAGAAGGAAGGAAGGAGGAGGAAGAGATGGAGATAGAGGGCAGTTTTATCTCTGGATGTGAAATAGTCAATAGAAAGAGAGACTGGTTTAAGAACTACTCAATACATCAGTTGTTCTATTCTTAGAATGATTCTGTGTGTGTGTTGAATAGTGCTGTTAGTCAAAGGCTATAAACTTTCAGTTATAAGAAGAGTAAGTGCCCAACAGTGTGTCTACAGTCAATGGATTAACTTTAGCATATTATATTCATGCAATATATTACAGTGGTGTATTATATACTTGAAGTTTGCTAAAAGACTATGTCTTAAGGGTTCTTGCCATAAGAAAGCTAACTATGTGAGGTGAATGCTGTGATGTTTTAATTATCTTGGTTGAGGTTGTCATTTCATAATGTATGTTAAATCATCACATTGCACACCTTAAAACTGTTTTAAAATAACCACTACAATATTGTAATTAGCCTCCAACTAATAAAAATAAATGAAAAAAAAAAAACTAAAAACTTAAGAGCTAAAATAAGAAAAAGTAAAATGGTGTACCCATGAATCTACTCACCATATGATATATAATTGCATGCATGGTATTCAATACCAATGTCAGTTGACTATCGCTTTGTAAGATGTAAGTTTTAGGGGAAGTTAAAAGAAAGGCACACTGGGCCTCACATCTTTGTAACATCCTGTGAATCTATGATAATAGTAGATCCTCAAAATATTCACTGATTCAGTATTTGTGAATTTGTGTAACCAACTGATAACATGTACACCCATTCTGTACCCATAGAGCCATTCTATTTCTCATTTTGAGTACAGTATTTAATAAATTACATGAAATATTCAACACTTTATTATAAAATAGGTTTTGTGTTAGATGATTTTACCCAACTGTAGGCTTCCTGGTTGGTGCTAGTGGTAAAGAACCCACTTGCCAATTCAGAATACACAAGAGAGGAGCCTGGCAGGCTACAGTCCATAGAGTTGCAGAGTTAGACATGACCAAAGTAGCTTAGCACGCATAGCCAATCAACAATGTTGTGACAGTTTCAGGAGGACAGTGAAGTGACTCAGACATACATGTGTATGTATCCATTCTCCTCCAAACTCTCTCCTCCCATCCACATAACTGCCACAAAACATTGAGCAGAGTTCCCCATGCTATACAGTAGGATCTTGCTGGTTATACATTTTAAATATAGCAGTGTGCACATGTCGACCCCAAACTCCCTTCTCCCCATCCTTCCCCCTGGCAGCCATAAGTTCACTCTCTAAGCCTGTGAGTCTGTTTTTGTTTTGTAAACAAGTTCATTAAATAAGGTACTTTTAAACAGAAACACACATGATGTAAGTTATGTGTTGATCCGTTGGCAAAAATGTAATCAGAGGCTCACTGGAACCCAATTCTGTTTTTTCCCTGAGAGCCTTGGCTAAGTATTCATCTACTCAGGATTTGTGGTCATTTTATAGAACATACCTACTGTGTAAAGAATCCATCTGCCAATGCAGGAGACGTAAGAGACATGGGTTCAATCCCTGGGTCAGGAAGATCCCCTGGAAGAACGCATGGCAACCCTCTCCATTATTCTTGCCTGGAGAATCCCATGGACAGAGGAGCCTGAAGGGTTAGAGTTCATAAGGTTGCAAAGAGTTGGACACAACTGAAGTGACTTAGCATGCACACACACACCATGAATAAGGAGAATCAGCCACATTTCCAAGTAAATAATAAAAAGGAAAAATGGTGCTTTCATTCTCCAACCTGAGATCACCATGTAGTCAGACTGATGAGACCAAACTGGCGAAGGAGTTTTCAAAGTATTGATTTGGTCTTGCTTATGTGAATATATGTGATATGCCCTGAGAATGCACTTCTTAGGTCTACAACTGTGGAGAAAGTAAATGATTTACCTCCTGAAATCACCATTGCATTGAGGCCAAAGTCTGAACTCAGTGGATTTCTGAGGACTTTGGCTCCAGCATTCTCCACTGACTTTACCATAAATTTTCCTAGAACTACACAGTGGTGTAAGATGTTGTTTTTGTTTTATTTATTCTTGGTTGTACTGGGTCTTCATTGCTGTATGTGGTCTTTCTCTAGCTGTGGAGAGTAGGGGCTACTCTCCAGTTGCAGTGGATGGGCTTCTCATTGCTGTGGCTTCTCTTGTTGTAGAGCTTGGGCTCTAGGGCACGTGGGCTTTAGTTGCAGCTCACAGGCTCCAGAATGCAGGCTTAGTAGTTGTGACACACAGGCTTTGCTGTCTCTCGGCACATGAATCTTCTCAGATCAAACTCATGTCCCCTGCTTTGCAAGGTGAATTCTTAAACACTGGGCCACCAAGGAAATCCACTACTCTGTTATTAACAGGAACGAAGCACTGATGCATGCTACATGACAGATGAGTCTCAAAAGTATTATGCTGAGTGAAAAAGCCAGACCCCTATATTGTATGATGCTGTTTATATGAGATGTTCAGATCAGGCAGATCCATAGGGACAAACAGCAGATAAGTGGTTGCTGGGGGCTGGGGAGAGGAGGACTGCCAATGGGATGAGGTCTTCCATTTGGGGGGTGATGAAAATATTCTAGAACTAGATAGAGATGTTGGTTAAATAACACTATGCATGCACTACATGCTACCAAATTGTTCTCTTTAAAGCAGTTAATTTTAAGTTATGTGAATTTCACCTTGAACATAAAACAAAGCCAAAAGAGCTTAAAAAAATAAAATCATGATAGTACTCTTATTTTATGGGTTTGTGTTTGTTCTCATGTCTCATGCATATGAAGTTCTGCAAAGATGCCCATCACATTCATCGTTGTGACTGTGTGGCTGGCCATTGCATGACTTCTTACCTTATTTGTAGCATCTCAATCATAATAAGAAGAAACATATTTGTTTATTGATTTAAAAATATTTTAAAGGACACTGAATTGGGCAAATGATATGAATGGAGAAGAAATAGGGTAGTGAGGCACACAAGGCAGGTTCCTCAGCCCCACTGGGTACTGTCAGAGCTGCTCTCCTGCCAAAGTCAGGAGCCAGGGCTCCAAATCCCAGCCTCTGCTCAAGCTGCTGAGAAGCTAAGGTAATTGACTCACTCTTGACAGGCAGGGAGGGAGGGAAGGTGAGGACAATCCTCTGAGGTTGACTGATGACTCCCAGGGTCCCCAGGGGTCCCAGCATCCCTGTACCAGAGGGCAGATGCAGGGACAGTGGGACCACAGAGGGAGATGGCATCAGACAGGGGGCAGAGGTAGCATAAATAATGGAGGTGAGGCTCAGTAAGCCCCCCACCTGACTGCTCAGGGTGGCAGCTTCCTTGCCTTGCACCCCTCACTCACACAGCCTTTTCCTACAGGAGAAGAGCAAACCAGAGCCTCCAGGTGAAGAAGCAGGTGCAGAGCCTGGAGTCCCAGGTGAGTCATCTTCTCTCCCTCCCACTTGACCAGGAGAGACCTAGGGAACCAGCAATCACAGACTCAGAGAAGGCACACTGCTTACAAAACCCTTCGTGTAATTTAAATCTAATGGGTGGAAAGTGAAGCCAGGGCTCCACTTCTTGGCTTCAAAGTAATGTCATGATTGCTTTGCAGGTGAGGAAACAGAGGTGCCATGATAAAAGATATACCACTCTACCCAGAACACTCGTCTGACTTTTACCTGCTCTCCCTTCTCTATTCTAGCCAAAAACCAATGGTGAACTGATTGCAGGGAGGCAGAGAAAAGAGACAAACTGATTTAGGATCCAGTCACTCCGTGTGATTGTAATGTATTAGGGAGGCACCAGGGTGGACAGGTGCTGTGATGGTAAGGAGTCAAGGATGAAAATAGGGAGGATAAAGGGAGGTGGCAGGTGGCTAAGAGGGGAGCGAGGGGATGCAGAGAGGGGAACACAAACAGCTTCATGATAAGAGAGAGCCATGATGGGGGCAGACAGGCAAGGCAAGTCGGAGACTACCCATACTACTACCCATACTACTCTCCTCCCCAGGGGACACTGTGTAATACTTGAGATCCCTCTGATTGTCACAGTTGGAGATGCTACTGGCATCTAGAGAGTGACAGGGATGCTGTTCATCTTCTAATGCCCAGGGCAGCCCCCAACCATAGAAAATGATCAGTCCCTAATGTCCCTGATGCTGAAGTTGGAAAATCCTGCTGCAGTGGTATATGTGGACAGGGTCTGTCCACACGTGGGTTTGACCTCTGAGTTCTGGGAGAGGACTAGCCCCTCTGTGAGTTCCTCTAAGTGTCAGAGAGCTCGGTCACACTCCTTCTCTGGGGCTGTTCAGTTTAATTGCAGAGGAGCCCCTAAGTGTTCTCCTGGTGGATCAATGCCAAGAGATATCAGTCCACCTCGCTGCCATCATGAACTCACACCCTTCAGGGTTCTAAGGCTTTTTGTTTTGTTTTAAAAAATTAAGGGACTTTACTTCTTGGAGCAGTTTTAGGTTTACAGAAAATTGAGCAGATAGTGCAGAGGATTTCCACATACCCTTTCTCTTCCTGCACACAGCTTCCCCTATTATTAACATCCTGCTTTAGTAAGTAACTGTGTTGCAGTTACTGAACCAATATTGACACATTTTTATTTATTTTATTTTTTTCATTTATTTTTATTAGTTGGAGGCTAATTACTTTACAATATTGTAGTGGGTTTTGTCATACATTGACATGAATCAGCCATGGATTTACATGTATTCCCCATCCCGATCCCCCCTCCCACCTCCCTCTCCACCTGATTCCTCTGGGTCTTCCCAGTGCACCAGGCCCAAGCACTTGTCTCATGCATCCAGCCTGGGCTGGTGATCTGTTTCACCATGGATAATATACATGTTTCAATGCTGTTCTTTCAAAACATCCCACTCTCGCCTTCTCCCACAGAGTCCAAAAGTCTGTTCTGTACATCTGTGTCTCTTTTTCTGTTTTGCATATAGGGTTATCATTACCATCTTTCTAAATTCCATATATATGCGTTAGTATACTATATTGGTCTTTATCTTTCTGGCTTACTTCACTCTGTATAATGGGCTCCAGTTTCATCCATCTCATTAGAACTGATTCAAATGAATTCTTTTTAATGGCTGAGTAATATTCCATGGTGTGTATGTACCACAGCTTCCTTATCCATTCATCTGCTGATGGGCATCTAGATTGCTTCCATGTCCTGGCTATTATAAATAGTGCTGTGATAAACATTGGGGTGCACGTGACACATTTTTATTAACTAAAGCCCACAGTTTACCTTAGGGTTCACTCTTGGTGCTGTTCTACTTATGGGTTTTGACAAAGGGGAAATGTCATATATTCACCGTAATATCATACAGAATTGTTTCATCAACTTAAAAAAAATGGAGTTCCACCTAATGGAATTGGAGTTTCATCCCTTACTCTCCCCTCCTGAGTCCCTGACAACCACCAATCTCTTTACTGTCTCCACAGTTTTCCAGAATGAACAGAAACCAATCTTAGCTGTGTTCTGTATCCCTGTCATCCCAGAATGTGTGTATTAAGTCTTGGGCCACCTCCCCAGGATGTGGTGAGCTCTTCTCTTCTTATAGTTCCTCTCTTTCTACCTTCTTGACTGTGCATCTTAATTAATAAACAGAGGGAGTCTGTGGATGGTCTGGTCTAGTGAAGCTAAAAACTCCCCAGTCCTGGGGAGTAGCTCTAAGATTCATTAGCAGCCACCAGTAAGTGATAAGTATAACAGAGAAGTAAGCAGAAGATAGGCTTTGGGGTCATTCAGATGTTGGTTCAGAGCCAGGCTCCCCTACTCAGGAGTCATGGTCCCTTGGCAAAGCTGTGTATCCTCTGTGGATATAGCTGCCACTTCTGTAAAGTGAAAGTTAATCACACAGTCGTGTCCGACTTTTTGCAATCCCATGGACTATAACGTGCCAGGCTCCTTTGTCCATGGAATTCTCCAGGCAAGAATACTGGAGTGGGTTGTCATTTCCTTCTCCAGGGGATCTTCCCGACCCAGGGATTGAACCTGGGTCTCCTGCACTGCAGGCAGATTCTTTACCAACTGAACCACTTCTGTAAAATAGGGATCAAAGCAAGTGCCTCAAAATATTAGGATAATGGTTTAATAAGAAACCATTTAATGAGCACAGGTGCCAACATCCTGTAAAAAGTAGCTATTCTCAGCAATAACTCAAAATCCAGTGCCAGAGACACTTAAATCTCTAAGATGACACATTATAATGATGGCCATGAAAAAGTTAGAAGCAAGGATTTTAAGACTCACTCAGGAGTTGTTTCAGAAGCACCCAGGAATGAATGACTAGGTCTGTTTTGGAAAGAGATGTCCAGGAAAACTACGCAGAGAAGGTGACACTTCAGCTGAGTCTTAAAAATGAACAGATGTTGGTCAGTTGGAGAAGAGAAGGACCTCAATTTGGCAGCAAGAGTGGTTAAGGAACTACAACTGTGCTCTCTAGATCATTGGTTCTCAACTTGGGATGGCTTTGTCCCCGTCCCCATGGGGACATTGGCAATGTCTGGAGATAATTTTGGTTGTCGCTCCTGAGCGGGGCTACTGGCATCCAGCTGGTGGAGGTCAGGGATGCTGCTAAGCACCTTACAGTGCACAGGAGAGCCCCGCAAGGCAACGGATGATCTGGCACCAAATATTGAGAAAACTTGCACCAGCTGTTGGAGAACTTCAGGAAGCTGAGAGCACAGCCCACGTGATCCCAGTCTCGTCCATTCAATGTGTTCTTGGAGCCTCTTGTTTCCAAGTCATTGACCTTGACCCACCCACTCTGCGATCTCAGAGTATCAGGACTGAGTGGGACTGTTACGGCTACCATCCTGGGGGCATACAGCAGGTGCTGACACAAAATTGAGGAAAAGATGCAAAGGACTCCAAGGAAGGGAGGCTGAGAAACCCTGGAAACCGGTGATGTTTGGGGGAATGCAGCCTCCATTTACCCAAGTGTGTGGTTTCCCCATTTTGGTTTGCTCTCAGACCATCAGGGCTTGCTTCATCTAGGACATGAGCCCACTGAATAGAGCGTTCATTACATTTTCCTGTTTTTTTTTTTTTTTTTCATTTTGGTAAAATACACATAACATAAAACTTACCATTTCTCCATTTTATAGCATACAATGCAGGGGCATTTAGTACATTCACAGTATTGTGCAACCACCTCCTGTAACTAGTTTCAGAATCTTCTCAGAACCCACAAAGGAAACGCCATATCCATTAGCAGTCACTCTCCATTCTCCCCTGCCCGCAGCCCTGGCAACCACTGATATGTTTTAAACTCCTACATAAAGGTTCACAGCAACACTATTTACAAGAGTGCAAAAATGAAAACAATCTAAATGTTCAGATGGGCAGATAAAAATCTTGTTTATCCCTTTGTGCGTGTGTGCTAAGTCACTCCAGTTGTGTCCGACTCTTTGGGACCCCATGAACTGTAGACCACCAGGTTCCTCTGTCCATGGGATTATCCATGCAAGAATACTGGAGTGGGCTGCCATGCCCTTCTCCATGTTTATCCATAAAGGGATATTATTTGGCCATAAAAAAGAATGAAGTTTTCATACATGCTGCAACATGGATGAACTTTAACAACATGGTGAGTAAAAGACACCAGATCCCAAAGTCCACATAATGTATGATTGCATTTAGATGACTTGCCTAGAGCAGGCAAATCTATAGACACAAAAAGTAGATTAGTGGTTTACTGCCTTTTAAACTTGACATTGCCTAATTTTAAAAGATTGCATAAAAATAGGCAAGTTATTTATAAAGAGACATTGAAAGCTCATTAAACTGAAGTTACTGAGCACAGACCAGGTACATTTTTTCACTTATCATAGATAGCTCCTATTGTTTTCCTGATCACAGTTCAAGAACAATTCATTTAGTTCTCATAATAGCTCTTTGAGGCAGGTGGAGGGGAATGGAGGTGCAAAGAGATAAAGAAATTGCTCAGTTTCACACAGTGTGGGCAGAGCAGGGATTTGAAGTCTATCAGCTGACTCACTCATCTGTTTGTCAGATGACTATGTTGCATTGCCTCAGAACACATAGATGGTTCTCATGGAATTAGGAAAACAACCACAACATTATTTCTACACAGTGTCTTGCCTCAGGTGTCTTGCATGGATAACTCCAGAGGAAGAATCCGACTGATGCATACTAAGCTAAAGATGCACACTGGTCCCAAGTGTTGTAGCCATGCGATAGGAATCTCATGATGTCTGACGCTCTGGGAAGAACAGGATTTATCAGAAGGGAGCAGAAGGACAGAGCAACAGAGGAAGGAAGCTCTGGTGAATGAACATTTTGATTTTTGGAGGCAACCTAGAGGGATAGAAAGGTAGCAACTTTGGGGACAGCCAGTCACGGGTTCTGGCATTTTGAAAGTGTTACCATAAACAAGTTTCTTAGACCCTTTCCAATTTTCTCAGTGGGTAGTCTCAAGATACTCAAGACAGTGATCAAAACAGCACCGCCCCCACTACATTGAAGAGAAGATTAAATCATAGGAGGCACAGAGTAGGAACTCAGCCAATGTCATCTGTCATTTATCAGGAGCAGCCCCTGGGGCAGAGCCAGGAGTGATGGAAGCTGACAACCTCCCCCTATCCAGTAGCTGACCTCTCCACATCACACCATACTTCAGGCACTTCTCAGCAGTGACTGAATTCATCCTCATCGGCTTCTCCGCCTTCCCCCACCTTCAGCTGATGTTCTTCCTGCTCTTCCTGCTGATGTACCTGTTCACGCTGCTGGGGAACCTGCTCATCATGGCCACCGTCTGGAAGGAGCACAGCCTCCACACCCCCATGTACCTCTTCCTGTGTGCCCTCTCCATCTCAGAGATCCTATACACCTTCGCCATCATCCCACGAGTGCTGGCAGACCTGCTCTCCACCCACCGCTCCATCTCCTTCATGGCCTGTGCCAGCCAGATGTTTTTCTCCTTCACGCCCGGCTTCACCCATTCCTTCCTGCTCACGGTCATGGGCTACGACTGCTACGTGGCCATCTGCCATCCCCTGCGCTACAATGTGCTCATGAGCCCCAGAGGCTGCGGCCGTCTGGTGGCCTGGTCCTGGGCTGGAGGCTCAGTCATGGGGTTGGTGGTGACAACAGCCGTTTTCCAACTCACCTTCTGTGGCTCTAATGTGATCCGCCATTTCTTCTGCCATGTGCCACCTCTCATGAAGTTGGCCTGTGGGAACGTCTCCACTGTGGCCAAGGGCGTGGGCCTGGTGTGTATCACCGCCCTGCTGGGCTGTGGTGTCCTCATCCTCTTGTCTTACGCCTTCATCGTGGCCGCCATCTTGAGGATCCCTTCAGCCGAGGGCCGGCACAAAGCCTTCTCCACGTGCGCGTCCCACCTCACCGTGGTGGTCGTGCACTACGGCTTTGCCTCTGTCATCTACCTCAAGCCCAAGGGGCCCCAGTCTCTGGAAGGAGACACGCTGATGGGCATCACCTACACGGTCCTCACTCCCTTCCTGAGCCCCATCATCTTCAGCCTCAGGAACAGGGAGCTGAAGGAAGCCGTGAAGAAGGCCTTCCTCAGCAAGCTCTAGCCAAAAAAGGTGGGAGGAATTCCTTGGAACTGACTAAACTGGGTTACCAGATGCTACCATCAGAGATGGCACCTGTAAGCATGTAATAACCTGTGTTTGTCTGATGCTTTATGGTTTACAGGGACATTTGTAGGCTACATCTATGTGTTTGCAAAAATGGTTAAACAGTGTCATGCATATATGCAGGGTGGAAAGATGTATGAGATGATAATACACAAAAAGTCATATTCATTGATCTTCTATCTGTTGCAGAGCACTTTGTCAGGTACCGTTAAACTTGGAATTTGTTCTCCTGTGAGAAATCAGGGTGGTGTAATTACTCCTATCACCATAAACCCACAGCGCCAAGAGAGATGGAAGATATCAGGTCTCCACCTTCTTGTAGGCAGCAACAGGTAGCTACATCACAAGTGTTTTGAGACTACGGCAGACTAAACCAGATTACAGCAGAGGAGAGCGAAGCACTCTAAATTTCAGCATTGCTGATCTGTGCAGTTGCAGTTAGCAATGATAATATGCAGGTGGCACTGGTGATAAAGAATCTGCCCGCAATGCAGGAGACACAGGATGCTCAAGTTCAATGGATCTCTAAGTGGGGAAGATCCCCTGGAGGAGGAAATGGCAACCACTCCAGTATTCTTGCCTAGAAAATCTCATGGACAGAGGAGCCTGGCAGGCTATAGTTGATGGAGGGCTGCAAAGAGTTGGACATGATGACTGAACATCAACCCACCACCAATGTGCAGATTCAGAAAATCTGAAGGAAATCTCCGTGTTTCAAGTGTGAATCTCAAACAGCTGCAGAGAAACAGAGAAGTCTGTATAATTAGTTCAAGGGAAAAAGTCCCATTGTGAGAAATTGCCTGCCATGGGAAGAGTGTGAAGTGGCACAGCCACCAGGAGGAACTCTTTGTTGAATCACAATAGTGAGTGAAGAGCCCAAAATGAAGGTATTTCTCATGGTCACATCAGTTTAAATATCCCCATTTGCACTAAGGGGGATTTAAGGTGACTCTTGAGAGTCCCTTGGACAGCAAGGAGATCAAACCAGTCAATCCTAAAAGAAGTCAATCCTGAATATTCATTGGAAGGAATAATGCTGAAGCTTGAAGCTCCAATACTTTTTGCCACCTGATGAGAAGAGCTGACTCACTGGAAGATACCCAGATGCTGGGAAATGTTGAAGGCAAAAGGAGAAGGGGGTAGCAGAGGATGAGCTGGTTAGGTAGCATCACTGATTCAATGGACATCAATTTGAGAAAACTTCAGGAGACAGTGGAAGACAGAGGAGCCTGGTGTGCTGCAGTCCATAGGGTCACAAAGAGTTTTAGTGACTGAACAACAACATCCTTCCCACCTCTATGTCCACTCATTCATTCTCTACATTGGCATCTCTATTCCTGCCCTGCAAATAGGTTCATCTGTACCATTTTTCTAGATTCTACATATATGCATTAATATGCAATGTTTTTCTTTCTGACTTACTTCACTCTGTATGATAGACTGTCACTCCAATCAAGTCTTTACAATGACCCAGTTTCGTTCCTTTTTGTGACTGAGTAATGCTGCAGCACGAGTCCCAGTAAAGCCTTGCTTGAATCTTTTGTCTGACCTCTTCTCAGTTTCTAATGACCCACTCCAGTGTTCTTGGGCTTCCCTTGTGGCTCAGCTGGTAAAGAATCCGCCTGCAATGCAGGAGACCTGGGTTCGATCCCTGGGTTGGGAAGATCCCCTGAAGAAGGGAAAGGCTACCCACTCCAGTATTCTGGCCTGGAGAATTCCATGGGGTCACAAAAGGGTCAGACATGACTGAGAGAATTTCAATTCAACTGAGTCCAAGAACCTGGATCGGTAACATGACCAGTAAATGAACAAGATAGTGTTTATCGCAGCATAGTGATTATAGGCAGTAATACTATCATAAACTTCACAGTTGTTAAGACACGATTCCCACCACATGCACACACACACAAAAAGAGATAATTATGTGATACAATAGAGGTGTTAATAGCAAACACTACAGTGGTGTTTTTCCGAAAGGTTTCATTTTCGTCTCAGGTTCAAAGGATTTGTTAACAAAATGAGCCACTCTTATATACAAATAAATAACACAAATATTTCTTAGAGAGTTATCTTGCTTACTTTCAAAAAGAGACATAGAAAGAGCAGAGAATCACCAAATTGGGTTCTGACCAACATCCAGACTTAAACAGCGCTGGGAAGTCCTGTATCACAGCACATCTGGACTCTCAATTGGGAAAGGGTCCCAGGCAGTATGTCGCTCCTTGGGTGAGATTTCCAAGTTTGCAGTTGTGGTGGTGGTGGTGGTGGTGGGTGGTTTCCTGCTTATAATCCCAGGATGGTCGAAAACTGATATCACCATCAATCTGTGACCAAATTGAGGCTCTAGTTTCATGTTAATGTTGTTTGGTTTGTTGTGTAAAACTTGGAATGTTGCCAAGTCTGGGGCTTGGTTGGCCAGGCCCCCTCCAAGGGCTCAACAACCTGAAGATTTCTCCCTCATCTTATCTCAGGTGCTGCAAGTCTTGCACTCATAGCAGGCTCGTCGTCATCATCACCACCATCACTCCTAGTCAGGGCAGTGTCCAGGCAGGTTAGATGCAAGGTCAGAGGCCTACTCTGCTTTGTCTCTGAAGCCTAAACAAGACTATTCATTTAATTTCCCTAAGAAGTGGTAACCATATTGTAATACATAAATAGATCAAATCATCGCACTGTGTACCTTAAACTTACACAATGTAATACGTCAGTTGTATCTCAATTTCTTTTGCAGCGTAGTTTATTAGCAGTCTTGTATTAGTTTCTGGGGTGCAGCAAAGTGATAGTTATACATACACATGTAAATATACATACACACGTACCTATTCTTTCTGAAGCTCTTTTCCCATTTAGACTGTTACATAATACGTCTCAATTTTTAAAGAGCTTCTTTGATGTATTTAAATTGTTTCCAAATATGAATTTATGCTTTTTTGTTTTAATTTATTTGTTTTATTGGATGAAAATTATTTTACAATATTGTGATGGCTTTTGCCATACATCAACATGAATTGGCCATAGGCATACATGTATCCCTTCCCTCCTGAACCCCAGGGACTCCCACTTCCCTCCCCATCCAAAGAATAAGGAAGTTGTGGTGCATATACACAATGGAATATTTCTTTGCTATAAAAAGAGTGGATTTGGGTCAGTCCTAATGAGGTGGATGAACCTAGAGCCTTTTATACAGAGTGAAGTAAGTTAGAAAGAGAAAGACAAACATCATATATTAACACATATATATGGAGTCTAGAAAGATGGTACAACAGTTTGTTCAGGGCAGCAAAGGATGCACAGGCATAAAGAACAGACTTGTGGACAAGTGGGAGGAGAGGGTGGATGATTTGAGAGAACAGCACTGAAACACGAATATTACCATATGTGAAACACATAGCCAGTGGGTATTTGAGGTATGCATTTATTTTAAAATAACTCTTTATAATACTTAATGAACACTAGTTATGGTGATTCTGTTATACACAGCAACAAGTGTAATTTAAAAACACAAACAATTAATTAGACAAAGTAGCCAAAGTTAAAGGAAAAGAAAATATGCTTATTTATGTTTAAGTTGATGAGCTTCCCTGGTAGCTCAGCTGGTAAAAATCCACCTGCAATGCAGGAGACCCTGGTTTGACTCCTGGGTTGGGAAGATACCCTGGAGAAGGGATAGGTTATCCACTTCAGTATTCTTGGTCTTCCCTGGTGGCTTAGACAGTAAAGAATCTGCCTACAATGCAGGAGACCTGGGTTCGATCCTTGGGTTGGGAAGATCCCCTGGAGGAGGGCATGACAACCCACTCTGGTATTCTTCCCTGGAGAATCCCCTTAGACAGAGGAGTCTGGCAGCCTGCAGTCCCTAGGGTTGCACGAAGTCAGATATGACTGAGTGACTAAGATCACGCACACACATGTTTAAGTTGAATTTGCCCTAAAGTTGAATTCAGTCCTTCTTTATAAGTTACTTCATGTTAACATGAAGTGTGAGGATGTGGAAACAAGTCCAGTCAAAACTGGGGAACCCCAAGCACCCTCCTTTGCAGAATATACGGCAGGTTTCCTGTTATCCTTCCCATATGTTATCTCATTACATATGTGAATGAACCTCACAAAGAGGGATCAGGGCAGATAAACTCACACCCACTCCATCTGATACAGGGGAGACTGAGGCTCAGAATGGTTGTATGACTCATCCAAGGTCACTCAATATAGGCTTCCAATGTTTGTCTTTCCATCCAACCCTTCACATATCTCTTTCCTGCAATATGACATATCCACCTCCTAGAATGGGCTTCCCAGGTGGCATTAATGGTAAAGAATCTGCCTGCCAACAGAGATGCAAGAGACATGGGTTTGACCCCTGGGTTGAGAAGATACCCTGGAGAAGGAAATGGCAACCCACTCCAGTATTCTTGCCTGGAAAAGTCCATGGACACAGGAGCCTGGAGGGCTACAGTCCATGGGAGTGCAAAGAGTGGCACATGACTGAAGCACTCATGCAACTTTCACACTTAGAGAAAAGTTGAAATAATAAGAGTCGCTCTGTGGTGAAGAACCTGCCTGCAATACAGGAGACCAGGGTTCAATCCCTGGGTCTGGAAGATCCTCTGGAGGAGGGCATGGCAACCCACTCCAGTATTCTTGCCTGGAGAATCCCATGGACAGAGAAGCATTCTGGGCTAGGGTCCATAGGGTTGCAGAATGAGACATGACTGAAGCTACTTAACACACACGCATGCACCTCTTGGGATGGCTCAGAGAGTTAAATAACATCCTCTATGTAGGGCAACTGACCATGACTGGCACACAGTAAGGACTCAGTAAATGCCTGCTTTCAAAGATCTATTTAATAGTTATCGATGGCCTTCTGCGTCTCAGCTCTTGTGATAGTTTTGAGAGTACAGAGATGGATCTGTTGCTAGTCTCTCTCTTTGAAGAGTTTCCATGGTGCTTGGTGGCAAGACACACAGAGAAATGTCAGAGCTCTCAACTAGACATGGACCAGATTCTAGTGTTAGTTAGTGTGTTAGTCACTCAGTCGTGTTTGACTCTGCGACCCCATGGACTGTAGCCGGCCAGGCTCCTGTCTGTGGAATTCTCCAGACAAGGATACTGGGTTGCCCTTCCCTTTTCCAGGGGATCTTCCCAACCATTTCTTCCTCCAGGGGATCTCCCTGACCCAGGGATCGAACCCTGGTCTCCTGCACTGCAGGCAGATTCTTTACTCTCTGAGTCACCAGGAAACCCCAGACCAGGTGCTAAGGGCCATCAGAAGGAGTGTGACTGCAGCTTGGGAGCATCAGCCAGGTCGTCCTTCATTCCTGTACTCCAACAACTCTCACAAGTGCCCCCCTTCAAAGGACAATTGGGAGTTTCTGGAGACATTTTTGGTTGTTACAACTGGAGAAGTGGGGAGATGTGCTGTAATGTCTAGTGGGTCAAGGCCAGGGATGCTGCTCAACTTCCTAGAATGCACGTCGACTTAAAAAATAGTCACAACCTAAAAGTTGAGACTTATGTTTTATTCAGTGGAAGATGCTTGCTCCTTGGAAGAAAAGCTATGACAAACCTAGACAGCATAATAAAAAGCAAAGATATCACTTTACTGACAGAGGTCCATCTAGTCAAAGTTGTGGTTTTCCCTGTAGTCATGTATGGATGTGAGAGCTGGACTATAAAGAAAGCTGAGCATCGAAGAACTGATGCTTTTGAACTGTGGTGTTGGAGAAGACTGTTGAGAGTCCCTTGGACTTCAAGGAGACCCAACCAGTCCATCCTAAAGTAAATCAGTCTTGAATATTCATTGGAAGGACTGATGCTGAAGCTGAAACTCCAATACTTTGGCCACCTGTTGCAAAGAACCGACTCACTGGAAAACCCTGATGTTGGGAAAGATTGAAGGCAGGAGGAGAAGGAGATGACAGAGGATGAGATGGTTGGATGGCATCACTGACTCAATGGACATGAGTTTGAGCAAACTCCGGGAGTTGGTGATGGACAGGGAAGCCTGGCATGCTGCAGTCCATGGAGTCGTAAAGATTCAGACACAACTGAGTGACTGAATTGAATTGGTTGAAGCCCAGGAGCCAGCATCTCAAGTAGCCTTGAGCAAATGACTCAGTGGAGGTGAGGGGAGGAACCAGGTTATACAGATTATATAGAAGTTTTGTAACAAGGGCAGGTAGCCTGAACATCAAAAGATTATTATTAATTAAAGAAAACCAAATATCCCAAGTGAAGGGATTCAGGGCTTTTCTGTGTATGGGAAGATACAAGAACCTGGGCTCACCGAAATCTTTCCTTTCACAGGCACCTCACCTATCTCGGGCCAGTTTCCTGTGTTTTTCACTTCCTGAACTCCCTTGGGGCTCACTGTTGTTGTTCTTCAGTGACTAAGTCGTGTCTGACTCTTTGTGACCCCATGGACTGCAGCATGCCAGGCTTTCCTGCCTTTCACTATCTCCCAGAGTCTGCTCAAACTCATGTCCATTGGGTTGGTGATGCCATTCAAACATCTCATCCTTTGTCTCCCCATTCTTCTCCTGCTCTCAATCTTTCCCAGCTTTAGGGTATTTTCCAATGAGTCGGCTCTGCATCAGGTGGCCAAAGTATTGGAGCTTCAGCTTTAGCATCAGTCCTTCCAATGAGTATGCACGGTTGATTTCCTTTAGGATCAACTGGTTTGATCCTCTTTCTGTCCAAGGGACTGTCAACAGTCTTCTCCAGCACCACAACTAGAAAGCATCAGTTCTTCAGCACTCAACCTTCTTTATGGCCCAGCTCTCACATCTGTACATATGAGTTCCTACAGGGCTCACCAGAGGGAATGGGTATAGTCTCCTGGCTTCTAGAAGGTATTTTTCTCCTTCCCGAGTGCCTTTAGGGCTCACCAGCTCACATTGGAGGGTTGCAATTGCCAATGACTGGGACATCCTTGTTTACTGATATGGCAGGAAATATTCCATTTCTCATACAGAATAGACCCCACTGCAAAGATGAGCCAGCTTCAGATGTCAGCAGTGCCAAGGATGATAAACCCTGCTGTATTTACTTAACAAGGGCTTCCCAGGTGGTTCAGTGGTAAAGAATCCACCTGCCAATGCAGGAGACATGATTCAATTCCAGGGTCGGGAAGATCCCCTGGAGGAGGAAATGGCCCACTCCCATATTCTTGCCTGGGAAATCCCATTGACAGAAGAGCCTGGCAGGCTACAGTCCACGGGGTCTCAAAGAGTCGGACATGACTGAAGTGACTTAGCACGCACACAAGGGGAAGTCTAGCAGGTTAGGTGACTAGGTTAGGACTAGGTGCAAGCAAATACCCTTGACAACTAAATTTAAGGGACCACCACACAATTCAGTGGCCAAGAAAAATCACATTTCATGCAATATTTTTAAAACTCAAAATTAATGCAAAAAATTCACAATGAACAGAGTATCAGCATTTTAAATAAAGATGGGCTACAACTCTGCACTTTCATCAACCTGCCTCAGTCTTCTTGCTCTGACCCAGCCCTTGGGGTCTAGAGTATGACTCCTAATTGTATGTACATTCACTAAGTTCAACTTCTTTGGTTGTTTTTAATTTGTAACTTAAATTAATACCATGTAAAACTTGATAAATTTGTAAAGCAATTAATAAAAAATAATGTAAAGGAGTAAAAACACAGTTTGTTAAATTTCAGAATTCAATGACATTAATCAAACTAGAATGAGTTGATTTTTTTCTTTAGTGATCTCAGGGAAGCACACTGGCCCTTCTTGGATGTAATTCAGAAGTCACCTATGCTGTCAATTCTCTCATATTCACATAGTCTGATTCCTACCCATTTCCCAGGATGATCAGTATATTCTAAGATGTCTCCAGATTTGTGATCAGTCATGGAGCACCGGCTATACCCCAGGGCTTGTTCTAGCCACTTAATAATCCATTGTACATAACATTTTCAAAAGAGGCAGTCCTTACTATCTGGGACTTCTTCACAATTTATAATAGAGAAAAAGGATGTTTCCAAATATTGTTAATGAACTAACATGAATCTTTCAATACAACCCAGGAGCCTGACTTTATAAAAGGAATCAGAATTATTTTTAGCTCAAGCAACTTCACATTTAAACACAACACTCTTTATATTAATACACCTGCTAACAAAACCAAACACAAAAAGCATATAGCCTGTTTCATTAAACTTAAGACATGTCTCCCCAGGTCCCTCAAATCAGGTGTTTCTTCCTAACTACCAGAGAGCAGCATATTTTAAGCTTTGGCCTCATTTCATTGATGTCTGCTAAAGTTGGTGTCTTCTTTCCAATCTGGGTTTTCATCCCTTCCTGGAACAGACTGGTCTCCCCTCCTCATAACCTTAAGAAATCAATGCCTCTGAGCCCCAGCTCTCACTTAATGAATTCTATTTTTTCCACTTAAGGGGCAAGCAGCTGATAGAGAGTCAAGTAGGAGCTGCTGCTGCTGCTGCTGCTGCTAAGTCGCTTCAGTCATGTCCGACTTTGTGTGACCCCATAGATGGCGGCCCACCAGGCTCCTCTGTCCCCGGGATTCTCCAGGCAAGAATACTGGAGTGGGTCGCCATTTCCTTCTCCAATGCATGAAAGTGAAATGTGAAAGTGAAGTCGCTCAGTCGTGTCTGACTCTTTGCGACCCCATGGACCACAGCCTACCAGGCTCCTCTGTCCATGGGATTTTCCAGGCAAGTGTACCAGAGTGTGTTGCCACCTCTTGCTTATAAGGTGGCTGGATAGAGGTCACTCACTTTTTGCAGGCTCAACTCTATGCTGTTGTTGTTCTTTAGCTGCTAAAAGTGGTGTCCAACTCTTTGTGACACCATGGACTGTAGCCCACCAGACTCCTCTGCTCATGGGATTTCCCATGCAAGAGTACAGGAATGGGTTGCCATTTCCTTCTCCAGAGGATCTTCCTGACCCAGGGATCGAACAACCCAAGTCTCCTATATTGCAGGAGGATTCTTTACTGAGCCACCTGAGAAGCCCAAGGCTTGAACAAATAGCTCAATCTATCACATTCTCATTTTCCTCCACTCAAAAATATGGGTAATAATAGATGTGGGTGTAACATATGTGTGTATGCATCAGTCGCTCAATCGTTTTCAATTCTTTGTAACCTCACAGAGTCCAAGCTCCTCTATCTGTGGGATTTATTTTCCAGGCAAGAGCATTAGAGTGGGTTGCCATTTCCTCCTCCAGGGGATTTTCCTGACCCAGGGATTGAATCTGTATCTCCTGCCTTGCAGGCAGATTCTTTACCTCCTGAGCCATCAGGCAAGCCCGTATATACAGATATATATGGATTTATTTTGTGAGTTTGAGGAGATAATGCATATGAAATCCTACCACAATGTATGACAAACTGGAAGCACTCATATGTGATGGATATTCTTCAGATCCTTGTTTTAAAATCTCTTCTGCCTCCAACTTGAGATCTGGTCTCAGCCCGAGTTAAAACTTTACATCCCATGGAAGGTGCCCTTCCCGGATCCTCAGTCATATCATTCTCAAACATCAGCATGTGGATCAGCTGGATCTAAATTTCCCCGTGAGTACGCCCCCCTGCCCCCTGCCTTTATTTTGGCTGTGTTTGGTCTTCGTTGCAGCATGCAGGTTCCCTAGCTGTGGTGCATGGGCTTAGTAGCTCCAAGGCATGTGTGATCTTAGTTCCCTGACCAGGGATTGAACCCACGTCCCTGCATTGGAAGGAGGACTATTGACCACTGGACTACCAGTGAGGTCCCCCCCCCCCATACGTCTTTTATTCACCAGTTGTGTGACCTCCACCCACATTTATTTCTTTTTTAATTTATTTAATTGGAGGCTAACTACTTTACAATATTGTAGTGGTTTTTGTCATACATTGACATGAGTCAGCCATGGTTATACATGTGTTCCCCATCCTGAACCCCCTCCCACCTCCCTCCCCATCCCATCCCTCTAGGTCATCCCAGTGCACCAGCCCTGAGCACCCTGTCTCATGCATCGAACCTGGACTGGTGATCTGTTTCACATATGATAATATACATGTCTCAATGTTATTCTCCCAAATCATCCCAACCTCGCCTTCTTCCACAGAGTCCAAAAGACTGTTCTATACCTCTTTGTCTCTGTTGCTGTCTCGCATATAGGGTTATCATTACCATCTTTCTAAATTCCATATATATGCGTTAGTATACTGTATTCGTGTTTTTCTTTCTGACTTACTTCACTTTGTATAATAGGCTCCAGTTTCATCCACCTCAGAACTGATTCAAATGCATTCTTTTTAATGGCTGAGTAATATTCCATTGTGTATATGTACCACAGTTTTCTTATCCATTCATCTGCTGATGGACATCTAGGTTGCTTCCATGTCCTGGTTATTATAAATAGTGCTGCAATGAACATTGGGGCACACGTGTCTCTTTCAATTCTGGTTTCCTCAGTGTGTATGCCCAACAGTGGAATTGCGGGGTCATACGGCAGTTCTATTTCCAATTTTTTAAGGAATCTCCACAATATTCTCCATAGTGGCTGTACTAGTTCGCATTCCCACCAACAGTGTAGGAGGGCTCCCTTTTCTCCACACCCTCTCCAGCAGTTATTGCTTGTAGACTTTGAATAGCAGCCATTTTGACCAGCGTGAGATGATACCTCACTGTGGTTTTGATTTTCATTTCTCTGATAATGAGTGATGTTGAGCATCTTTTCATGTGTTTGTTAGCCACCTGTATGTCTTCTTTGAAGAAATGTCTGTTTAGCTCTTTGGCCCATTTTTTGATTGGGTCATTCATTTTTCTGCAATTGAGCTGCAGGAGTTGCTTGTATATTTTTGAGATTAATCTTTGTCCATTGCTTCATTTGCTATTATTTTCTCCCATTCTGAAGGCTGTCTTTTCACCTTGCTTATAGTTTGCTTCGTTGTGCAAAAGCTTTTAAGTTTCATTAGGTCCTATTTGTTTATTTTGCTTTTATTTCCATTACTCTGGGGATGTGAGTCATAGAGGATCTTGCTGTGACTTATGTTGGAGAGTGTTTTGCCTATGTTTTCCTCTAGGAGTTTTATAGTTTCTGGTCTTACATTTAGATCTTTAATCCATTTTAAGTTTATTTTTTGTGTGTGGTGTTAAAAATTGTTCTAGTTTCATTCTTTTACAACTGGTTGACCAGTTTCCCCAGCACCACTTGTTAAAGAGATTGTCTTTTTTCCATTGTATATTCTTGCCTCCTTTGCCAAAGATAAGGTGTCCATAGGTGTGTGGATTTATCTCTGGGCTTTCTATTTTGTTCCATTGATCTATATTTCTGTCTTTGTGCCAGGACCATACTATCTTGATGACTGTGGCTTTGTAGTATAGCCTGAAATCAGGCAGGTTGATTCCTCCAGTTCCGTTATTCTTTCTCAAGATTGCCTTGGCTATTCAAGGTTTTTTGCATTTCCATACAAATTGTGAAATTATTTGCTCTAGTTCTCTGAAAAATACCGTTGGTAGCTTGATAGGGGTTGCATTGAATCTATAGATTGCCTTGTGTGATATACTCATTTTCACTATATTGATTCTTCCAATCCATGAACATGGTATATTTCTCCATCTATTTGTGTCCTCTTTGATTTCTTTCATTAGTGTTTTGTAGTTTTCTATATATAGGTATTTCTTTTCTCTGCTGCTGCTGCTGCTAAGTCACTTCAGTCGTGTCCGACTCTGTGTGACCCCACAGATGGCAGCCCACCAGGCTCCCATCCCTGGGATTCTCCAGGCAAGAACACTGGAGTGGGTTGCCATTTCCTTCTCCAGGTAGATTTATTTCTAACTATTTTATTCTTTTCGTTGCAATGGTGAATGGAATTGTTCCCTTAATTTCTTTCTGTTTTCTCATTGTTAGTATATAGGAATGCAAGGGATTTCTGTGTGTTAATTTTGTATCCTGCAACTTTACTATATTCATTGATTAGCTCTAGTAATTTTCTGGTGGAGTCTTCAGGGTTTTCTATGTAGACGATCATGTTATCTGCAAACAGTGAGAGTTTTACTTCTTCTTTTCTAATCTGGATTCCTTTTATTTCTATTTCTTCTGATTGCTGTGGCTAAAACTTCCAAAACTATGTTGAATATTAGGGGTGAGATTGGGCATTCTTGTCTTGTTCCTGACTTTAGGGAAAATCTTTCAATTTTTCACCATTGAGGATAATGTTTTCTGTGGGTTTGTCATATACAGCTTTTATTATGTTGAGGTATGTTCCTTCTATTCCTGCTTTCTGGAGGGTTTTTTTTTTTTTTTTTGTCATAAATGGATGCTGAATTTTGTCAAAGGCTTTCTCTCTTTCTATTGAGGTAATTGTATGGTTTTTATCTTTCAATCTGTTAATGTGGTGTATTACATTGATTTGTAGATATTAAAGAATTATTGCATCCCTGGGATAAAGCCCACTTGGATCTTTTAAATATGCTGTTGGATTCTGTTTGCTAGAATTTTGTTAAGGATTTTTGCATCCATGTTCATCAGTGATATTGGCCTGTACTTTTCTTTTTCTGTGGCATCTTTGTCTGGTTTTGGTATTAGGGTGATGGTGGCCTCATAGAATGAGTTTGGAAGTTTACCTTCCTCTGCCATTTTCTGGAAGAGATTGAGTAGGACAGGTGTTAGTTTTTCTCTAATTTTTTTTTGGTAGAATTCAACTGTGAAGCTGTCTGGTCCTGGGCTTTTGTTTGCTGGAAGATTTCTGATTCTGATTTCCATGCTTGTGGTAGCTCTGTTAAGATTTTCTATTTCTTCCTGGTTCAGTTTTGGAAGGTTATACTTTTCTAAGAATTTGTCCATTTCTTCCAAGTTGTCTATTTTATTGGCATACAGTTGCTGATAGTAGTCTCTTATAATCCTTTGTATTTCTGTGTTGTCTGTTGTGATTTTTTCCATTTTCATTTCTAATTTTGTTGTTTTCATTCTTCTCCCTTTGTTTCTTGAGGAGTCTGGCTAACAGTTTGTCAATGTTATTTATCTTCTCAAAGAACCAGCTCTTAGCTTAGTTGATTTTTGCTATGGTCTCTTTTGTTTCTTTTGCATTTATTTCTTCCCTGATATTTATGATTTCTTTCCTTCTACTAACCCTGTGGTTCTTCATTCCTTCCTTTTCTAGTTGCTTGAGGTGTAGACTTAGGTTATTTATTTGACTTTTTTTTCTTGTTTCTTGAGGTAAGCCTGTATTGCTATGAACCTTCCCCTTGGCACTGCTTTTATAGTGTCCCATAGGTTTTGGGTTGTTGTGTTTTCATTTTCATTCATTTCTATGCATATTTTGCTTTCTTTTTTGATTTCTTCTGTGATTTGTTGGTTATTCAGAAGCGTGTTGTTTAGCCTCCGTGTGTTGGAATTTTTAATAGTTTTTTCCCCCCCTGTAATTGAGATCTAATCTTACTGCATTGTGGTCAGAAAAGATGTGTGGAATGATTTCAATTCTTCTGAATTTACCAAGGCTAGATTTACGGCCCAAGATGTGATCTGTCCTGGAGAAGGTTCTGCATGCACTTAAGAAAAAGGTGAAATTAATTGTTTGGGGGGTGAAATGTCCTATAGATATCAATTAGATCTCCTCAATAAAATTAGAGATACCAAGGGAACATTTTACACAAAGATGGGCTCAATAAAGGACAGAAATAATAGGGACTAACAGAAGGAGAAGATATCAAGAAGAGGTGGCAACAGTCATCAAGACAGTATGGTACTGGCACAAAGACAGAAATAGAGATCAATGGAACAGAATAGAAAGCCCAGAGATAAATCCACAACCTATGGACACCTTATCTTTGACAAAGGAGGCAAGGATATACAATGGAAAAAGACAACCTTTTTAACAAGTGGTGCTGGGAAAACTGGTCAACCACGTGTAAAAGAATGAAACCAGAACACTTTCTAACACCATACACAAAAATAAACTCAAAATGGATTAAAGATCTAAATGTAAGACCAGAAACTATAAAACTCCTAGAGGAGAACATAGGCAAAACACTCTCCGACATAAATCTCAGCAGGATCCTCTATGACCCACCTCCCAGAATATTGGAAATAAAAGCAAAACTAAACAAATGGGACCCAATGAAACTTAAAAGCTTTTGCACAACAAAGGAAACTATAAGCAAGGTGAAAAGACAGCCCTCAGATTGGGAGAAAATAATAGCAAACAAAGCAACAGACAAAGGATTAATCTCAAAAATATACAAGCAACTCCTGCAGCTCAATTCCAGGAAAATAAATGACCCAATCAAAAAATGGGCCAAAGAACTAAACAGACATTTCTCCAAAGAAGACATACAGATGGCTAACAAACACATGAAAAGATGCTCAACATCACTCATTATCAGAGAAATGCAAATCAAAACCACAATGAGGTACCATTCCACGCCAGTCAGGATGGCTGCTATCCAAAAGTCTACAAGCAATAAATGCTGCAGAGGGTGTGGAGAAAAGAGAACCCTCTTACACTGTTGGTGGGAATGCAAACTAGTACAGCCACTATGGAGAATATTGTGGAGATTCCTTAAAAAACTGGAAATAGAACTTCCATATGACCCAGCAATCCCACTTCTGGGCATACACACTGAGAAAACCTGGTCTGAAAGAGACACGTGCACCCCAATGTTCATCGCAGCACTGTTTATAATAGCCAGGACATGGTAGCAACATAGATGCCCATCAGCAGATGAATGGATAAGGAAGCTGTGGTACATACACACCATGGAATATTACTCAGCCATTAAAAAGAATTCATTTGAATCAGTTCTAATGAGATGGATGAAACTGGAGCCCATTATACAGAGTGAAGTAAGCCAGAAAGATAAAAACCAATATAGTATACTAACGCATATATATGTAATTTAGAAAGATGGTAACGATAACCCTATATGCAAAACAGAAAAAGAGACACAGATGTACAGAACAGACTTTTGGACTCTGTGGGAGAAGGCGAGGGTGGGATGTTCGAGAGAACAGCATTGAAACATGTATATTATCTAGGGTGAAATAGATCACCAGCCCAGGTTGGATGCACAAGACAGGTGCTCGGGACTGGTGCACTGGGAAGACCCAGAGGAATCGGGTAGAAAGAGAGGTGGGAGGGGGGATCGGGATGGGGAATACATGTAAATCCATGGCTGATTCATGTCAATGTATGACAAAACCCACTACAATATTGTAAAGTAATTAGCCTCCAACTAATAAAAATAAATGAAGAAAAAAAAAAAAAAGAGGTGGCAAGAATACACAGAAACTGTACAAAAAAGATCTTCACGACCCAGATAATCACGATGGTGTAATCACTCCCCTAGAGGCAGACATACTGGAATGTGAAGCCAAGTCGGCCTTAGGAAGCATAACTATGAACAAAGGTAGTGGAGGTGATGGATTCCAGTTGCGCTATTTCAGATCTTAAAAGATGATGCTGTGAAAGTGCTGCACTCAATATGCCAGCAAATTTGGAAAACTCAGCAGTGGCCACAGGACTGGAAAATGTCAGCTTTCATTCCAATCCCAAAGAAAGGCAATGCCAAAGAATGTTCAAACTATCGCACAGTTTTACTCATCTCACACGCTAGGAAAGTGATGCTTAAAATTCTCCAAGCCAGGCTTCAACAATACGTGAACCATGAACTTCCAAGTGTTCAAGCTGGCTTTAGAAAAGGCAGAAGAACAAGAGATCAAATTGCCAACATCCACTGGATCATTGAAAAAGCAAGTGAGTTCCAGAAAAACATCTGTTTCTGCTTTATTGACGATGCCAAAGACTTTGACTGTGTGGATCAGAATAAACTGTGGAAAATTCTGAAAGAAATGGGCATACCAGACCACCTGACCTGCCTCTTGAGAAACCTATATGCAGGTCAGGAAGCAACAGTTAGAACAGGACATGGAACAACAGACTGGTTCCAAATAGGAAAAGGAGAACGTCAAGGCTGTATATTGTCACCCTGCTTATTTAACTTATATGCAGAGTACATCATGAGAAACACTGGGCTGGATGAAGCACAAGCTGGAATCAAGATTGTCGGGAGAAATATCCATAACCTCAGATATGCAGATGACACCACCCTTATGGCAGAAAGTGAAGAAGAACCAAAGAACCTCTTGATGATAGTGAAAGAGGAGAGTGAAAAAGTTGACTTAAAGCTCAACATTCAGAAAACTGAGATCATGGCATCTTGTCCCATCACTTCATGGCAAATAGAAGGGGAAACAGTGGAAATAGTGGCTGACTTTATTTATCTGGGCTCCAAAATCACTGTAGACGGTGATTGCAGCCATGAAATTAAAAGACGCTTACTCCTTGGAAGCAAAGTTATGACCAACCTAGACATTATACTAAAAAACAGAGACATTACTTTGTCAACAAAGTTCCATCTAATCAAGGCTATGGTTTTTCCAGTGGTCATGTATGGATGTGAGAGTTGGACTATAAAGAAGTCTGAGCACCGAAGAACTGATGCTCTTGAACTGTGGTGTTGGAGAAGACTCTTGAGAGTCCCTTGAACTGCAAGGAGATCCGACCAGTCATCCTAAAGGATATCAGTCCTCGGTGTTCATTGGAGGGACTGATGTTGAAGCTGAAACTCCAATATTTGGCCACCTGATGTGAAGAGCTGACTCATTGGAAAAGACCCTGATGCTGGGAGGGATTGGGGGCAGGAGGAGAAGGAGACGACAGAGGATCAGATGTTTGGATGGTATCACCAACTCAGTGGACATGGGTTTGGGTGGACTCCGGGAGTTGGTAATGGACAGGGAGACCTGGCGTGCTGAGGTTAATGGGGTCGCAGAGTCAGACACGACTGAGCAACTGAACTGAACTGGTCCATTGTATCATTTAAAGTTTGTGTTTCATTGTTAATTTTCTGTTTAGTTGATCCATCCACAGGTGTGAGTGGAGTATTAAAGTCTCCCGCTATTATTGTGCTATTGTAAATTTACCTTTCATACTTGTTAACATTTGTGTTACATATTGCGGTGCTCCTATGTTGGGTGCATATATATTTGTAATTGTTACATCTTCTTCTTGGATTGATCCTTTAATCATTATGTAATGCTCTTCTTTGTCTCTTTTCACAGCCTTTATTTTAAGGTCTATTTTATCTGATATGAGTATTGCATCTCCTGCTTTCCTTTGGTCTCCATTTGTGTGAAATATCTTTTTCCAGCCCTTCACTTTCAGTCTGTATGTGTCCCTTGTTTTGAGGTGGGTCTCTAGTAGACAGCATATATAGGGGTCTTGTTTTTCTATACATTCAGCCAGTCTTTGTCTTTTGGTTGGGGCATTCAACCTATTTACATTTAAGGTAATTATTGATAAGTATGGGGCTTCCCTGATAGCTCAGATGGTAAAGCGTCTGCCTACAATGCAGGAGACTTGGGTTCGATCCCTGGGTCGGGAAGAACCCCTGGAGAAGGAAATGGCAACCCACTCCAGTATTCTTACCTGGAAAATCCCTTGGACTGAGGTTCCTGGTAGGCTACAGTCCATGGGGTCGCAGAGAGTCAGACATGACTGAGCGAATTCAATTTCACTTTCACTTTCATGATCCTGCTGCCATTTACTTTGCTGTTTTGGGTTCGAGTTTATACACCCTTTCTGTGTTTCCTGTCTAGAGAAGATCCTTTAGCTTTTGTTGAAGAGCTGGTTTGGTGGTGCTGAATTCTCTCAGCTTTTGCTTGCCTGTAGAGCGTTTGATTTCTCCTTCATATTTGAATGAGATCCTTGTTGAGTACAGTCATCGGGGTTGTAGGTTTTTCTCCTTCATCACTTTAAGTATGTCCTGCCATTCCCTTCTGGCCTGAAGGGTTTCTATTGAAATATCGGCTGTCATCCTTATGGGAATCCCCTTGTGAGTTATTTGTTGTTTTTCCCTTGCTGCTTTTAATATTTGTTCTTTGTGTGTGATCTTTGTTAATTTGATTAATATGTGTCTTGGGTGTTTCACCTTGGGTTTATCCTGTTTGGGACTCTCTGGGTTTCTTGGACTTTGGTGACTATTTCCTTCCCCATTTTAGGAACTATTATCAACTATTATCTCCTCAAGCATTTTCTCAAGGCGTTTCTTTTTGTCTTCTTCTTCTGGGACTCCTATGATTCGAATGTTGGGGCATTTATCATTGTCCCAGAGGCCTCTGAGGTTGTCCTCATTTCTGTTAATTCTTTTTCCTTTTTTCCCCTCTGCTTCATTTATTTCTACCATTCTATCTTCTACCTCACTTGTCCTATCTTCTGCCTCCATTATTCTACTGTTGGTTCTCTCCAGAGTGTTTTGATCTCATTTATTCCATTATTCATTATTGATTGACTCTTTTTTATTTCTTCTAGGTCCTTGTTAAACATTTCTTGCATCTTCTCAATCCTTATCTCCAGGCTATTTATCTGTAACTCCATTTTGTTTTCAAGATTTTGGATCATTTTTACTATCATTATTCTGAATTTTTTTTCAGGTAGACTCTCTATCTCCTCCTCTTGTGTTTTGTTTGGTGGGCATTTATCATGTTCCTTTACCTGCTGAGTATTTCTTTGCCTTCTCATCCTGTTTAGATTGCTGCATTTGGGGTGGCCTTTTTGTATTCTGGCAGTTTGTGGTTCCTCTTTATTGTGGAGGTTCCTCCCTGTGTCCACCCACATTTCTCATCTGCGTAATGGGAGTACCCAAAAGTAGCCTGTGACCTTTGTACCTTTTTGAGATAGCACTCTACCCTTGAACATACACCCCAAAGAGAAACAACTTATACAGTCATGAGAAGTTAATATTTTACTTAATGTATGTGCAGGAAAGGGGAAAAAGGATTTTCATAATATGTCAGCTCAAACATCCTTTTAACACACTGTGGGTTCTTACTTAAGAAGTGACTCTTCTGTTCTTTTTTCTCCCCTCCTTCCTCCTCTCATTTACTCTATTTCTCTATTTCACTCCCTCTTCCTCTCTAGTTCCCTTTCTAACTCCCTTACATTTCCTCTCTTTCTTCTTCTTCATATGCAATTAGACCTGTTACCAACAGTTTCATCCTATCTCTCTTTCCCAGATTTGACCCCATTTCCTATTTAAAAAAATAAAATTATTTATGGCCTGCCCTGGGTCTTCGTGACTGCTGGCAGACTTTCTCTAGTTGCAGTGAGTGGGGCTACCCTTTATTGTGGTGCCTGAGCCTTCATTGAGGTGGCTTCTCTCGTCATGGAGCAGGCCCTCATCCCTGGATCGCAGGGTCAGTAGCTGTGGTGCCTGGGCTTAGTTGCCTCATGGCATGTGCAGTCTTTCCAGACTGGGGATGAAACCCATGTCTCCTGTGTTAGCAGGTGGATTCGTAACCCCTGGACCACCAGGGAAGCCCCCCATTTCCTATTTATCCAATTTATTTTACAGGTGATTTTAAAAGATTCCCATTCACTAGTTCATTCTTTTTTTCTTTCCACCTGCATTCTGACCTACTTCACTCAGCTCAACTCAATACAGAAAACCTCTTTTGGGTCTTCCCAATAGAGATTTCCCTGGTGACTCAGATGGTAAAGTGTCTGTCTACAATGTGGGAGACCCAGGTTCGATCCCTGGGTTGGGAAGATCCCCTGGAGAAGGAAATGGCAGCCCACTCCAGTACTATTGCCTGGAAAATCCCATGGATGGAGGAGCCTGGTGGGCAACAGTCCATGGGGTCACAAAGAGTCGGACACGACTGAGCAACTCCACTTTCTTTCTGTTGGGTCTATCCATTCCAGAGATAGTATGGAAATGTAAATAGCAAACCATTATCTTGGAAACAAATAGCTTTCTTGTTTTACATGTGTTGTAACGAAGATGATGACAATAAAAAGACATTGGAGGGGACTTCTCTGGTGGCTCAGATGGGAAAGAATCTGCCTGCCATTCAGGAGACCAGGGTTCCATCCCCTGGTCAGGAAGATCTCCTGAAGAAAGAAATGGCAACCCACTCCAGTATTCTTGCCTAGAGAATCCCATGGACAGAGGAGCCTGAGGGCTACAGTCCATGGGGTCATAAAGATTCAGATGTGACTGAGTGACTAATACACTTGTCCTGGTGGACCACTGTTTAAGACTTTGCCTTTCCAGTGCAGGGGCTGTGGGTTTCAAACCTGGTTAGGGGGCTAAGATCCCACATGTCTTGCAGCCATAAAACTAAACATAAAATAGAAGCAATATTGTAACAAATTGAATAAAGAGTTTAAAAATGGTCCACCTCAAAAAAAAAAAAAAAAAAACTTAAAAAAAAAAGACAATGGACACAGTGCTTTATACATAAAACTGCTTACTGTTTGGGTGGTACTTACTGGGCTGGCCAAAATGCTCCTTTGGTTTTTCTGTAACATCTTATGACCATTTTGGCCAACCCAATATTATCAGCTTCACATTAATCTTTTTATTTTTATTTTATATGAAAATCTTCTCTTGCTGGCCCATTCAAGACAATCCACCTGCATCAGTGCCCCCACACCCATCTGAAGCTCCCCGTCTGCTTATAGAGAGATTACAATTCTAAGGCATAGATGATGAAACAGATTTTATCACATGAGGTATAAAAAAGAGATCATGATGGCTCAAGTCTATGCAAGAAGGAGACAAAAAATTGAGGAGAAACAAATAGCCAGTATGTATCAAACTCTATGAAGTGTGGGTATACTTACAAACTTAAATCCTTACAACAGTTCTAAGGAGACAGACATTATTATACCAGCCTTTTGTTCAAATTTCTCCACCACCCAACTGGTCATCAGGAGCCTAGAGAAGAGAATTTTCTGTGGAAGCTTCTCTGAATGGCAATCTTCAGCTCCTTATTCCTCAGACTGAATATAATGGGGCTAAGAAACGGGGTGAAGACTGTGTAGGTGGTGGCCAGCAGAGTGTTATTGTCCATGGAATGGGCGCCTTTGGGCTTGAGGTAGATGATGGAGGCAAAACCATAGTGCACGACCACTATGGTGAGGTGGGAGACACAGGTGGAGAAGGTCTTGTGCCGGCCCTCAGCAGAGGGGATCCTCAAGATGGCAGCCACGATGAAGACATAGGAAAGGATGATGAGGAATAAGCACCCCAGCAGGGCCGTGACACAGACCAGGATTACAACCATGGTGACAGAGGCTGTCTCCTTCCCACAGGCCAACTTCAAGAGGGCAAGGACATGACAGCCAAAATGGTGAATCTCATTAGACCCACAAAAGGTCAGGTGAAAAACTATCAATGTCAGCATCAGTCCCATGACTGAGCCACCAGCCCAGCACCAGGACACAAGGCGGGCACAGTCACGGGGGCTCATGAGCACGTTGTAGCGCAGGGGGTGGCAGATGGCCACGTAGCGGTCATAGCCCATGATCATGAGCAGGAAGGAGTGGGTGAAGCCAAACGTAAAGGAGAAGAACATCTGGCTGGCACAGGCCACAAAGGTGATGGAGTGGTGGTTGGACAGCATGTCCGCCAGCATGCGAGGGGTGACCGCAACAGTGAACAGGATCTCGGAGATGGAGAGGGCACACAGGAAGAGGTACATGGGGGTGTGGAGGCTGTGCTCCCTCCAGATGGTGCCCATGATGAGCAGGTTCCCCAGCAGTGTGAACAGGTACATCAGCAGGTACAGCAGGAAGAAGGAGGGCAGGAGCTGCTGAGGGAAGTTGGAGAAGCCGATGAGGATGAATTCAGACACTGTGCTGTAGTTCTGACCAGACAAGGATGCTGCATCTGGGGAGATCAGAAACAGAATCAACAATGGTTAAAGCATAGGCTCTGATGTAGATCAAATGGAAATTTAAGAGCTGTATACTTTTTAAAATGTCCTTAATGTATCTGGGTCTCACCATCTTCATCAGTAAAATGTGTGAATCATAATACTTCTTACTATTCAGTCTTGTGATAAAGATAAACTGAGATTAAATGCTTAGGTGTATCAAGTGCTTAAGACATAGTTTGGCCACTGGGTTCTCATTATAATTTTTTCTTTCAAAAGTATATCCTAAAATGAATTCAGAAATATTTCTAATTGAATAGTTTAAACATCAAATGTCAAAATTTTAGGCTAAAATGATAATGGAGTTAAATATACAAATTTAGATATTTTATTAAGAAATTTTATCCAGGAAAAAATTGTGCTTAAATAAAGCCAAATTAGGTTATTGGAAAGGATTAATAAGATAGACAGAAAGAGAAGATACCAACAACAAAACATGAAATTAAAATTGGGAAGTAAATATAAATGTAGTGAGTACTGGAAATTAATAAAAATAGTAAAACAGTATGTCAACAAATATGAAACTCTAGATGAAATGAATGAACTCTTAGAAGAATGTAAAATTCCAAAACTGGAACAAGAAAAATTAGGGGTTCCAGATACATAAACACTTTTTAAAAGTTTTAAAAGTTTTAGTTAGTTAAAAAGCTTTCCTCCCTAAAATCATTTCCACAGTTGCGTTTGCAAGTAAGCTCTCTAAACTTTTAAGAAACAGTGGGTGAGTATCATATGCATGTTCTTCAACAAACAGAAAAATACACGAAATTGCCCAGCTCATTGCATCAGGTTAATGCAATCTTGATTCTAAAACCAGGGAAGAATCTTTGTAAGAGAAGATAATTATGAGCTCATTTTATCTGCTCATGCATATTTAAAAATTCATAGTAGGATATAACCCAGTAAAATCTCATGGTACTAAAAGTAATATATTATGATCATGTAGCTTTGATTTATCCTATTAATGACAAGGATGGTTCAACATCAGAAAATCTATCATGTGATTCACTACATGAATAAGCTATAAAAGAAAAATCATTTATTTATTACTATTCCAAATAAGGCAGGAATATTGCTCTAATATTCAAATTTTATTCACGATGTTTTAAAAAACTCTTTTGACCATGTGGGAGGGTGACTTTCATAGCTAGATAAGAATATATGCTATAAAGTCCAAAAAAGAGAGGATGTGTGTATACAGGGATCTTCTTGATGGCTTAGATCGTAAAGAATCCACCTGCAATGCAAGAAACTCAGTTTCAATACTTGGGTCAAGAAGATCCCTTGGAGAAGAGAATGGCCAACCACTCCAGTTTTCTTGCTTGGAGAATTCCATGGACAGAGGAGCCTGGCGGGCTATGGTCCATGGGGTCACAAAGAGTTGGACATGACCAAGCAACTAACACTTTCACTTTTTCATATGTATACTTATAGCTGATTCACTTTGCTCTACAGCAGAAGCTATAATAACATAGTAAAGCAACTGAATTCCAATAAAATAAATTTAAGAAAAGAAAATACACCATAAAACCAGCAAGTAGTATACTCATGGGGGAACTAGATGCATTGTCTTAGGATCAAGAACAGGCCAAGCATACTTACTGTCTCTGCTGTTCTTTAACATGGAACTGAAAGTCATGAGTGGTGCTACAAGGGAAAAAAGAAGATACATAAGGATTGGAAGGGAAGACCTGAGCATCTATCTAGAAAAGATAAAAGAATAAAGATGTAACATGTTGGAACAATAAGAGATCACAAGGCTACATAAAGAAAGATCAACTTCCAAAGATTCATGATCTTTCTCATAATATTACATCTAATAATCATTCAAAGCATACAATTTAAGTTAAAATTAAGATAAAACTCCCACTAGCAACACAAGCTATACAGAAACCACTCTCAAGCATTTTGGTCTCAGGATATCTTTACACTAAAAAATTACTGAGGCCCCTAAAGGGTTTTTGTTTGAGTGGATTATAACTATCAATTTTTACTAGATTAGAAATTAAAACCAAGAATTAAAAAATATTTAATTATTAATACATTCAAAAGAACACTAATAAACCTAGCACATGCTAATTTAAGTAACATTTTTTAGTCAAGTAACATTTTCAAAAAAACTTGAGTGAGAAGAGTGGCTTTGTTGACAATTTTTTTGAATACACCTAATATCTGCCTTGTAGAAGACAGTTTGATGGCAGTGTCTGCTTCTTCATTCAGTCTAAAACATGTTGATTTAGTTGAAGTAGATGATGAAAAACATTCTCATTGTTAAGGATCTCACGGACCCACAGAAAAGCTGTCAGGGGCCCCCAGAAGTCGTCACATCACATTTGAAATACCTCTGTTAGAAAAGAGCTGGAGTTAACCAGAAATGTAAGTACTCCAAAGACTTGGGTCTGAGAACCACTGACCCACAAACTGCAAAGGGCACCTACATTGGGTGAGAGCTAAAGACTCAGATGGACACACTGAGAAGACCTCAGGCAGACTCTGAAGATGGAGCTCTTCCCTAACGACCTTCTCCCCAGGACTGACCTCCATCCCCAGGCCGGGCAATGCTTCCCACAATCATAGGGTTCTTCCTTCCTACCATTCTCTCCAGGTCCCCCTCAGCCTGGCCTGTCTTTTACATGAAGGGAAGGGCAGGAGGGAGGGGCAGAAGAATCTCTGCTGCTTGGTGCTATCAGTGGTACCCACAGGCCGGGGTGGGATGAGACCTCCTAGAACAGAAACTGTCTGCTTATTTCTGCTGTAGCCTTTCCTGCTGGCTGCTCCCTAGGGTCTCTTCAGGATGCCAGCCTAGAAGATCTGTCCTCAGGGTCTGGAGAGGTTAGGAGAGGCCACAAGGGATCTTCAGGGACTGCTGCCTCTAAATTTCCTCCAAATATCCACACACAAAAAGACTTCCTTCTTTCTGTTCTCAGAGAAATGTCAGCCCATTTTCAGGACTGAGAAGCTCCCAGTCATTGAGGAGACTAGGTTGGACACAGACACCGTCATCACCTTGGGACCAAGGAAGGGTCAGAGGGCAAGTAGGAGCTGGAGAAATCCCAAGTGGGCATCAGTGACTCTGCCCTGGGGTGAGGGCAGCTGGAGGGCTTCCCAGACAAGGGTGATTTGGAGCTGAATCTTGGATACTGGTTTCTCTTGGGCATTTTAAGTGTTCAGCATCTCTGGTCAAATTGGATCATCTTACTTCTCTTCTCAATCAAATTTCACCCTATCCCCATGGTCCTGGTGACCTAGTCACATAGTCTGACATTCACATATGCCTCCTTGTTTTGTTATAAAAGACAAACATTTGGAGTTTTGTTGTTGTCCTTGGCCTCTGACCCTGTGATAAGAGTGTCTTTTGTATGCTAATGAGATGACCAGTGGCTGTGGGTTTATTCTTATAAAACGTCTTGTGTTTTCAACTCAAATTTTTGACCTCGTCTTAAGTTAACAATTTACATTCCACAGAGGAATGTGAATTCCTGGATCCTCAATCATGTATTCCCAAAAATCAGCATGGGAGTCAAACAGATACAAAGGTCCATAGGACTCTATTTATTCACATGTTATGTGAACTCCACCAACATTTCCTTTCTGCATAATGAAGATTCCCAAAAATCAGCATGGGAGTCAAACAGATACAAAGGTCCATAGGACTCTGTTTATTCACATGTTATGTGAACTCCACCAACATTTCCTTTCTGCATAATGAAGATACCTGTAGGTAGCCACTGTTCTCTCTTTGTACCATCTTGAGATAGCCCTCTGCCCTTTAAACACACTCCCCCAAAAGATACAATTTTAACACAGTAATGAGAAATGCATGTGTTACTGAAATTTAATTTTGGGAAAAAGATTTCTGTAAGACATGAGATAACAACACACTTTTAACATGTGTACATACTTACCTAAGCGTTGATGCCTCTTCCCTTTCTCCTTCCCTCTATCACCCTTCTTTCTCCTGTAAATCACTCTTTCTTTCTTACTTTCTCTCCCTCCTTCATTTTCCATTCTACTTCTTCTCTCTCATAGCCCTGTAATTAGTAAACAATTTCCATGGAGACAAATCA
Organism: Cervus elaphus; assembly: GCF_910594005.1. NCBI lineage: Eukaryota > Metazoa > Chordata > Mammalia > Artiodactyla > Cervidae > Cervus > Cervus elaphus. Next base: position 11,004,270 of record NC_057823.1, read on the forward strand.
TTTATTCTTTCTTTCTTTCTTTTTTTTCATTTGTCACAACTAAAAAGATAGTTATAAAACACTGGACATGGTGCTTGAAACAGAGAAAATTTTCGATGTTTGTTGATTTTTATAATTATTTTCTGTTATTGTTTTTTATTTTATATTGGTGGGTAAAGAGAAAACGAAAGCCTTTTCTTTCTTGTCCATTCAGAAAGAACCATGGGCATCAGGGCCAACACTCATTCATGGGATGCTCCCTACTTGACCATAGATATATGTTCTAAGCCATAGATGATGGAATGGAGTTTATCACACTGTGTCATGAAAGAGTGGTGCCAAAAGGATTTGGGGGAGAAAATAAGTAGCTAGTAGCAAATGGGGGAGAAATAAGTAGCTAGTATGGAGTGCAGACTCTTCACCACCCAACTGGTCATCAGGAGCTTAGAGAAGAGAATTTTCTGCAGAAGCTTCTCTGTATGGCATTCTTCAGCTCCTTATTCCTGAGACTGAAAATGATGGGACTAAGAAAGGGGGTGAAGACTGTGTAGGTGGTGGCCATGAGCGTGTTACTGTCCATAGAATGGGCCCCCTTGGGCTTGAGGTAGATGATGGAGGCAAAACCATAGTGCACGACCACTATGGTGAGGTGGGAAGCACAGGTGGAGAAGGTCTTGTGCCGGCCCTCAGCAGAGGGGATCCTCAAGATGGCAGCCACGATGAAGACATAGGAGAGGAAGATGAGGAATAAGCACCCCATCAGGGCCGTGACACAGACCAGATTACAACCATGGTGACAGAGGCTGTCTCCTTCCCACAGGCCAACTTCAAGAGGGCAAACACGTGACAGCCAAAATGGTGAATCTCATTAGACCCACAAAAGGTGAGGTGAAAAACCATCAGGGTCACCATCATCCCCATGACTGAGCCACCAGCCCAGCAGCAGGACACAAGGCGGGCACAGTCATGGGGGCTCATGAGCACGTTGTAGCGCAGGGGGTGGCAGATGGCCATGTAGTGGTCATAGCCCATGATCGTGAGCAGGAAGGAGTGGGTATAGCCAAACGTAAAGGAGAAGAACATCTGGCTGGCACAGGCCACAAAGGTGATGGAGTGGTGGTTGGACAGCATGTCCGCCAGCATGCGAGGGGTGACCGCAACAGTGAACAGGATCTCGGAGATGGAGAGGGCACACAGGAAGAGGTACATGGGGGTGTGGAGGCTGTGCTCCCTCCAGATGGTGCCCATGATGAGCAGGTTCCCCAGCAGTGTGAACAGGTACATCAGCAGGTACAGCAGGAAGAAGATGGGCAGGAGCTGCTGAGGGAAGTTGGAGAAGCCGATGAGGATGAATTCAGACACTGTGCTGTAGTTCTGACCAGACAAGGATGCTGCATCTGGGGAGATCAGAAACAGAATCAACAATGGTTAAAGCATAGGCTCTGATGTAGATCAAATGGAAATTTAAGAGCTGTATACTATTTTAAAATGTCCTTAATGTATCTGGGTCTCACCATCTTCACCAGTAAAATGGGTGAAACCATAATATTTCTTACTATTCAGTGTTGTGATGAAGATAAACTGAGATTAAATGCTTAGGTGTATCAAGTGCTTAAGACATAGTTTGGCCACTGGGTTCTCATAATTTTTTCTTTCAAAAGTATATCCTAAAATGAATTCAGAAATATTTCTAATTGAATAGTTTAAATATCAAATGTTGAAATTTTAGGCTAAAATGATAATGGAGTTAAATATACAAATTTAGATATTTTATTAAGAAATTTTATCCAGGAAAAAATTGTGCTTAAATAAAGCCAAATTAGGTTATTGGAAAGGATTAATAAGATAGACAGAAAGAGAAGATACCAACAACAAAACATGAAATTAAAATTGGGAAGTAAATATAAATGTAGTGAGTACTGGAAATTAATAAAAATAGTAAAACAGTATGTCAACAAATATGAAACTCTAGATGAAATGAATGAACTCTTAGAAGAATGTAAAATTCCAAAACTGGAACAAGAAAAATTAGTGGTCCCAGATACATAAATATTTTTTAAAAGTTTTAAAAGTTTTAGTTAGTTAAAAAGCTTTCCTCCCTAAAATCATTTCCACAGTTGCGTTTGCAAGTAAGCTCTCTAAACTTTTAAGAAACAGTGGGTGAGTATCATATGCATGTTCTTCAACAAACAGAAAAATACACGAAATTGCCCAGCTCATTGCATCAGGTTAATGCAATCTTGATTCTAAAACCAGGGAAGAATCTTTGTAAGAGAAGATAATTATGAGCTCATTTTATCTGCTCATGCATATTTAAAAATTCATAGTAGGATATAACCCAGTAAAATCTCGTGGTACTAAAAGTAATATATTATGATCATGTAGCTTTGATTTATCCTATTAATGACAAGGATGGTTCAACATCAGAAAATCTATCATGTGATTCACTACATGAATAAGCTATAAAAGAAAAATCATTTATTTGTTACTATTCCAAATAAGGCAGGAATATTGCTCTAATATTCAAATTTTATTCACGATGTTTTAAAAAACTCTTTTGACCATGTGGGAGGGTGACTTTCATATTTAGATTAAGAATATATGCTATAAAGTCCAAAAAAGAGAGGATGTGTGTATACAGGGATCTTCTTGATGGCTTAGATCGTAAAGAATCCACCTGCAATGCAAGAAACCCAATTTCAATACTTGGGTCAAGAAGATCCCTTGGAGAAGAGAATGGCCAGCCACTCCAGTATTCTTGCTTGGAGAATTCCATGGACAGAGGAGCCTGATGGGCTGTGGTCCATGGGGTCACAAAGAGTTGGACATGACCAAGCAACTAACACTTTCACTTTTTCATATGTATACTTATAGCTGATTCACTTTGCTCTACAGCAGAAGCTATAATAACATAGTAAAGCAACTGAATTCCAATAAAAATAAATTTAAGAAAAGAAAATACACCATAAAACCAGCAAGTAGTATACTAACGGGGGAACTAGATGCATTGTCTTAGGACCAAGAACAAGCCAAGCATACTTACTGTCTCTGCTGTTCTTTAACATGGAACTGAAAGTCATGAGTGGTGCTACAAGGGAAAAAAGAAGATACATAAGGATTGGAAGGGAAGACCTGAGCATCTATCTAGGAAAGATAAAAGAATAAAGATGTAACATGTTAGAACAATAAGAGATCACAAGGCTACATAAAGAAAGATCAACTTCCAAAGATTCATGATCTTTCTCATAATATCACATCTAACAATCATTCAAAGCATACAATTTAAGTCAAAATTAAGATAAAACTCCCACTAGCAACACAAGCTATACAGAAACCACTCTCAAGCATTTTGGTCTCAGGATATCTTTACACTAAAAAATTACTGAGGCCCCTAAAGGGTTTTTGTTTGAGTGGATTATAACTATCAATTTTTACTATATTGGAAAATAAAACCAAGAATTAAAAAAATATTTAATTATTAATAGATTCAAAAGAACACTGATAAACCTAGCACATGCTAATTTAAATAACATTTTTTAGTCAAGTAACATTTTCAAAAAAACTTAAGAGTGAGAAGAGTGGCTTTGTTGACAATTTTTCTGAATACACCTAATATCTGCCTTGTAGAAGACAGTTTGATGGCAGTGTCTGCTTCTTCATTCAGTCTAAAACATGTTGATTTAGTTGAAGTAGATGATGAAAAACATTCTCATTGTTAAGGATCTCACGGACCCACAGAAAAGCTGTCAGGGGCCCCCAGAAGTCGTCACATCACACTTGAAATACCTCTGTTACAAAAGAGCTGGAGTTAACCAGAAATGTAAGTACTCCAAAGACTTGGGTCTGAGAACCACTGACCCACAAACTGCAAAGGGCACCTACATTGGGTGAGAGCTAAAGACTCAGATGGACACACTGAGAAGACCTCAGGCAGACTCTGAAGATGGAGCTCTTCCCTAACGACCTTCTCCCCAGGACTGACCTCCATCCCCAGGCTGGGCAATGCTTCCCACAATCATAGGGTTCTTCCTTCCTACCATTCTCTCCAGGTCCCCCTCAGCCTGGCCTGTCTTTTACATGAAGGGAAGGGCAGGAGGGAGGGGCAGAAGAATCTCTGCTGCTTGGTGCTATCAGTGGTACCCACAGGCCGGGGTGGGATGAGACCTCCTAGAACAGAAACTGTCTGCTTATTTCTGCTGTAGCCTTTCCTGCTGGCTGCTCCCTAGGGTCTCTTCAGGATGCCAGCCTAGAAGATCTGTCCTCAGGGTCTGGAGAGGTTAGGAGAGGCCACAAGGGATCTTCAGGGACTGCTGCCTCTAAATTTCCTCCAAATATCCACACACAAAAAGACTTCCTTCTTTCTGTTCTCAGAGAAATCTCAGCCCATTCTCAGGACTGAGAAGCTCCCAGTCATTGAGGAGACTAGGTTGGACACAGACACCGTCATCACCTTGGGATCAAGGAAGGGTCAGAGGGCAAGCAGGAGCTGGAGAAATCCCAAGTGGGCATCAGTGACTCTGCCCTGGGGTGAGGGCAGCTGGAGGGCTTCCCAGACAAGGGTGATTTGGAGCTGAATCTTGGATACTGGTTTCTCTTGGGCATTTTAAGTGTTCAGCATCTCTGGTCAAATTGGATCATCTTACTTCTCTTCTCAATCAAATTCCACCCTATCCCCGTTGTCCTGGTGACCTAGTCACATAGTCTGACATTCACATATGCCTCCTTGTTATGTTATAAAAGACAAACATTTGGAGTTTTGTTGTTGTCCTTGGCCTCTGACCCTGTGATAAGAGTGTCTTTTGTATGCTAATGAGATGACTGATGACAGAGGAATGTGAATTCCTGGATTCTCAATCATATGTTAGACGATGATGAAATCAGCATGGGAGTCAAACAGATACAAAGGTCCAAAGGACTTTATTTATTCACATGTTATGTGAACTCCACCAACATTTCCTTTCTGCATAATGAAGATACCTGTAGGTAGCCACTGTTCTTTCTTTGTGCCATCTTGAGATAGCCCTCTGCCCTTTAAACACACTCCCCCAAAAGATACGATTTTAACACAGTAATGAGAAATGTATGTGTTACTGAAATTTAACTGTGGGGAAAAGATTTCTGTAAAACATGAGATAACAACACACTTTTAACATGTGTACATGCTCACCTAAGCATTGATGCTTCTTCCCTTTCTCCTTCCCTCTACCACCCTTCTTTCTCCTCTAAATCACTCTTTCTTACTTTCTCTCCCTCCTTCATTTTCCATTCTACTTCTTCTCTCTCATAGCCCTGTAATTAGTAAACAATTTCCATGGAGACAAATCATTTTTTCTTTCTTTCTGTTTTTTTACATTTGTCATAACTAAAAAGATAGTCATGAAACACTGGACATGGTGCTTGATATAGAGAAAATTTTCAATGTTTGTTAATTTTTATAAATATTTTCTGTTGCTGTTTTTTATTTTATATTGGTGGGTAAAGAGAAAACTAAAGTCTTTTCTTTCTTGTCCATTCAGAAAGGACCATGGGCATCAGGGTCAACACTCATTCATGGGATGCTCCCTACTTGACCATAGATATATGTTCTAAGCCAGAGATGATGGGATGGAGTTTATCACACTGTGTCATGAAAGAGTGGTGCCAAAGGATTGCAAATGGGGGAGAAATAAGTAGCTAGTATGGAGTGGAGATTCTTCACCTCCCAACTGGTCATCAGTAGCTTAGAGAAGAGAATTTTCTGCAGAAGCTTCTCTGTATGGCGTTCTTCAGCTCCTTATTCCTGAGACTGAAAATGATGGGACTAAGAAAGGGGGTGAAGACTGTGTAGGTGGTGGCCATGAGTGTGTTACTGTCCATCGAATGGGGGCCTTTGGGCTTGAGGTAGATGATGGAGGCAAAACCGTAGTGCACGACCACTATGGTGAGGTGGGAGACACAGGTGGAGAAGGTCTTGTGCCGGCCCTCAGCAGAGGGGATCCTCAAGATGGCAGCCACGATGAAAACATAGGAGAGGATGATGAGGAATAAGCACCCCAGCAGGGTTGTGACACAGACCAGGATCACACCCATGGTGACAGATGCTGTCTCCTTCCCACAGGCCAACTTCAAGAGGGCAAACACGTGACAGCCAAAATGGTGAATCTCATTAGACCCACAAAAGGTGAGGTGAAAAACCATCAGGGTCACCATCATCCCCATGACTGAGCCACCAGCCCAGCAGCAGGACACAAGGCGGGCACAGTCACGGGGGCTCATGAGCACGTTGTAGCGCAGGGGGTGGCAGATGGCCACGTAGCGGTCATAGCCCATGATCATGAGCAGGAAGGAGTGGGTGAAGCCAAACGTAAAGGAGAAGAACATCTGGCTGGCACAGGCCACAAAGGTGATGGAGTGGTGGGACGAGAGCATGTCTGCCAGCATGCGAGGGGTGGCCGCAACAGTGAACAGGATCTCGGAGATGGAGAGGGCACACAGGAAGAGGTACATGGGGGTGTGGAGGCTGTGCTCCCTCCAGATGGTGCCCATGATGAGCAGGTTCCCCAGCAGTGTGAACAGGTACATCAGCAGGTACAGCAGGAAGAAGGAGGGCAGGAGCTGCTGAGGGAAGTTGGAGAAGCCGATGAGGATGAATTCAGACACTGTGCTGTAGTTCTGACCAGACAAGGATGCTGTAACTGGGGAGATCAGAAACAGAATCAACAATGGTTAAAGCATAGGCTCTGATGTAGATCAAATGGAAATTTAAGAGCTGTATACTATTTTAAAACGTCCTTAATTTATTGGGTTCTCACCATCTTCATCAGTAAAATGGGTGAAAACATAATATTTCTTACTATTCAGTCTTGTGATGAAGATAAACTGAGATTAAATGCTTAGGTGTATCAAGTGCTTAAGACATAGTTTGGCCACTGGGTTCTCATAATTTTTTCTTTCAAAAGTATATCCTAAAATGAATTCAGAAATATTTCTAATTGAATAGTTTAAATATCAAATGTTGAAATTTTAGGCTAAAATGATAATGGAGTTAAACATACAAATTTAGATATTTTATTAAGAAATTTTATCCAGGAAAAAATTGTGCTTAAATAAAGCCAAATTAGGTTATTGGAAAGGATTAATAAGATAGAGAGACAGAAAGAGAAAATACCAACAACAAAACATGAAGTTAAAATTGGGAAGTAAATATAAATGTAATGAGTATTGGAAATTAATAAAAATAGTAAAACAGTATGTCAACAAATATGAAACTCTAGATGAAATGAATGAACTCTTAGAAGAATGTAAAATTCCAAAACTGGAACAAGAAAAATTAGGGGTCCCAGATACATAAATACTTTTTAAAAGTTTTAAAAGTTTTAGTTAGTTAAAAAGCTTTCCTCCCTAAAATCATTTCCACAGTTGGGTTTGCAAGTAAGCTCTCTAAACTTTTAAGAAACAGTGGGTGAGTATCATATGCATGTTCTTCAACAAACAGAAAAATACACGAAATTTGCCCAGCTCATTGCATCAGGTTAATGCAATCTTGATTCTAAAACCAGGGAAGAATCTTTGTAAGAGAAGATAATTATGAGCTCATTTTATCTGCTCATGCATATTTAAAAATTCATAGTAGGATATAACCCAGTAAAATCTCATGGTACTAAAAGTAATATATTATGATCATGTAGCTTGATTTATCCTATTAATGACAAGGATGGTTCAACATCAGAAAATCTATCATGTGATTCACTACATGAATAAGCTATAAAAGAAAAATCATTTATTTATTAATATTCCAAATAAGGCAGGAATATTGCTCTAATATTCAAATTTTAATCACAATTTAAAAAAAACTCTTTTGACCATGTGGGAGGGTGACTTTCATAACTAGATTAAGAATATATACTATAAAGTCCAAAAAAGAGAGGATGTGTGTATACAGGGATCTTCTTGATGGCTTAGATCGTAAAGAATCCACCTGCAATGCAAGAGACCCAGTTTCAATACCTGGGTCAAGAAGATCCCTTGGAGAAGAGAATGGCCAGCCACTCCAGTATTCTTGCTTGGAGAATTCCATGGACAGAGCCTGTCGGGCTATGGTCCATGGGGTCACAAAGAGTTGGACATGACCAAGCAACTAACACTTTCACTTTTTCATATGTATACATATAGCTGATTCACTTTGCTCTACAGCAGAAGCTATAATAACATAGTAAAGCAACTGAATTCCAATAAAAATAAATTTAAGAAAAGAAAATACACCATAAAACCAGCAAGTAGTATACTCATGGGGGAACTAGATGCATTGTCTTAGGATCAAGAACAAGCCAAGCATACTTACTGTCTCTGCTGTTCTTTAACACGGAACTGAAAGTCATGAGTGGTGCTACAAGGGAAAAAAGAAGATACATAAGGATTGGAAGGGAAGACCTGAGCATCTATCTAGAAAAGATAAAAGAATAAAGATGTAACATGTTGGAACAATAAGAGATCACAAGGCTACATAAAGAAAGATCAACTTCCAAAGATTCATGATCTTTCTCATAATATTACATCTAACAATCATTCAAAGCATACAATTTAAGTCAAAATTAAGATAAAACTCCCACTAGCAACACAAGCTATACAGAAACCACTCTCAAGCATTTTGGTCTCAGGATATCTTTACACTAAAAAATTACTGAGGCCCCTAAAGGGTTTTTGTTTGAGTGGATTATAACTATCAATTTTTACTAGATTAGAAATTAAAACCAAGAATTAAAAAATATTTAATTATTAATACATTCAAAAGAACACTAATAAACCTAGCACATGCTAATTTAAGTAACATTTTTTAGTCAAGTAACATTTTCAAAAAAACTTAAGAGTGAGAAGAGTGGCTTTGTTGCCAATTTTTTTGAGTACACCTAATATCTGCCTTGTAGAAGACAGTTTGATGGCAGTGTCTGCTTCTTCATTCAGTCTAAAACATGTTGATTTAGTTGAAGTAGATGATGAAAAACATTCTCATTGTTAAGGATATCATGGACCTGCAGAAGAGTTGTCAGGGACCCCCAGAAGCCTTCACATCACACTTGAAATACCTCTGTTACAAAAGAGCTGGAGTTAACCAGAAATGTAAGTACTCCAAAGACTTGGGTCTGAGAACCACTGACCCACAAACTGCAAAGGGCACCTACATTGGGTGAGAGCTAAAGACTCAGATGGACACACTGAGAAGACCTCAGGCAGACTCTGAAGATGGAGCTCTTCCCTAACGACCTTCTCCCCAGGACTGACCTCCATCCCCAGGCCGGGCAATGCTTCCCACAATCATAGGGTTCTTCCTTCCTACCATTCCCTCCAGGTCCCCCTCAGCCTGGCCTGCCTTTTACATGAAGGGAAGGGCAGGAGGGAGGGGCAGAAGAATCTCTGCTGCTTGGTGCTATCAGTGGTACCCACAGGCCGGGGTGGGATGAGACCTCCTAGAACAGAAACTGTCTGCTTATTTCTGCTGTAGCCTTTCCTGCTGGCTGCTCCCTAGGGTCTCTTCAGGATGCCAGCCTAGAAGATCTGTCCTCAGGGTCTGGAGAGGTTAGGAGAGGCCACAAGGGATCTTCAGGGACTGCTGCCTCTAAATTTCCTCCAAATATCCACACACAAAAAGACTTCCTTCTTTCTGTTCTCAGAGAAATGTCAGCCCATTTTCAGGGCTGAGAAGCTCCCAGTCATTGAGGAGACTAGGTTGGACACAGACACCGTCATCACCTTGGGATCAAGGAAGGGTCAGAGGGTAGGCGGGAGCTGGAGAAATCCCAAGTGAGAATCAGTGACTCTGCCCTGGGGTGAGGGCAGCTGGAGGGCTTCCCAGACAAGGGTGATTTGGAGCTGAATCTTGGATACTGGTTTCTCTTGGGCATTTTAAGTGTTCAGCATCTCTGGTCAAATTGGATCATCTTACTTCTCTTTCAATCAAATTTCACCCTATCCCCATGGTCCTGGTGACCTAGTCACAGTCTGACATTCACATATGCCTCCTTGTTATGTTATAAAAGACAAACATTTGGAGTTTTGTTGTTGTCCTTGGCCTCTGACCCTGTGATAAGAGTGTCTTTGTATGCTAATGAGATGACTGATGACAGAGGATTGTGAATTCCTGGATTCTCAATCATATGTTAGACGATGATGAAATCAGCGTGGGAGTCAAACAGATACAAAGGTCCAAAGGACTTTATTTATTCACATGTTATGTGAACTCCACCAACATTTCCTTTCTGCATAATGAAGATACCTGTAGGTAGCCTCTGTTCTCTCTTTGTACCATCTTGAGATAGCCCTCTGCCTTTTAAACACACTCCCCCAAAAGATACAATTTTAACACAGTAATGAGAAATGTATGTGTTACTGAAATTTAACTGTGGGAAAAAGATTTCTGTAAAACATGAGATAACAACACACTTTTAACATGTGTACATGCTCACCTAAGCATTGATGCTTCTTCCCTTTCTCCTTCCCTCTACCACCCTTCTTTCTCCTCTAAATCACTCTTTCTTTCTTACTTTCTCTCCCTCCTTCATTTTCCATTCTACTTCTTCTCTCTCATAGCCCTGTAATTAGTAAACAATTTCCATGGAGACAAATCATTTTTTCTTTCTTTCTTTTTTATTTTTTATATTTGTCATAACTAAAAAGATAGTCATAAAACACTGGACATGGTGCTTGATATAGAGAAAGTTTTTAATGTTTGTTAATTTTTATAAATATTTTCTGTTACTGTTTTTTATTTTATATTGGTGGGTAAAGAGAAAACTAAAGTCTTTTCTTTCTTGTCCATTCAGAAAGAACCATGGGCATCAAGGCCAACACTCATTCATGGGATGCTCCCTACTTGACCATAGATATATGTTCTAAGCCAGAGATGATAGAATGGAGTTTATCACACTGTGTCATGAAAGAGTGGTGCCAAAGGATTGCAAATGGGGGAGAAATAAGTAGCTAGTATGGAGTGTAGATTCTTCACCACCCAACTGGTCATCAGGAGCTTAGAGAAGAGAATTTTCTGCAGAAGCTTCTCTGTATGGCGTTCTTCAGCTCCTTATTCCTGAGACTGAAAATGATGGGACTAAGAAAGGGGGTGAAGACTGTGTAGGTGGTGGCCATGAGTGTGTTACTGTCCATCGAATGGGGGCCTTTGGGCTTGAGGTAGATGATGGAGGCAAAACCGTAGTGCACGACCACTATGGTGAGGTGGGAGACACAGGTGGAGAAGGTCTTGTGACGGCCCTCAGCAGAGGGGATCCTCAAGATGGCAGCCACGATGAAGACATAGGAGAGGAAGATGAGGAATAAGCACCCCAGCAGGGTTGTGACACAGACCAGGATCACACCCATGGTGACAGAGGCTGTCTCCTTCCCACAGGCCAACTTCAGGAGGGCAAACACGTGACAGCCAAAATGGTGAATCTCATTAGACCCACAAAAGGTGAGGTGAAAAACCATCAGGGTCACCATCATCCCCATGACTGAGCCACCAGCCCAGCAGCAGGACACAAGGCGGGCACAGTCACGGGGGCTCATGAGCACGTTGTAGCGCAGGGGGTGGCAGATGGCCACGTAGCGGTCATAGCCCATGATCATGAGCAGGAAGGAGTGGGTGAAGCCAAACGTAAAGGAGAAGAACATCTGGCTGGCACAGGCCACAAAGGTGATGGAGTGGTGGGTGGAGAGCATGTCCGCCAGCATGCGAGGGGTGACCGCAACAGTGAACAGGATCTCGGAGATGGAGAGGGCACACAGGAAGAGGTACATGGGGGTGTGGAGGCTGTGCTCCCTCCAGATGGTGCCCATGATGAGCAGGTTCCCCAGCAGTGTGAACAGGTACATCATCAGGTACAGCAGGAAGAAGGAGGGCAGGAGCTGCTGAGGGAAGTTGGAGAAGCCGATGAGGATGAATTCAGACACTGTGCTGTAGTTCTGACCAGACAAGGATGCTGTAACTGGGGAGATCAGAAATAGAATCAACAATGGTTAAAGCATAGGCTCTGATGTAGATCAAATGGAAATTTAAGAGCTGTATACTATTTTAAAATGTCCTTAATGTATCTGGGTCTCACCATCTTCACCAGTAAAATGGGTGAAACCATAATATTTCTTACTATTCAGTGTTGTGATGAAAATAAACTGAAATTAATTGCTTAGGTGTATCAAGTGCTTAAGACATAGTTTGGCCACTGGGTTCTCATTATAACTTTTTCTTTCAAAAGTGCATCATAAAATGAATTCAGAAATATTTCTAATTGAATAGTTTAAACATCAAATGTCAAAAGTTTAGGCTAAAATGATAATGGAGTTAAATATACAAATTTAGATATTTTATTAAGAAATTTTATCCAGGAAAAAATTGTGCTTAAATAAAGTCAAATTAGGTTATTGGAAAGGATTAATAAGATAGACAGAAAGAGAAGATACCAACAACAAAACATGAAATTAAAATTGGGAAGTAAATATAAATGTAGTGAGTACTGGAAATTAATAAAAATAGTAAAACAGTATGTCAACAAATATGAAACTCTAGATGAAATGAATGAACTCTTAGAAGAATGTAAAATTCCAAAACTGGAACAAGAAAAATTAGTGGTCCCAGATACATAAATATTTTTTAAAAGTTTTAAAAGTTTTAGTTAGTTAAAAAGCTTTCCTCCCTAAAATCATTTCCACAGTTGCGTTTGCAAGTAAGCTCTCTAAACTTTTAAGGAACAGTGGGTGAGTATCATATGCATGTTCTTCAACAAACAGAAAAATACACGAAATTGCCCAGCTCATTGCATCAGTTTAATGCAATCTTGATTCTAAAACCAGGGAAGAATCTTTGTAAGAGAAGATAATTATGAGCTCATTTTATCTGCTCATGCATATTTAAAAATTCATAGTAGGATATAACCCAGTAAAATCTCATGGTACTAAAAGTAATATATTATGATCATGTAGCTTGATTTATCCTATTAATGACAAGGATGGTTCAACATCAGAAAATCTATCATGTGATTCACTACATGAATAAGCTATAAAAGAAAAATCATTTATTTGTTACTATTCCAAATAAGGCAGGAATATTGCTCTAATATTCAAATTTTATTCACGATGTTTTAAAAAACTCTTTTGACCATGTGGGAGGGTGACTTTCATATTTAGATTAAGAATATATACTATAGAGTCCAAAAAAGAGAAGATGTGTGTATACAGGGATCTTCTTGATGGCTTAGATCGTAAAGAATCCACCTGCAATGCAAGAGACCCAGTTTCAATACTTGGGTCAAGAAGATCCCTTGGAGAAGAGAATGGCCAACCACTCCAGTATTCTTGCTTGGAGAATTCCATGGACAGAGGAGCCTGATGGGCTGTGGTCCATGGGGTCACAAAGAGTTGGACATGACCAAGCAACTAACACTTTCACTTTTTCATATGTATACTTATAGCTGATTCACTTTGCTCTACAGCAGAAGCTATAATAACATAGTAAAGCAACTGAATTCCAATAAAAATAAATTTAAGAAAAGAAAATACACCATAAAACCAGCAAGTAGTATACTCATGGGGGAACTAGATGCATTGTCTTAGGATCAAGAACAAGCCAAGCATACTTACTGTCTCTGCTGTTCTTTAACATGGAACTGAAAGTCATGAGTGGTGCTACAGGGGAAAAAAGAAGATACATAAGGATTGGAAGGGAAGACCTGAGCATCTATCTAGAAAAGATAAAAGAATAAAGATGTAACATGTTAGAACAATAAGAGATCACAAGGCTACATAAAGAAAGATCAACTTCCAAAGATTCATGATCTCTCTCATAATATTACATCTAATAATCATTCAAAGCATACAATTTAAGTCAAAATTAAGATAAAACTCCCACTAGCAACACAAGCTATACAGAAACCACTCTCAAGCATTTTGGTCTCAGGATATCTTTACACTAAAAAATTACTGAGGCCCCTAAAGGGTTTTTGTTTGAGTGGATTATAACTATCAATTTTTACTAGATTAGAAATTAAAACCAGGAATTAAAAAATATTTAATTATTAATACATTTAAAAGAACACTATTAAACCAAGCACATGCTAATTTAAGTAACATTTTTTAGTCAAGTAACATTTTCAAAAAAACTTAAGAGTGAGAAGAGTGGCTTTGTTGCCAATTTTTTTGAATACACCTAATATCTGCCTTGTAGAAGACAATTTGATGGCAGTGTCTGCTTCTTCATTCAGTCTAAAACATGTTGATTTAGTTGAAGTAGATGATGAAAAACATTCTCATTGTTAAGGATATCATGGACTTGCAGAAGAGTTGTCAGGGACCCCCAGAAGCCTTCACATCACACTTGAAATACCTCTGTTAGAAAAGAGCTGGAGTTAACCAGAAATGTAAGTACTCCAAAGACTTGGGTCTGAGAACCACTGACCCACAAACTGCAAAGGGCACCTACATTGGGTGAGAGCTAAAGACTCAGATGGACAAACTGAGAAGACCTCAGGCAGACTCTGAAGATGGAGCTCTTCCCTAACGACCTTCTCCCCAGGACTGACCTCCATCCCCAGGCTGGGCAATGCTTCCCACAATCGTAGGATTCTTCCTTCCTACCATTCCCTCCAGGTCCCCCTCTGCCTGGCCTGCCTTTTACATAAAGTGGTCAGGAGGGAGGGGCAGAAGAACCTCTGATGCTTGATGCTATCAGTGGTACCCAAAGGCCGGGGTGGGATCAGACCTCCTAGAACAGATACTGTCCGCTTATTTCTGCTGTAGCCTTTCCTGCTGGCTGCTCCCTAGGGTCTCTTCAGGATGCCAGCCTAGAAGATCTGTCTTCAGGGTCTGGAGAGGCTGGGAGAGGCCACAAGGGATCTTCAGGGACTGCTGCCTCTAAATTTCCTCCAAATATCCACACACAAAAAGACTTCCTGCTTTCTGTACTCAGAGAAATCTCAGCCCATTTTCAGGGCTGAGAAGCTCCCAGTCATTGAGGAGACTAGGTTGGACACAGACACCGTCATCACCTTGGGACCAAGGAAGGGTCAGAGGGCAGGCGGGAGCTGGAGAAATCCCAAGTGGGCATCAGTGACTCTGCCCTGGGGTGAGGGCAGCTGGAGGGCTTCCCAGACAAGGGTGATTTGGAGCTGAATCTTGGATACTGGTTTCTCTTGGGCATTTTAAGTGTTCAGCATCTCTGGTCAAATTGGATCATCTTACTTCTCTTCTCAATCAAATTTCACCCTATCCCCATGGTCCTGGTGACCTAGTCACATAGTCTGACATTCACATATGCCTCCTTGTTATGTTATAAAAGACAAACATTTGGAGTTTTGTTGTTGTCCTTGGCCTCTGACCCCGTGATAAGAGTGTCTTTTGTATGCTAATGAGATGACTGATGACAGAGGAATGTGAATTCCTGGATTCTCAATCATATGTTAGACGATGATGAAATCAGCATGGGAGTCAAACAGATACAAAGGTCCAAAGGACTTTATTTATTCACATGTTATGTGAACTCCACCAACATTTCCTTTCTGCATAATGAAGATACCTGTAGGTAGCCTCTGTTCTCTCTTTGTACCATCTTGAGATAGCCCTCTGCCCTTTAAACACACTCCCCCAAAAGATACTATTTTAACACAGTAATGAGAAATGCATATGTTACTGAAATTTAATTTTGGGAAAAGGATTTCTGTAAGACATGAGATAACAACACACTTTTAACATGTGTACATGCTCACCTAAGCATTGATACGTCTTCCCTTTCTCCTTCCCTCTACCACCCTTCTTTCTCCTCTAAATCACTCTTTCTTTCTTACTCTCTCTCCCTCCTTCATTTTCCCATTCTACTTCTTCTCTCTCATAGCCCTGTAATTAGTAAACAGTTTCCATGGAGACAAATCATTTATTCTTTCTTTTTTTTTATCATTTGTCATAACAAAAAGATAGTTATAAAACACTTCAACATGGTGGACATGGTGCTTGATATAGAGAAAATTTTCAATGTTTGTTTATTTTTACAATTATTTTCTGTTATTGTTTTTTATTTTATATTGGTGGGTAAAGAGAAAACTAAAGTCTTTTCTTTCTTGTCCATTCAGAAAGAACCATGGGCATCAAGGCCAACACTCATTCATGGGATGCTCCCTACATGACACATAGATATATGTTCTAAGCCATAGATGATGGGATGGAGTTTATCACGCTGTGTCATGAAAGAGTGGTGCCAAAGGATTGCAAATGGGGGAGAAATAGGTAGCTAGTATGGAGTGGAGATTCTTCACCACCAAACTGGTCATCAGTAGCTTAGAGAAGAGAATTTTCTGCGGAAGCTTCTCTGTATGGCGTTCTTCAGCTCCTTATTCCTGAGACTGAAAATGATGGGACTAAGAAAGGGGGTGAAGACTGTGTAGGTGGTGGCCATGAGTGTGTTACTGTCCATAGAATGGGGGCCTTTGGGCTTGAGGTAGATGATGGAGGCAAAACCGTAGTGCACGACCACTATGGTGAGGTGGGAGACACAGGTGGAGAAGGTCTTGTGCCGGCCCTCAGCAGAGGGGATCCTCAAGATGGCAGCCACGATGAAGACATAGGAGAGGATGATGAAGAATAAGCACCCCATCAGGGCCGTGACACAGACCAGGATCACACCCATGGTGACAGAGGCTGTCTCCTTCCCACAGGCCAACTTCAAGAGAGCAAGGACATGACAGGCAAAATGGTAAATCTTATTAGACCTACAGAAGGTGAGATGAAAAACTATGAGTGTCACCATCATCCCCATGACTGAGCCACCAGCCCAGCAGCAGGACACAAGGCGGGCACAGTCACGGGGGCTCATGAGCACGTTGTAGCGCAGGGGGTGGCAGATGGCCACGTAGCGGTCATAGCCCATGATCATGAGCAGGAAGGAGTGGGTGAAGCCAAACGTAAAGGAGAAGAACATCTGGCTGGCACAGGCCACAAAGGTGATGGCGCGGTGGGAGGACAGCATGTCCCCCAGCATGCGAGGGGTGACTGCAACAGTGAACAGGATCTCAGAGATGGAGAGGGCACACAGGAAGAGGTACATGGGGGTGTGGAGGCTGTGCTCCCTCCAGATGGTGCCCATGATGAGCAGGTTCCCCAGCAGTGTGAACAGGTACATCATCAGGTACAGCAGGAAGAAGGAGGGCAGGAGATGCTGAGGGAAGTTGGAGAAGCCGATGAGGATGAATTCAGACACTGTGCTGTAGTTCTGACCAGACAAGGATGCTGCATCTGGAGAGATGAGAAGCAGAATGAAGGCCCAGTGGTTAAAACAGAGGCTCCAACATAGGTTAAATGCTAATTGAAGACTTCTGTACTACATAACTACCTTCTTAATTTTTCTGGGCCTCAAAATTTTCATGAGTAAGATGGAGTAAATTGTAATAATTGTTATCATTCCATAATGTGATAAAAATAAAATGAGATCAGTATATTAAATGCTGAAGACCTAGTTTAGCTCCTAGGTTTTCAACAATGACTACAAAATGAAAAGTTTCCATTTTTTGTAGGCATTGAAGACAAATATAGTTGATCAGCATCATATGCTCTTGAATAATGTGCCTATTGTAGGAAATACTTATTTGGTTCTCAAGGCTGTAAAATGTTTTTCCTCCAAGAATCTTTGTCTTTTAATTGAATATTTAATCCCTTGATCATTATGTAGTGTCCTTCTTTGTCTCTTTTCACAGCCTTGATTTTGAAGTCTATTTTATCTGATATAAGTATTGTGACTCCCGCTTTCTTTTGGTCTCCATTTGGGTGGAATATTTTTTTCCAGCCCTTCACTTTCAGTCTGTATGTGTCCCTGGTTTTGAGGTGGGTCTCTTGCAGACAGCATATATAGGGGTCTTGCTTTTGTATCCATTCAACCAGTGTTTGTCTTTTGGTTGGGGCATTCAACCCATTTACATTTAAGGTAATTATTGATAAGTATGATCCTGCTGCCATTTACTTTGCTGTTTTGGGTTCGAGTTTATACACCCCTTCTCTGTTTCCTGTCTAGAGAAGATCCTTTAGCATTTGTTGAAGAGCTGGTTTGGTGGTGCTGAATTCTCTCAGCTTTTGCTTGTCTGTAAAGCTTTTGATTTCTCCTTCATATCTGAATGAGATCCTTGCTGGGTACAGTAATCTGGGTTGTAGGTTATTCTCTTTCATTACTTTAAATATGTCCTGCCATTCCCTTCTGGCCTGAAGAGTTTCTATTGAAAGATCAGCTGTTATCCTTATGGGAATCCCTTTGTGTGTTATTTGTTGTTTCTCCCTTGCCGCTTTTAATATTTGTTCTTTGTGTTTGATCTTTGTTAATTTGACTAATATGTGTCTTGGGGTGTTTCACCTTGGGTTCATCTTGTTTGGGACTCTCTGGGTTTCTTGGACTTGGGTGGCTGTTTCCTTCCCCATTTGGGGGAAGTTTTCAGCTATTATCTCCTTGAGTATCTTCTCATGGCCTTTCTTTTTGTCTTCTTCTTCTGGGACTCCTATGATTCGAATGTTGGGGCATTTCACATTGTCCCAGAGGTCCCTGAGGTTGTCCTCATTTCTTTTAATTCTTTTTTCTTTTTTCCTTTCTGCTTCATTTATTTCCACCATTTTATCTTCTACCTCACTTATCCTATCTTCTGCCTCCATTATTCTACTGTTGGTTCCCTCCAGAGTGTTTTTGATCTCATTTATTGCATTATTCATCTTTAATTGACTCTTTTTTATTTCTTCTAGGTCCTTGTTAAACATTTCTTGCATCTTCTCAATCCTTGTCTCCAGGCTATTTATCTGTAACTCCATTTTGTTTTCAAGATTTTGGATCATTTTTATTATCATTATTCTAAATTCTTTTTCAGGTAGATTCCCTATCTCTTCCTCTTTAGTTTGACTTGGTGGGCATTTTTCATGTTCCTTTACCTGTTGGGTATTTCTCTGCCTTTTCATCTTATTTAGATTGCTGGGTTTGGGGTGGCCTT
This sequence comes from Cervus elaphus, assembly GCF_910594005.1. Classification (NCBI taxonomy): domain Eukaryota; kingdom Metazoa; phylum Chordata; class Mammalia; order Artiodactyla; family Cervidae; genus Cervus; species Cervus elaphus. The sequence continues at coordinate 11,023,217 of NC_057823.1, forward strand.
TTTGTATTCTGGTAGTCTGTGGTTCCTTTTTATCGTGGAGGTTTCTCCCCGTGGGTGGGGCTGGATGTTTGGCTTGTGGAAGTTTGCTGGTTAGAGAAGCTTGTGTTGGTGTTCTGGTGGGTGGAGCTGGATTTCTTCTCTCTGGAGTGCAATGGAGTGTCCAGTAGTGAGTTTTGAGATGGGTCTGTGGGTTTGGTGTGACTTTGGGCAGCCAGTATGTTGACGCTCAGGGCTATTTTCCTGCGTTGCTGGAGAATTTGCATGGTATGTCTTGCTCTGGAACTTATTGGCTCTTGGGTGGTGGTTGGTTTCAGTGTAGGTATGGAGGCTTTTGGATGATCTCTTATTAATTAATGTTCCCTGATAATTTAATACATTCTATTTATTTTAATATTATATTAATGGTATTCTTTTTTCTGTGTTGTTTCATATTGATATTTACTATTCTAAGTGAGCTGAACAGAAAGTTTGAAAATAAATAGATGGAAGAATATATGCCAGAAAAAATGTACCACTTGACAGCTGAGGCAGTAATTTTGAAAACAGACAAAATGAAATTTAGAGAAACAATAATTACAGAAGATTCTGTAATTACAATTACAATAATTGTAATTATTTACAATTGCAACTCAGAGCTTCAGGTTTCCATGGAGAAATCTTCTGAGAAAGAAACCAAGCTTAGGATGTCTTGTGCCAGTGTGAAAGGGAACTTTCAGTGAGTGATGGCTTAATGTTGAATGCATGCCAGAACCAGATTGCAAATGTGCCCACTAAGCTGATTGCCAGAATGAAGGATCATTGTACAAAGAACAGAGGAGCAAGCTACATGACTCCACAAAGATGCAATCAGACAGATCCAAAGGTAGAACATGCTACAGAACAATTGACATAACAAGCGATTGCAACATACAGTCCTAGCTTGGATACTAGTTTAGATGAGCCAGTGTAAATTAATTTTAAGGCAACAGAGGAAATTTTCATTATGTTATGAGTGAATAATTAGGTATAAGTAATGTGAGATCATTATTAACTTAATTATTGAGCAGGCCAAAAAGTTTATTCAGGGCTTCCTGTAATATCTTATGGAAAAACCTGAATGAACTCTTTGGCAAACCCAATATTAATTTTATATGTGATCTTGTGATTTTGTGCATGACAAAAAGCATTCTTAGTTTCAGTGTAGACTGAAATTAAAAATTACACAGACACACACATCCACACTCCAAGAGAAAAAGAAAATTATTTTCTTAAGTATAGAAGAACATCATAATGATTGGCATAAATATCACTAATCTATGTAACTGTGTACTTTGGAATAGGAAATAATATACAATCAGCATAATTTCAGTAAATAGATACAAACAGGAAAAGCTACATCGATATGAGATAGATATGTAATATGTAACTAGATGCAATATGTAACTAGATTTGCTCAAAGTATAGAAAGGTAAGTCATGAATTATTATTTAGAATGCAATTAATAATATTTGTAAATGGTGACTTAGACGGTAAAGAATCCACCTGCAATATGTGAGACTTGGGTCCTATCCCTGGGTTGAGAAGATCCCCTAGAGGAGGACATGGTAACCACTCCAGTATTCTTGCCTGGAGAATCCCCGTGGACAGAGGTGCCTGGCAGGCTACAGTCCATGGGATCGCCAAGACTTGGACATGACTGAGGGACTAAGCACAGAACAGCATAAATTAGTTATTGGATATATTTAGACTCTTCAACAAAGAGAGATTAAACATTTTTTGAAGAGTTCAGGGAACTTTTACAAAAACTGAACTTGTATATAAGACATAAAAACATTTTCCATGAATTTCAAGTATAAACGTGATGTAGATTAGAGTGCACTAAAAGTAGACATTGTTGAGCAGTAGCTTCTTAGATACACTGTGTTTGGGAGCTAAAGGTTGTATTAAATAATACTTTGTAACAATAGTAAAATATAAAGTAAATTTTAATACTTTATAAAATTTTATAATTAAATAATTGAAGCACCTAATGTCAAATTTTAAACTAAATTTGTACTATGGAAAAATACGCAACTTTCAATATATTTATGGAGAAACTTTTACAAGAAGAAAGTCATGCTTAATAAAATCAAAATCAGGTTGTTATAAAAGATTAAAACAAGGAGACTTTTGGACTCTATGGGAGAAGGCGAGGGTGGGATGATCTGAGAGAACAGCATCGAAACATGTATATTATCAAGTGTGAAACAGATCACCAGTCCAGGTTGGATGCGTGAGACAAGTGCTCAGGGCTGGTGCACTGGGATGACCCAGAGGGATGGAATGAGGAGGGAGGTGGGAGGGGGGTTCAGGATGGGGAACACATGTAAATCCATGGCTGATTCATGTCAGTGTATGGCAGAAACCACTACAATATTGTAAAGTAATTAGCCTTCAACTAATAAAAATAAATGGAAGAAAAAAACAAGGAGAAGATGCCAATAAGAAAACACAAAAATTAAAATTGAAAAATAGCTAGAGAAATAATGGATATTTTTAAATTAATAAATATATTAAAATACAAGTTAGGAAAGTTGAAATAATACACTAAGGAAATAAATTTAGAATATATAGGGAAATGTAGCTTAGAAAACTATAAAATTCCAAGTCTGGTGCAAGAAAAAATAGAGACCTTGGTGACTCAAGTCAATTTTGAGGAAACTGAAAAAGTTAATGAAATGCAGTCATTCCTCAATAACCTTGGCCCTAGTGGGTTTTCAGGTAATCTCTCTTAAATTTTTAAGGAACAGTTAAGGAGTACCTTATACTCATTTTTAAAAGCCAGAAAAATCATATAAAATATGCTCTCCCTGTTTCATGAAGTTAATGGAATCTTGGTTCTAAATCAGATTGAATGTTAATAAGAAATGAAAATTATGGGTCCATTTCACCTACCCATGCAGATTTTTTAAAACTCTTAAGAAGACATAACCTAGTCAAATCCATTCTTTTTTCAAAAATAGTGTATGATGGTAACGTGTTTTGACTTCTCCCATAAATGACAAGAGTGGTTCAACATCAGAAAACCTATCATCCGACTCATCAGGTGAATAAACTAAAGCAAAGAAATCATATAATTATTTCTTTTTCTTTCATTTATTTTTATTAGTTGGAGGCTAATTACTTTACAATATTGTAGTGGTTTCTGCCATACATTGACATGAATCAGCCATGGATTTACATGTGTTCCCCATCCTGAACCCCCCTCCCACCTCCCTCTCCATCCCATCCCTCTGGGTCATCCCAGTGCACCAGCCCCGAGCACTTGTCTCATGCATCCAACCTGGGTTGGCGTATAATTATTTCTCTCAAGGCAGGAATCTATTTCCTAAAATTCCAGTCCTATATTTATGATTTTAAGAATTGGCATGTATTTAATATATGTATTAGTATATATACATATATATACATAAAACATTGTTTTATGTCTACAACATAATGAAAGATATATATGTGTATGTATATATATATATATATGTATATATATACACACACACAATCATTTATGATTTTAAAAAGCCTCTGCAACATGTTATGGTAAGGGCTTTTCTTAGCTAGGTAAAGAATATACACTATAGGTACTGGTACAAAACAGACACACGCAATCAATGGAACAGAATGGAGAGATCATAAACAAACCCACGCACCTATGTTCATTTAATCTATGACAAAATAGGCCAGAATACAAATGGAGAAAAGATGGTCTCTTCATTAAGTGTTGCTGGAAAAACTGAACTAGATGTAAAACAAGGACATTAGAACATTTTCTCACAACATATTAAAAAATAAACTGAAATGGATTAAAGACTTAAATGTAAGACTGGAAACCGTGAAACTGCTGGGGAAAAACGTTGGCAGAACACACTTTGACATAAATTAGAGCAATATTTTTGTCTCCTAAACCAAAAGGAAAAGCAAAGATAAGTGCATGGAACCTAATTAACTTTAAAAGCTTTTTCTTTCTTGCATATAGGGTTATCGTTACCATCTTTCTAAATTCATGTCAATGTATGGCAAAAACCACTGCAATATTGTAAAGTAATTAGCCTCCAACTAATAAAAATAAATGAAAAAAAGTTATCTTTTATAAAAATAAATAAATAAGTAAAAACGTTTGCACAGCAAAGGAAACATGGACAAAACAAGAAAACAGCCTACAGAATGCAAGAAAATATTTGCAAATACCATGACTGAGAAAGGTTAGTATACAAAACATAATCATACATCTCAATATAAAAAAACAACCTAATAAAAAATAGGCAGAAGATATGAGTCATCAGTTTTCCAAAGAAGATATACAGTTGGCTAACAGGAACAGGAAAAGATGCTCAACCTTTGCTAATTATTAGAGAAATGAAAACAATAAAAAGAGCTATCATCTCACATCTGTCAGAAGGGCTATCAACAAAGTCTAGAAATAGCAAATGTTGCAGATGATGTGAAGAAAAGGGAACCCTTGTACATTGTTCATGGCAATGTAAATTGCTGCAGCCACTATGAAAAACAGTATAGAAGTTTCTAAAAAAAAATAAAAACAGAATTACCATATTATTTAGCAATTCCACTCCTGGTTATACATTTGGAAGAAATGAAAAAACTTATCTGAAAATAAATTGTTCATAGCAGCACAATTTACAATAGACATGATTTGGAGTATCCCAAGTGCCCAAACAGCAGATAGATGAATGGTTTAAGAAGATTAATAATATTATCAATATAAATAATATATATAATGGAATATTATTCAGCCACAAAAAGAACGGAATTCTGCCACTTGCAACAGCTGGGTGGACCCAGACAATATTATACTTTGTGAAATAAGAAAGAGAAATACAAATATTGCATGATATCACATATAACTGTAATCTAAAAACTAATGCACACAAATGTATATGTAAACAGAGACAGACTCACAGGTACAGAAAACAAACTAGTGAGTACCAAAGGGGTGAGGGAAAGGGTGAGGGAAAAATTAAGGGTGGAGATTAAGAGTTACCAACTTCTGTGTATAAATAGATAAGCAACAAAGAAATATTGTATACCATAGGATATTATAGCCATTGTCCTATAATAACTTTTAACATAACGTACTCTGTAAAATTACCAGGTCATTATGCTGTACACCAGAAAATCATGTAATATTGTAAAACTCAACTGCATTTCAGTGCAAAAACACCTTCAAGCAGAATATATGCTACAAAACTAGCACATAGTTTGCTAATGGGGAACTTTAGATGCATTATTTTAGGAGCAAGAATCCAAGGTTGTCTCTGCTGTCCTTTAACATGGAACTGAAAGCCATGAGCAGTGCACTAAGGAAAGAAAAAGAGAGAAGGCATACCAGGTTGGAAGGGAAGAAACATGATTATGCACACAGCGAAGGAGAAAGAATGAAAATGAAGTTTATTAGAACATAAGAAGCACAAAGTTTCAGAAGGCAAGATTGACAACAAAGAAACATAGTGTTTCTCATAGTATTACACCAGTGATTATCATTCAACACATATAATTTAAGTTAAGTAGGATAAGACAGGGCAAAGGCTAATAGAGTTTTGCCAAGAGAATGGACTGGTCATAGCAAACACCCTCTTCCAACAACACAAGAGAGGACTCTACAAATGGACATCTGGTCAATATTGAAATCAGATTGATTATATTCTTTTCAGCCAAAGATGGAGAAAAAACAAGATGGGGAGCAAAAATAAGTCAGCAAAAACAAGACTGGGAGCTAACAGTGGTTCAGATCATGAACTCCTTATTGCAAAATTCAGACTTGAAGAAAAGTAGGAAAACCAGTAGACCATTTGGATCTGACCTAAATCAAGTCCGTTAGAATTATACAGTGGAAATGACAAATAGATTCAAGGATTAGATCTGACAAACAGAGGGCCTGAAGAACTATGGATGGAGTTTCATGACACGGTACAGGAGGCAGTGATCAACACCATCCCCAAGAAAAAGAAATGCAAAAAGTCAAAATTTTGTCTGTGGAGGCCTTACAAATAGCTGAGAAAAGAAGAGAAACTAAAGGCAAAGGAGAAAAGGAAAGATATATCCATTTGAATGCAGAGTTCCAAAGAATAGCAAGGAGAGATAAGAAAGCCTTCCTCAGTGATCAGTGCAAAGAAATAGAGGAAAACAATAGAATACTAAAGACTAGAGATCTCTTCAAGAAAATTAAAGAAACCAAGGGAACATTTCATGCAAAGATGGGCACAAAAAAGGACAGAAATGGTATGGACTTAACAGAAGCAGAAAACGTTAAGAAGAGGTGGCAAGAATACACAGAAGAACTATACAAAATGATCTTCATGACCCAGATAACCATGATGTGATCACTCACCTGGAGCCAGACATCCTGGAATGCAAAGTCAAGTGGGCCTTAGGGAGCAACACTACGAACAAAGCTAGTGGAGGTGATGGAATTCCAGTTGAGCTGCTTCAAATCCTGAAAGATGATGCTGTGAAAGTGCTGCACTCAACTTGTCAGTAAATTTGGAAAACTCAGCAATGGCCACAGGACTGGAAAAGGTCAGTTTTCATCCCAATCCCAAAGTAAGGCAATACCAAAGAATGTTCAAACTACTGCACAATTCCACTCATCTCACACACTAGTAAAGTAATGCTCAAAATTCTCCAAGCCAGGCTTCAACAGTACGTGAACTGTGAACTTCCAGATGTTCTAGCTGGATTTAGAAAAGGCAAAGAAACCAGAGATCAAATTGCCAACTTCCGTTGGATCATCAAAAAAGCAAGAGAATACCAGAAAAATATCTACTTCTGCTTTATTGATTACACCAAAGCCTTTGACTGTGTAGATAACAACAAACTGTGGAAAATTCTTGAAGAGATGGGAATAGCAGAACACCTTACCTGCCTTCTGAGAAATCTGTATGCAGGTCAAGAAGCAACAATTAGAACTGGACATGGAACAACAGACTGGTTCCAAATTGGGAAAGGATTATGTCAAGCCTGTGTATTGTCATCCTGCTTATTTAACTTGTATGCAGAGTACATCATGTGAAATGCCAGACTGGATGAGGCACAAGCTTGAATCAAGATTGCTGGGAGAAATGTCAATAACCTCAGATATGCAGATGACACCACACTTATGGCAGAAAGCAAAGAACTAAAGAGCCTCTTGATGAAAGTGAAAGAGGAGAAAAACCCAGTGAAAAAGCTGGGTTAAAACTCAACATTCAAAAAACTAAGATCATCGCATCTGGTCCCATCACTTCATGGCAAATAGATGGGGAAACAGTGGAAACAGTGAGAGACTTTATTTTGGGGGCTCCAAAATCACTGCAGATGGTGACTGCAGCCATGAAATTAAAAGATGCTTGCTCTTTGGAAGAAAAGCTATGACAAACCTAGACAGCATATTAAAAAGTAGAGACATCACTTTGTCAACAAAGTTTCATCTAGTCAAAGCTATGGTTTATCCAGTAGTCATGCATGGATGTGAGAGTTGGACTATGAAGAAAGCTGAGCACTGAAGAATTGATGTTTTTGAACTGTCGTGTTGGAGAAGACTCTTGAAAGTCCCTTGGACTTCAAGGAGATCAAACCAATCACTCCAGAGGAAATCAGTCCTGAATATTCATTGGAAGGACTGATGTTGAAGCTGAATCCCCAGTACTTTGGCCACCTGATGTGAATGAAGTACTGACTCACTAGAAAAGACCCTGATGCTGGGAAAGATTGAAGGCAGGAGGAAAAGGAGATGACAGAGGATAAGATGGTTGAATGGCATCACTGACTCGATGGACATGAGTTTGAGCAAGCTCCGGGATTTCGTGAGGGACAGGGAAGCCTGGCATGCTGCAGTCCATGGGGTCGCAAAGAGTCAGAAAGACTGAATGACTGAACTGAGTATAAGACTGTCAGTAGTGACACAGACTATAAAGAAAAGCTGCAAACATCTTGTTCTCAGGGTCCTTTAAACAAAAATTATTGTGTTTGCAAAAGGTCTTTTCTTCGGGTGAGTTATAACTACTGATCTTCACCATTTTAGAAATTGAATCTGAGAATGATTTACAATGTTTAGTATTAACACATTTAAAAGAACAATAATAAACCTGTTACATTCTAATATAGCAACACTTTTAGGAAAGCAGCTGCATTTTCAAAAACCAAGTAGTGAGAATAGTGGTCTGGTTTCAGATTTTCTCAAATATGTTCCATTTCTGGCCTACTGCAAGACAACTAGATTTTGGTATTTGATGCTTAACTTCATCTGTGGCAATAAAGCATATGACAAAAATACATCCTGACACGAGCTGGGAAAATAAGGACCTGAAAATAAGGCCCTCGAGAAATGGTCCCTGGAACCCCATGGGTCCTCATATGACATTTTGAAAAGCTCTTATACAAAATATCTAGGATTTAACCAAAGACATGCAATACCTCCTGAGACAAATATTTTAGCCTATAACAAACATGTAGAGGATGACTGGAATACATGTAAAATCATACATACTCATGAATGGGATGACCTAATATGGTAATAATATCTCTCCTTCCCTAAATTATCCTGTCAGCACAATTGCATTAACTACTCCATTAATGGATTATAAATTTAATAATTATACTAACCTTCTTCTAAAAACAAAGTCAGAGTGAAACTATACATCTTATAAATTGAAGCAAACAGGAGAAATAGTGTATGTCTTCCCAGATGTTGTGACACATTAGAGAGTCACAGTCACTTTTAACAATGTGAACCAAGAACAGAAAAAGACACTGGTAAATTGAATGCATATCTCAGAAAATATCCATCATTATAAAAAATCTAATATATGATAAATGTGGCAGCACATATAAAGGAAAAGATGCATTGTTTACTCATTTCTGGTGGGAAGACAGGGTCTTTTATGAAGCAAACTTCATCTGAATTTCTCCTCAAGACCACATACAGGGTGGAATCCAGATGGATTCAAGACATATATATGAAATATAAACCATAAAGTTAATGGGGGGAAGTGTATGAGAATTACTTTGTTGATCAAGCTGTGAGTGGAGAAGGACTTCCTAAACAAAACTCCTAAAGCACAAACCTAGAGGTGACAGGAAAACATCAGTGTTTTGAATTTTGTTTCCACAAAAGATACCCTGAATAAAGTTAACAGGCAGATGGAAAATTGGTACAAGATCATCCATCTGCATTGTCTAAAACAGGTAACATTCTCAAGAAGAATAAAGAAGAAGTAGGTACCTCGATATAGGTATGAGCAAAGGATACAAAAAGAGAAATCACAAGAGCTACTCAGGCAAATGAAAAGATGCTCAAAAAAGGACTGGGGGGAATGAATGAAAGCAATGGAATTTCACTGTGTGCATATTCACATGTACATATTCAATTTGCCAAATTGGAAAATGCCGTGGTGATTGGGCAATGGGGAGAGGGGAATCCTCCTGCACTGCTGGTTGGAATGTAGAATGGTGAAAATTAAGAATCAACATGCTCTGTACACCAGCAAATTCATACCATATTATAATAAATTTGTTAAAATTCATAGAAGTTATAACACAAAGAGAGACTTCTAAGGTAAATTATGAACTTCAGTTAATAATAACTGATCCATAATGGTTCATCAGTTGGAACAGGAGTGCCAGACTGTTACATTTGCTCAGTATGTAACAGCATCCCAGGCATTAAGACACCAGATGTCTGTAGCATCCCTCTCTCCCAAGATCGTGACAACCAAGCTATCTCTGAACATGTCCAATGTCGACTGTAGGACAGAACCACCCCAGGTTAAGAACTGCTGACCTAGGAGCAGCAAAGCAAGCCTAGGCTGGGTGAGAACCAATGGTTCAGAATGGATAGACACAGAAGAGCCCCAGCAGCCTCTTGGGAATGAAATCCTCTCTTTTGGACCTTCTCCCCAGCCCTGACTCCATCCCCAGGCTGGCCAGAGCTACCCACAGCTGTCTGATTCTGCTTTCCTACCCTCTGCCTTCTGATTGCCCGCACCCTGGCCTGCCTCTTCCATGAAGCAGCCAGCAGGGGAAGGCAGAAGACGCTCTCCTGCCTGATGCTGTCAGTGGTGCCCATGCAGGGCTGGAGTTGCACCTCGGGCTCCTGGAAGTGATCCTGTGTGCTTTATCCCTGCTGTGGGTTTCCAGCGGGCTGCTCCCCAGGAAGCCAACCTAGAAGCTTTGTCCTCAGGGTCTGGGGAGATGGAGAGGGACTTCAAGGGACCTTTGGGAGCTTGTAGCATGTACTCCTTCCTTTCATTATCCACATACACAAAGGTCATGAGTCTCTCCTCTGCCCAGAGAGACATGAGCCCCTGCTGAGGACTAAGGAGCTCCCAATCTCTGGGGGAGATAGGGCTGGAAACAGATGTCCTCAATCCACTGGGGTCAAGGTAGGGTCAGAGGGAAGGCAGAGGCTGGAGGAGCCAAGAGTGAGATTGTAGGACTGTGTCCTCAGGAGAGGACAGCTGGATGGCTTTTCAGAATAAGAGTCATTTGGAGCTGGGTCTTGGAGAGTCATTTTCCTTGTGTAACGAATGTCTTCTGGCCATATTGGCCAAAAGTTGCCTCTTCTCCCAATCAAATTCTACCCTATTCCCATAGTCCTGTTAGTTCAAACCAGAGAGTGTGATGTTCATATAGGTCTCCCAATGATGTCATAAAACATAACTATATGGCAGAAAGCGAAGAACTAAAGAATCTCTTGATGAAAGTGAAAGAGGAGAGTGAAAAAATTGGCTTAAAACTCAACTTTCAGAAAACTAAGATCATGGCATCCAGTCCCATCACGTCATGGAAAATAGATGGAGAAACAATGGAAACAGTGAGAGACTTTATTTTCTTGGGCTCCAAAATCACTGCAGATAGTGACTGCAGCCATAAAATTAAAAGACACTTGCTCCTTGGAAGGAAAGCTATGATCAACCTAGACAGCAAATTAAAAAGCAGAGACATTACTTTACCAACAAAGGTCTGTCTAGTCAAAGCTATGGTTTTTCCAGTAGTCATGTATGGATATGAGAGTTGGACTATAAAGACAAGCTGAGGGCCAAAGAATTGATGCTTTTGAACTGTGGGTTGGAGAAGACTCTTGAGTGTCTCTTGGACAGCAAGGAGATCCAACCAGTCTATCCTAAAGGAAATCAGTCCTGAATATCCATTGGAAGGACTGATGCTGAAGCTGAAACTCCAATACTTTGGCCACCTGATGTGAAGAACTGACTCACTAGAAAAGACCCTGATGATGGGCAAGATTGAAGGCAGGAGGAGAAGGGAACGACAGAGGATAAGATGGTTGGATGGCATCACTGACTCGATGGACATGAGTTTGAGTAAGCTCTGGGAGTTGGTGATGGACAGGGAAGCCTGGCATGCTGCAGTCCATGGGGTCACAAAGAATCAGACACGACTGAGGGACTAAAGTGACTGACTGACAGATTAGGTCTTTTGGCGTTGTCTTTGGTTCCTGACCCTCTGATTAGAGTGTCTTTTGTATGCCAATGACATGACTGGTGGCTGTGGGTTTATCCTTTTATAAAAGGTTTATCCTTTATAAAAGATCTTCTCCCTCAACCCAAATATTTGGCCTCATCTTTGAGTTAACAATTGACATCCCACATCAGGTTCCCTTTCTTGGTCCTCAGTGATATATATTCCCAAACACCAGTGTGGGACTCAGATAGACATAAAATGCCTCATGATTCCCTCCATTCACATTTATGTGACTTCAACCAACATTTCCCATCTGCACAATGAAGGTACCCATCTTTGGCCTCTGACCTCTCTTAGTGTAATCTTGAGACAACATTTTGCCTTTTAACACACTTCTCAAAGACGTGCAAGTATAATAGAGTAGTAAAAATTGATGTTTTACTGAAAATTATGTGTGGGAAAGGAAGATTCTCTGGAGAAGAAAATGGTAACCCACTCCAGAATTCTTGTCCAGAGAATCCCATGGACAGAGGATAGAGGAGCCTGGCAGGCTACAATCCATGGAGTCACAAGAGTCAGACATTTAGCAACTGAACCACCATATGTGTGGGAAAAATAGAGATTTCCATAAGATGTTGGATAATAACACCATTTAATATGTCCATGTTCTTACCTAAGCACCCATCCCTCTTCCTTTTCTCTCCCCTCCAATTCTTTCTCTGCTTCTCCCTTCCTCCCTCCAGCCTCTTTCCTTTCTTCCCTTTCTTCTTATGCAGATTGCTATTAGCAACCTCCTCTCCTCTCATCTTGCCCAGGTTTTGCCCCGTATATGCTTTAATCCATTGAGTGATCAGATCTAATGGGCTCAAATACTACTTGCCCGCTTTGTCTTCCTCCCTCTCTGACTCTCCCTCACTCTCACAGTTGCTCTCTCTACTTTGAATTCTTCCATAGTTCACTCAGTTCAGCTCAACAGAAAGACTTCCTTTTCTGTCTATAACTCCAAAACCAAGTGAGAAACTGTAAACAGTAAGCCATTTTCTCTGACAATTACTTTATTTTCCATTGTACATTTGTAATAATTAGCATATGTCAATAATAATAAAGCACTAGGCACAGTACTTTATGCATAAAAAGACTCAATTCTGACAGCATTTGTTACTATCTTTAGGTTATTTTGTTTATTCTTATCTTTGAGGACAGAGGAATAAAATCTTCTCCTTGCTGTCTATTCAAGAAGAACCACATATGTCAGAGTCCTCACTCGTTCTTCTGATGGCCCCCACCTGCCTATAGAAAGGCATAGATAATGGGATGAAGTTCCTCTCACTGAAAATAATTTAAAGATCATGATGATAGAACTTATGGAAGAGAGGGAAATATAGGAGAAAAACAAACAGTATGCATGAAATTGCATTGGAGTATGGATACTCTGCAGACCTGAATCATTGCAAGAGTTTTATGGAGACAGACATTATTAAGTCCAAAGCTTCTGTCAACTTCCATACCACCTAACTGGCCATCAGGAACTTAAGGGACAGAAAGTTCTGCGGAAGCTTCTCTGTATGGCGTTCTTCAGCTCCTTATTCCTAAGGCTGAAAATGATGGGGCTAAGAAAGGGGGTGAAGACTGTGTAGGTGGTGGCCATAAGTGTGTTACTGTCCATAGAATGGGCCCCCTTGGGCTTGAGGTAGATGATGGAAGCAAAACCGTAGTGCACAACCACTATGGTAAGGTGGGAGACACAGGTGGAGAAGGTCTTGTGACGGCCCTCAGTGGAGGGGATCCTCAAGATGGCAGCCACGATGAAGACATAGGAGAGGAAGATGAGGAATAAGCACCCCATCAGGGCCGTGACACAAAGCAGAATCACAGCCATGGATACAGTGGCTGTCTCCTTCCCACAGGCCAACTTCAAAAGGGAAAACACGTGGCAGAGAAAATGGTGGATCTCATTAGACCCACAGAAGGTGAGGTGAAAAATGATCAGTGTCAACATCATCCCCATGACTGAGCCACCAGCCCAGCAGCAGGACACAAGGCGGGCACAGTCACGGGGGCTCATGAGCACGTTGTAGCGCAGGGGGTGGCAGATGGCCACGTAGCGGTCATAGCCCATGATCATGAGCAGGAAGGAGTGGGTGAAGCCAAACGTAAAGGAGAAGAACATCTGGCTGGCACAGGCCACAAAGGTGATGGAGCGGTGGGTGGACAACATGTCCACCAGCATGCGAGGGGTGACCGCAACAGTGAACAGGATCTCGGAGATGGAGAGGGCACACAGGAAGAGGTACATGGGGGTGTGGAGGCTGTGCTCCCTCCAGATGGTGCCCATGATGAGCAGGTTCCCCAGCAGTGTGAACAGGTACATCAGCAGGTACAGCAGGAAGAGGGAGGGCAGGAGCTGCTGAGGGAAGTTGGAGAAGCCGATGAGGATGAATTCAGACACTGTGCTGTAGTTCTGACCACACGAGGATGCTGCATCTGGGGAGATCAGAAACAGAATGAAGGCACGGTGATTAAAAGAGAGGCTCTAACATAGATTAAGGGCCAATTGAAGACCTCTATACTAAATAACTTCCTGAGTTTCCCTGATGGCTCAGGTGGTAAAGAATCTAGCTGCAACTAGATTCTGCAACTGGAAGACCCAGTTTCCATCCCTGATTGGGGAGATCCCCTGCAGAAGGGAATGACAACCCACTCCAGTATTCTTGAATGGAGAACTCCATGGACAGGGGAGCCTGGCAGGCTACAGGCCATGGGGTCACAAAGCGTCAAACAGGACTGAGCCACTAACACTTTCACTTCATATTATATAACTATTTTTTAAACTTGTCTGGGCCTCAGAATCTTCATCAATAAGATGGAGTAAATCATAGTAATCCCTGCCATTCATCTTTATGATAACAGTAAAGCAAGACACAGATATAGCAGACACAGACAATCAAGGTCAAATTCTCTTCAACATTGTGCCTATTCTAGAACATATATATTTGGATATTGAGGTTCTAAAATTTTTTTGAGAGTCTTTGCCCTTTTATTGAGTAGCCCTTTTATATTTATTTTAATTCTGTTTGACTTGTACTCACTTCAGCTATCTTTTTTTGAATTATGTATTACTTTCCTAAAGAAGCATAAGCAAAGGTTTGAAAATAAAGGAATAGGCTGCAACTAAAGATCCCACATGGCACAACCATCCCACATGGTGCAGTCAAAAAATAAATAAACACTTTCAAAAAGAAAATAAAATGATGGACAAATGTATCCCAGCCAAATAAGCACCAAAGGAAAGCTGAAGAAGTAATCCTGAAAGCAGAAAAAATGAGAATTTAAGGAAAGACTGATTATAACATCTGTTACCCTATTCCATGAAAAGGAACCAAGTTACCTAGAGAAATGATCTGTGCATGGATGGCAAGCCTAGGACACTGCTGCCACAGTGAAGTGGAACTTCCACCGAGCAATGTGTTTATGTTAAATGATGCCAGAACAGTATGGATGGTCCTCAAAAAACTATAAACAGAACTACCATATGATCTGGCAATTCCAATCCTGGGTGTATAACTGGAGAAAATGAAAACACTAGTTCAAAAAGTACATTCACCCCAATGATCACAACAGCACTATTCACAATAGCCAAGATATGGGAGCAACCTAATTGTCCATCAGCAGAAGAACAGATAAAGAAGATGTGGTTTATAAATACAATGGATTATAATTCAGCCAGTAAAATAATGAAATCTGTCATTTGCAGAAACCATGAACAGACCTAGAGAATATTATTCTTAGTGAAACATATCAGATGGAGACAGACAAACACTGTAAGATATCACTTATATGTGGAATCGAAAAAACAATACAAATAGACTCACAGATAAAGAAAACAAGCTAGTGGTTACCAAAAGGGAAAGGGAAGGGGAGAGGAAGAAAATTAAGGGACTGGGATTAACATATACAAACTACTATACAATACAGATACAAGTTACTATATACAAAGACATACTGTATAATACAGGGAATTATAGTCATTATGTTGTAGTAACTTTGAAACTTTGAATGGAATATAATCTGTAAAAATACTGAATTACTAAACTGTACACCTGAATCTAATATAATGTTGTAAATTAACAAAACCTCAATAAGAAATAAAATAAGTTACAAACACATGCACACACCAAAGGAAAAAGAAGAATATTTTATGAAGAGTAGAAGAAAATTTTAGAGACCTGAATATCATTTAACATATAACAACATACACTGGAGTGTTAGTAATAAATAGACGATGTCAGTGAAATAGATATAAAATACAAAGAGGTAAATCAATTTTGGATAGTTGGATAAAATAATTGAAGTTGGAAATTTTAAGAGTTCAGAAATGCAATTTGGGAATTATAATGCAATTAATACATACAGACATAGGTTCCTGAATGTACTTATGCCTCTCACCAGAGATTAAACATTTTCTTTCAAGAACATAGAGGACTTAAATGAAATTTGTTTGAAGGCTAAGAGAAACCTCCATCCACTTCAAAGTATAAATATTATATAGATTACAATGCATTGTATTTGGAAATCGATGGAGAAGAAATAGCTTTTGAAATTCCATAAGTTAGAAAGCTCAATACAGTATTAAATATGCTTCTGTTTCAGTAGTAAATCATGAAATAAAGAAATATTTATAATTAAATAATTTAAACATAAATGTAAATATTTTAAGTTAAAATAGTATGAGGGAATGAGGGAAATTTACATATCTACATATAATTATCAAGAAGCTATCCAGAAAATATTATGCTTCTGACAGCCAATATCAGGTGAATGAGAAAAGACTAATAAGATGGAAACAAAGAAAAGATGCCAATAAGAAAACTAAAATTAAAATTGGGAAATAACTAAAAAAATTATGGATATTTAAAAATTAATAAAAATAGAAAGAAATTATAAGTTAAGAAATTTAAAACAATACATGAAATTAGCATATTCTCAGAAATATGAAATTCCAAACTGGTGCAAGAAAAAACAGACTCTGGATATTCAAAAAAGATATAAGGAAAAGGAAGTGGTTAAAGAACTTCTCTTTTTATAATCATCAGCCCCACTTGGCTTATAAGTGAGAGTTTATAAATTTTTAAAGAGCAATTGATGAAAACCTTATACATGTTCTTCAAGTTTAAAAAAAAGGGAAAAATAAATTAAAATGTTCATTTCATCAGCTTAATGCAAGCTTGATACTATTAATAAAACCAGGTTTTATTAATGTTTATAAGACAGAATGTTTATAAGACAAGGCAGATTGTGGAGCCACTTCACCTATCCATGCAAGTGTAAATATCCATTATAAGTCAAATAGAATGTAGTAGTAAATATAGTGAATTGTGATCAAGTGGTGTTCGTTTATCCCATGAATGACAAGATGGTACAGTGTCATATAACCTATCATGTGGTTCATTACATACATAAGCTGAAAATATTCGTATCATTATTTAGGTCAAGGAAGGAATACATTTCTAAAATTCAACTCATTTAAAATTGTAGAAATTTTGATACAATTGTCATATAACATTGTATTAGTTTGAGGTGTACAACATAGCAGTTTGATATACCCGTATCTGCTTATGACTTTTCAAAAACATTTTTTGCAACATGACCTCAAAGGGGACTTTCTTAACTGGATAAGTATAAAGCTAGCAAGCAGTATACCAACTGGGGACGTTTACATGCATTATTTTAGGACCAGGAACAAGCCAAGGTTACTCACTGTCTCTGCTGGTCTTTAACATGGAACTAAAAGTCATGAGCGGCACTACAAGGAAAGAAAAAGAAAAAAGATACATAAGGATAGCAAGTGAAGAGACAGGACCATCTATCCAGAAATGATAAAAGAATCAAGATGAAATATTTAAGAACAATATGAGAGCGCAATGGTGCAGAGGAAAAGATCGATTTCCCAAAATCACACTTTTCCTCCCACTGTTACTCCAGTAATAATCATTCAAAGCATAGAATTTAGTGAAAGTAAGAAAACACGTCCAATAATGCACTTAACTATAAAGAAAGAGCTCTTAAGCATTCCTGTCTTCAACCGCTTTGTGTTCAAAAATTATTGAGGCCCCCTAAAGGATTTTTGTTTGGGTGGGTATAATAACTATCACTTTTCCCACACTAGAAATTACAACTGAGACTATTTCAAAAATTTAGCTGGGAAGGGAGGCGGGAGGGGGTTCAGGATGGTGGGACACATGGCTGATTCCTGTCAATGCATGGCAAAAACCACCACAATATTGTAAAGTAATTATCCTCCAATTAAAATGAATAAAAAACTGTCAAAGTACGCTTAAAATAATAATAATAAAACTGTTTCACAATCATACTAGTAACATATTTATTATATGAGAGCAATTATATTTTCAAAAAGCATTTAGTGAGAACAATGGCCTCGTTTTACATTTTTACAGATATGCCTGATATCTGCCTTGATAGGAGACAACTTGATGCTCATGTCTGCTTCTGCATTCAGGCTGTGGCAATAAGCTGTTTTTTAATTTTATGTTATTTTATTTTTATTTTTTTTATTAGTTGGAGGCTAATTACTTCACAACATTTCAGTGGGTTTTGTCATACATTGATATGAAGTATCTAATGAAAATGCATTCTCACATGTAACTGGAAAAGTAAGGACCTGATGAACTACAAAAAGGGTCTCTGGAACCCTCAGGAATCCTTATCTCATTTTGAGAACCTGTCTAATATAATATCTAGAACTTAATGAAAAGCATACAACACACCCCAAACCAAAAGTTTTAACCACTAATAAAAATGTAGATGATAAGAATATTTGAAAACAGTTGATACTCTTAGATGAGTTGAACTAATTTTGTGATGATGTCAATTCTACCCAAATTATATTATCAGGGCCATTGCACTTAAAATTCCAGTGAACTGACTGTGAATTTGATAAAAACTAAAATTCCCTTTGGAAAAAAAGTGGACTTCCCTGGTAGTCCGGTCGTTAAGAATCTGCTTGTCAATGCAGAGGACGCTGATTCAGTCCCTGGTCCGGGAAGGTTCCACATGCCGCAGGGCAGCTAAGCCTGTGCTCCACAACTACTGAAGTCTGCAGGCTCTAGAGCCCATGCTCTGGAAAAGAGAAGCCACAGAAACGAGAGGCCCACGCGCCACAACTGGGGAGCAGCCCCAGCTCACCGCTACTGGAGAAAGCCTGTGAACAGTGAGGAAGACCCAGGGTAGCCAAAAAAAAGTAAAAAACTGTACTAATCTTATACAAATGGAGTAAACAGAAGTAATGAGACTCCCTGTAGATTCAAAATCATTTTTTAAGGTGTAAACCATGAATAGACATAGATACTGATTAGATTGACTTAATATCTCAGAAACTATCCCTTTATTATTCACATCCTGATATATGCTAAAGGTGGCAGCACAAATCAAAGGGAAAAGATAAATTGTTTTCTAGTTTGTGGCACAGAAACTCTTCATGTGATGAAGCGAAGTAAATATGAATTTCTGCCCACGACCACATGTGAAGGTAAATCCATAAGATATAAATATAAAACATAAACTATAAGGTTACTAGAAGTGAAAGAAAAGAATATCATTGAGTTTCTAACACATAAACGTTAAGGTGATTTTTTAAAATGATATGAAAACACCAAAATAAGAAGTATTAAAGCATACTCTAGATAAAGTTATTAGACTTTATTTATTAGAATTCCACCAGGAATTCCCTGGTGGCTCAGCAGTAAAGAATCTGCCTGCCAACGCAGAAGACACTGGTTTGATCTCTGGGTTGGGAAAATCCCCTGGAGAAGGAAATGGCAACCCACTCCAGTATTCCTATCTGGGAAATCCCACAGACAGAGGAATCTGGTGGGCTACAATCCATGGGGTTGCAAAGAGTCAGATATGACTTAGCAACTAAACAACGAAACAACAAAACTGACAAGAAAAGACTATTTAGAAGAATGAAGATGTAGGAATACAGAGATGAGGAAAGGATATGGGCAGAGAAACCACAGAGGAAGTTACCCACACAAATGAAAAAGCTCAATAAAAAGGGAAAGGAAAGGAGGGAGAGAGAGAGGAGAAAGAAGATAGCAATGGAATTTTCCAATATGCCTATTCGATTTTCAAAAGTAGAAAATGCCATGTTGATTGGGCTATGACTGGACTATAGGGAGAAAGAATTTTTTCAACTATGCTGGCAAGAATGTAGAATGGTGAAAATTCAGAATGTACATTGCTCTGTATGCCAGCAAATTTGGTCCTAAGCAGCTATCTTGATTTCTCATTTCTTATAGGCAAGCATATAAAGATGTTCTTTGTAGCATTGCTTTAGTGTGGGAACTGGGCAAGTCTGCTTATCCATAACTGGGGTGAGAACATGTAAGATGGGGTGGATAAAAGCATTGAAACCCCAGCAGATGTTAGAGGTACATATAGCAATGTCAATGAATTTTTAAAATACTATTGAGTGAATAAGAGAAAAAACACCCCATGATGAATCCTCTACCATAATTCCACCTGGGCATATTAAAAATATAGTGCATGAAACAATTCATGAAACTGGAACATTAGATACATGTCATTACACATTTGTCAAAACCCATAGAACATACCACACAAAGAATGAAATTTAATGTAAACTTGAACTTTGGTTAATTATAATGTATTATACTGGTTCATCAATTGTAAAAAATGTACCACACAATTGCAAGATGTATAAATAGAGAAAATGTGTGCTTGGAGAGGAGGCAAGTGGGAACCTGCTATGTGATCTGATCATCTTTTCTATAAACTTAAAATTCCTCTAATAAAATAAAGCCCATTAATTTAAAAATTGATTTAAGGAGATATGCATATAGAAAGCAATACAAAAGTGCAAAAATACACACATATACACAAATTGAAGAGTATGTATGAAATATTTTTAAAGGATTGGCAAAACAAAAAGGAAATGGGGTGAAAGGGAATATATAATACAAGAAAGATCTTATGCAAACAAATGCCATTCAAATGCTGAAAACTAAAGTATCATTGACTTAAAGCTCTGCACCTAAATTCCATCCAAAAATTTTAAATATATATTTTTATGAATAATTTGAGCCATGTTGCTACCCAGAGATCCTGAACTCCTTGGTTCTCGGACAGGGACCTCCCGCTTCCCCCTCATTACTGCAGCTGCTAGTCATCTTATTAGAATATTGTCTATAAGTATTTCCCACAGTAGGGATAAGCCTGGAATTTGGAGGACATGGAATCTCTAGGACATTAAGGAACTTAGCTGGAGTGATGATACTCTGTGGAGTGAGGAAGATGCGTTTATGAACAAAAAACAGTCTTCTGATGACCTAAGCACCCCACCCAGAAACAGACATGGGTGTCACTGGCCTTCCATGCTTTATCCCTCACTTCACTCAGCATTTTCCTTCCTAACTGAACAGTTCTGGGTTTCTCCCACTCCTCTCCATCATTATGGCTGCATCTTCTCTCTCCTGGACCACAGCTGGCTCCTCCTATATCCCCGCCTCTGCTCTCACTCTGCTCTGGCTTCCAGAATTTTCTGAAACATACACAAGGTATGTAGTCATCAGACCCAAGGTTCAAATCTCAGCTCCCTCTGTGTGCCTTTGAAAAGGAACTTGACATCTCTGAGCCTCCTTACCCTAAGTGAAAATTATGGTTACACAGAGAACAGCCTTCAGTGAGTACGTGATAATTCGCATAAAGGGCTCAGGTTACCTAATAGATGTAGTTATCACTGACTTTGAGACTGTGTGCCTTCTTCTGAGTTGGCTTATTGTTATTCCGCACCAGATAGCACCCATTGGCCCCATTCTAAACTCACGGTCTCTGACCCCAGTGAAAAACTTGTGTGTGTTAGTTGCTCAGTCGTGTCTGACTCTTTGCGACCCCATGGACTGTAGTCCGCCAGGCTCCTCTGTCCATGGACTTCTCCAGGCAAGAATATTGGAGTAGGTTGCCATTTCCTTCTCCAGGGGATCTTCCCAAACCAGGGATTGAACCCTGGTCTCCTGCACTGCAGGCAGATTCTTCACCATCTGAGTCACCAGAAAAGTCCACCATTGGAGTACTTAGTATCTGCATCAACCATACAATGCAATTCCACCCAAAAGACTGATTCAAACTCCGCTTTCTCCTCCAGCCCCCAAATCATGGTTATAGTCGATCTTCCTACCTCCTGCTTGGTGAAACAGCTATGATTCCTGAGGCTGGGCTCTCCCAACTCCTCTGACAGGTGAACAGAATTCTATCTCTTCTCTGGTCTTACAGAGAACAGCTCACATATCACACACATCACAGGAATGCACCCAGCTCATGCCTGTCTCCCTCAGAGCTTCTCCCTCAAGTTCACAGGGGCCGCCAGCCCAGGACACAACAACAGAGACAAGATATGTCTACAGCAAGACTTCTCAGCCTCAGCTGCATTGATATTTGGTGATATTTGGGAGCAGATCATGCTTTGGCTGTCCTTTTGACTGCACAATATTCAGCAGCATCCCTGGCCTCAACCACCAGATACCAGTAGCATTCCCTCTCCACCGTAAGTGGTGACAATCAAAAATGCTCCAGATATATCCAAATATCCTCCGTAGGAGAGAATGGCTCTGGGTTAAGAACTACTGACCTAAAAGCTACAAAGGGCAGCGAGGCTAAATGAAAATCAGGGACCCAGAGTGGGCAAACTGAAAAGACCACCAGAAACATCCCCAAACTGAGATCCTCTTGTATTACCCATCTCTCCAGCACTGACCTCATCTTCAGGTTGAACAGCACTACCCACAATTGAATTTTCCTTCCCTCCTACCCATTCCGTACTGGTCTTCCTCTGCTTGAGTTGCCTCTTCCAAGAAACACCCAGCAAGGAAGGGTAGAAGAAGTTCTCCTGCTTGCTGCTGTCAGCGGCATCCACAGTCGGGTGTGGGGTCAGACCTAAGGCTTCCTGCATCTGATACAGTGTGCTTTATCCCTGCTGAAGGCTGCCAAGCAGGCTGTTCCCAAGAGCCTCGCCAAGAAACCAATCTGAATGGGCAGTCCTCAGGGTCTGAGGGGCTGGGAGGGACCTCAGGAGGCCTTCTGGGATCTGCAGTCTCTATCTCCTCCTTCAACTATCCACACACAACAGACTCCTTGCTGCCTCTCTCTGCCCAGGGAGGCTGCATCCCCTCCAGAGGGCTGGGGACCTCCCAGTATGGAGGGATGCAGGCCTGGATACGGATGCTCTCAATCTCTTGGCATCAAGGTAGGGTCAGACCAAAGTCAGGAGCTGGAGGAGCCCAGAGTGAGAGCCCAGGGCTGTGCACTAGGGTAAGGGCAATTGGAACGTATCCCAAAATGAGGGTAGTTTGGAGCTGAACCGTAGAGAGTGATTTCTCTTGGGTCGTGCATGTGCTCAGTTCTTCTAGCCAAACTGGAAAGCCTCCCCTCTCTTCTCCATCAAGTTGTCCCCTACCCCTGTTCTTTGGTGATGCAAGCCAGAAAATCTAACAATCACACATGCCTCCAGGTGCGCAGTGGTAAACAATCCACCTACTAATGCAGGAGGCGCAGAAGACATGAGTTCGATCACTGGGTCAGAAAGATCCCTTGAAGAAGGAAATAGCAACCCACTCCAGTATTCTTGTCCGGGAAATTTCATGGATAGAGGAGCCTGGAGGACTACAGTCCATGGAGTTGCAAAGAGTCGGATACGACTGGAGCGAAGGAGTGCGCGCGCGCATACACACACATACACACACACACTCACTCACACACTGTGATAAAATATAAATATGTGATCTTTGCTCCTTGTCCCTGATTCTTAACACTTAGTCCTGACACAGTTTGTGTCTCAGGAGTGATAAGAGTATCTTTTTTATGCTGACGAGATGACCGGTAGCTGGGGGCCCCCGAGTAGCTTCAGGAAGGGGGCTGCTTTCAGAAAAGACCGAGGTAGGATTAAAGTATTGGAACTTTCCACCCTACTCCCTAGACCTCCAGGGCTGGAGATTGAGTTAATCACCAATGGTCAATGATCTAGCCAGTCATAACTCTGGGATGAAAACTCCATTAAAAGCTCCTTAAAGAACAGAATGGGAGAGCTTCCAATTTGGTGAACACCTGGAGGTGCTAGTAGAGTGCATCCAGAGAGGGCATGAAAGTTCCTCACTTCTCCCATAAAGAAAGAAAGTGAAGTTGCTCAGTCATGTTGGACTCTTTGCAACCCTGCCAGGCTCCACCATCCTTGGGATTTTCCAGGCAAGAATACTGGAGTGGGTTGTCATTTCCTTCTCCAGGGGATCTTCCCAACCTAGGGATCGAACCCTGGTCTCCTGCATTGCTCTTTACCGTCTGAGCCACCAGAGAATCTCTCCCACTTGGCTGTTCCTGGGTTTATTGTGTGTATGTGTGTGGGTGCATGCACAGTCAGTCACATCCGATTCTTGGCAACACCTCTGTGTTGTTATCTTTGATTACATAACAGCTTCCGCATTGAACCACAAGAAACTGAGCTCGGAGACCACTCTGTTCTTGGTCATTACTGGTCATTTTCATATGAAACAAGCACTGGATAAACTTTTGTTGATTCTGTGGGTGTGTGCTCAGTCATGTCTGACTCTTTGCAACCCCACTGACTGTAGCCCACCAGGTTCCTCTGTCCATGGAATTTCCTAGGCAAGAATACTGGAGTAGGTTGCCATTTCCTGCCCCCCAGGGAGCTTCTCAACCCAGGGATCGAACCTACTTCTCTTGCATCTCTTGTATTGGCAGGTGGATTCTTTACCACTGTGCCACCTGGGATGTCCTTGGTGACTATATAAGGGCAAATGCTGTGAGGGCAAAGAGAGATAAGATCATCAAAGTGAGTTCATAGAAGAGGCACAATTTAACCTGGAGCACTTTGAAGGACAAAGAAGAGTTTCATAAGCAATGTTGTGATGGCATTCAAGGCAAAGGGAGCAGCCTGAGGAAAGGTGTGCTGAGCACAGATGGACCGGGATGAACTTGTCTCGAAAGACCTCATAGAATAATTTCTCTGAGGCCCAAAAAGAAGCCAGTAAGAGGCTCGGCAGGTAGCAGATTTAAGGCAGAGTTCAATACGGACTGAGGCAGTCCTGCCACCACTCTCACATGAGTTCTGTGTATGCCCATGCTGCCCTAGATCTAGATGTTTGGGGAAACACCACATGGTTCACTTGTGTACATTGGTGGAAAGTTTCCTCAGCTCAGTAGAAACCCAGAAAGAAGCTGAGGGAGAGCCAGTCATTCTGTCAACAAAAGATTGCTGAGTTCCATGAACTCACTCTGGTTCCATGAACTCTGATGCCTCTGGTACTCAAAGGCCAGAGGAGAAAGAGACCTAGATTTCAGGCTCAGAGATGGAGTAGACGTGGCCCAGGGGAGGGGCTCTGTTTCTTTTCACCGATCCACCTGTCCAAATGACCATTCTGCAGGAAGCTATTGTAGGGACCATGATGGAGCATCTGATGCAATTTTTGGATTCTTGAATGCTGTTTGCCCCCAGTGTTCACTTTTCTGTGAAAAGACAAAGGTATCCTGATGCAGAAACATTCCTTTCTTGGCTCCAGGATTACACACACACACACATATATATATTCCGCCCCCCCTCCCCAACAAAACTGGAAGCCTATCTCTTTAACACCTAGGATTCCAAAGCGAATCCTCCAATCACATCTCAGGAAAGTTAACCTCACTAGATTCACAGAATGAAGAGGAGGCATTCATCTTTAGTTCCCATAGTAAGTCTGTGCCACCCTGACCACTGCCAGGGCACCACCTCTGTATGCCCAGCCCATGGTTGGCTCGCTCTCTATGAGGGAGAGTCTTCTTAATTGTCTGCAACAGCCTGTGATTAGATTCTGGAACCAGCCTCGTGAAGTTGAACAAGTAACTTGTTTTTCTCTGAGCCTCAGTTTTCCCTTTGGTGAAAGACCAGTTTATGAGGACAGAAGGTCAAGCGCCCGCAGGATACATAGATAGTAGTGATTGGTCTGTCAACTCCAACACACACTTTGGGGAGGAGTGGTAACCTAAGACAGCCCCTTGCAGGAGCTGAGTGGTTTGACTGTAGACGCACACACCTGCATTTCAACCCAGATTCGGCTATGTGATCTTGGCACCTTATCAAATTTACCTAGCCTCAGTTTCCTCGGGTGGAGCATAGAGGTGAAAACATAACTACATCTCATAATTGTTGTGAGTATTCAATGAACTAATGTGCAAACAGTGCCTGACACAGAAAGCAGTCATGGAAGGGATTCTAAAAGTATGATCATAGAACACTGAATGCTAGGCTAAGAATTTTGGTGTATTTCATAGAGACATGTTTCTGGCCTTCAACATATATATTATGGACCAGACTCTGAAATCAATACAAGGGCCACAGAGATGGATTGTGTCTGATTCCTCTTCTGAAGGTACTCCAGTTTGTCAGAGAAGCAAGGCATGAGGATATAACTACAAGAAGAGGTATATGTATGTGGTGCTGGAAATTTTGTAACTGTGTCAAGCATACCAACATTCCTTTTACAGGCTACAGACATTCCCAGAAGGGAAAAAGAGAGAAGAAGGGGTCAAAAAAGTATCTGATGAAATTATGGCTGTTAACTTCCCAAAGCCAAAGAAAAAAGTGGAATCCCACACATAGAAAGCACAGAGAATTCCAAACAAGATGAATGCAAAGAGACCCACAATAAGACACGTCATAATGAAAATGGCAAATGTTAATGATACAGAGAGAATTCTAAAGGCAGCAAGAGAAAAACAAAGAGTCACATAAAAGGAACTCCTATAAGGCCATCAGCTTTTTTTCATTCTGAAGAAAATTTCCAGGACAGAAGTGAGCAGCATGATATATTTCAAGTGCTGAAAGGGAAAACTTTCAACCTAAGGTACTCTACCTGATCAGATTATTATTCAGAGTTGAAGGAAGATAAAGAACTTCTCATACAAGTGAGAGTAAAAGAGCTCACCAATACTAAACTTGCCCTACTAGAAGTGTTAAATGGTCTTTCTTGAGTGTGAAATAAAAGATTACAAGAAGAAGTAAGGATCTATAGGGAAACAATCCCACTACTAAAGGCAAATATATAGTAAACGCTGTGGATCAACCAACTAAAAAAAGACTAACTACAAATGGATCAAAGACTTAAATGTAAAAGCTAAAACTATTAAATTTTTAGAAGATAAAATGATGGTGAGTCTCAGGGACATTGGATTAAGCAATAGTTTCTTAGATATGAGGGCTTCCCAGGTGGCAAAGTAGTGAAGAATCCATCTGCCAATGCAAGAGATGCAAGAGATGTGGGTTCAGGTCCCTGGGTCAGGAAGATCCTCTAGAGAAGGAAATGGAAACCCACTCCAGTATTCTTCCCTAGGAAATATCATGGACAGAAAAGCCTGGTGGGCTACAGATCTTGGGGTCACAAAGAGCTGGACACAATGGATCACACATGTTTTAGATATGATATTAAAAACATAAGCAACAAAAGAAAACAATACATAAGTCGAATGTTGTCAGAATTTAAATCTTTTGTACTGCAAAGAATATCAACAAGGGAGTGAGAAAAAATCTCATCGAATGTGAGAAAATATTTGAAAATTACATACCTGATAACCTTATCACTAGAAAATATAAAAAAATTATTAAAACTCAACAACAAAAAGGGCAACCCAATTTTTTAAATGGGCAAACTGTAGCAGGCACTAGTTAGCAGTGGCCTACAAGCATGTGATAAGATGCTCAACATCTTTACTCATTGGAGAAATGCAAATCAAAACCATGTGACACCATTTGTTCCATACTAAAATAGCTATCATCAACAAGACTGATAACAAGTGTTGACAAGGATGTGGAGAAATTGAACCCTACTACATTGCTGGTGGAAACTTAAAATGGTTCAGCCACTTTGGAAGTTTCTAAAAAAATTTCTAAAAAATTTGGAAGTTTCTAAAAAAAGTTTCTAAATACAGGAAATAGATAGGGAAACAGTGGAAACAGTGTCAGACTTTATTTTTTGGGGCTCCAAAATCACTGCAGATAGTGATTGCAGCCATGAAATTAAAAGACGCTTACTCCTTGGAAGGAAAATTATGACCAACCTAGATAGCATATTAAAAAGCAGAGACATTACTTTGCCAACAAAGGTCCGTCTAGTCAAGGCTATGGTTTTTCCAGTGGTCATGTATGGATGTGAGAGTTGGACTGTGAAGAAAGCTGAGCCCTGAAAAATTGATGCTTTTGAACTGTGGTGTTGGAGAAGACTCTTGAGAGTCCCTTGGACTGCAAGGAGATCCAAGAGGTCCATCCTAAAGCAGATCAGTCCTGGGTGTTCATTGGAAGGACTGATGCTGAAGCTGAAACTCCAATACTTTGGCCACCTCATGTGAAGAGGTGACTCATTGGAAAAGACCCTGATGCTGGGAGGGACTGGGGGCAGGAGGAGAAGGGGATGACAGGGAATGAGATGGCTGGATGGCATCACCGACTCAATGGACATGTGTTTGAGTAAACTCCAGGAGTTTGTGATGGACAGGGAGGCCTGGCGTGCTGCGATTCATGGGGTCCCAAAGAGTCGGACACGACTGAGCAACTGAACTGAACTGAACTGAAATATAGTGTTACAATTTGACCCAGAAACTCCATTCCTTCATACATACAACACAAAAATGTAACATATATTCAAGAAAAAATCTTGTATGCAAATGTTTTTAGCAGCATTACTAAAAATACTAAAGGGCAGAAACACTGAAATGTTCATCAAATGATGAATACATGGATAGGTAAAATGCAATCTATTTGTACAGTGGAATACTATTTAGCAATATAAAGAAATCAAGTTCTGATACATTCTACAATATTAAATAAATTTATGCAGGTCAGGAAGCAACAGTTAGAACTGGACGTGGAACAACAGACTGGTTCCAAATAGGAAAAGGAGTACATCAAGTCTGTATATTGTCACCCTGCTTATTTAACTTATATGCACAGTACATCATGAGAAATGCTGGGCTGGAGGAAACACAGGCTAGAATCAAGATTGCCTGGAGAAATATCAATAACCTCAGATAGGCAGATGCTACCACCCTTATGGCAGAAAATGAAGAACTGAAGAGCCTCTTGATGAAAGTGAAAGAGGAGAGTGAAAAAGTTGGCTTAAAACTCAACATTCAGAAAACTGAGATCATGGCATCTGGTCCCATCACTTTACGGCAAATAGATGGGAAAACAGTGGAAACAGGGGCTGTCTTTATTTTGGGGGGCTCCAAAATCACTGCAGATGGTGATTTTAATTGATTGTGGTGACCACTGTTTAACTATGCATATAAGAAGACCAATTGAATAGTAGTGGTGAGAGTGGGCACCCTTGTCTTGTTCCTGATTTCAGGGGAAATGCTTTCAATTTTTCACCATTGAGGGTGATGCTTGCTGTGGGTTTGTCATATATAGCTTTTATTATGTTGAGGTATGTTCCTTCTATTCCTGCTTTTTGGAGAGTTTTAATCATAAATGAATGTTGAATTTTGTCAAAGGCTTTCTCTGCATCTATTGAGATAATCATATGGTTTTTATCTTTCAAT
Source organism: Cervus elaphus (assembly GCF_910594005.1). Lineage (NCBI taxonomy): Eukaryota > Metazoa > Chordata > Mammalia > Artiodactyla > Cervidae > Cervus > Cervus elaphus. Next base: position 11,052,266 of record NC_057823.1, read on the forward strand.
TTATTAATGTGGTGTATTACATTGATTGATTTGCGGATATTAAAGAATCCTTGCATCCCTGGGATAAAGCCCACTTGGTCATGGTGTATGATTTTTTTAATATGTTGTTGGATTCTGTTTGCTAGAATTTTGTTAAGGATTTTTGCATCTATGTTCATCAGTGATATTGGCCTGTAGTTTTCTTTTTCTGTGACATCTTTGTCTGGTTTTGGAATTAGGGTGATGGTGGCCTCATAGAATGAGTTTGGAAGCTTACCTTCATCTGCAATTTTCTGGAAGAGTTTGAGTAAGATAGGTGTTAGCTCTTCTCTAAATTTTTGGTGGAATTCAGCTGTGAAGCCATCTGGTCCTGGGCTTTTGTTTGCTGGAAGATTTTTGATTACAGTTTCAATTTCCTTGCTTGCGATGGGTCTGTTAAGATCTTCTATTTCTTCCTGGTTCAGTTTTGGAAAGTTTTGGCCACAGCAATCAGAGCAGAAAAAGAAGTAAAAGGAATCCAGATAGGAAAAGAAGAAGTGAAACTCTCACTGTTTGCAGATGACATGATCCTCTACATAGAAAACCCTAAAGACTCTACCAGAAAATTACTAGAGCTAATCAATGAATATAGTAAAGTTGCAGGATATAAAATTAACACACAGAAATCCCTTGCATTCCTATATACTAACAATGAAAAAACAGAAAGAGAAATTAAGGAAACAATACCATTCACCATTGCAACAAAAAGAATAAAATACTTAGGAGTATATCTACCTAAAGAAACAAAAGACCTATACATAGAAAACTATAAAACACTGATGAAAGAAATCAAAGAGGACACAAACAGATGGAGAAACATACCGTGTTCATGGATTGGAAGAATCAATATTGTCAAAATGGCTATTCTACCCAAAGCAATCTGTAGATTCAATGCAATCCCTATCAAGCTACCAACGGTATTTTTCACAGAACTAGACCAAAGAATTTCACAATTTGTGTGGAAATACAAAAAACCTCGAATAGCCAAAGTAATCTTGAGAAAGAAGAATGGAACTGGAGGAATCAACCTGCCTGACTTCAGACTCTACTACAAAGCCACAGTCATCAAGACAGTATGGTACTGGCACAAAGACAGAAATATAGATCAATGGAACAGAATAGAAAGCCCAGAGATAAATCCACAAACCTATGGCCACCTTATCTTTGACAAAGGAGGCAAGGATATACAATGGAAAAAAGACAACCTCTTTAACAAGTGGTGCTGGGAAAACTGGTCAACCACTTGTAAAAGAATGAAACTAGAACACTTTCTAACACCATACACAAAAATAAAATCAAAATGGATTAAAGATCTAAATGTAAGACCAGAAACTATAAAACTCCTAGAGGAGAACATAGGCAAAACACTCTCCGACATAAATCACAGCAAGATCCTCTATGACCCACCTCCCAGAATATTGGAAATAAAAGCAAAACTAAACAAATGGGACCTAATGAAACTTAAAAGCTTTTGCACTACAAAGGAAACTATAAGCAAGGTGAAAAGACAGCCCTCAGATTGGGAGAAAATAATAGCAAACAAAGCAACAGACAAAGGATTAATCTCAAAAATATACAAGCAACTCCTGCAGCTCAATTCCAGAAAAATAAATGACCCAAACAAAAAATGGGCCAAAGAACTAAACAGACATTTCTCCAAAGAAGACATACAGATGGCTAACAAACACATGAAAAGATGCTCAACATCACTCATTTTCAGAGAAATGCAAATCAAAATCACAATGAGGTACCATTACACGCCAGTCAGAATGGCTGCTATCCAAAAGTCTACAAGCAATAAATGCTGCAGAGGGTGTGGAGAAAAGGGAGCCCTCTTACACTGCTGGTGGGAATGCAAACTAGTACAGCTGCTATGGAGAACAGTGTGGAGATTTCTTAAAAAACTGGAAATAGAACTGCCATATGACCCAGCAATCCCACTTCTGGGCATACACACTGAGGAAACCAGATCTGAAAGAGACACATGCACCCCAATGTTCATTGCAGCACTGTTTATAATAGCCAGGACATGGAAGCAACCTAGATGCCCATCAGCAGATGAATGGATAAGGAAGCTGTGGTACATATACACCATGGAATATTACTCAGCCATTAAAAAGAATTCATTTGAACCAGTCCTAATGAGATGGATGAAACTGGAGCCCCTTATACAGAGTGAAGTAAGCCAGAAAGATAAAGAACATTACAGCATACTAACACATATATATGGAATTTAGAAAGATGGTAACGATGACCCTATATGCAAAACAGAAAAAGAGACACAGAAATACAGAACAGACTTTTGAACTCTGTGGGAGAATGTGAGGGTGGGATATTTCAAAAGAACAGCATGTATACTATCTATGGTGAAACAGATCCCCAGCCCAGGTGGGATGCATGAGACAAGTGCTCGGGCCTGGTGCACTGGGAAGACCCAGAGGAATCGGGTGGAGAGGGAGGTGGGAGGGGGGATCGGGGTGGGGAATACGTGTAAATCTATGGCTGATTCATATCAATGTATGACAAAACCCACTGAAATGTTGTGAAGTAATTAGCCTCCAACTAATAAAACAAAAAAAAAAAAAAGAAAATCCTGTGGTGCGCAATGTACTTCAGTTCAGTTCAGTCACTCAGTCGTGTCTGACTCTTTGCAACCCCAAGAATCGCAGCACGCCAGGCCTCCCTGTCCATCACCTATTCCCGGAGTTTACTCAAACTCATGTTGAAGAAGGACTTCATAGGGCCTGGACTCCATCTCAGGCCTGTTCATGCTGACCACGCTCGGCCGCCTCTCCAGTGAACTCTGAACTCTGTGTTTAGTGCCTATGGAAATGACGACAGAAGGATAAGACCCCCTCCGGACAGGTGAACCTTGAAGATCATATCCAGGTTACTCCTTGCCTAAGAGAACACATACACTGATCAGCCCTTTCTCCAGACAGGCCATAAATTTTCTGTACCTATTGGAGTGTAACCTTGGGCTTATTGATTATTGGCTAATTGTTTAACTGTCTAAGCACATAGCACATGAATGATGGGGTTATTGTGATTGTATTTACCCTTCCTTTGTTTTGTAAGTCTCAAGGAATTTGGGGTGGTGAGTTCAGACACATATACATGGGGTATGAAAGATTTTCACAAATGCTGGTCAGGGTCCTTGGCTAAGAGGAGACTCTGCCTTGGGCCTGCCGCTGTAATAAACTGCACTCCACTAAAAAAAAAAAAAAAAAAAAGAAGACCAATTGACTTGTGTACTTTAAATGGTTGAATTATATAGTACATAAATTATATCTCAATAAAACTATTTGATTAAAAATAAAACCAATATCAGACACACAGATCAAGGGAGGAAAAAGAAGCTAATATTTATTGAGCACTTACTATGTGATGAGTGCTGTCTCTCTTTCTCTCTCACACACACACACACACACACACACACACACACACACACACACCTTAATCATACAAGGTAGTCATTATTAACCCCAACGTACTGATGGTCATCCTGCCATATCCTGACCACCTCCACAGTGGCCACTCAGATGCTGGAGGGATAGAGTTTGCTGAGGAAGGTCTTCTTTATGGCAATCTTCAGCTCCTTGTTCCTGAGACTGAAGATGATCGGACTGAGGAAGGGAGTAAGGACTGTGTAGGTGATGGCCATCAGACTATTGCCTTCCTCAGAGTAGAGACCCTTGGGCTTGAGGTAGATGACAGATGCAAAGCCATAGTGCACAACGACCACAATAAGATGAGATGCACACGTGGAGAAGGCTTTGTGCCGGCCCTCGGCTGAAGGGATCCTCAAGATGGCAGCCACGATGAAGGTGTAAGAGAGGAGAATGAGGAGAAAGCAACCCAGCAGAGCCGTGATACACACAATGCCCACCCCCAGGGCTACTCCTGGTACATTATTTCCACAGGCTAACTTCAGTAGTGGAGGCACATGACATAAGAAATGGTGAACCTCATTGAGACCACAGAAGGTGAGGTGGAAAATGGCAGATGTCACCACTAGTCCAACAACTAAGCCACCAGCCCAGGACCAGGTCACCAGGCAGGTGCAGCCTCGGAGGCCCATGAGCACGTTGTAGCGCAGGGGGTGGCAGATGGCCACGTAGCGGTCATAGCCCATGACGGTGAGCAGGAAGGAGTGGGTGAAGCCAAATGTGAAGGAGAAGAACATCTGGCTGGCACAGGCCATGAAGGAGATGGAACGGTTGGTGGAGAGCAGGTCGGCCAGCATGCGCGGGATGATGGCGAAGGTGTAGAGGATCTCGGAGATGGAGAGGGCACACAGGAAGAGGTACATGGGGGTGTGGAGGCTGCACTCGCTCCAGACGGTGGCCATGATGAGCAGGTTCCCCAGCAGCGTGAACAGGTACATCAGCAGGAAGAGCAGGAAGAAGACAGGCAGGAGATGCCGAGGAAAGGTGGAGAAGCCGATGAGGATGAATTCAGACACGGAGGTGTAGTTTAGCCCCAACATGGCAGCATACCTGCTTGAAGAGAAAGTGAAGACCCAGTGGGAAGGAATTAATGAGCCTTACCTGGAAGGACTTCCTGGAGAGGCTCCTTCACCTCTCCAAGCCATGGTTATTCCATCTGCAAAATGGTGTTCATAATAATGGATTGAGGTTTAAATAAGATCATGCATCTTAAGTGCGGTAGCACACATACTGACACATAGCAAGAACTCAATAAAACATAATATGGATAATAACAAGTATTACGACTACTATTATTACTATTATTTACTCCATGCAGGACAGCCCTTCCCCTAACCAGTCTTTTCTGAAGCTTTTCTGTCTTTGAGCTCGCTGGTCGCTCTGTACTTCTCCCCATCTCCATGAGACCAACTCCCTCCTGAACTTTAAGATCAATCGACTCCTTAGAAGTCAACTCTCCCCTACCACATGGAAAGGACTTAGGTTCTGTTTTTATTTCTCAGCACCACTCTTTGCAGCTCACTGGGAAATGAAGTAATACTCCTTCTTCCACAGGGCTACTTTTGGGCTTCAATGAGGTGATGCACCTTAAACTCAGCTACTACTGTTGTTGTGTGGTCTGACTTGCGTAAGTTCCTCACAAGGATGTGATGCTGACTGGCATCACCATAGAGTCCTGTTCTCTGATCCCAGCTGGGCCCTCTATCTCTGGTCACTTCCCAGTGCTAGTCTCTGAAGCTCCTCACCTCTCTTCAACCCTTATGGCACTCTCCTATCAACAACTTGCTTGTTGTTGAAGCAAAAATGATGCTTCATGGAGAAGCCAAGATGCTCAGTGGTGGGTTCTCTCATCTCCCTCCCTGGCTGGCAGCAGATTCATATCTGTCCCAGCTCCCCGTGAGGTCAGCTCTCCTTCCAGGCATCTGCTCCACCAGGTGCCTTTTCTCTCTCCCTCTGGTTTTCTCTCTCTCTCTCTCATCTGTCACAAAAGAATCTGATGCAAAATATAGCAATTTTTAAAGATGCAAAATCAGTCAACAGATGAATGAGTAATGAAAATATGGTATACCATTCAGCACACGAAAAAACAAACTACTGATACATGCTACAACATGCATGAACCTCAAAGACATTATCCTAACTGGAGGGAGCCTGCCACAAAGGCTCCATTTATTTGAAATACTGTGGATAGGCAAACCTATCAAAATAGGAAGCAGATTAGTGATTGCCAGGAAATGGGAATAGGCTGGAATGGGGAATGGCTGTTAATGGGTTCAAGATTTGCTTTAAGGTTGGTAAAATGTCTTGGACCCAAATGGAGGTGATAGTTCCACAATATTGTGAATGTCCTAAATGCCACTGAACTGTGCTGTTTAAAATGGCAAGGCTGTGAATAAGTTGGAGTACTTGTGAACTGTTGTTCACAAGGGATTGTAAACAGCTCTGGATTTAAAACCATCTGGATATTCCTCAGAATATTAAAAATAGAACTACCATATCATCTAGTAATACTACTTCTGGATATGTCTGTAAAAGCATTGAGAGTAGGATCTCAGGAAGATATTTGCACACCCCTGTTCATAGCAGCACTTGTCAAAACAGCCACGAGCTGGAAGCAACCCAAATGCCCATCACCGGATGAATGGTAAACAAAGTGTAGTCTACCCATATAACATCATGTCATTCAAGTTTAAAAGGAAGTTAATCCTGTGTCATGCTGCAACATGAATGAACCTCAGGAACATTATGCTAAGTGGGGTCAGCCAGTCCTCCCAAAAGGAGAGATCTTTCATGATTCCATTTTTTGAAGTATCTAAAGTAGTCAAATTCATGGAAATGGAAAGTACAATGAGTTTGGCCAAGGCCCGGGGGGAAGGGGAGTTGGAGAGTTACTGGTTAATGGCTACAGAGTTTCCCTTTTGCAAAATGAAAAGAGTTTTGGAGATCTATATACAGCATTATAAATAGGCTTAACACTACCCAAAAAAGTCATGTTTGACTCTTTGTGACCCATAGACTGTAGCCCTCCAGGCTCCTCTTATCCATAGAATTCTCTAAGCAAGAATACTGGAGCAGGTTGCCATGCTCTCCCGGGAATCCTCCCAGGATTGTGCCCTGGTCTTCTGCATTGAAAGCAGATTCTTTACCATCTGAAAGACCAGGGAAGCCCAGCACTACCAAACTACTTATCTAAAAATGGTTCAGATAATAAATTTTATGTTATATGCTTTACACACAGAAAAGGCAGTGCTACAACATGGATGAAACTTGAAAACGGTATGCTATATGAAAAAAGGCAGATGCAAAAGAATGCTTGATTCCATTAACATGAAATACCTGAAATAAGCAAATCTATAGAGACAAAGAGCAGATTAATGGTTGCCAGGGGCTAAGGCCAGCGAAGATATGGAGTCTGGCTGCTAATGAGAGCAAGGTTTCCTTTTGGGATGATGAAAATATTTTGCAACTAGATGCAGATAATAGCTGCACATTGTGAATGTACTAAATGCCACTGAAATGTACACTTTGAAATGATTAATTCTATAGTATGTGAATTTTACTTCAGTTTTTCAAAAAGCAAAATGACCCCTTCATTCAGCCCTCTTAAACCTCTGCACTCTTTCCCCTGGTTCACAGCCCAGCCGGTCCCCAGAAATGGAGAGGGAGTGTCTCCGAGTGTCCAGGGCCAGCCGTGAGCCAAAGAAGAGAGAACACAACTTCTCTGGTTCAGCCTCCCTGCTCCTGCTGTGGGCAGCCTTTGACCTTGACCCAAGCAGAAGGGGAGGCACTTTAGGACAGCTCTTCTGAGGGGTTGGCACCTTCCTATTCCTACAGACTGAGACCCAGGTACCCCTTGTGTCTCTCACACACACCTACACATGGGTGTCCCTACATCTCCACATTCCTGCATTTCACCACCATCTCCCCGCCACACACAATATTTTATGTTCTTACTTCCACCAGATACGCATGTGGCAGTCCGCGGCAGTCAGACCTGTGCACTCACACAGATGCAGAGACCCCACCTTTGAGGCTGGATGCACACCTGCCGAGTCCTGGCCTCCAGCACAGCTGGAAGTGCACCCAGACCTATATACTGTCACAGCACGATACTACAGAAACTCGAAGAAGGTGTCTGCTGCCTGTGCTGCTGTCTGGCAACTTTCACTCTGTGCTCTGACTGACAACTACATTGTGCACACATGTGTGCATGAGTGTGTGTGCCCACTGGAGCCTGGGTGCAGGATTCAGGAGTAAGAAGCTTTTGCTCAGGCACTGCTTGCTCTAAACTTCATTCCATTGGGTTTCTGATCTGCATTCCACACCCAACACTCCTATTATCCATGGCCAGTCCCCCTATCTCATGCTTGCATCACATTCTCCAGGAAAACATCCAGGACTCACCCTCCCCTCTCTTGGCAGTCACCAGAAGCACTCTAAAAAGGTAGCAGAGAGGGCCCTGGGCCCCCTCACTCACACAGGGAGCTCGGAAGGGAGTGGGTGGGGTGGGAGGCTGCTCCCTCACTTTATCCCTTTTTTCTCCAGAGGCACATTCCAAAGGCATCCCAGGGGAACCTGGTGCCAGAGGCAGGGGGGGCTCCCTCAGGGCCCAGAGTCAGGTGGGAGGGGGCCTTGGGGGGACTTCTGGGCACACCAGGCTCCCCTGGGATCAACCCACAGAGGTATATGCAACCTGAAAACCTTCCCTGACAGCCGTCTGTACTCTGCTGGGAGCAGGGCTATTCTGTAGCACCAAAGGGAATATTAGGTTGGGAGATGGAGGTGACAAGACAGCCCCTAACTAGACCAAGGAAGGAATAGAGAAGTAGGTGCCCCTTCCCTAATCTCTCAACCCCAGGGGCTCCTTCCCTTCCTGGGAGGGTCCACTGTGGGCCTTGCCGCTCAAAAGGCTAAGACCATCCACACCCCATAAAAGGTACCTCTGGGCCATACCAGAAGACATCACAAGGTTCCCAGACCAGACCTGCCTCCACTTTGGTCAGGAAACCCTGGCTCCCAGCTACAGGGAGTGTCCTAGCAGAGAGGCTGATGGTCTGACCTCTGTGGGAAGGAGAGGGACCAGGTCGGGATGGAATCTCTAAAGCATGAACCTGCTCTGGACCCAGGCCCTTGAAACTGAAGGACTAGAGAGGGAAGGAGGAGACTGTCAGGCTCTGACAGCCACGAACAGCTGGGCTTCCAGGTTGTTGGGCTAAAATGCAACTCCGTGTCTGCTCTCTTCCCATTTTCCACATTTTCGTCTCCAAGACCCCAGCCTGGTTGGTGCAAGCACATAGAACCTGGAAGACAGGTATTAGAGTAACCCTGTAACTAATAACCCTGCATTAGTGTTTTAGGGCTGATAAAGCAATTTACCACAGAATGGGTGGACTTAAAGCAACAGAAATTTATTCTCTCATGGTACTGGAGGGCCAGAGTCAAAATCAAGATTTGGTACAGAGCCCATATTTGATCTCCCTAAGCCATACAGCAAATTCCCATTGAGTATCTGTTTTATATATGGGAGGGGGTGGAAGGTGGGAGGGAGGTAAAAGAGGGAGGGGACACATGTATACCTGTGGCTGACTCATGTTGATGTATGGCAGAGGCCAACACGATATTGTGAAGCAATCTTCCTTCAATGAAAGATAAATAACTTTTAGGGGAAAAAAGCATAAAGAATGAAAAAAAGAAGAATTGGTTCTTCTGGAAGCTCTGAAGGAGAATCTGTTCTATGCCTCACTCCTGGTGGGCTGCTGGTAACCCTTGACTGCATCGCTGCAGTCTCTGGCTACTTCTTCACATGGATTTCTCCTTGTGTCTCTGTATATCTCCTCCTATTTTAAGGAGAGAAGTCATTAGGGTCCACCCAAAACCAAGGATGAGTTCATTTTGAGATCCTTAACTAATTACAACTGAGAAGACCCTATTTCCAAAAGAAGTCTAATTCTGAGGTCCCAAGTGGACTTGAACTTCTGAAGGACACTATTTTAACTCACTATTCCATCCTTCTTGTTACAGTTTTCTGCCTCAGCTCTCACGTCTACATCCACTGCATACAGAACAGCAGAGGGATCCTGCTAAACAAGCTGATTACTTCCTTCTCCTGCTTAAAGCCAGCCATGGCTCCCTAGTGCCCAGATACTTCATTGTGTCCTACAGGGCCCTGTGCAATCTGATTCTTGTTAGCATCTCCAATCTCCAATCTCAGCTCCCATCCCCTCCTCCAATGCAACACTCTGTGAAATGGAATATCTCCTGTCATATCAATAAACGAGGATAACAGCCATCAGCAGTTTTGGGCCTCCAAATGTGAATGAGGGCTCCCAAAAGGGACAAAACACCTGTTATCCAGCAGATGCTGGCGGGTGGAGAGGGGGGATTTGAGAAATCAAAAAGACAGGATGCTGGCCCCAGATAGCTGAGATGAATATGTAAGAAATGACTTCAATAATCCCAGACTCTTGCATCTTTCCATATGTAGAAGAGTGCTAAATTCTTTAACTAGATATCTGGTTTTCCTTACTTAACAATAATCTTTGATGTTCAGACTGCCTGCCCGCTTTGTTGTAAACTTGTATGTAGCCTGACTCCCTCTCTTGCCTCTTCAGAGCAGTTTCTCAGGGCTACTGAGATGCTGTCTTTTGGCCTCAGAGTCCTAAATATTGTCACTGAATAAAACACTCTCTATTTTCAGGTTGTGATTGATTTTTAAGTCTACCACTCCCATTTTATATCTCCAGCCTAAAATAAGACAGGAGCATTTTCTGACTCCTATCTTCCCCTGGAGCACCATATCAAAGTTATCATCACTGCCAGGTTATGAGTCAGGGTCTCCCACGAGACTCTGAATTCCGAAGGGCAAGAGTGGTGCCTTACTGATTTCCATGCTGTGTTCCCAGCACATAGTGAACAGTCAATAAATATTGAAGAAAATAGTGAATAGAGGAACTTGCACGGTGCCCTTGAGACTATCATGCAGGCAGGGGAGTGAGGAGGTGGCATCTGAACTGAACTCTGAAGGATGAACAAGAGTCCTTGGGTACGTGGTGTCAGAGAGGGAATTCCAGACAGGGGAACCAGGTTGAGCAAAGGCATGGAGAAGAGTCCAGAGTAGGGTTAGGATAGTTTGGGAATTCAAACTGGGGTTGAATTATGAAGAGTCTAGATAGCACCTTAGAACCACCCCTCTATCCCTCAGAGTGTGAGTGGGCTAGAAGAAGAGGCCAGGAAGAGGGGCTGGGGCAGCCAGATGGCACAGGCAAATGCCAGCCTGAAATGAGGGTCTAGCCAAGACTGTCTACTGAGTTCCATCCTCTTGGGACAGCAGAAGACCTAGAATTTAAGGAATTTCTTGGCACAGTCCACTTCTAGAAAGTGAGAGGGACAGAATGAAGGGACAATATATGTGATTAAATAGTTAACCCCACTAGGAAATTAAGGGCTTCCCTGGTGCCTCAGATGGTCAAGCACCTGCCTGCAATGTGGGAGACCCGGGTTCAATCTGTGGGTTGGGAAGGTCCCCTGGAGAAGGAAATGGCAACCCACTCCAGTATTCTTGCCTGGAAAACCCCATGGATAGAGGAGCCTGGAGGGCTACAGCCCATGAGCTCACAAAGAATAGGACACAACTGAGTGACTAACACAACAAGGGGGATTATGAGTAGAAAAACATGGGAAAATTCTGTAAGTGATTATTCAAGAAAGCAGGCTTGTTTAGCAACAGAAGCATGGTACATGCCCTGAAACAATAAAACAATGATGGCATGAAACCCACAGTGAGCTCAATAAGTTAATGACCCCCAAAACAGGCTCTGTGCACTCAAAAAAAACACCATTTATGGGAAGGTGACCTTTTCAAAATGAAAATCCCTCATTGTACTGAGACCAGAAAATATTTTTCCAAAGTGTGGTGACATTCCTGACCTGACCACGTAGGGAGGGACAAGTAAACTTCCCTGCCCTATGTAGGGTAGGAACCAATGATGGAGACATGATGTCTACTCAAGAAAGACAAAAGAAAGTCTTCTTCCCCGCCACACTTTTCCTTTGATTATAAAGCTGTAGCCCACTAATTTCTCGGGGCACACAGCATTTATTGTCAGCCCGCTTGTAAGTCTCACAAGCATCCTATTCTAATAAATCATGTCTTATATCACTTTGCTTTTGCTGAATTCTTCTCTGCACTGAGATGTAAAGAGCTGTGGTATTAGAGTTCTTCGGAGCCCCCCTGAAATGATACCAATCAACTTCAAAAGCACATCAGGGGGACAAGTGTTGAGCCAAGAAGCGGAGTCAAGACGTAGGCAAAAGATCTAAACAGCTGCTTCCGCATGGCCAGAGGTCAGGAAATGGGGCTGGAGTCACAGAATGCAGTCAGTACTAAGCCTAGAAGCAGAATACAGGAAACCAAGGTCACAATTAAGCTGTATCTTAGTGTCTTCACTGGAGGCAGTGCTGTGACCAGGACACATGTCTTAGATGCTCTGGGCCTCATCTTCTCTTTTGTAAAATGGGGCCAAATTATACAATGCATGTAAGGGGATTGGCACAGGGTAGGTGGGTGGTGGGGGCAAAATGCCCCCCATCTACCTCCATTTCAAGTTTTTGTTGTGTGTGTGAACTGTGGATCCTGTTCTTTCATTTGCACCACAAATATTTGTTGAGCAATGACTATGTTCCTTAACAGCGTGTGGCCACTAGAGAAACAATGACAAGAAGCCAAGTTCCCTTTGAACCACCGCCTTGTAGCTTTGCTCAGATGTTCTCCCAGGCAGGACCCGTGCATCTCTTGATCTCTCCACTGGGTTTGTCCCAGGGTGTGACCAGTAAATATTGATAGTGACCCAAGTTATTTCATTCCCCAAACATTCCTCACCCCCTGCTCTGTGCCAGTCCTATGCTCAGGGCAACCCATGAGAATATGGGTCAGGTTCATCACCCTCAAGAAGAATGTTCTCCATCCACTTTCCTCCACTGTACCAAGCCCATGAGTTAATGGATGTGCTGCTGGTTTCCCATGTGTATTCAACCTGATCCCTAATATAGAAATCTGACAGATACCCTTTCATGTTTATGCTACCGAGTCCAAGCTCGGTTTGCCCATGACTCAATGAATCTGAGAGATAAGGGGTTGAGGCAAGGAATACGACTTTATTCAGGAAACTCAGCAGACCAAGAAGACAGCAAACCAATGTCTCAAAATAACCATCTTATGGGGCCTGGATGTCAATTTCTTTTACAGAAAAAAGATGGGGGAAAGTGAGGAAATAAAGTAAAAATGCCATTAATCTTGTAAATATCTCCTAGAATGGCAAGCTTCAGGCAGGGGATTTTTATTTCTTCCTGCCATCCACCAGAGGACAGGGTTATGAGATAAAGCACTGTAACTTAACAGTCTGGCAGAGGGGCAGGATTCTCTGAGGCAGGTCATTTTGTGTGATTATAATAACAAACGCAACCAAAAGCAAGTCAAAGAAACATTTCCAACCGGGAGTCAGGATTGGGCCTTCCCTGCAACATGTATAACAACTTGGTTACCAGTGGCTTTGTCTGGGGGGATCTTTTTATCTTGAGAGTCACATCTGTATTGGGTTCATGTTGCAATATCTATATGACTCAGGCACTTGCCTGTGTCCATCCTTCTTCCAGAGTCTCTTAGAAATGGAATCTGAGTCCCACTGACTTTTTATGTCTAGCACATGCTAGGTATACCATAAATATTTGCAGGACAAAATTCCCACCAAGGATTGGGCCATTAAGTGGAGTTGAACTCTTCTTCAATTTCTAGGTGATTGGCTTGCTCAGGAGGTGTCCTCTTTTCTGAGGCTGTGCTGTGGTAAATAGAAGAAGAATACTTGATTCTTCTTCTTGAATACTTGAATCAAATACTTGATTTGTTCTTTAACAACTAGGAGAAGTCAGAGCCAGCCACCCTTGCAGGATAGTTTGATAAGCATGACCAGCCTCAGTACCTAAAGACTGTGCATGAGATAACTCTTATCTCCAGCTCAGAGGAAGCCAGGCTCCAACACCCATGTGTTCAACAGATGTGTATGGAGCATCTGAGCCCATCTCTGGGGAGACCACAGTGACCAGGACAGGGATACCTGCTCTCACGGACCTTACAGGGTAAAGAAGAAATAGATGGTGAGTAACTGACAAAAGAAGTTACAAGTGGGAGGAAGAGAAAGCCATGAAAGAGTGCCATGAAAGCTCAATGACTGAATTCGTAGAGAATGTTGCAGACTAGGGGGGGACCTCATGGAGAAGGTAGCATTTCAATAAGACTTTCTGCTCAAAAGGGAGAGGAAAAGGGGCACTAGACAAAAGGAACAGCATGTGCAAAGGACCCAAAGTGGGAAGACAATTGCCTATTTGGGGAACAGAGGAAGGCCAATATGACAGGGCACTTGGGCAGCAAGGAGTGGCTGTGGCTCATAGAGACTACCGGCAGGGGTCGAATAATAGTGTTGCAGGGAAAAGCCAGTTCTGACTCCATGTTGGAAATGTTTCTTTGACCTGATTTTTGTTGCTTTTGTTATTATAATTATACACAATGGCCTGCCTCAAAGAGCCCTGACCCTCTGCCTTAAACTAAAGTTCTTTTGTTCAGAACTCTGTCCACCTGTGGATGGAAGGATGGAAGAAATTAACACATCCCTTTGCCTGAGACTTGCCATTCTAGGAGATATTTGCAAGATTAATGGTCTTTTTACTTTGTTTCCTCACCTCCCCACATCTCTGATCCATTAAACAACCTGACATCCAGACTCCATAAGATGGTTATTTTGAGACATTGGTCTGCCATCTTCTGGGTCTGCTATTTTCCAAATAAAGCTCTATTCCTTGTCTCAACACCTCATCTCTGATTCACTGGTCTGTCATGTGACAAGCAGAGTGAGCTTAGATTCAGTAACAATAGGACCTTACTCCATAGCCCCACAGCCACAAGATGATACTCACTGGCACAGGGGAACTAGCTAGGACACATACATAAGAAGAGGCAGGTTCCTCTGATGCCAACCACACCTGAAAATGAGTTTCAGAGAAGCTAGAGGATAGTCATTTACACTTCAGAAGGATTTTGTAGCTCATAGATTCCATAGAGTTGTAATGAGAGGGCTGTTTGCTTGTTTAGAAACAAGCACTTACTATTTGCCAGGTTTTAGAAACACAATGGTAAGCAAGTCCAGAGTGGTCCTACCCCTTTGGGGTTGCCAACAGAACAAGGAAAGAGGGGAGGTATTGAACATGTAATTTATATCACATAGGAATGTGAGCATTATGATTGAGGAAGTAGAAGCTGCAGCTCCCAGGAGTATGCAACACTTAGCTGCTTTGTGGGCCTTGGGTTTGGCAGTCCAGGGCACCAAGGTGCATGATGTAGCATTTGACTGCTTGGAGGTCTGGCAATCCTGTGCCTTGGGGAAAAAGAAGGCCACCTCCAATTCCCACTTATATCTCTTGCTGCCAATTAAATCTGGGGCTTGAAAGTAAGTGGGGAAAAGTAGGCCTGGGACCATTCCTCCAGAGTGGGGTGGACCTATGGCTTTGTCTGTACCTTATCCTTGAGCTATGCATCTAATCTCATCTGCCTTAGCTTTGTGCCTGAAATTCAGGAACTTTAAAAAAATTCAGAAATGAAGTTGGGGGTGAGAATTATGTGTCAACTTTTAATGAGTCCCCAGGTATCACAGAATATCCCTTGGCTTATTCACTAATGAAACCTGGAATTGGCTCACAGAGAATGTTATGTCAGTGGAGTTTCACAGGCAGTTCAGGGCAAGTGTCGTTAATCTCTCTGTGTCCTCCAAGAAGGATGGTCAGGGACCTTCACTGATGAGAACACTGGGTTACAGCTGGAGGTGGCAGGTTCAGATGAGATATACTAATTGTCTGTGAGAAATGGAGCATTTCCTACCATGTCAGTAACAAAAATGTCATAGTTATCAGCAATTCTGGCCCTGAAAATGTGAATTCCTGAGCCCTAAAAACAACCAGAAAGAAGAACAATACCTGTGCATCCTGGCAGCCACGAGGCTGCAGCCACTTCCTATGGTGAACACTGAGGAGCTCAGGATGCAAAAAAACACAGAACACTGGCCCCAGATAGCTGAGATGCTCAGGAAAAAAATGATTTTGGTGAGCCCAGACTCTTGCATCTTCCCATAAATAGAAAACCGCTAGATCCCTTAACTTGAGATACCTGGTTTTCCTTGATTAGCAATAATCTTTTGATGTTCAGACTACCTGCCCTTTGTTGCAAACTTCTGTATAATCTGACTCCTCTGCTTGCCTCCTTGGACCAGCTCTCTCAGGGTTCTTGAGATGCTATCTCCCAGGTTTGAAGTCCTAAAAATTTCCACAAAATAAATCATAACTCTCAACTTTTAGGTTGTGACTGTTTGTTTAGTTGACATCTGCTAAGACCATATTACATCATTTTAGCTCAGTTTTTAGGAATTTTTCAATTTGTGTTCTTAAACAGAGAGAATCTGACTGTTGGTGTTGTTCAGTCGCTCAGTCGCGTCTGACTCTTTGTGACCCCATGGACTGCAGCACATCAGGCTTCCCTGTCCTTCACCATCTCCCAGAGCTTGCTCAAACTCATGTCCATTGAGTCAGTGATACCATCCAACCACCTCATCCTCTGTCATCCCCTTCTCCTCCTGTCTTCAATCTTTCCCAGCATCAGGGTCTTTTCCAATGAGTTGGCTTTTCACATCAAGTGGCCAAAGTATTGGAGTTTCAGCTTCAACATCAGTACTTCCAATGAATATTCAGGTTGACTTCCTTTAGGATAGATTGGTTTGGTCTCCTTGCAGTCCGAGGGACTCTCAAGAGTCTTCTCCAACACCACAGTTCAAAAGCACTAATTCTTTGGTGCTCAGCCTTTTTTATGGTCCACCTCCCACATTTGTACATGACTACTGGAAAAACCATAGCTTTGACTATATGGACCTCTGTCAACAAAGTGATGTCTCTGCTTTGTAATGTGCTGTCTAGGTTGGTCATAGCTTTTCTTTCAAGAAACAAACATCTTTTAATTTCATGGTTGCACTCACAATCTGCAGGGAATTTGGAGCCCCCCAAAATAAAGTCTGTAACTCTTTACATTTTTCCCCATCTATTTGCCATGAAGTGATGGGACCAAATGCCATGATCTTAGTTTTTTGAATGTTGAGTTTTAAGCCAACTTTTTCACTCTTCTCTCACCTTCATCAAGAGGCTCTTTAGTTCTTCTTCACTTTCTGCCATTAGGGTGGTGTCATTTGCATACCTGAGGTTGTTGATATTTCTTCCAGCAATCTTGATTACAGCTTGTGCTTTATCCAGCCCAGGATTTCGCATGATGTACTCTGCATATAAGTTAAATAAACAGGGTGACAATATACAGCTTTGATGTACTCCTTTCCCAATTTGGAACCAGTCCATTGTTCTATGTCTGGTTCTAACTTTTGCTTTTTGACTTGCATACAGATTTCTCAGGAGGCAAGTCAGGTGGTCCGGTATTCCCATCTCCTTATGAATTTTCCATAGTTTGTTGTGATCCACACATCTAAGGCTTTAGCATAGTCAATAAATCTGGTGGGAACTGTTCTCTCCACATTCTTAAACATATATTGAAAACCAAGGCCTAGATAGCTTAGTGCTTCTTTGAATGACTCATATCAGAAGACTCACATTCAAACCCTGGCCCATCCAATTTCTTGCTGTGTGACTCTGGTGAAATGAATTGACTTCTCTGAGTCACCATCTGCCAGTGGGGAATCTAATATTAATAGCACTTCATCTTAAGCACCATCTTCAGCTAAAGAAAAAGGGGCTGTTGGGGGTAGTAATTTGAGACTTCAATGGGGAGAAAAGCAATCCACATAAAAATGGAAAAGCTTTCTATCTTAGAGGTGGCACAGCTGCTTGGATCACATGGGAATGCAAATTGATACAACCAATATGGGGAACAGTATGGATGTTTCCTTAAAAACTAGGAATAAAACTACAATATGACCCAGCAATCCCACTCCTAGACTTATACTCTGAGAAAACCAAATTGAAAAAGACACATGCACCCCAATGTTCATCACAACACTATTTACAATAGCTAGGACATGGAAGCAACCTAGATGGCCATCAGTGATGCATGGGTAAAGAAGTTGTGGTACATATACACAACGTAATATTCAGTTCAGTTCAGTCACTCAGTCGTGTCTGACTCTTTGCGACCCTATGAATTGCAGCACACCAGGCCTCCCTGTCCATTACCAACTCCCAGAGTTTACCCAAACTCATGTCCATCGAGTCGGTGGTGCCATCCAGCCATCTCATCCTCTGTTGTCCCCTTCTCCTCCTGCCCCCAATCCCTCCCAGCATCAGGGTCTTTTCCAATGAGTCAACTCTTCCCATGAGGTAGCCAAAGTATTGGAGTTTCAGCTTCAGCATCAGTCCTTCCAATGAACACCCCGGACTGATCTCCTTTAGGATAGACTGGTTGGATCTCCTTGCAGTCCAAGGGCCTCTCAAGAGTCTTCTCCAACACCACAGTTCAAAAGCATCAATTTTTCAGGGCTCAGCTTTCTTTAAGTCCAAATCTCCCATCCATACATGACTGCTGGAAAAACCATAGCCTTGACTAGACGGATCTTTGTTGGCAAAGTACTGTCTCTGTTTTTTAATATGCTATCTAGGTTGGTTATAACTTTCCTTCCAAGGAGTAAGCATCTTTTAATTTCATGGCTGCAATCACCATCTGCAGTGATTTTGGAGCCTCCCAAAATAAAGTCTGACACTGTTTCCACTGTTTCCCTGTCTATTTCCCATGAAGTGATGGGACAAGATGCCATGATCTTAGTTTTCTGAATGTTGAGCTTTAAGTCAACTTTTTCACTCTCCTCTTTCACTTTTATCAAGATGCCTTTTAGTTCTTCTTCACTTTCTGCCATAAGGGTGGTGTCATCTGTATATTGAGGTTATTGATATTTCTCCCGGCAATCTTGATTCCAGCTTGTGCGTCTTCCAGCCCAGCCTTTCTCATGATGTACTCTGCATATAAGTTTAATAAGCACAGTGATAATATACAGCCTTGACGTACTCCTTTTCCTATTTGGAACCAGTCTGTTGTTCCATGTCCAGTTCTAACTGTTGCTTCCTGACCTGCACATAGGATTCTCAAGAGGCAGGTCAGGTGGTCTGGTATGCCCATCTCTTTCAGAATTTTCTACAGTTTATTGTGATCCACACAGTCGAAGGCTTTGGCATAGTCAATAAAGCAGAAACAGATGTTCTTCTGGAACTCTCTAGCTTTTTCAATGATCCAATGGATGTTGGCAATTTGATCTCTGGTTCCTCTGCCTTTTCTAAAACCAGCTTGAACATCTGGAAGTTCATGGTTCACGTATTGCTGAAGCCTGGCTTGGAGAATTTTGGGCATTACTTTTCTAGCATGTTAGATAAGTGTAATTGTGTGGTAGTTTTAGCATTCTTCAGCATTGCCTTTCTTTGGGATTGGAATGAAAACTGACCTTTTCCAGTCCTGTGGCCACTGCTGAGTTTTCCAAATTTGCTGGCATATTGCATGCAGCACTTTCACAGCATCATTTTTTAGGATTTGAAATAGCTCAACTGGAATTCCATCACCTCCACTAGCTTTGTTTGTAGTGATGCTTTCTAAGGCCCACTTGATTTCACATTCCAGGATGTCTGGCTCTAGGTGAGTGATCACACCATTGTGATTATCTGGCTCATGAAGATCTTTTTTGTACAGTTCTTATGTGTATTCTTGCCACCTTTTCTTAATATCTTCTGCTTCTGTTAGGTCCATACCATTTCTGTCCTTTATCGAACCCATCTTTGCATGAAATGTTCCCTTGGTATCTCTAATTTTCTTGAAGAGATCTTTAGTCTTTCCCATTCTGTTGTTTTCCTCTATTTCTTTGCATTGATCGCTGAGGAAGGCTTTCTTATCTCTCCTTGCTGTTCTCTGGAACTCTGCATTCAAATGGGAATATCTTTCCTTTTCTCCTTTGCTTTTCTCTTCTCTTCTTTTCACAGCTATTTGTAAGGCCTCCTCAGACAACCATTTTGCCTTTTTGCATTTCTTTTCCATGGGGATGGTCTTGATCCCTGTCTCCTGTACAATGTCACAAACCTCCGTCCATAGTTCATCAGGCACTTTGTTTATCCGATCTAGTCCCTTAAATCTATTTCTCACTTCCACTGTAATATTACTCAGCCATAAAAAGGAACTCATTCAACTCAGTTCTAATAAAGCAGATGGAACTAGAGCCTATTATACAGACTGAAGTAAGTCAGAAAGAGAAAGACAAACATCGTATATTAATACGTATATATGGAATCTAGAAAAATGGTGCTGCCCTATTTTCAGGGCAGCAAGGGAAACACAGACATAAAGAACAGACTTGTGGACATGGTGAGGTGGGGATAAGGAGAGGGTGGGATGAATTGAGTAGTAGCATTGAAACATATACACTACTATATGCAAAATTAGACAGCCAGTGGAAATTGTTTTGTATGATGTGCTATATGATGCAGGGAGCTCAAATACGGTACTCTGATAACCTAGTGGGGTGGGATGGGGTGGGAGGTGGGAAGGAGGCTCAAGAGGGAGGGGACACACATATACCTATGGCTGACTCATGTTGATATATAGAAGAAACCAACACAATATTGTAAAACAATTATCTGCCAACCAAAAATAAATAATTTTTTTAAAAGATGGAAAAGCAAACATTGGGTAAGCAATAAAAAGAGAAAGAGTCCTGCAATGAACACTGTAGTACATATGTCTTTTTCAGTTATGGTTTTCTCAGCATATATGCCCAGTAGTGGGATCGTTGGGTCATATGATAGGTGTTACCTTTAGTTTTTTAAAGAATTTCCATACTGTCTTCCATAGTGATTGTATCAAGTTACATTCCCACCAACAGTGCAAGAGAGTTCCATTTTCCCCACATCCTCTCTAGTATTTATTTTTTGTGGATTTTTTTTTAATGATGGCCATTCTGACAGGTGTGAGGTGATATCTCATTATAGTTTTGACTTGCATTTCTCTACTAATGAAGGATGTGGAACATCTTTTCATGTGTTTATTCACCATCTGTATGTCTTCTTTGGGGAAATGTCTGTTTAGGTCTTTTGCCCACTTTTTGATTGGGTTGTTTGTTTTTCTAGTATTGTTGCATGAGCTGCTCGTATATTTTAGAGATTAATTCTTTGTTTAGTTCACTATTATTTCCACCTTGTTTATAGTTTCCTTATTTGTGCAATATTACTCAGCCGTTAAAAAGAATTCATGTGCAAAAACTTTTAAGCTTAATTAGCTCTTATTTGTTTATTTTTGTTTTTATCTCCATTACTCTAGGAGGTTGGTCATTGAGGATTTTGCTGTGATTTATGTCATGGTGTTCTGCCTATGTTTTCCTCTAAGAGTTTTATGGTTTCTGGCTTTACATTTGGGTCTTTAATCCATTTTGAATTTATCTTTGTGTATGGTATTAGGAAGTGTTCTAATTTCATTCTTTTACATGTAGCTGTCCAGTTTTCCCAGCACCACTTATTGAAGAGACTACTTTTTCCCATTGTATATTCTTGCCTCCTTTGTCAAAGATAAGATGCCCAGAGGTGTGTGGGTTTATCTC
Source organism: Cervus elaphus (assembly GCF_910594005.1). Lineage (NCBI taxonomy): Eukaryota > Metazoa > Chordata > Mammalia > Artiodactyla > Cervidae > Cervus > Cervus elaphus. Next base: position 11,073,390 of record NC_057823.1, read on the forward strand.
TGGGCTTTCTATCTCGTTCCATTGGTCTATATTTCACACTATCATTTCTTGACTGCTTCTCTCTTGTCTTGTATCCCCCCAACTCCCTGATTTAACAACTGCTTGAATGCACCCTTTGGAACTCAGGGTAGGTCATAGAGGTTGGAGCCTATTTCCTACAGACAAGAAATGGTGGAGAGTAGGGGGGCGGGTTCAGAAAGGCCTCTGTGCCCAGGAGCCCCACGGGGTCCTGATCAGTTTCCTTGCCAACCTCTTCCTTCCTCCTCTCTTTTCCAGATTTTCCCATATATTTTATATTTTTTAATCCAATTGAATAATCAAAACTATTCCTAGTGTTATACTCTCTGTCCTTTCCATTTTAGAATCTTTCACTTAACTCAGCTCAAAATAAAAACTTCTCTTGGACTCCATTACTCTAAAATGGAGTGAGAAACTACAAATAGCAAATTATTTTCTCAGAGACACCTTATTTTCTTTTGTACATTTGTTATTGTTAAAGGATAATAGTAATAATACTCTAGACACAGTACTTTATACATAGAAAAGACTCAATTCTGGTTGGTTATTAATTTTAGGTTATTCATTCTTATTCTTTAGGTTGTTCATTCTTATTTTGGGGGGATGAAGGGACAAAATCTTTTCTTGGTAGTTCATTCAAGAAGAATCATGTGCATCAGGGTCCTGACACATCCTTGTGATTCTGCTTACCAGCCTATAGGTAGGTAGCATATTCCTAGGCATAGATAATGGGATACAGTTCATCACATTGGATATAAACAGGATATTATGATGGCTTGAGGCTATAAGAGGGAGAAAACTAGAGAAAGTCAAATAGCTACTATGCATCATACTCCTAAGGAATGTGGGTATTTTCTTATGCCTGAATCATCACAAGAGTTCTATGAAGAAAGGCAAAGGCATTATTGTCTCCAACCCTCCTACCCTATACTGGTGGTTAGGAGTTTAGGGGACAGAAAGTTCTGCGGAAGCTTCTCTTTATGGCATTCTTCAGCTCCTTATTCCTAAGACTGAAAATAATTGGGCTAAGAAAGGGGGTGAAGACTGTATAAGTGGTGGTCATCAGAATGTTACTGTCCATAGAATGGGGCCCCTTGGTCTTGAGGTAGATGAGGGAGGCAAAACCGTAGTGCACGACCACTATGGTGAGGTGGGAGACACAGGTGGAGAAGGTCTTGTGCCGGCCCTCAGCGGAGGGGATCCTCAAGATGGCAGCCACGATGAAGACATAGGAGAGGACGATGAGGAATAAACACGCCATCAGGGCCGTGACACAGACCAGGATCACACCCAGGGTGAGAGAGGCTGTCTCTTTCCCACAGGCCAACTTCAAGAGGGAAAAAATATGGCAGAAAAAATGATGAATCTCATTGGACCCACAGAAGGTGAGGTGAAAAACTATCAATGTCACCATCATCCCCATGACTGAGCCACCAGCCCAGCAGCAGGACACAAGGCGGGCACAGTCACGGGTGCTCATGAGCACGTTGTAGCGCAGGGGGTGGCAGATGGCCACGTAGCGGTCATAGCCCATGATCATGAGCAGGAAGGAGTGGGTGTAGCCAAACGTAAAGGAGAAGAACATCTGGCTGGCACAGGCCACAAAGGTGATGGAGCGGTGGGTGGAGAGCATGTCCGCCAGCATCCAAGGGGTAATGGTCACAGTGAACAGGATCTCGGAGATGGAGAGGGCACACAGGAAGAGGTACATGGGGGTGTGGAGGCTGTGCTCCCTCCAGATGGTGCCCATGATGAGCAGGTTCCCCAGCAGTGTGAACAGGTACATCAGCAGGTACAGCAGGAAGAAGGAGGGCAGGAGCTGCTGAGGGAAGTTGGAGAAGCCGATGAGGATGAATTCAGACACTGTGCTGTAGTTCTGACCAGACAAGGATGCTGTACCTGGGGAGATCAGAAACAGAATGAAGGCTCAGTGGTTAAAACATAGGCTCTAGCATACATTAAAGGCCAGTTGAAGAGCTCCATACTATACATTGGGCTTTCCTGGTAGCTCAGACGGTAAAGCATCTGCCTACAATGCGGGAGACCTGAGAAGGGTTGGGAAGATCCCTGGGTTGGGAAGATCCCCTGGAGAAGGAAATGGCAACCCACTCCAGGATTCTTGCCTGGAAAATCCAATGGACAGAGGAGCTGGTAGGCTACAGTCCATGGGGTTGCAAAGAGTTGGACACGACTGAGTGACTTCACTCACTTCACTATACTATACAGATGGAGAAGGAAATGGCAATCCACTCCAATATTCTTGCTGGGAGAATCCCATGGACAGAGGAGCTTGCCAGGCTACAGTCTATGGGGTCACAAGAGGCAGACATGACTGAGCAACTAAGCACATACTATGCAGAGAAGTTGGACTTCCCTAGCGGCTCAGACAGTAAAGTATCTGCCTGCAATGCAGGAGACCAGAGTTTGATCCTTGGGTTGGGAAGATCCCCTGGAGTAACTCATGGCAATCCACCCCAGTATTCTTGCCTGGAGAATTCCATGGACAGAGGAGTCTGGCAAGCTATAGTCCATGAGGTCACAAAGAGTCAGACAAGACTGATCAGCTAATATTTTCACTTCACTTCTTTTTTCTTACTGTGCAGGAAGTCCCCAACTATAAACCCTCAAGTTGTAAACTTTCAAAGATATGAACCTGTGTTCAAATGTCCACTCACATAAGTTAGTTCACATATCTGGTTAGACCTGCTATACTTTTCAAGGTACTGTGCTCTAAGATTAAAAATGTTTTCTTTATTTTTTGTGTCTATTTATTTTCTATGTATTTTTTTGTGTGTGAAAAGTATTATAAGCTGGTAATGGTACAGTATTGTATAGACAGTTAGTTGGGCACCTAAGCTAACTTTGTTGGACTTGAAAGAAAATTACCCTTGTGAACGCACTCTGGTAATGGAACTCATTTGCATGTAGGGGGCTTACCATATATCCATTTGCTTAACTTCTCTGGGCCACACAGTCTCCATCAGTAAGTTGGAATAAATCATTATAGCTTTTGCCATTCAGCATTGTGATAAACATCAGTGAATTAAGTGCTTAAGACATAGTTTTGGTTCCTGGGTGTTTATTAACACTGATGAAAAGAAGTAAAATATGTAGGTTTATGATTAAGACAGACATAGATGATCAGAGTCATAGTTTCTTGAATACTGTGCCTGTTCTAGATTGGATTTCAGATTTATAAAAACAATTTTTTATCTGAGAGATTTTTATTTTAACTGAGTAACCCGTTCATCTTTATTTCAGTATTGTCTTATTTTAGTACTGAATTCATTTCTGCCATTGTTTCCTGTGTGTGTGTGTATGCATGCATGTTAAGTTGCTTCCAACTCTTTGTGACCCTGCAGACCGTGGCCCACCAGGCTCCTCTGTCCATGGGGTTCTCCAGCCAAGAATACTGGAGTGGGTTGCCATGCTCTCCTCCAGGGGATTTTTCTATTTGTGATGCCATGTACTGTAGCCTGCCAGGCTTCTCTGTCCATGGAATTTTCCAGAATATTGGAGTGTGATGCCATTTCCTACTTCACTGGGAAGCCTATATATGCAATATGAAGAGAAACCAGATTATATAAATATATATATATATATAAATATATCTTCTAAAGAAATTGAAGAGAACATTTGAAAATAAAAGGACGGGTGAATATATGCCAAGCAAATGTTCACCAAAGGAAAATGAAGAAGCAATGCTGAAAGCAGAAAAAATGGAATTTAATGAAATAATAATCATAAAATCTCTGTTACCATATGCCAATAAGAGGAACCAGGTTCCCTGGAGAAGTGGTCTGTGCATGGATGCAAACCTAGACCATCTCTCCAACAGTGCAATGGAACTTTCGCTGAACAGTGTGTTAGTGCTAAAGGATACTGGAACCAGACTGAAAATGTGCCCTTTGGCATAGCTGAGCACCAGAAAGAGTGATCATGTGCAGATGATGAAAGAACAAGCTAAAGGATGCCAAGAAGAAGCAATTAGGAAATCCAGAAGGTGACAGCTTTCAAGGAACAATTAGTTGAACCTCATCAGCAAGCCAGAGTCATGAAAAGGGTGAAGAGAAATTCAAGGGACAGAACAATCACATCCAACATAGGGTACTAGATATGATGTGGATTTAGATAAGCTAGTTGTAAGGTGTTATTAAGGATATAGAGAAGATTTTGATTTGTTATAGGTGAATGATGAGGTATAAATAATATGAAGAGATCATTCTTAATTTAGTTATTAACTTTAAGTATGAGCTTGTTATTTTGGCTATGAAGGAAAATATTAGTAGCTTAAATACATACTGAAATTAAAAAATTGCACACATGTACACACCAAGGAAGAAAGAAGAATATTTTATGAAGATATTAGAACACTGTAGCAATCTGATAGATATAAATAGCCTATATAACTGACTCAATGGACATGAACTTGAGCAAACTCAGAGACAGTGAAGGACAGGACAACCTGACATGCTGCAGTCCATGGGGTCGCAAAGAGTCAGACACGACTTAGCAACTGAACAACAACAACAACAATGTACTCTAGATAATTAATAAAGAAATAATGAACACAACTTTCAGTGAAATAGATATGAGACAGAAATATATAAATTGAAACTAGATAGGTAGATTTTAAAACTGAGGTTGCAAGTTTTGATAGAGTCTAGAAATGCAATTTGGGAATTATTAATTATTATGCAATAATAATATTAATTCATTAGCTCCTGAATATACTTAGGCTCTTCACCAAACAGAGACTAAACATAATTTTCAACCATATAGAGAATTTTAACAAAACTTGGCCTTCTGTTTGGACATAGAGCAAACCTCCATACACTTCAAAGTACAAATACTATATAGATTGTAGTGCATTAAAATTGGAAATCAGTAGAGAAGTAATGCCTTTCCAAATTCTAAAAGTTAGGAACTTAATATAATATTAAATAATATTTTTTCTGTAGCAAGTCATAAAATGAATGAAGAAATATTTGTAATTAAATAAGTTAATCACCAAATTTTTAAGCTAAAACAGTACTGTCATGGGGATCATATTGCTTTAAACATACATATACATATGTGTCATAAGACTTTATTCAGGAAACAAATCATTCTTAATACAGCCAAAATCAAACAATTGGAAAAGATTAATAAGATAGAAAACAAGGAGAAAATTGCCAATGAGAAAACACAAAATTAAAATTGGAAAATAGCTACAGAAATAAATGACATTTCTAAATAAATGAAAATAATAAGAAAAATATGTTAAGAAATTCAAAACAATAAATGAAATGAATAAATTATCAGAAACATGTACAATTTCAGAGCTGGTTCAAGAAATAGACACTGTGGATATTCAAAAAGTTTTAAAGAAGTTGAAATGATTAAAGACCTTCTCTTTCTATAATCATTAGCCTCAGTGGGTTTATAAGTGAATGTTCATAAATTTTTAAAGAACAGTTGATGAATACTTTATATATATTCTTCAAAATATAAATAAATAGCAGAAAAATAGTTGAAATCTACCATGCTCATTTCAACATGTTAATGCAATCTTGATTCTAAAACCAGGTCAGAATGTTTATAATTATGGACTCACTTTACCTATTTATGTAGACTTGAAAATCCATTATATGATATTACCAAGTCAAATGCAATAGTGCAATAAAAATCATTTAGTATGATCAAGTGGTATTGGTTTATCCCATGAATGACAGGATGCACAGCATCAGATAACCTATCATGTGATTCATCATATAAACTAAAAAATTATATAAGTATTTTGATCAAGTAAAGAACATATTTTCTAAAATTCAACAATTGTGATTTTTTATTTAATTGACATATAAGATATCAGTTTCAGGTGCACAACATAATGATTTGTTATATATCTATGACTTATTAAAAATCCTTTTGCAACATGAAATCAAAGGGAACTTTCTTAGCTAGATAAAGAGAATATACTACAAAACTAAAAAGTTATATATTAAGTGGGGGAGTTTATGTGTATTATTTTAGGATCAGAAGCCATTCAAAGTTACTCACTGTCTCTGCTGTTCTTTAACACGGAACTGAAAGTCATGAATGATGCTACAAGGAAAGAAAAAGAAATATATATATATATAAAGGATTGGAAGAGAAGAGACTTGAGCATCTAGAAAGATAAAAGAGTTGAGACATATATATTTTAGCACAGTAAGAGAGCACAGTGCTGCAGAAGACAAGATCAGCTTCCAAAAACCATAGTCTTTTCCAAGGTATTACACCAGTAACAACCATTCAAAATATGCAACTTAAGTTAAAATCAAGATAATACTCCCAAAGCAACACACATTATAAAGAAACAGCTCTCAAGCATTTTGGTCTTAGGATCCCTTTACTAAACCTCCAAAATTATTGTGGCTCCTAAAGGGTTTTTCTTTAGGTGGACTGTAGCTATCAATTTTTACCATATTAAAAACTAAAGCAGAGAATCTTTAAAGTATTTAGTTAGTACATTTTAAAGAATAATAGTAAATCTACTTCAAGTTAATAATGGTAACATTTATATGAGAGTAACTCCATTTTCAAAAAAATTTAGTGAGAAGAACAGCCTTGTGTTACATTTTTGAAAATATGCCTAATGACTGCCTTATAAGAGATAGCTTGATGTTCATGTCTGCTTCTGCATTTAGTCTGTGGTAAATACACTGTTTTAACTGAAGCATATGATGAAAACACATTCTTACCCGTAATTGGAAAGGGGCTTCCCAGGTGACTCAGGCGGTAAAGAACCCACCTGCCAATGCAGGAGATGTAGGTTCGATCTCTGGGTCAGAAGATCCCTTGGAGTAGGCAATGGTAGCTCACTCTGGTATTCTTGCCTGGGAAATCCCATGGAGAGAGGAACCTGGTGGGCTACAGTCCATGGGATCGTGGAGTCAGACACAACAGCACTTACACAATGCATTTGGAAAAGTAGGACATGATGGACCCCCAGAAAATGTCTCTGGGACCCACATCGGTCCTTATATCACACTTTGAAAACCTCTGTTATAAAATACCTAGGGGTTAACAAAAAATATTCAGTACCTCCAAAGACAAAAAATTTAACCACTAATAAAAATCTGAATATATGAAAATAGACTATATTCTCAAATGAGCTAATATTGTAATGATGCCAGCTCTCCTCCAAATTTTGAGTGCAACTGCAGTTACGATTCCAGTGTATTGACTGTGAATTTGATAAAAACCAAGCAACAATCCATTATGAAAATAAGGTCAGTACAAAACTCTACTAATGTTATAAAAATGAACTAAGCAGGAGAGATATGCCCTCCTAGATAGCAAGACGTGCTTTAGTCACAGTCATTTTATAAAGTGTGAAACCTGGAATAGACATAGACACTCACGAAATGGTTTGGCTATCTCAGAAAATATCCTTTCATTATTCAACATCTAATATATTATTAAGGTAGCAGCATGAATCTAAGGGAAAAGATGGATCGCTTACTTCTTTGTGGTGGGAAAACTATATTCTATGAAGCAAAGTAAATTTGAATTTCTGCCCAAGACCACATGCAAAGATGAAGACCATTTGGATTCAGGACCTAAATATTAAATATAAGCCATAAAATTAAAAGGAAAAAGTAGAAGAGAATTACTTTGTTGATTTTTAAAACCAGAAACATTCAGGTGATTTTTAAAATGTTTGAAAACATCGACACTAAGTAATTTTGTTCCACGTGGGATATTTTAGATCAAATGATCTGGCAGATGAGAAGTCGGGAAAAAAATAAATTCCATTCTGTAACACTGACAAAGGAATACTATCCAGAAGAAGAAACAAGTAGGAACTTTGATACAGATATGAGCAAAGGATGTGAGTAGATAAATCACAGAAGTTACCAATGAAAATGAAAAGATGCTCAGAAAAAAAGGGGGGTCAAGGTGGTAAATGGAAAATAACAATGGAATTTTATTACATACAGCAGAATTTAATTCCCCAAATTAGAAAATTCCATGTCAAGTGGACTATGGGGCAAAAGAATCCTCTTATGCCACTGCTGAGAATGTAGAATGGTGAAAATTCAGAATATACAAGTTCTGTACACCAGCAAATCTGGTCCTAAGTCTATCTCTACTTCTTAAATGTGTTTACAGGGAAGGATGCAAGAAGCTGGGCTTCTCTGGTAGTTCAACTGGTAAAGAGTCCACCTGCAACACAGGAGATCCCAGTTGGATTCCTTGGTTGGGAAGATCCCCTGGAGAAGGGATAGGCTACCCACTCCAATATTTTTGGGTTTCCCTGGTGGCTCAGACAGTAAAGAATCCACCTGCAATGTGGGAGACCTGGATTCGATTCCTGGATTGGGAGGCTCCCCTGGAGAAGGGAATGTTTATCCACTCCAGTATTCTTGCCTGGAGAATTCCATGGACAGAAGAGCCTGGTGGGCTACAGTTCACCAGGTCGCAAAGAGTCAGACACAACTGAGCAACTAACAGACGCAAATGCAAGAGGATGTTCCTTGTAGCATTACTGTAGTAGGGGAATTGGAAAAGTTTGTTGGTCACAACTGGGGAGAGTCCAGGTAAAACGGATTGGATGCCCAAGCAGATGTTAGATGTGCGCCTAACAGTGTAAATGAAATATTACGATAAAATGGAGTGAATCAGGCAAAAAACAGGGTGACCTCTCCAGCATAATTCCTTTTGGGCACATTGAAAATGTAGAATGTGAAACTATTCTGTGAAAGTGGCACAGTGGATACATGTTATCACACATTGGCAAAACCTGTAGAATGTACCACACAAAGAGTGAAGCTTAAGGTAAACTTGGGCATTGGTTATAATCAGTTGTAACAAATGGACAACATTAATGCAACACATAAATAATAGAGGAAGCTGTGTGCAGGAAAAGGAGGTAAGCGGGAACCTGCTATACTATCTGATCAGTTTTTCTGTAAACCTTAAACTTCTCTAATAAGCCTCATTAATTTAAAACATATATTAAAAATCCATTTAAAATTGCATATAGAGAACAGTACATAACTTGCAAGAACACATACAAATCTAAGAGTACACATGGAGTATTTTGAAATGACAGTCAAAACAAGAAGGAAATGGGGTGAAAAAAATGGAATATATTCATGAAATATGAGAAGGATCTTGGGCAAACCCATGATGATCAAAGCTGCAAACTGAAAATACCATTGACTCAAACCTCAGCAGCTGAAGTCCATAATAAAGTTTTTAAAATATATTTTTATGAATAATTTGAGTTATGTTGCTGCCCAAAGCTCCTAAACTCCTTGACTCTGAGACAAGGCTCCCCCTCATTGCATACCCTAGTCATCTTATTAAGGCATTGTCTCAAGAATCCCCCACAGTAAGGGTCAGCCTGGAACTGGGAGGACACAGAATCGCCAAAGCAGTTGAGGACCTTAGCTGGAGTAAAGATGCTCTATGGAGTGAGGAAGATGCATTTATGGCCAAAAAAGTCTTCTGACCGTCTATGCACTCCACCAAGAAACCAAGACATTGATGTCAACCCCCAGGAGGTTGGTCCAATCTCCACTCTCTTCTCCAGTCCCTGCCTCACTCCAGTCTGCAGTGTCAGCTGCCTTCCATGCTTCATCCCTGCATTCACTCGACATTCTCCTTCCCCAAGAAGTACTCAGTCTCTCCCACTCCTCTACATTCATATGGCTCCATCTCCTCTCTCCTGAATCACCCTCCACACTCCTCCTCTGTCCCCTCCTCTGCCCCCACTCCATTCTGATTTCCAGAGAGAATTTTCTGAAACACGCACAAGGTAAGCAGTCCTCAGACCCAGGGTTCAAATCCCTGCTCCCTCTGTGTATGTTTGACAAAGAACTTCAGAGCTCTGAGACTCCTCTCTGAAAAATCAAAGTTCCTAGAGAACTGCTTTCAGTGGGCCCGTGAGGATTCACATAAAGGGCTCAGAGTTTACCTCTGAGTAAAAATAAATACCATTTAAATGTTATCACAGACTTTGAGATGGTGCTCTTTCTTCTGGTTGGTTTTCTGCCATCCTGTATCAGATGTCACCAGTTGGCCCCATTCTAAACTCATGGTCTCTGACCTCAGTGGAGTACTTAGTCCCCCTAGTAGCCACATAACACTGTCCCCCCACCCCCAGAAGGCTGATCCAACCTCCACTCTCTTCTCCAGCCCCTCCCTCACTCCTACAGTCTGCCTTCCTACCTCCGGCTTGGTGGAACGGCCGTGAACCTTGAGATTGGTCTCTGCCAATTCCTCTGACAGGTGAACAGAATTCTGTTTCCTCTGGTCTCACAGAGAATGGTTGAGGTGTTGAGCAAACATCACACACGTCACTGAGTGCATCCAATTCATACTTATGTTTCCCCCAGAGCCTCCCCTTAAGATTAGCACCAGCCCAAGACACAGCAAAACATACCTAAAACACAATTTCTCAACCTCCCACTACTCATGATATTTGGGGCCATATCATTTCTTGGCTGTCCTTCTCATTGTACAATGCTTAGCAGCATCCCTAGTCTGAACCTAACAGATGCCAGAAGCATCCCTCCCCCACAATGAGTCATAACAATAAAACATTATCAAGACATATTAATTTCTCATCTACTTTCTTTCTTCTCTGCAATCACCCTCTGTGTTTTTTTTTTTTAGCTTTTTAACTTTATTGACGTTTTCAATGGCTAAGTCGAAGATCTCTCTCGGTAAATGTCACATTGCACTTGAAAATACGTGGGTTATTTTCTAATATGTTTTGATATTGATTTCTAACATAATTCCACAGTGATAAGAGAACAGACTCTATGATTTCGGTACCTTTAGACCATGAAATTTTTGCACCTTCTTTTATGTTCCTGGATATGTTCCAGTGTCTCCTAGATTACTGTCTATGGGAACTTGAATAGAATTTGTATCCTACTGTTGTGCGAAAATTGTATGCATCTTAATTATGTTGAGTTGGTTCATGGTGGTTTTCAGGTTTACTATACACTTCTACTTTTCTATATATTCACTCTATTAATTTTTGAGAGTTTGATATTGAAACTCCAACTAAAAATCTTAATTTATCTACTTAAAAAAGTAATTGTAATAGATAGCATAACTAAAGAATCCACCTGCAATTCAGGAGATGTGGGTTGGATCCCTAGGTCAGGAAGATCCCCTGGAGAAGGGAATGGCAACCCACTCCAGTAATCTTGCCTGGAGAATCCCATGGAGAGAGGAGTCTTGCAGGTTACAGTCCTTGGGGTCGCAAAGAGTCAGACATGACTGAGCAACTAACACTGGTTCCTGCAACTTTGTTCTGTGTTCCAAGTCTCCTGTAATTATGTTATCATACTTTCATAATTAAAAAAAATGAAATTTTAAAAATTATCAAGACATATCCAAATGTCCAGTGTCAGGCAGAATCGCCCTGGGCTGAGAACTGCTGACCTAGAAGCGGCAAAGGGCACCTAGGCTAAGCTAAAGCTAGGGACCCAGATGGGCAAACAGGAATGATTCCAAGGAGCCTCCCAAAGCTACAGTCCTCTATTACTACTCTTCTCTCTGGCCCTGACCTCATCCCCAGGCTGAGCAGTGCTACCAACAGCTGTAGGATTCTGCTTTCCTACCCTCTCCCTCCTCTGCTTGAGGGAGATCTTTCTCTGCTTGAGTTGCCTCTTCCAAGAAATGGCCAGCAGGGAAGGGGAGAAGAAGCTCTCTTGCTTGTTGCTGCCAGCAGCATCCACAGGCAGGTGTGGGGACAGATGTAAGTTCTCCTGGAATGGATACACTGTGCTTTATGCCTGCTGCAGGCTCCAGGAGACTCTTCCCAAGAGCCCCTTCATGAAACCAACCTAGATGTGCAGTCTTCAAGGTCAGGAGATGCTGGAGGAACCGCAGGGGACCTTCTGGGATCTGCAGTCTCTACTTCCTCCCCCACCTACGCATTCAAAGTGAAGACTCCTGATTGCCTCTCTCTGACCCTGGAGACCTCAGCCCTTACTGAGGGTAGAAAAACTCCCAGTCTTGGGGGAGACAGAGCTGGATACAGATGCCTTCAACTGCTTGGGGTCAAGGTACTGTCAGAGGGAGAGCAGGAGCCCAGAATGGGAATCCAGGGCTGTGCCCTTGGGTAAAGACAGTTGGAAGGCTTCCCAGAATGAGGGTAATTTGGAGCTGAGTCTTGGAGAGTGGTTTTCTCTTGGGCTCAGACTGTAAAGAATATGCCTGCAATGAGGAAGACCCAGGTTCAGTCCCTGGGTTGGGAAGATCCCCTGGAGGAGGAAATGACAACCCACTCCAGTATTCTTCCTTGGGAAATCCCATGGACATAGGAACCTGCCTGACTACAGTCTACAGGGTCGCAAAGAGTTGATATGACTGAGCAACTAATACCTTACTCTTGGGCAATATAGGTATGCTGTCTTCTAGCCAGACTGGAAAACCTCACCTTCTTCATGATCAAGTTCTACACTAATCCCATTGCCCTGCTGATCCAAGCCAGGAAGCCTGATGTTAGCATAAGCCACCCTGGGATAAAATATAATAATTAGATCCTTCAGTTTTTGCCCATGGTTCCTGACAGTCAGCTTAGGAGTGATAGTATCTTTTTTATGCTGATTGCTAATGAAATGATAAGGGTTTACAGGCTGCTAGGTAGCTATAGGATGGATCTGGTCTCCAGAATAGCAAGGCAAGATTTAAAAGGATTGGAACATTCAACCCCACTCCCTAGATCTCTAGGGAGAGAAGAGGACATGTAGATTGATTTAAGCATCAATGTCAATGATTTAATCAATCAGGGGCTCTGTGCTGATCCCTTTACAGAAAATCCCCAAATGGGCTTTCCAGGCTGATGAGCATATGGAGCTGCTGGTAAGTGGGGTGCCTCCAGGGAGGGCAAGGAAGCTCCTTATTCCTTCCCTCATAATTTTCCCTTCGTTTCTCTTCCATTTGTCTGTTCCTGAGTTGTGTCTTTTATACTAAACTGGTAATAGGAACTTAAAGCACTTTTCTGATTTCTTTGAGTCATTTTAGCAACTATTTTATATAGGATGTGAAAGGGGAGGGATGGATTGTGGAAACCTCCAACTTTTAGGCAGTGAAGACTGGCAGCCAAAGTGGGAGCACTCTTGTGGGACTGAGCCCTTCACCTGTGAGTTCTGACACCAGTTGCAGGTTGTGAGTGTCCTAACTGAATTGTAGGATGCTATTAGTGTACAGAGAGTGGGAGAATTGACCTCCTTTCCTATAGAAAAAAGCCACATATATAATGTCATAAATGTTCAGCAGCGTCATCTTCTCAGCCTTGTAATCAGCCTCAATTCTGGCCACTCAGCTCATCCTGGATGCCCTCACCTATCTCCCCATCTCCTCCTCTCTGCATTACTCCCTGCATCTCCTTATACCAATCTCTGCCCTCAGCAGCCTACTCCCCTCACAGCAGCCAGAAAGGGCTCTCTGCATACAAGAATCTGACCATGCTGCTTGTGTCTGAAACCAGCTCCTTGGTACAACCATCTTGGAAAACTGACTGGCAGTATCTATTCAAGCTGAACATAGATCTCTGCTATGACTCATATGACTCCACTATGGTTTTCCCTGGTGGCAGAGTGGTAAAGAACACACCTGCCAATGCAGGAGATGTGGGTTCAACCCATGAGTCAGGGAGATCCCCTGGAGAAGGAAATGGCAACCCACTCCAGTAATCTTGCCTGGGAGATCCCATACACAGAGGAGTCTGGTGGGCTACAGTCTAAGGGGTTGCAAAATAGTCTGACACAACTTAGCAACTAAGCAACAACAACATGATTCATTAATTACACGTTTAGGTACAGACCCAATGGAACACAAATGTATTATCCATTAAAGGACACGTACTAGATGTTCATATGAATACCATTCATAGGAATCCCAAAGTGGAAACAACCCAAATGTTTATGAGTATGTTTACCTCATGCAATATCTTTCAGTTATTTAATCTATATATGATAGAAATATTTTGAGTACCCTATTGCCAATGGAACAAACTCTTCAGGTGGCCTTCATGATCTTGCATGCCCTTGATTTTTCCACCTTTATGCCTACATATCCCAGAAAGCCCCTAGCCACCTTCAGCTCTCCAGGGTTCACCAGACATAACTTTGGGCCCAAATGCACTATGCATCTGCACCCCGAACTTTTACATTTGTTGTGCCTTCTTAGAAACCCCTCTTTCCTGCCTGTCTTTTCTGGATCACACCTCCTTACCCTTCAGGTCTTGCTTTAAGCCTGAACCCCTTTGTTGTTGTTGTTCAGTTACTAAGTTGTGTCCAACTCTTTGTGAACCCCATGGACTGCAGCACGCCAGTCTTCCCTGTCCCTCACTATCTTCTGGAGTTTGCCCAAATTCATGTCCATTGAATCAGTGATGCTAACCAACCATCTCATCTTCTGCCAACCTCTTTCCCTTTTGCCGTCAGTCTTTCCCATCATCAGGGTCTTTTCCAAGGAGTCAGTGGTTCACAGCAGGTGGCCAAAGTATTAGAGCTTCAACTTCAGCATCAGTCCTTCCAATGAGTAGCCCCCTCCAGAAGGCTTCAAAGCTACAGGCTGGTCTTTGACCTGCACTTAGCTCTCACAGGCCCCTAGGATTCTCTCATCATACCACTGACCATATTTTGTTTTTATCACCACACACCTGTAAAGCAGTGATTCCCCATTCTGTCCCACTTTTCAGCTCCTTGAAACCACCAATTTGTTTTCTGTCCTTTGATTTCACCTGTCCCAGACACTTCACATAAATGGATTTGCATAATATGTGCCCTTTTGTGTCTGGCTTCTTTTACAATTCATCCATGTTGCATCATGTATCACGACATGATGGCTTTTTTGCTTGTTTTTTTTTGGGGGGGAGTGGCTGAATTATGCTACATTATATGGACATACCATATAGTGTTTATCCACTAGTCCATTAATGGACATTTGTTGTTAACCCTTTGAGATTTCCTTTTTTTTAAAAAAATAAATTCATGTATGCATTTAGGAGAATGCTTGTAATATTTTATCCATTACTTCTAGTGTTCTGTAGAAGGAGTTCTGTCAGATTTTCTAGACTTTAATATTCAATGATTTAAGCATCTTTATGAATCTTGCCTTTTCCTGTCCAGAAAAAATCTTTGACAATTCACAATGTCTCCAGTTACATCTATGTTGTTGTTGTTTAGTCACTAAGTCATGTCTGACTCTTGCAACCATATGAACTGTAGCCCACCAGACTCCTCTGTCCATGGGATTTCCCAGGCAAGAATACTGGAGTGCATTGCCATTTCCTTCTCCAGGGGAATCTCCCTGACAGGGAGGTCAAACTTGCGTCTCCTGCATTGGCAGGCAGATTCTTTACCACTGAGCTACCTGGGAAGCCACTCCCCATTCTCCACTCCCCTAGCCCCCAGAAACCACTATCTCCTTCCTGTCTCTATGGATTTGCCTATTCTGGACATTTCATATACATGGAATTATATGATATGTTTCCTTTTGTGTCTGGCTTCTCTCAGTTACAGTGATATTCTTGAGGTTCATACACTTTGTAGCATGTGTTGACACACAAAAAAAGCTGGTAGGAAAAAGATATTCTTTAGATTTTCACTTCCAATACCAATCCACCTACAGTTTCTCTTTTAAAAACAAAGATGACCAACATCATTAGTCATCAGGGAAATACAAATCAAAACCACAATGAGGTATCACTTCACTCTCACTGGAATGACTACATTTTTTTAAACAACAGAATATAGCATGTGTTGGAAGGTATGTGAAATGGAACTGCTGCACTCAGGCCCTTGGGCTCCTTAATCAGTAGAAGTTGACAGAAGGCCAGATGAGAATTTCAAGTAAGACTTTACTGGGGCTCATGCTGCAGCAGTGGGGAGCAAAAACAAGAACAGGTGCCCTTGCTAGGTCCTCTGGTTCAGCGGGCAGAAGAGGGAGGCAAGTGGGTTTCTTAAACTGGAGGCTGGGATCAGTGGGTTAGCAGGAGGCATAGCTTAGGTGTCTGCCCATCCCCTTGGTGGTGCTTTCATGTGCGGTACCCTGCTTTTGCTCTTGGCATCTCAGAAAAGGCTTGTTGGGTTGTTGTCTTTTTGTATCTTATTGTTCATATTGCTCACTCTGGACTTGATTACTGGCGGTTATTTTTAGTCCCTTTTGGTTTCTTTGTATTCTGTTGCTCAAGGAGACTTTTGACCAGTGCAAGCACTCCTGTAGGGCTGCCCAGGCAGCTCAGTAGTAAAGAATCCACCTGCAACTCATAAGACCTGGGTTAGATCCCTGGGTCGGGAAGATCCGCTGGAGAAAGAAATGGCGACCAGCTCCAATATTTTTGCCTGGGAAATCCCAGGGATAGAGGTGCCTGGTGGGCTAGAGTCTATGGGGTCATAAAGAGTCAGACATGACTTGGTGACAAAACAGCAAAGCACTCCTGGTCCCACTCTATCTCAAAACCACTATACATTGCTGGTGGGAATGTAAAATGGTGCCACCACTATGGAAACCGGTTCAGCAGTCCCTCAAAGTGATACATACAATTAATATGTGACCCAGAAATTCCATATATGGATATGTACCCCAAAAAATTAAAAATAGGGACTCAAACATTTATCCATGAATGTTCACAGCAGTGCTATTCATAATAGCCAAAAGATGGAAAACAACTCAACCGTCCATTAACAGATGAATGGATTAACATACTGAGGTGTATAAATACAATGTAATATCATTCAGCCATTCAAAGGAATGAATATCTCTTTATGTGTGCTGAGAGATATTTGCATTCATTAGTTTGTCCCTGGAGCCAGACTACCTAGATTTGAATGCTAAATCTGCCTCTTCAAGCTGGGTGGACAATGGACAAGTGAGTCTCTGCTTGCTTCCTCATTGGGCTTTTGTAAGAAGCATAGGATGTTGCATGCTCTGCACAGCTCCAGCCACATTACAAATCCTTAACACATCATAACTGTTTTCAAGGGGCTTCCCAGGTGGCACTAATGATAAAGAATCTGCTTGCTGATGCAGAAAACGCAATAGACAGTGGGTTTGATCCTTGGGGTGGGAAGATCCCTTGAGGAGGAAATGGCAACTCACTCCAGTATTCTTGCCTGAAAAATTCCATGCACAAGAGGAGGCTGGTGGGCTACAGTCCATGGGGTCACAAAGAGTCAGCATGACTGAATGCCTGAGAACACACACAACTGTTTTCAGGAATAACATATCTAAAATCTTGTTCATTGGAAAAACTGAGTTCCATGCTAACCCTCTGGCTGCCAAAAGAGACAGATCTGAGGAATGGCAATGCTCCTGGGACAAAAACTCTTTCTCTCAGGGGTCCTAGACTCAAAGGCTTCACTGGGGAAGATGAGCTAATTGTAGTCACCTAACAAGTTTCTCTGGGGATCATACCCGAAGGTCAGAGATTCTGATATGAATCTGCTGGTGTGATTCTGCTGTGTGTTCTCTGAGAAAGCCTGCTCTTCATCCACAGTTGCAAGACAAAGTTGAGGCTGCAGGAACCCCACCCACCTGGAAACAGGACCCCTGAGGGGCTGAGAGGTCCTGGAATCTGATGGAGGTACAGTAGTCATTGGTTAATAAGGCATCAGGAAGACAAGCTGCAATTGAGCTTATCTCTGGCAAGATCCTTCCCCACAAAACTTAGGGGGACTCTCTGATCAGTTTCATCCACAAGGACTTGGGTTACCTGGTATCAGAGCCTCATAGATGGGTAGGGGTATTGTGAGTTGGTCAAGAGAGTGGATATTTGAATCAGAGCATGAGCTGGATCCCAGATCCATGCAGGAGTCAGGTTTGGAGCCTCAGCTGTTGACTCATGATGTGGCTGAAGGTTAAATGGGATGATAATTGTTAAGAGGTTAGCTTACTGTGGATTGCATAGAATAAAAGTCACTGTACCACTCTAAGGACTTCCCTGGTGGCTCAGCGGTAAAGAATTCACCTGAAATGCAAAAAACACAAGAGACTCAGTTTCATTCACTGGGTCAAGAAGATCCCCTGGAGGAGGGCATGGCAGCCCACTCCAGTATTCCTGCTGGGAAATCTCATGGACAGAGAATCCTGGAGGGTTACGGTCCATGGGGTCAGAAAGAGTCAGACACGACTAAAGTAACTGAGCACACACGCACGCTCGCAGGTACCACTCTAACTTAGTCAACTTATATAGATGCTGAGGGGAGGAGAGAGTTTGGGAGGGTTTAACCTAGATCAGTGATCCTCAACTGGGGGAAATTTCTACTCCTGCTCAAGAGGTGTTATCTAAGATATTTCTGCTCCTTACACCTGGGGATAGGAGGAATGCAATTGGCATTCAGTGGGTCAAAGCCAGGTGTTCAATGTCCTACAATAATATATAAGACCATAAAAATATGATCCGGCATCAAATGTCAGTAATGCCAGGATGAGAACCACTAGGCTCCACTCCAAAGAGGAGAGGAACAGGGAAGGGATCCCTGAAGAAGTAGAGGCAACTTAAGTGAGGTGAAGCTGGAGGCTAGAAGCTTCCAGGCAGGAGACAGCAGGTGCAAAGGACCAAAGTGTTAAGTCCTTAGTTGTGTCTGACTCTTTTGTGGCCCTATGGACTGTATAGCCGGACAGGCCCCTCTGCCCATGGAATTCTCCAGGAAAAAACACTGGAGTGGGTAGCCATTCCCTTCTCCAGGGGATCTTCCTGACCTAGGGATTGAACCCAGGTCTCCTGCATTGCAGGCAGACTCTTCACCATCTGGGCCCAGGCACAGAAATGTTATGTACCTTGGCTAAACCACACAGCCAGTAAGTGGCAGAACTGGAACCAAAACCCAGGTGTGTTTTCAGAGTTTGCCTTTAATCACTCTTTTACTATTTATTTTAAATATCAAACCCTAGAAGTGCCTAGGCTGTTTATTTTCATTTTATGTCTTTTATCCCTATCTTAATTAAGGAATAATTGACAAAATTTTGTATAACTAAGGTGTAAGACTTGAAGTTTTGATACATGTATACACTCTGAAATAATTGCCACAATCAAGCTAATTAACATAAGACTCTTTATTTTGATAATATCACTAAGAGTTCCCACAAATAAAGATGTTTGTCCATATAACATGTCAGCTATGGATTTAATCCCCTTATCCTATTTTCTCACTTAATCCTTATAACAATCCTAAGGAATTAGAAAAATTAGTCCCGTGTAACAGATGGGGAAACTAGGCTCAGTGTGGTTAAGTGAGATGCATCTTCAGGGATGGATTTGAAAGAGCAGTGAGGTAATCTGTTTCCTTCCCATGGTTGACGCCCTGTTTCTGGCTCTAGAACTGCCTGGACATGGACAATCAGACTCAAATCACTGAGTTCGTCCTCCTCGGCCTCTCCCAGCAGCCCCTGCAGAGACAGCTGCTCTTCAGCCTGTCCTTCATCCTGTATTTGAGTGGGTGCCTGGGGAATCTTCTCACCATCCTGGCCATCGTCTTGGACCCTCACCTCCACAGCCCCATGTATTTCTTCCTCAGCAATTTGTCTCTTCTTGATATCTGCTTTATCTCGACCACCATCCCCAAGATGCTGGTGAACCATCTGTGTGGGCTCAGCACCATCTCCTTCTCAGCTTGCCTGGCCCAGATGTATTTCTTCATCGTCTTTGGGGCAGCCGACAGCATGCTTCTCTCGGCCATGGCTTACGACCGCTACCTGGCCATCTGCAGCCCACTGCACTACGTGACAATCATGAGTGTCCTTTGGTGTGCCTTGCTGGTGGTGATACCCTGGATCTCAGCCAACCTCATCTCCATGGTCCACACTCTCCTGATGTCCCACTTGTCCTTCTGCACCAATAGGATCCCACACTTCTTCTGTGACATCAATGCCTTGGTCAAGCTCTCCTGCTCTGACACCCAAGTCAACGAGATGCTGGTGTTGGTCCTTGGGGGCCCGGTGGTCCTCATCTTTTTCATGTGCATCATGGCCTCTTACACACCCATTGCTGTGGCTGTGTGGAAGGTGCCCTCAGTCCAGGGCATGTGGAAAGCATTCTCCACGTGTGGCTCTCACCTTTGTGTTGTCTGTCTCTTCTATGGGACTGTCATTGGGGTCTACTTCACCCCTGCATCCACACACACCACCCAGAGGGACATGGCAGCCACAATGATGTACACCATGGTCACCCCCCTGCTGAACCCCTTCATCTACAGCCTGAGAAACCGAGATCTGAAGGGGGCCCTCAGGAAACTTCTTCTCAGCAGGAACCCCTTTGCCCCAGCCTCTTTAGAGACTCTTTTTAGGCCTAATTGCTTTTGAAATAAACTGGATAGGGAAGCAGTGACAGATTTTATTTTCTTGGTCTCCAAAATCACTGCAGACAGTGAGTGCAGCCTTGAAATTAAAAGATGCTTCCTCCTTGGAAGGAAAGCTATGACAAACCCAGACAGTATATAAAAAAGCAGACATCACTTCCAGTAGTCAAGTACAGATGTGAAAGTTGGACCATAAATAAGGCTAAGGCCCAAAGAATTGATGCTTTTAAATTGTGTTTCTGGAGGAGACTCTTGAGAGTCCCTTGGAGAGCCACAAGATCAAACCAGTCACTCCTAAAGGAAATCAACCCTGAATATTCATTAGAAAGACTGATGCTGAAGCTGAAGCTCCAATATTTTGGCCACCTGATGCGAAGAGCCGACTCATTGGAAAAGACCCTGATGCTGGGAAAGACTGAAGGCAAAAGGAAAAAGGGGCAGCAGAGGATGAGATGTTTGGATAGCATCACTAACTCAATGCACATGAATTTGAGCAAACTTCAGGAGATAGTGGAGGACAGACGAGCCTGGAGTGCTGCAGTGTTGCAAAGAGTTGGACATGACTTAGTGACTGAACAATAATGACAACAGTGCTTCCCAATATTAGAATGTTTTTCTTTTAAAGATAGAAACAATATATTTTTATTCATGTAAGTACTTTATTAAATATATTTGACATACATCATTGCATAAATTTAAGGTGTATAAAACATTACTTTGGCACATTTGTATATAGCAATATGACTTACATTGCAGTGATATTTTGCACCTCTGTCACATTAAACAATTTTCCTTTCTCTTAACTTGTTGGGATAATTCAGTTTTAGTTTTTCAGCAAGTTTTGTGATTGTAGTATAATATTGTTGTCTATACTGTTCACTAAATTCTCTGACCTATTTACTATTCATTGCAATTTTGTACCCTTAAAAACATCAGTCTTACTACTCCACTCTTCCATTCCCTGGTAACTACCATTCTGGTCTTTACATGTTTGATTATTTTTTTAGCTTCCAGATATAAGTGATTTCTGATTCCATATGGTATTTTTCTTTCTCTTTTTCACTTATCTCACTTCAGTTCAGTCACTCAGTCATGTCTGACTCTTTGCGACCCCATGGACTGCAGCATACCAGTCTTCCCTGTCCATCACCAACCCCCAGAACTTTCTAAACCTGTGTCCATCAAGTCAGTGATGCCATCCAACCATCTCATCCTCTGATGTCCCTTTCTCCTTTTGCCTTCAGTCCCTCTCAGCATCAGGGTCTTTTCCAATGAGCCAGCTCTTCACATCAGGTGGCCAAAGTATTGGAGGTTCAGCTTCAGCATCAGTCTTTCTAATGAACATTCAGGGTTGATTTTCTTTAGGAGTAACTGGTTTGATCTTGTTGCTGTCCAGGGGACTCTCAAGAGTCTTCTCCAACACTACAGTTCAAAAGCATCAATTCTTCAGCACTCAGCTTTCTTTATGGTCCAACTCACATCTGTACATGACTATCGGAAAAACCATAGCTTTTACTATATCGACCTTTGTTGGCAAAGTAATGACTCTGCTTTTTAATATATTGTGTAGGTTTGTCATAGCTTTTCTTCCAAGGAGCAAGCATCTTTTAATTTCATGGCTGCAGTCACCATTTTGGAGCTCAAGAAAATAAAGTCTGTTCCTGTTTCCATTGTTTCCCCACCGATTTGTCATGAAGTGATGGGACCAGATCTTAGCTTTTTTGAATCTTGAGTTTTAAACCAACTTTTTCACTCTTCTCTTTCACCTGCATCAAGAGGCTCTTTAGTTCCTCTTCAGTTTCTGCGGTTAGGGAGGTGTCATCTGCATACCTGAGGCTATTGATATTTCTCCCAGCAGTCTTGATTCCAGCTTGTGCTTCATCCAGCTCAGCATTTCGCAAGACGTACTCTGCATATAAGTTAAATAAGCAGGGTGACTATATACAGCCTTGACGTACTCCTTTCCTGATTTGGAACCAGTCTGTTGTCCCACGTCTGCTTCTAACTGTTGCTTCCTGACCTGCATACAGGTTTCTCAAGAGGCAGGTCAAGCGGTCTGGTATTCCCATCTCTTTAAGAATTTTCCACAGTTTGTTGTGAGCCACACAGTCAAAAGCTTTAGCATAGTCAATAAAGCAGAAGTAGATGTTTTTCTGGAATTCTCTTGCTTTTTCTATGGTCCAACAGATGTTGGCAATTTGATCTGTGGTTTCCTCTGCATTTTCTAAATCCAGCTTGAACATTTGGAAGTTCTCAGTTCATGTACTATTAAAGCCTAGCTTGGAGAATTTTGAGCATTACTTCAGTAGCACTTCAGATGAGTGCAATTGTGCGGTAGTTTGAACATTCTTTGGCATTGCCTTTCTCTGGGATTGGCAGATGAAAATTGACATTGTTCATTTCAGTCCTGTAGCCACTGTTGAGTTTTCCAAATTTGCTGGCATATTGAGTGCAGCACTTTCACAGCATCACCTTTAGGATTTGAAATAGCTCAGCTGAAATTCCATCACCTCCACCGGCTATGTTCATAGTGATGCTTGCTAAGGCCATTTGACTTCACACTCCAGGATGCCTGGCTCTAGGTGACTGATCACACCATCATGGTTATCTGGCTCATTAAGATCTTTTTTTATATGTGTGTGTGTGTGCTCAGTCACTTCAGTCATGTCTAACTCTTTGCAACCCTGTGGACTATAGCTTGCCAGCCTCCTCTGTCCATGGGCTTCTCCAGGTAAGAATACTGGAATGAGTTGTCATGCTCTCCTCCAGGGATTTCCCAGATAGTCAATCCTTTACCCAGTTTGCCTTTCTCCCTATTTCCCCTTTGGTAACATCTACTTTTTTCCATATGTACATTTTTGTTTTTGTTAGGTTTGGCTTGTCCACAAACCAAAATTTGGATTTTTTTTCTGATTATTTATAAGTTTTTTATATTCCATGTATGAATGAAATTGTATGGTATTTATCTTTCTCCAGCTGACTTATTTCACTTAGCATAGTACCCTCAACATCCATCCATGATGTCATAAATGGCAGGATTTCACCTTTTAAGGATTTTATATACATATATATATACATGTTGAAGGTATTATGCTAAGTGAAATAAGTCAGCTGGAGAAAAAAAAATACCATACAATTTCACTCATACATGAAATATAAAAACTAATAAACAAAAAATGCCAAATAAACAGACAAACCAAATCAAATGAAAACAAACACATAGATATGGAAAACAAAGCAGATGTTGTCAGAGGGGAAATAGTGAGAAGGGAAAATTGGGTAAAGGGGTCAACTGTCTGTTGATGGATAACGACTAGTGTTTAAATTGAATTATAACTGATGTGAAACATTATATTAATGTAAGTTACAGGTGTATAATATAGTAATTTATAATTTTTAAATGTTATACCCGTTTATTTTTATTATAAAATGTTGACTATATTCCCTATTCTGTACAGCATACCCTTATAGTTTATTTTATATGTAATAGTTTGTGCCTCTTACTTCCCTGCTCCTGAATTGTGCCTCCCCAGGGAGGTGCGTGCATTAAGTATTCATGTAACCAGTAGTTTGTTCTCTACATCTAAGTTGGAGAAACTAAATTTTTGGTGATGAGCACACTATCAAGGGTCTACTCCACAGAACAGACACATAATTTTGTACAAATGAAACTTACATAATGTTATAAATCAATGTGACCTCAATAAAAATAAATTTTTTAAAAAGGTGACATAAACATTGTAACAAAACAAAACACACACACAAACCAAGCAACCAATTCTTCATGGCTGAATAGCTTGGCCAAGCTGTTTAACCTCTCTATGCCTTTGTTTCTTAAACCTGGAAAACTGGGAGGCCATGAATACCTAACTCATGCAATTATTGTGAGAACTAATGATTCACATATACACCTGTTTATATAAATAATTATAATCTAAGAAGGTTATCAGGATCAGAGTGAGTAGTTTCTAAATCAGACAGTATGAACTACTATGCTACCACACAATTATAGTACACAAATAACATACTATAAACATTTTACTACCACTAAAGTTAAGTTAGAAAGCTCAAATAATTTTTTAAAATGACATTATCTTGTACAGAAATAGACATGTAAAACAATAGAACAGTATAAGTGTCATGGGACAGCCCCATGTGTAAATAAATTTGCTATATTAAAAAGGGTGGCATTGCAAATCAATTTATTTATTTATTAAATAAATTTAAATAAATAAATAAATTCATTATTTATTTATTTATTAAACTGTGCTGAGATAATATTAGCCATTAAAAATAAACTTTATCACTACATGCATATTAGAACGGCTAAAACCTGGAACCCCAACAACAGTAAATGCTAGCAAGGATGTGGAACGATAGGATCTCTCACTCACTGCTGGGAATGTGAAAAGGCGCAGTCATTTGAAGGACAGTTTGGCTGTGTCTTACAAAACTAAACACACTCTTGCTATGCAATCCAGCAATCACACTCCTTAGTATTTACCCCAATACTCAGGTTCACACTAAAACCTACACAGGGATGTTTCCAGCAGCTTTCTTCATAATTGTCAAAATTTGAAGGAACCAAGGTATCCTTGAGTGGGTGAATAGATAAATACTGTGAAACATTCAGACACGAGACTATTATTAAGTGCAAGAAACCCAAACAAACAAACATAAGTGCTCTATCAAGCCATAAAACAATTGCAGAGCCTTTAATGCACACAACAAAATGAAAGAAGCCGGTCTAAATGGGCTCCCTGCTGTGTAATCCCAACTGAATGATATGATAGGAAAAGCAAGCCCCTGGAGAGAGTAAAAAGGTCGCTGGTTGCTAGAGACTAGCAGTGAGGGATGGATGAATAGGCAGAACACAGAGGACCCTTAGGGCAGGGGAAATATTCTACATGGTGTAATACTGATGAATACACCTCATTAAACATTTGTTGAAATCCAGAGACTGTATGGGAGTGAAAGACAATGTAAACTATGCACTTTGGTCATGATGGTGTACCAGTGTATGTTCAACGATTGTGATCATTTTACCACTCAGGTGGAGGATGTTGACAATGGGAGACCCTGTACATGTTGAGGGTGGGGGGACAGACAGTCTATGGGAAATCTCTGTGCTTTCCTCTCAATTTTGCTGTGAACCTAAAACTGTTCTAAAAAATAAAGTCTTAAAAATAAGTTGAAACCAAATCTGAAACGTTTGCAACATATTTTTTGTAGATTAAAGTTTCAGAGCTTGGCAAACTTTTGTGTAAAGATCAGATGGTAAATATTTTCAACTTTGCAGGTCATATATCTGTCACAATTACTTAACTCTGTTATTGTAGCACACACCAGTCATAGCCAGTATGTCAACAAATTGTCATGACCATGTCCCAATAAAATTTTATTCATAAAAACAGGCAGTGGACCCACATGCTGTAGTTTTTTACCCTTGAACCTTCAGTATAAAACTATTAGGAGAGACCAAGTAGAAGGTTTCTGACAGGAACAGTATTAAGGCACAAGAAATAAAAGGCAAAAGAAAAAGATTAGTAGGCAAAATGAGTATTTTGAATCTCTAATAACATGCCTGAAAATCAGTAAGAACAAAACAATCCTTAAAAAAAATAGGGGAAAAAAATAGGGAAAAACTTTGCATAGGCAATCAAAAAAGGAAACACTTATGGTTAATAAACAATGAAGATTTTTCTTTTTTTTCATTTATTTTTATTAGTTGGAGGCTAGTTAGTTTACAGTATTGTAGTGGTTTCTGCCATACATTGACATGAATCAGCCATGGATTTACATGTGTTCCCCATCCTGAATCCCCCTCCCACCTCCCTCCCCATACCATCCCTCTGGGTCATCCCAGTGCACCAACCCTAAGCACTTGTCTCATGCATCCAACCTGGACTGGTGATCTGTTTCACACTTGATAATATGCATGTTTCAAAAGAATGAAATTAGAACATTCTCTAACATCACAACAAAAATAAATTGAAAATAGATTAAAGACCTTAGGTAAGACCAGGTACTATAAAACTCTTACAGGAAAAGATAGGCAGAAAACTCTTTTACATAAATTGCAGCAGTATCTTTCTGGATCCACCTTCTAGAATAATGAAAATAAAAACAAACATAAACAAATAGAACCTAATTAAACCTAAAAGCATGGCACAGCAAAGGAAGCCACAAACAAGATGAAAAGACAAACCGCAGAATGGGAGAGAATATTTGCAAAAGATGCAGTTGACAAAGGATTAATCTCCAAAATATACAAACAGCTCATGTAGCTCAACAGCAAAAAAAAAAAAAAGAAAAAAATCAAGAAGTGGGAGAAAATCTAAATAGACATTTCTCCAAAGAAGACATAGAGATGGCTAAAAAGAACATGAGAAGATGCTGCACTTTGCTCATTATTAGAGAAATGCAAATCAAATCTACAGTGAGGTATCACCTCACACCAGAATGTCCATCATTAACGTCTACAAGCAATGAATACTATAGAGAATGTGGAGAGAAGGGAACCCTCCTACACCATTGGTGAGAATGTAAATTGTGACAGTCAATATGGAGAACAGTATGTACATTCTTTAAAAAAAAAAATAGAGCTACCATCTGATCCAGCAATCCCACTTCTAGGTATATATTCAGAGAAAACCATAATTCAAAAATATATGCACCCCAATGCTCATTGCAGCATTTATAGCAAAGACATGGAAACAAGCTAAATGTACAATGACAGATGGATTAAGAAACTGTGGTACCTATATATGATGGAATTTCAGCCATAAAATTGAATGAAATATTGCCATTTGCAGCAATATGGATGCAACTAGAAATTATCATACTAAGTGAAGTAAGTCACAGAGAAAGACAAATATTGTATGATATTGCTTATTTGTGGAATCTAAAAAGTGATACATAGCTTCCCAGATGGCACAGTGGTAAAGAATCTGCATGCCAGTACAGAAGATGCAGGAGATAAGATGACAGAGGATGAGATGGTTGGATGGCATCACCAACTTGATGGACATAGGTTTGAGCAAGCTCTGGGAATTGGTGATGGACAGGGAAGCCTGGCATACTGCAGTCCATGGGGTCACAAAGAGTCGGACATGACTGAGCTGAACTGAACTGAAAAAGTGATACAAATGAACTTATTTTCAAAACAGAAACAAACTCATAGACTTAGAAAACAAACTTACAGTTACCAAAGGGGAAATGTGTGGTGGAGAAATAGATTAGGAGGTTGGGATTAACAAATATATGCCACTATTTATCCTGGAGAAGGAAATGGCACCCCACTCCAGTATTTTTGCCTGGAGAATCCCATGGAGAGAGGAGCCAGGAGAATCCCATGGACAGAGGACAGTCCAAGGTTCACACAGAGTAGGACATGACGGAAGTGACTTAGCACCCACTATTTATATAATAATCAATAAGGACCTACTGTATATCACAGGGGACTCTACTCAATACTCGGCAATAACCTTATGGGAAAAGAATCTAGAAAGAATACATATATGTATTTAGTTAGTCACTCAGTCATGTACGACTCTGCGACCTCTGGAGTGCAGCTGGAGTGGATTGCCATTCCCTTCTCCAGGGGATCTTCCCAACCCAGGGATCAAACTCGAGTCTCCTGCATTGCAGGCAGATTCTTTACTGTCTGAGCCACCAGAGAAACCTTGATATATGCATATGTATAACTAAATCACTTTGCAGTACACCTGGAAATAAGAGAACATTGTAAATCAGCTATACTCCAACATGAAAAAAGTGGAGATTTTTCAACCCCAGTAATAATTAAGGACAAGCAGTGTTAAGTGACAGTTGGAATCACTTGACTGCTTGACAACCATATTAGCAAAATTAAGTTTCACACCATCAAGCATTGGTGAGGGTGGGGGAAATAGATCTTCTGACACATGGATGAGAGTGTAAATTAGCACAGACCCTTGGAAGTTTAGCTTCACTATTCTTAAATTTAAGATTCAAGATGGCGGAGGAGTAGGACGGGGAGACCACTTTCTCTCCTACAAATTCATCAAAAGAATAACTGAACGCAGAGCAAACTTCGCAAAACAACTTCTGATCGCTAGCTGAGGTCATCAGGCACCCAGAAAAGCAGCCCATTGTCTTCGAAAGGAGGTAGGACAAAATATAAAAGATAAAAAGTGAGACAAAAGAGCTAAGGACGGAGATCCCTCCCGGGAAGTGAGTCTTAGGCGGCATGGCTTGGGGTAGGGTCCAGGCCTGAGTGCCCTCAGGACAATCGGAGGGAGCTTCTGTGAGTTGCCAACTTGAACTGTGGGAGACCAAAAGAGAGAGATTAAATTAACCGGCCGAACACACTGCCGGC
Organism: Cervus elaphus; assembly: GCF_910594005.1. NCBI lineage: Eukaryota > Metazoa > Chordata > Mammalia > Artiodactyla > Cervidae > Cervus > Cervus elaphus. The sequence goes on from NC_057823.1 coordinate 11,102,064, forward strand.
CCGTTCGCAGAACAAAGGGACCGAGAAAGTCCAGAGAAGAGCTCGCAGGCTGCGGACCGGCCCAGCCCCGCCGGAGGCAGGAGGCAGGGGGGAGGGGAAGGTCGCAGCGAGACACAGGGCGCAGGCATCCGACCGCCGCGGGTGGGGACTGGGGCTGGGGACGCTGAGGGCAGAAGGTGCAGGCACCCGACTGGCACCAGCGGAAACTGAAACTGGGTCCGTGGAAGGGAGTGGGCGTGCCACACCTGGGGAGAGTGCGCCCACCAAGCCCCTGGCTGCCTGGACCGCTCTGACGGGGAAGGCACTGAGGGCAGGTGCAGCTTTTCGTTCAGCGCTTTTGTGGAACACCCGAGGGCTGGAACCTCGCGCAGCGCAGGGCGCGCTCCATATAGAGCAGCCAGGAGCCTGAGCAGCGCAGACGGAGAAAGCAGCGTCAGCCCCTCCCGGCAGCGCCAGACCGCCCCCGCGGCGCCAGCCCGTCGCCGCAGCGCCAGCCCCGCCCCGCAGCACCAGCCCCTCCCCGCAGCGCCAGCCCCTCCCAGCAGAGCGACGGAACTAGCTACCTGAATAAGAGTCCACCTCCGCCAGCCTGTGTCAGGGTGGAAATGAGGCTCTGAGGAGACCGGCAAACAGAAGCCAAATAAACAAAGGGAACCGCTTCAGAAGGGACTGGTGCAACAGATTAAAATCCCTGTAGAAAACACCGACTACACCGGAAGGGGCCTGTAGATATCGAGAAGTGTAAGCTGGAACGAGGAGCTATCTGAAACTGAGCCGAACCCACACTGACCGCAACAGCTCCAGAGAAACTCCTAGATATAATTTTACTTTTTTCTCTTTTTTTTTTCTTTTTTTCTTTTTTCTCTTTTATTTTCCTTTAAAATTCCCTATTACTCCCCCATTACTCCTTAACTTTCATTTCCATAGATTTTTACGATTTTTTTAATTAGGGAAAAAAAAATTTTTTTTCTTTTTTTTTCTTTTTTCTTCTTTTTTTTCTTTCCTTTTTCTCTTCTATTTTCTATTTTTCTTTTTCTCTTATTTCTTTTAAAGTCCTCTAGTACTCCTCTACTACTCCTTAATTTTCATTTTCAATACAGTATAACCTTACAAAAAAAAAAAAAAAAAGAAGAGAAGCCCTATTTTTAAATCGAAGATTATTCTCTCCCAATCTTGACTCTCTGTTTTCTACCTCAGAACACCTCTATTTCCTCCTTTCCCCTTTTCTTCCCAATCCAATTCTGTGAATCTTTGTAGGTGTCTGGGCTATGGAGAACACTCTGGGAACAGACAGCTGCATAGATCTGTCTCTCTCCTCTTGAGTCCCCCTTTTTCTCCTCCTGCTCATCTCTATCTCCCTCCTCCCTCTCCTCTTCTTCATGTAACTCTGTGAACCTCTCTGGGTGTCCCTAACGGGGGAGAATCTTTTCGCCATTAACCTAGAAGTTTTCTTATCAGTGCTGTATAGTTGGAGAAGTCCTGAGACTACAGGAAGAATAAAACTGAAATCCAGAGGCAGGAAACTTAAGCCCAAAACCTGAGAACACCAGAAAACTCCTGACTACATGGAACTTTAAGTAATAAGTGACCGTCCAAAAGCCTCCATACCTACACTGAAACCAACCACCACCCAAGAGCCAATAAGTTTTAGAGCAAGACATACCACGCAAATTCTCCAGCAACGCAGGAACATAGCCCTGAACGTCAACATACAGGCTGCCCAAGGTCACACCTAACACATAGACCCATCTCAAAACTCATTACTGAGCACTCCATTGCTCTCCAAAGAGAAGAAATCAAGTTCCACGCACCAGAACACTGATGCAAGATTCCCTAACCAGGAAACCTTGACAAGCTAATCGTCTAACCCCACGCACTGGGTAAATCCTCCACAATAAAAAGGAACCACAGACCTCCAGAATACAGAAAGCCCACTCCAGACACAGCAATCTAAACAAGATGAAAAGGCAAAGAAATACCCAACAGGTAAAGGAACATGAAAAATGCCCACCAAGTCAAACAAAAGAGGAGGAGATAGGGAATCTACCTGAAAAAGAATTTAGAATAATGATAATAAAAATGATCCAAAATCTTGAAAACAAAATGGAGTTACAGATAAATAGCCTGGAAACAAAGATTGAAAAGATACAAGAAATGTTTAATAAAGACCTAGGAGAAATAAAAAAGAGTCAATTAAAAATGAATAATGCAATGAATGAGATCAGAAACACTTTGGAGGGAACCAAGAGTAGAATAACGGAGGCAGAAGATAGGATAAGTGAGGTAGAAGATAAAATGGTGGAAATAAATGAAGCAGAGAGGAAAAAAAGAAAAAAGGATCAAAAGAAAAGAGGACAACCTCAGGGACCTCTGGGACAATGTGAAACACCCCAACATTCGAATCATAGGAGTTCCAGAAGAAGAAGACAAAAAGAAAGGCCATGAGAAAATACTCGAGGAGATAATGGCTGAAAACTTCCCTAAAATGGGGAAGGAAATAGCCACCCAAGTCCAAGAAACCCAGAGAGTCCCAAACAGGATAAACCCAAGGCGAAACACCCCAAGACACATATTAATCAAATTAACAAAGATCAAACACAAAGAACAAATATTAAAAGCAGCAAGGGAAAAACAACAAATAACACACAAAGGGATTCCCATAAGGATAACAGCTGATCTATCAATAGAAACCCTCCAGGCCAGAAGGGAATGGCAGGACGTTCTGAAAGTAATGAAAGAGAATAACCTACAACCTAGATTACTGTATCCAGCAAGGATCTCATTCAGATATGAAGGAGAATTCAAAAGCTTTATAGATAAGCAAAAGCTGAGAGAATTCAGCACCAGCAAACCAGCTCTTCAACAAATGCTAAAGGATCTTCTCTAAACAGGAAATGCAGAAAGGTTGTATAAACATGAACCCAAAACAACAAAGTAAATGGCAACGGGACCACACCTATCAATAATTACCCTAAATGTAAATGGGTTGAATGCCCCAACCAAAAGACAAAGATTGGCTGAGTGGATACAAAAACAAGACCCCTATATATGCTGTCTACAAGAGACCCACCTCAAAACAAGAGACACATACAGACTAAAAGTGAAGGGCTGGAAAAAAATATTTCATGCAAACGGAGACCAAAAGAAAGCAGGAGTCGCAATGCTCATCAGATAAAATAGACTTTCAAATAAAGGATGTGAAAAGAGACAAAGGAGGACCCTACATAATGATCAAAGGATCAATCCAAGAAGAAGATATAACAATTATAAATATATATGCACCCAACATAGGAGCACCGCAATATGTACGGCAAACACTAACGAGTATGAAAGAGGAAATTAATAGTAACACAATAATAGTGGGAGACTTTAATACCCCACTCACAACTATGGATAGATCAACTAAACAGAAAATTAATAAGGAAACACAAATCTTAAATGACACAATGGACCAGCTAGACCTAATTGATATTTATAGGACATTTCACCCCAAAACAATCAACTTCACCTTTTTCTCAAGTGCACACGGAACGTTCTCCAGAATAGATCACATCCTGGGCCATAAATCTGGTCTTGGAAAATTCAAAAAAATTGAAATCATTCCAGTCATCTTTTCTGACCACAGTGCAGTAAGATTAGATCTCAATTACAGAAAAAAAAATTGTTAAAAATTCAAACATAAGGAGGCTAAATAACACGCTTCTGAATAACCAACAAATCATAGAAGAAATCAAAACAGAAATCAAAATATGTATAGAAATGAATGAAAATGAAAACACAACAACCCAAAACCTATGGGACACTGTAAAAGCAGTGCTAAGGGGAAGGTTCATAGCATTACAGGCTTACATCAAGAAACAAGAAAAAAGCCAAATAAATAACCTAACTCTACACCTAAAGCAATTAGAGAAGGAAGACATGAAGAACCCCAGGGTTAGCAGAAGGAAAGAAATCTTAAAAATCAGGGCAGAAATAAATGCAAAAGAAACTAAAGAGACCATAGCAAAAATCAACAAAGCTAAAAGCTGGTTTTTTGAAAAAATAAACAAAATTGACAAACCATTAGCAAGACTCATTAAGAAACAAAGAGAGAAGAACCAAATTAACAAAATTAGAAATGAAAATGGAGAGATCACACAGACAACACTGAAATACAAAAGATCATAAGAGACTACTACCAGCAGCTCTATGCCAATAAAATGGACAACTTGGATGAAATGGACAAATTCTTAGAAAAGTATAACTTTCCAAAACTGAACCAGGAAGAAATAGAAGATCTTAACAGAGCCATCACAAGCAAGGAAATCGAAACTGTAATCAAAAATCTTCCAGCAAACAAAAGCCCAGGACCAGATGGCTTCACAGCTGAATTCTACCAAAAATTTAGAGAAGAGCTAACACCTCTCTTACTCAAACTCTTCCAGAAAATTGCAGATGAAGGTAAGCTTCCAAACTCATTCTATGAGGCCACCATCACCCTAATTCCAAAACCAGATAAAGATGCCACAAAAAAAGAAAACTGCAGGCCAATATCACTGATGAACATAGATGCAAAAATCCTTAACAAAATTCTAGCAAACAGAATCCAACAACATATTAAAAAAATCATACACCATGACCAAGTGGGCTTTATCCCAGGAATGCAAGGATTCTTTAATATCCGCAAATCGATCAATGTAATAAACCACATTAACAAATTGAAAGATAAAAACCATATGATTATCTCAATAGATGCAGAGAAAGCCTTTGACAAAATTCAACACCCATTCATGATTAAAACTCTCCAGAAAGCAGGAATAGAAGGAACATACCTCAACATAATGAAAGCTATATATGACAAACCCACAGCAAGCATCACCCTCAATGGTGAAAAATTGAAAGCATTTCCCCTGAAATCAGGAACAAGACAAGGGTGCCCACTCTCACCACTACTATTCAACATAGTGTTGGAAGTTTTGGCCACAGCAATCAGAGCAGAAAAAGAAGTAAAAGGAATCCAGATAGGAAAAGAAGAAGTGAAACTCTCACTGTTTGCAGATGACATGATCCTCTACATAGAAAACCCTAAAGACTCTACCAGAAAATTACTAGAGCTAATCAATGAATATAGTAAAGTTGCAGGATATAAAATTAACACACAGAAATCCCTTGCATTTCTATATACTAACAATGAGAAAACAGAAAGAGAAATTAAGGAAACAATACCATTCACCATGGCAACAAAAAGAATAAAATACTTAGGAGTATATCTACCTAAAGAAACAAAAGACCTATACATAGAAAACTATAAAACACTGATGAAAGAAATCAAAGAGGACACAAACAGATGGAGAAACATACCGTGTTCATGGATTGGAAGAATCAATATTGTCGAAATGGCTATTCTACCCAAAGTAGTCTATAGATTCAATGCAATCCCTATCAAGCTACCAACGTTATTTTTCACAGAACTAGACCAAAGAATTTCACAATTTGTATGGAAATACAAAAAACCTCGAATAGCCAAAGTAATCTTGAGAAAGAAGAATGGAACTGGAGGAATCAACCTGCCTGACTTCAGACTCTACTACAAAGCCACAGTCATCAAGACAGTATGGTACTGGCACAAAGACAGAAATATAGATCAATGGAACAGAATAGAAAGCCCAGAGATAAATCCACGAACCTATGGACACCTTATCTTTGACAAAGGAGGCAAGGATATACAATGGAAAAAAGACAACCTCTTTAACAAGTGGTGCTGGGAAAACTGGTCAACCACTTGTAAAAGAATGAAATTAGAGCACTTTCTAACACCATACACAAAAATAAACTCAAAATGGATTAAAGATCTAAATGTAAGACCAGAAACTATAGGAGGAGAACATAGGCAAAACACTCTCTGACATAAATCACAGCAAGATCCTCTATGACCCACCTCCCAGAATATTGGAAATAAAAGCAAAACTAAACAAATGGGACCTAATGAAACTTAAAAGCTTTTGCACTACAAAGGAAACTATAAGCAAGGTGAAAAGACAGCCCTCAGATTGGGAGAAAATAATAGCAAATGAAGAAACAGACAAAGGATTAATCTCAAAAATATACAAGCAACTCCTGCAGCTCAATTCCAGAAAAATAAATGACCCAATCAAAAAATGGGCCAAAGAACTAAACAGACATTTCTCCAAAGAAGACATACAGATGGCTAACAAACACATGAAAAGATGCTCAACATCACTCATTATCAGAGAAATGCAAATCAAAACCACAATGAGGTACCATTACACGCCAGTCAGGATGGCTGCTATCCAAAAGTCTACAAGCAATAAATGCTGCAGAGGGTGTGGAGAAAAGGGAACCCTCTTACACTGTTGGTGGGAATGCAAACTAGTACAGCCGCTATGGAAAACAGTGTGGAGATTTCTTAAAAAACTGGAAATAGAACTGCCATATGACCCAGCAATCCCACTTCTGGGCATACACACTGAGGAAACCAGATCTGAAAGAGACACATGCACCCCAATGTTCATCGCAGCACTGTTTATAATAGCCAGGACATGGAAGCAACCTAGATGCCCATCAGCAGATGAATGGATAAGGAAGCTGTGGTACATATACACCATGGAATATTACTCAGCTGTTAAAAAGAATCCATTTGAATCAGTCCTAATGAGATGGATGAAACTGGAGCCCCTTATACAGAGTGAAGTAAGCCAGAAAGATAAAAAACATTACAGCATCCTAACACATATATATGGAATTTAGAAAGATGGCAACGATAACCCTATATGCAAAACAGAAAAAGAGACACAGAAATACAGAACAGACTTTTGAACTCTGTGGGAGAAGGTGATGGTGGGATATTTCAAAAGAACAGCATGTATACTATCTATGGTGAAACAGATCACCAGCCCAGGTGGGATGCATGAGACAAGTGCTCGGGCCTGGTGCACTGGGAAGACCCAGAGGAACAGGGTGGAGAGGGAGGTGGGAGGGGGGATCGGGATGGGGAATATGTGTAAATCTATGGCTGATTCATATCAATGTATGACAAAACCCACTGAAATGTTGTGTAGTAATTAGCCTCCAACTAATAAAAAAAAATTTAAAAAAATTAAAAAAAATTTAAGATTCATATTTCCTATGACATGATCATCTGACCATTTGGTTTGCATTTGAATTAGATAGTGCCTGTTTGTAGTAGAAGATGTACAAAGATATGTACTGCATTATTCCTAATAATGGAGAAAAATTAGAAGCAAACTGAGATATCTAACAGATGAATGTATACTGCCTATATTTGTGAAACCATTTTATTAAATTGATTTTATAAAAATGAGGTGTTTCTCTAGCAGTGGTTCTCACCTACAGGCGATTTTGTCCCCAAGGTGACATTTGGCAATATCTAGAGGCAATTTTCAGAGAAGGCAATGGCAACCCACTCCAGTACTCTTGCCTGGGAAATCCCATGGACGGAGGAGCCTGGTAGGCTGCAGTCCATGGGGTCGCGAAGAGTTTGACACGACTGAGCGACTTCACTTTCACTTTTCTCTTTCATGCACTGGAGAAAGAAATGGCCACCCACTCCAGTATTCTTGCCTGGAGAATCCCAGGGACGGGAGCCTGGTGGGCTGCTGTCCGTGGGGTCGCACAGAGTAGGACATGACTGAAGCGACTTAGCAGCAGCAGCAGCAGCAGAGGCAATTTTGTCAAGACTGGAGTGGCATCCAGTGGGTAGATATCAAGGATGCTAATCTTCTCAGGTGGCACTAGTGGTAAAGAACCTACCTGCCAAAGCAGGAGATGCAAGAGACGTGGGCTTGATCCCTGGGTCAGGAAGATCCCCTGGAGGAGGAAATGGCATCATGCTCCAGTATTCTTGTCTGGAAAACTCCATGGACAGAGGAACCTGGTGGGCTATGGTCCATGGGGCTGCAGAAAGTTGGACATGGTTGAACACATAAAGTACAGTATAGCCCCAACACAAAAGATGATCCATCAGTCCCCAGTTTCAACACTGCCAAGGTTAAGAAACCTTGAGCTATATAAACTAACATGAATATTAGTCCAAAATAATGAGTAAAAAAGCCAAGTTACAGAAAACTTGTACCTACAGAACAATCAGACAGACCTGTGTTAAACACACAGTATGAAAAGCAGTCTGGTGGTTCATCAAAAAAATTAAATCCGGAATCACTCTATGACCCAGCAACTTCACTACTGGGAATATACCCTCAAAGAAATAAAAATAATTCAATCAAATATTTGTATACAAATATCCACAGAAACACTATTCACACAGCCAAAGGGCAGAAACAACCTAAATATCATCAATGTGTGAATGAATAAACAGAATGTGGTCAAACCACACAATGGAATATTACTCAGCTATGAAAAGGAATGAGGCACTGATGCTTGCTACACGATGGATGAATCTCAAAAATATGCTGAGTGAAAAAGCCAGGCCTGGTAGGCTATGTATTATATGATTCCATTTATTTGAGATGTCCAGCAGAGACAAATTCATAAGGTAAAAAAGCAAATTAGTGTCTTCCACTAATCTGGGGCTAACGAGCTGGGGGAGGAGGACTGCTTATGGGATGGGATCTCCCATTTTGGGTACTGATAAAAATGTTCTAGAACTAGATAAAGATGATGGTTAAGCAACATTGTTAATGTGCTAAGTGCTACTGAATTGTTCATTTTAAAATGGTTAATTTTATGTTATGTGAACTTCAAGAATAAAACAAAATCAAAAAGCAAACAAAACCCCACGATACCACCATATTAAGAGCTTGTGTTTGTTCAAATGCCCCATGCATACAGAGGTCTGTAAGTATGTCCATCACATGCATCATAGTCATCTCATGACTGGCCATTGCTTGACTTTGAGCCTGATTTATAGCATTTCAACTATTTGATAAGAAGAAACACATATTTGCGTGATAATTTAAAATTTTAAAACACGTTTAATTGGGAAAATAACCTAGAAGGGAAAGAGTGAGGGTGGAGAGGTACATTGGGTAGTTTTCTCAGCCCCAGTGGGCAGTGAAAAGGTTGCTTTTCTCCCAAAGTCAGAAACCAGGGCCCCAAATCCCCCAACACAGAGCATTAGACTCTGCTGGAGCCTCTGAGAAGCACAGGTAATCAACTCACGGCTGGAAGGCAGGGAGGGAGGGAAGGTGAGGACAGAGTCTCCCTGGGGCTGTCCTATGCCTCGCAGGGTTCCCCGGGGTCCTGGCATGCCTGTTGCAGAGGCGGAGGCAGGGACAATGGTACCACAGTGAGAGGAGGCAACGGGCAGAGCAGAGGCAGCATAAATGATGGCGGACAGGCTCAGGTAAACCCCTTGAGCGGCTGGCACGCTCAGGCTGGCAGGCTCCTTGCCTTGCAGCCGTCCCTAGCAGGGAAACACCACGTCGGGGCCTCTTGCTGGAGTGAGGCAGAAGGAAATGCAGAACCTGGAGCTCCAGGTGGGTCACTATCACTCCCTTTCCCTTGAGCAGGAGAGATCTAAGGAGCCCACACTTGCCACAGACTCAGAGAAGCCACCCTGTTTAGACAAACCCCTGTGCAATCTGAGTCAGTGGGGTGGGGACAGCAGTCAATGCGCCACGTCCTAGTTTCAAGATAATGTGATGGTTGCTTTGCAGGACAGGTGAGAACACACAGGCAGAGAGAAAAGAGCTACCACCCCAAGTTGGATTCTCTGGTGGCTCAGATGGAAAAGAATCCTCCAGCAATGCAGGAGACCAGAGTTTGATCTGCTGGAGAAGGGAATGGCTACCCACTCCAGTATTCTTGCCTGGAGAATCCTATGGACAGAGGAGCCTGGTGGGCTACAGTCCATGGGGTCACAAAGAGTCAGACATGACTGAGCGACTAACACCCACACCCCAAGTTACCCAGAACACATGCCTGAATTTTAACCTCTCTCCTCTTTCTGTCCTGGCCAAAAACCAGAGGTAAAAGGATTGTGGGGAAGTGAAGAAAAGACATAGACAAGAGAATTTAGGATTGAGGGGCTCCAGTCACCTCCTGGGGTGTGTAAAGTATTAGGGAGCCACGAGGGTAGACAGGTGCCCTGATGGTAAGGAGTTAAGGATGAAAATAGGGAGAGAAAAGGGAGGCAGGAGGTCGCTGAGATGGGAGGGAGTTTGCAGAGCTGGGAACCTAAACAGCTTCATGAGAAGAGAGCCAGGATGGGGGCAGACAGGTAAGACAAGATGGAGACAGTACCCCTAACCTGTGTTTCTCAAACAGGGGCAGTTCTCCTCCCCAGGGGACACTTGGCAATGTGTGAGGATACTTCTGATCATCACAACTGGGAGATGCTACTGGCATCTAGAGGGTGACAGGGATGCTGCTCAACATCCTCTAATGCCCAGGAAGCCCCACAGCCCCAGCCACAAAAAATTATCAGCCCCTAAAGTTCCTACTGTTGAAATTGGAAAACCTGCAGTGGTACATGAGCATAGGATTTGTCCACATGTGGATTTTGTTCCCTGAGTTTCTGGGTGGGGATCTGGCCCCACTATGAGATCCTCTAAGTGTCATATAGCGGGATTGCACACACACACTCTCTCTCTTTTTCTCCAGGGTTGCTCAGTTTACTTATAGGAAACCCACTAGGTGTTCTCCTGGTGGATCCATGCCAGGAGACTTCAGCCTACCTCTCTGCTCTCCTGGTCCCATGCCATGGTTGCGTGTCTATTTGTTTTACTTTTTGAAAGAATCAATAGAGTTTAGTTTTTAGAGTCATTTTAGGTTTACAGAATATTTAGCAAATAGTGCAAAAGATTACCATGTACCTTTTCTCTCCCTGCACAGAGATTTCCTTATTAACATCCTGTATTGATGAGGTAACTGTATTACAGTTGCTAACCCAATACTGACACATTATTGTTAACTAAAGCCCACAGTTTACATTAGGGTTCACTCTTGGTGCCGTATATCCTATGAGTTTTGACAAATGCACAATGTCATGTACCCACCATTATAGTATCATGCAGAAGAGTTTAACCACCTTACAAAATCTCAAGTTTTACCTATTCATCCCTTCTATTCTCTCCTTGAGCCCCTGACAACCACCAAACTTTTTATTGTCTCCAGTTTTCCAGAATGAACAGATACCAGTCTTAGCAGGGTTCTACATCCCCATCATCCCAGAAGGTGAATATGCAGACCTGGGCTGCCTCCCCAGGACACGGTAAGCTCTTATCTTCTTATAGTTTCTCTCTCTTTCTTTCTTCATGGCTGTGGCTTTTATAATCTTTATTAATATAGAAAGGGAGTGTGTGAATGGTCTGATATGGTGAAGCTAGCCCTGGTCCTGGAAGTAGCCTGGACATTCATTAACAGCTACCAGTAAGTGGTGAGTATAACAGAGAGGTTAGAAAAGATAGGCATTGGGGTCATTCAGCTGTAGATCAGATCCTGGCTCCCTCATTTAGGAGCCATGGTCCCTTGGACAAATGATGTGTCCTCTCTGGGACACAGCTGCCACTTCTGTAAAACAGAGATTGTAGCCGGTGCCTCATAATATTGGATTAAAGATTTCATATGAAACATGTAAGCATAAGTGCCACCGTCCAACAAAGTGTAGCTACTCTCATCAAGAATCAAAAATCCAGTGCCATAGATAGTTATATCTCCAATGTGGCACATTGTAATGAAGGTCATGAAATAGCTAAACTCATGGAGGTTTAAACTTACAAAGGAGCTGTTTTGGAAGCAGACAGGAATGAGTGACTAAGTCTGTTTTGGGAAGAGACGTTCAGGAAGGCTTCGCAGAGGAGGTGACATTTAAGCTGAGTCTTAAAGATGAACAGGTGCTTGCCAGTTGGAGAAGGAGAAGAACCAAGATCTGGGCAGAAAGACCAGCTAAGTAATTACTACTGTGCTCTCTAGATCATTGGTACTCAACTGGGGGCAACTTTGCTCCCCACAGGAACATTGTCATTGTCTGGAGATAATTTTGTTTGTCACTACTGAGGAGGAGCTCTGGGCGTCCAGCTGGTAGAGGTCAGGGAGGCTGCTAAACGCCATACAGCACACAGGTGACCACCCCCTGCCATAGCAAAGGATGATCCAGCACCAAATACTGAGAAAACTTGCATTAGATGTTGGAGAGCTTTGAGAAGTTGAGAGCACAGCCCACTTGATTTTGGTCTCACTCACTCAGCCTCTTCTTGGAGGCTCTTGTTTCCAAGTCAGTAGCTTTGACTCACCCCCTCTAGGATCTCACAGTACCGGGACTGAGTGGGGCTGTTGGGACGAAGATCCTGGGGACCTATGGCAGGTGCTGGCCCAGAATGAGGGAATGAAACAAGTGACTCCAAGGGAGGGAGGCCAAGAAACTCTGGAAACGAGTCATGTTGGGGAGTGCAGTCTCCATTCACCCAAGCATCTGATTCCCTCGTATTTTTGTTTTGTTCTCAACCTAACAGAGCTTGATCAAATATATGAGCCCACTTAAGAGGGTGCTTACTACTTTTTTTGTCCTATTTTGTATTGTGATAAAATACATATACACAACTTAGTGACTAAACAACAGCAACAACAAGTACATATAACAAAATTTGCCACCTTAGCCATTTTATAGCATACAATTCAGTGACATTAAGTGCATTCATGATGTGTAAGCACGACCTGTCTATCTAATTCCAGAACCTTCTCAGCACTCCCAAAGGAAACCCCAAATCCATTAGCAGTCACTCCAATTTATCCCCTTCCCCCAGCCCCTGGCAACCACTGACATGCCTTAAACCCCTACGTGAATGTTCACAGAAGCATTATTATTTATAGTGAAAATGTGTAAACAGCCAAATGTCCATCAATAGGTGAATAAATCAATGAAATGTGATCTGTTGATACAATGAAACATCACTTAGCCATAAAAAGGTATGAAGTTATGACAATGCTACAACATGGTTGAACCTCAAAAAAAAAAAAAAAAAAAAAGAAAAGAAAAAGAAAACAAAAAGAAAAAAAAGTGCTGAGGGAAAGAGGCCAGGCCCCAAAGTCCACAGAATATATGATTACATTTAGATGACTTGTCCAGAGCAGGCAAATCCATAGAGACAGAAAAGGGATTAGTGGTTCACTGCCATTTAAACTTGACATAGCCTAATAAAAAAAGCACTTAAAATAGTTATCCATAAAAATACAATGAATACCCATAAAATTAAGCTTATTTACTGATCACAGATGATATACATTTGCTCACCGAGGGTATTGAGTTAGTTATCATACAAAGTATCTACTATTTTCCAGGTCACAGAAAGATCCTCTGGAGAAGCGCATGACTTCATGCCCATCTAGTATTCTTGCCTGGAGAATTCCATGGACAGAGGAGCCTGGTGGGCTATAGTTCATAGGGTTGCAAAAGAGTAGGACATGATTGAGGTACTAATACTTTTCGCTGTTTTCCAAGTCACAGTCCAAGAATAACTCTTTGAGTTTGGTAGGGGGAAATGGAGGTACAGAGAGGTGAAGATACTTGCTCAAGTTTACAGCAGGCAGAGCAGGGGTTCGAACTCAGGTTGGCTGACTCCCTCATTTTTTTGTCAGATGGCTATGTTGCATTGCTCAGAACATACACATGCACATCACAGGATCTGGAAAACAACCAGAACATTATTTCTACAGTCTCTTGCCTCAGATTTCTTGCATTGGTAACTCTAGAAGAAGAATCTGGTTGATTCATGTTAAATTAGAGATGCACTTGGTTCAAAGTGTTGTAGACAAGGGGTGGGTAGGTCTTGCAGTATCTGAAGCTATGGGAAGAACAAGATTTATCAGAAGGGTGTAAGTAGCAAAGGCTGTAACCTCTGGTAAAGGAATATTTTCATTTTCAGAGATAACTTAGATGTACAGAAAGGTATAAACTTTGGAGGCAGCCAGCCTTGGGTCATGTCTTAACTCTACCATGTTTGACAGCTCACCTCGAACAAGTTGCTTAGCACTTATGCACCGCAACATTCTCAATGAATATTCACAAGATATTCAAAATGGGGCAATCAAATCAACACCTCCCCCACTACATTGGTAAAAGGATTAAATCATCAGTGGCACAGAGTAGGAGGGCTTCCCTGGCGGCTCAGTTGGTAAAGAATCTGTCTGCAATGCAATGGGTTTGATTCCTGGGTTGGAAAGATCCCTTAGCAAAGGGAATGGATACCCATTCCAGTATTCTGGCCTGGAGAATTCCATGGACAGAGGACAGAGGAGCTTAGCAAGCTACAGTTCATGGGGTCACAAAGAGTCAGACATTACTGAGCAACTTTCACTTTACAGAGTAGGAACTCAGCCAATATCATCTGTCATTTATCAGGAGCAGCCCCTGGGGCAGAGCCAGGAGTGATGGAAGCTGACAACCTCCCGCTATCCAGTAGCTGACCTCTCCACATCACACCACACTTCAGGAACAGCCTTCATGCAAGGAGCCAACTTCTCAGCAGTGACTGAATTCATCCTCATCGGCTTCTCCACCTTCCCCCACCTTCAGCTGATGTTCTTCCTGCTCTTCCTGCTGATGTACCTGTTCACGCTGCTGGGGAACCTGCTCATCATGGCCACCGTCTGGAAGGAGCACAGCCTCCACACCCCCATGTACCTCTTCCTGTGTGCCCTCTCCATCTCTGAGGTCCTCTACACCTTCGCCATCATCCCGCGCATGCTGGCCGACCTGCTCTCCACCCACCACTCCATCCCTTTCAAGGCCTGTGCCAGCCAGATGTTCTTCTCCTTCACATTTGGCTTCACCCACTCCTTCCTGCTCACAGTCATGGGCTATGACCGCTACGTGGCCATCTGCTATCCCCTGCGCTACAACGTGCTCATGAGCCCCAGAGGCTGTGCCTGCCTGGTGGCCTGGTCCTGGGCTGGAGGCTCAGTCATGGGGTTGGTGGTGACAACAGCCGTTTTCCAACTCACCTTCTGTGGGTCTAATGTGATCCGCCATTTCTTCTGCCATGTGCCGCCTCTCATGAAGTTGGCCTGTGGGAACGTCTCCACTGTGGCCATGGGCGTGGGCCTGGTGTGTATCACCACCCTGCTGGGCTGTGGTGTCCTCATCCTCTTGTCTTACACCTTCATCGTGGCCGCCATCTTGAGGATCCCTTCAGCCGAGGGCCGGCACAAAGCCTTCTCCACGTGTGTGTCCCACCTCACCGTGGTGGTCGTGCACTACAGCTTTGCCTCTGTCATCTACCTCAAGCCCAAGGGGCCCCAGTCTCTGGAAGGAGACACGCTGATGGGCATCACCTACACAGTCCTCACTCCCTTCCTGAGCCCCATCATCTTCAGCCTCAGGAATAAGGAGCTGAAGGAAGCCGTGAAGAAGGCCTTCCTCAGCAGGCTCTATCTCCATAGCTCCTGAAATGGCAGGTTTTGTAACAGGAGTTGTGGCAGGTAGAGGAACATTGCATTGTCCATTGTATTGTCTGAATAATGGAAATGATCCTGCTGCATTTGTGATGAGTCCTGTGTGTGGACTTCCTCTGCTCCCACCTCAGCTTAGTTAGTTAGTTAGTTCAGTCTCTCAGTTGTGTCCGACTCTTTGTGACCCCATGAATTGCAGCACGCCAGGCCTCCCTGTCCATCACAAACTCCCGGAGTTTACCCAAACTCATGCCCATCGAGTCAGTGATGCCATCCAGCCATCTCGTCCTCTGTCGTCCCCTTCTCCTCCTGCCCCTAATCCCTCCCAGCATCAGGGTCTTTTCCAATGAGTCAACTCTTAGCATGAGGTGGCCAAAGTACTGGAGTTTCAGCTTCAGCATCAGTCCTTCCAATGAACACCCAGGACTGATTTCCTTTAGGATGGACTGGTTGGATCTCCTTGCAGTCCAAGGGACTCTCAAGAGTCTTCTCCAACACCACAGTTCAAAAGCATCAATTCTTTGGCACTCAGCTTTCTTCACAGTCCAACTCTCACATCCATACATGACCACTGGAAAAACCATAGCCTTGACTAGACAGACCTTTGTTGGCAAAGTAATGTCTCTGCTTTTTAATATGCTATCTAGGTTGGTCATAACTTTCCTTCCAAGGAGTAAGCGTCTTTTAATTTCATGGCTGCAATCACCATCTGCAGTGATTTTGGAGCCCACCTCAGCTAGTTCCTATAAATGCTAAAGGTCTGTTTTCTCTCCTCCACGATCTGGCTGACCTCACTCCTCTTGAATTCAATGGAGTCACCATCCACCAATATTGACTTTCTGAGTCAATTTCCTCCTGTTGACTGTCCCTGGGAGCAGAATGCAGGAGGGGATGCCCATGGGCTATGTTGGGGAACCTGTGTACCTGGGGTATCTTCAATGTGTGAGGGAGGGATGCTTTCTCTGCCCCAAACAATGACAACAGAAACAGTAACAGTGATTTGGTGCCTGCTTGGAATCAAATGGGCTTCCCTGGTGGCTCAGATGGTAAAGAATCTGCCTGCAATGCATGGCATTCTGTGCTTTCAAAACCTCACCTCTTTCATTTACTGTATTTAAGGAAAGGAATGCGTTGTTGATGGGGAAATGGTTTTTCATTTCAAATCTTCACATTTTTGGAGGTATGGGTTGCTTTTCCTATGTGTTGCTTTTGTTGGCTGAGCAAATGATATGTCTCAAGATACAAATTATAGAAAGAAGAGAGAGAGGGTCTGAAGATAAGAAATGTGAAAAAGATGGGGGGAATGTGAGAGAGGGAAGATGAAGTGGTGGCTGGTTTGAGAAATATGAGAAGAACAGGTAGAAAAACCAGATTGCTGGCAGTTGATGGGGACCTTAGGGGCTTCCCAGTGGGTGTGGTGGTAAAGAATCCACCTGCCAAAGGAGAAGGATTGAACTCGGGTTCAACCCCTGGTCTGGGAAAATATCCTAGAGTGGGAAGTGGAAAACCTCTCCAGTATTCCTGCCTGGAGAGCTTCATGGACAGAGGAGCCTGGTGGGCTACTGTCCATGGGGCCACAAAGAGTCAGATACAACTGAGTGACTGAGTGTGCAAGGGGGATGATGGATCCAGTGACTGGTGAAGAAATTTGGGGAAAAAGCAGGTACCTAAATGGACATTTTATTAGGTTAATAAGGTTGCCATAAAGTACCTAATACAAATCCCTTTTATAGACTCCCTTGAAATCCCCAATAAGAATCCATTTCACTTTCATGGATTGTGAAGTCAGATAGATTGGAAGGATGCATCGTGGCCTGGGCCTGCTTCAAGGGAGGAACTCAGATAGAATCAAGTAACTCCTTTGGCTTCAGTTCAGTTCAGTCACTCAGTCGTGTCCTACTCTTTGTGACCTCATGGACTGCAGCACACCAGGCCTCCCTGTCCATCACCAACTCCCGGAGTCCACCCAAACCCATTTCCATTGAGTCGGTGATGCCATCCAACCATCTCATTCTCTTTCATCCCCTTCTCCTCCTGCCCTCAATCTTTCCCAGCATCAGGGTCTTTTCAAATGAGTCAGCTCTTCACATCAGGTGGCCAAAGTATTGGAATTTCAGCTTCAACATCAGTCCTTCCAATGAACACTCAGGATTGATTTCCTTTAGGATGGACTGGTTGAATCTCCTTGCAGTCCAAGGGACTCTCAAGAGTCTTCTCCAACACCACAGTTCAAAAGCATCAATTCTTTGGTGCTCGGCTTTCTTTATAGTCCAACTCTCACATCCATACATGATTACTGGAAAAACCATGGCTTTGATTAGATGGACCCTTGTTGGCAAAGTAATGTCTCTGCTTTTCAATATGCTATCTAGATTGGTCATAGTTTTTCTTCCAAGGAGCAAGCATCTTTTTATTTCATGGCTGCAGTCACCATCTGCAGTGATTTTGGAGCCTAAGAAAATAAAGTCTGCCACTGTTTCCACTGTTTCCTTGTGGGGTACACTCCGTTTTTATATCAGACAGTGGACACAGTGAGGTTTGGCAGTTGCTTAAAATCAAGAACCCAGGGATATTTATGGATACAGAATGAGATCAGCTGAGTGAGTCTTCCGAGGCAATGGGTCTCCAACTTGAGGGCGCATCAGAGTCTAGCTGCTGGGTCCCACTCCAGGGTGTCTAATTCAGCAGGTCTGGATTAAAAGGGGGTGGCGGGGGAGACTCTAGAATCTTCATTTTGAACAAGCTCCTAGGTGATGCTGAAGTTTGTCTGAGGATGACACTTTGGAAACCACTGCTCTAATGTATTCTTAGCTTAAAGAAGAAGCTACATTTTAAAAAATTTTATGTATTTATTTTCGTCTCTGCTGAGTCTTTGTTGCTGCCCATGGGCTTTCTCTAGTTGTGGCGAGAAGGGGCTACTTTCTAGTTGGGATCTGCAGGCTCCTCAGTTCAGTGGCTTCTTTTGTTGCAGAGCACAGGTCTAGGGCACACAGGCTTCAGCAGTTGTGGCACATGGGCTCAGCATCTGGGCACATGAGTCTAGTCTCCCCATGGCATGTGGAATCTTCCTGGACCAGGGATCAAACCCCTGTCTCCTGAATTGGCAGGCAGATTCTTAACCACTGGACGACTAGGGAAGTCCAAAGCCACATATTTATGTTAGAGATAAAAGTAAACTTTCTCTCTCTGTGTCTCTCTCTCCTCCCTCTCCTTCCTCCCTCTCTCCTCCCTTCCTCCCTTTCTTCTTATCTTTTTAAATAGTTATGAAGATAACAGCTTCCCATTTTTTTGAGAAGACAAGACTTTTTAATTGGAGAATAATTGCTTTGAAATGTTGCGTTAGTTTCTGCTGTACAACAATATGAATCAGCTATATGTATACATATATCCTTTCCCTTCTGAACCTCCTTCCCACCCCACCATCCCACCGTTATAGGTCATCACATTTACCATCAGCTATTATGGTCTATAAAAACACTTTTTTTGAAATGTAGTTCACATACCATATATCCATATGAAGATGTGTGTAGTCATGATCATAGTGAATTTAGAACATTTTCCTCACCTTCAAAATGAACCTGTACCCTTTAGCTATCATCTCTCTTTCCTCCCCTCTTTCCAGTCCTAAGCATCCACTAATTTACTGTCTCTATAGATTTGCTTTATCTGGACATTTCAGATACATGTAATCATATGGTATTTATCATTTTGTGTCTGGCTTCTTTCATGTAGCATGTTTTCAAGGTTTATCCATGTCACAGCATGTATTGTGAATTTCATTCCTTTTTTATGGCCGAATAAAGTTGCATTGTTTGGATATATGACATTTTTACTCATCCATCTCTTGACACATTTCTTGGTTGTTTCCACATTTTGGCTATCATGAGTGTTTCTGCTGTAAACATTCATGTACAAGTTTTTGGGTGGGCCTATGTTTTCATTTTGGAGGGGTATATACATAGGAGTGAAACTTATGGGTCACATGATAACTCTATGTTTAATCATTTGAGTAGCTGCTAGACTCTTTACAACAATGGCTGCACCATTTTACATCCCCACCAACAGCATATTAGTGTTCCAATTTCTCTACATCCTTGCCAACACTTGTTATTATCTAACTTTTTAATTTTATTCATTCTAATTGTGGTTTTGATAAAACCACATGGATAAAAATGGATATGGTCTTTTTGTTGGAGTATAATTGCTTTATAATGTTGTGTTAATTTCTACTGTACAATGAAGTGAATAAGCTATGCATGATCAGTCGTTTCAGTTGTGTCTGACACATTTGAGACCCCATGGACTGTAGCCTGTCAGGCTCCTCTGTCCATGGGATTCTCCAGGCAAGAATACTGGAGTGGGTTGCCATGCCCTTCTCCCCTTAGGTCTGACCTTAAATGTCACCTCCTCAGGAAAACCTTCCCTGATTTCCCCATACTGAGTCACCACTCCTGTTACAAGAACTCACAGCACCTTCTTTCTCTCCTCATAGCTTTTATCACAGTTTATCATATGTATACACATTTATTAATTAGTATAATCTATAGAAATATTTGTCTAATAGCCACATCTTCCTTTCTTAACATGCAAGCATGGAGATCAGGGTCATGTCTAATCAGCTCCACAGTGGATCCTCAGTGGCATCTAAAATATGCCTGGCACAGAGAAGATAATCAATAAATGTTTGTTAAGTGAATACAGCAGGGTTTATCATCCATGGCACTGTTGACATTTGGGACTGGCTCATTATTTGCAGTGAGGTTTGTTCCATTCATTGAAGGGTGTTGATCAGCATTCCTTACCTTTACCAGCTAGTTATTATAGCACATCTCCCTCTCCTTGAGTTGTAACTATAAAAAATGTCTCCAGAACCTTCCAAGTGTCCTCTGAAGTTACTGGTGAGAGCCACTGGAGTACAGAAATGAGGGAAGACCTAGCTGATGCTCCCCATTGGCAGAGTCATGCCCCTTTTGGTGGTTCTTAGCATCTGGTCCATATCTTCGTGAGAACCCTGACATTTCTCTGTGTCTTTTCACCATGGATCATGGAAACTCATCAAAGACAGGAGCAAGCAACAGACCCATCTCTGTTCTCCCAAAACTAGCACAGAATTTGACACAAAGAGTGTAATTAATTATTAAATACATTTTAATTTATTTTTATTGAAGGATAATTGCTTTACAGAATTTTGTTTTCTGTCAAACCTCAACGTGAATCAGTCATAGGTATACATATATCCCCTCCCTTTTGAAACTCCCTCCCATCTCCCTCCCCATCCCACCCCTCTAGGTTGATACAGAGCCCCTGTTTGAGTTTCCTGAGCCATACAGCAAATTCCTATTGGCTATCTATTTTACATGTGGTAATGTAAGTTTCCATGTTACTCTTTCCATACATCTCATCCTCTCCTCCCCTTTCCTCATGACCATAAATCTCTGTGTCTCTCTGTCTGTTTCTCCATTGCTGCCCTGTAAATAAGTTCTTCAGTACTATTCTTCTAGATTTCATATATATGTGTTAGAATACAATATTTATCTTTCTTTTTCTGACTCACTTCATTCTGTCTAATAGGTTCTAGGTCCATCCACCTCATCAGAACTGACTCCAATGCGTTCCTTTTTATGGCTGAGTAATACTCCATTGTGTATGTGTACCACAACTTCTTCATCCATTCATCTGTCGATGGACATCTAGGTTGCTTCAGTGTTCTAGCTGTCTTATATAGTGTCACAGTGAACAATGGGATACATGTGTCTTTTTCCATTTTGGTCTCCTCAGGGTATGTGCCTAGGAGTGAGATTGCTGGGTCATATGGTGGTTTTATTCCTAGTTTTTTTAAAGGAATCTCCATACTGTCTTTCATAGTGGCTGTATCAATGTACATTGCCACCAACGTGCAATAGTGTTCCATTTTCTCCACACCCTCTCCATCATTTATCATTTGTAGACTTTTTGATGAAGGTCATTCTGACCAGTGTGAGGTGGTATCTCATTGTGATTTTGATTCCCATTTCTCTAATAATGAGCAATGTTGAGCATCTTTTAATGTGTTTGTTAGCCCAAACCTTTTAAATTTAATTGGATCCCACTTGTTTACTTCTGTTTTTATTTCCATTACTCTAGAAGGTGGGTCATGGAGGATCTTGCCTTGATTTATGTCATCGAGTGTTCTGCATATGTTTTCCTCTAAGAGTTTTATAGTTTCTGGTTTTACAGTTAGGTCTTTAATTCATTTTGAGTTTATCTTTATGTATGGTGTTAGGAAATGTTCTAATTTCATTCTTTTACATGTAGCTGTCCAGTTTTTCCAGCACATTGAAGAGGCTGTCTTTGCTCCATGGTATATTCTTACCTCCTTTGTCAAAAATATGGTACCCATAGATGCATGGGTTTATTTCTGGGCTTTCTATCTTGTTCCATTGGTCTATATTTCTGTTTTTGTGCTAGTATCATACTGTCTTGATGACTGTAGCTTTGTAGTATAATCTGAAGTCAGGAAGGTTGATTCCTTCAGTTCCATTCTTTTTTCTCAAGACTGCTTTGGCTATTCGGAGTCTTTTGTGTTTCCATATGAACTGTGAAATTTTTTGTTCTAGTTATGTGAAAAATGCCCTTGGTAATTTGATAGGGATTGCATTGAATCTGTAGATTGCATTTGTAGTATAGTCACTTTCACAATATTGATTCTTCCTACCCAGGAACATGGAATATCTCTCCATATGTTTATGTCATCTTTGATTTCTTTCATTAGTGTCTTATAATTTTCTGTGTACAGTTCTTTTGTCTCTTTAGGTAAGTTTACTCTTAGATATTTAATTATTTTTGTTGCAATGGTGAATGGGATTGATTCAATTTCTCTTTATGATGTTTCATTGTTAGTGTATAGAAATGCAAGTGATTTCTGTGAATTGATTTTGTATCCTGCAACTTGCTAAATTCACTGATTAGCTCTAGTAATTTTCTGATACTATCTTTAGGGTTTTCTATGTACAATATCATGTCATTTGCAAACAGTGAGAGCTTTACTTCTTTTCCAATCTGGATTCCTTTTATTTCTTTTTCTTTTCTGATTGCTGTAGCTAGGACTTCCAAAACTATGTTGAATAACAGTAGTGAAAGTGGACACCCTTGTCTTTTTCCTGACCTTAGGGGGGATGCTTTCAGTTTTTCACCATTGAGAAAAATGTTTACTGTAGGTTTATCATATATGATCTTTACTACATTGAGGTAGGTTCCTTCTATGCCCATTTTTTTTGAAGAGTTTTAATCATAAATGGGTGCTGAATTTTGTCAAAGGCTTTTTCTGCGTATATTGAGATGGTCGTATGGTTTTTATCTTTCAATTTGTTAATATGGTGTATTACATTGATTGATTTGCATATATTGAAGAATCGTTGCATTCCTAGAATAAACCCAACTTGATCATGGTGTATGAGCTTTTATGTGTTGCTGAATTCTGTTTGCTAAAATTTTGTTGAGGATTTTTGCATCTATGTGCACTAGTGATATTGGCCTGTAGTTTTCTTTTTTGTTGTTGTCTCTGTCTGGTTTTGGTATCAGGGTGATCATGGCCTCATAGAATGAGTTTGGAAATGTTCCTTCCTCTGCAATTTTTGAAAGAGTGTTAGAAGGATAGACATTAGCTCTTCTCTAAATGTTTGATAGAATTCTTCTGTGAAGCCATCTGGTCCTTGGCTTTTGTTTTTTTGGGAGATTTTTTAAAATCACAGCTTCAATTTCAGTGCTTGTAATTGGGTTGTTCATAATTTCTATTTATTCCTGGTTCAGTATTGGAAGATTGAACTTTTCTAAGAATCTGTCTATTTCTTCCAGGTTATCCATTTTATTGCCATATAGTTATTCACAATGATCTCTTATAATCCTTTGTATTTCTGCATTGTCTGTTGTAACCTTCATTTCTAACTTTGTTGATTTGATTCTTCTTTTTTTCTTGATGAGTCTGGCTAAAGGTTTTGTCAATTTTGTTTATCTTCTCAAAGAACCAGTTTTTAGTTTTATTAATCTTTACTATTTTTTTTTCATTTCTTTCTGCTCAGATCTTTATAATTTCTTTCCTTCTACTAATTTTGGAGGGGGGGGGTTGTTCTTCTTTTTCCAGTTGTTTTAGGTGTAAAGTTAGTTTGTCTATTCAATGTTTTTTCTTGTTTCTTGAAGTAGGATTGTATTGCTATAAACTTCCCTCTTAGAGCTGTTTTTACTGCATCCCATAGATTTTGAGTTGTGTTTTCATTGTCATTTGTTTCTAGATATTTTTTGATTTCCCTTTTAATTTCTTCAGTAACCTGTTGGTTATTTAGAAACGTGTTGTTTAATCTCCATGTGTTTGTGTTTCTTACAGTTTTTTCTTGTAGTTGATATCTAGTCTCATAGCATTGTGGTCAGAGAAGATGCTTGATATGATTTCAATTCTCTTAAATCTACTGAGGTTTGATTTGTGACCAAAGATGTGGTCTATCCTGGAGAATGTTCCATGTGCACTTGAGAAGAAAGTGTAATTTTCTGCATTTGGATGGAATGTCCTGAGATGGATTATGAGATCCATCTCATCTAATGTGTCATTTAAGACTTGTGTTTCCTTATTAATTTTCTGTCTTGATGATTGGTGTGAGTGGGGTGTTAAAGTCTCCTACTATTATTTTGTTACTGTCAATTTTTCCTTTTATGTCTGTTAGTGTTTGTCTTATGTATTGAGATGCTCTTATTAATTATTAAATGCATTTTTAAAGCTGGCATTTATTTAAAGCTGGCTTATTGGTTGCAAGTCACTGTTCATTGCCCTACATAGATGATAATATTTAATTCTCAGGACCATCCTAAGAGGTGGCTACCTTATCATTAAATACATTTCAATGATGGGAAATTGAATCTAAGAGATTACATGTGATTTAACCAAAGCCACTTTGTTTCATCACTTAACCATTGCACAGCCCTATCTGCAATTCTAAGCATCTGTCTTTTTTCTCTTTAGATTGCAAGGTATCGCCTATCTCCTTGTCCATCAGCTGGTGCCATAGAGCCGAGTTTGGGGACCACTCTTAAGGACTAGTAGCCATAGAAAGGAAGAGGCTTTTTGTAGAGAAGGGGATCCTGGGAGAAAGGGAGCAGGTCAGGAAGCTCATTGGAGTAGCATTTCTGCTAAGCACTCCCTTCTAGAAAAAATGTTCTTCACTGAGGTCCTGCTTCCTTGGTCTCATTGGTAACCCAGATGATAGTCAAAGTTGATGGACCATTGAACAATTCCTCAACCAATGCCTCTCTCTCTCTCTGTTCCCAGGCTCATTAAACAAAACTTGAAATTATAGTATCATCTCAACTGCTCTTCATGGAGTATACCTGTGTGCCGGGCGCCATGGTAAGCCCTTCACAAACATTGTCTTATTTCAGTCTCATAACTGTCTAAGACTAGGAAGGTAGGTGCTTTTTATTGTTAAAGATTAGGCTCAAACAGGGCTTCCCTTGTGGTTCAGCTGGTAAAGAATCCGCCTACAATGCAGGAGACCTGGGTTTGATCCCTGGGTTGGGAAGATCCCCTGGAGAAGGGAAAGGCTACCCACTCCAGTATTCTGGCCTGGAGAATTGGAGTATATAGTCCAAATGGACTGAATAGAATTGGACTGTATAGAATGGACTGTATAGTCCGTGGAGTCACAAAGAGTCGAATACAACTGGGCGACTTTCAGGCTCAAAGAAGGGAAGTGAGCTGCCTAAGGACATATAGCAATGTGCTATGCTGTGCTTAGTCACTCAGTCATGTCCGACTCTTTGCGACCCCATGGACTGTAGCCCGCCAGGCTCCTCTGTCCATGGGATTTTCCAGGCAAGAATGCTGGAGTAGGTTGCCATACCTTCCTGCAGGGGATCTTCCCTACCCAGGGATCGAATCTCCAACTCTTACATCTCCTGTATTGGCAGGCAGGTTCTTTACCACTAGTGCCACCTGGGAACCCCGCCCCCCTTGGATGGGGGACCCACAAAACCCATTGTGAGAAAATGGTGTGTGATGCTTTGCGTGCAGAGCCACAGAAATCAGAGAAGACCTACAGGGGAAGCCTGGCTCTTCTAACTTGTGTGATCTTGGATGAATCATGCAACAATTTTGAGCCTCAATTTCCCTGGTGGCTCAGACAGTAAAGAATCTGCCTGCAATGCAGAAGATCTGGGTTCAATCCCCGTGTTGGGGATTGACTGAATGACTAACACATTCCCCTCTGTCAAATGGAGTAGATGTGAATTTATCTGTTCTGATATCTGATTGTGAGACTGTAATAAAATAATGTATTGGAAGGGTAGTGTGAAGCATGCAGTATATTATGCAAAGGAGGACGCTCTGGTATCCTCAGTCTGACCGAAATTTTTTCTACTACTTTCCACTTCGTGGTAACATGCAATGTTCTTACTGCTCAAGTTATAGAGAAAGATTGAATTCAAGTTTAGGGTAATGATGTACAGTTTACTATTCAACTTAAACATGAATAAACATATTTTTTTTAACATTGGCTAATTTTGCTACTACTCATACATCTTAATTACATTTACTGTTGTATAAAACTACATCACCATTAAAGAGTGTCCAAGTATTATAAATTGCTATTTTGAATGCATAAATTTCTAATGCTATTCTGAAATGCTATAAATTTGTCAAGGGACTTTTTTTTTTTGCATTAAAAAAAACAGTTTAATACATGTATGACTTATAGAAAGGAATACAAATCTTAAGTGAAAATTTGGTGAATATTGACCACTATATATAGTCCAGAAGCAGCACTCCAGAGGGCTCCTCCATGTCTCTTCCAAGTCAGAATTCCTTTCTAAGAGTAGTCACTACTCTCACTTCTAACACCTTATAACTTCTAACACCTAGGTCATTTTGCATGTTTCTAAACTTGATATTAAAGGAATCACGCTACATACTCTTCTGTGTCTGACTTCCTTCATCCAGTGTTATTTATGCCAGTATGTTGATGTGTGTTATTACAGTTATCAGTGGTTTATCTTTTTCATTGTAGTGTTAGATTCTATCGTATGAAAATAACAGGTGTTAGAAATGTATGTTGTTTCTCTTTTTGATTTATTATGAATGAAGTCCTGTAGTTGTTCTTTACATGTCTTTTGGTGGGCATAAGCATTCACTACTTTGGGAACATATTCAGGTATATATACAGGAAAATAGCTGTCACAGATTTAGCTTTCATAGGTAATGCCGAACATTTTCCTGAGGTTGTTTTACCAGTTTACACCATCAATATAAGAGCTTCTTTAGCTGCCAGGGTTAACACTTGCTATCATTATTTATTTTAATTTCCATCATTTGATCAAGATGTAGCTGTATTTCATTAGGCTTTAGTTTGTGTTTCCTTAATCACTAATGACGTTGATCTCCTCTTCATGTATTTATTGGTCATTTTGATATCTTCTTTTGTGAAGTGTCTGTTAGGCTTTTGCCCAGTATTAAACTTGCTTGTTTTTTCTTATTGATTTATGTAGTTTGGATACAAATGGTTGCGCAGTTTGGGACTTGCATTTTTATTATCTTAATACTGTCTTTTGTATTCAAAAGTTCTTAATTTTAATGAAGTAGATTTTGTCATTTTCCCCCCTAGTAGTTAATGTATTTTGTGTCCTATTTAAGAATCCCTTGCTTTCTCAGAGTGATGAACACATTCTGCTGTGTTTTCTTCTAGAAGCTTGATTATTTTAGCTTTCACATTTGGTCTTCATTGGTTTCCAATTAATTTTTATATATTCAAGGTACATGATTTTCTTCATATGGACATCCACTTGTCTGGACCCAGGATCATATATTTAAAAGATCAACTCCTTTCCTCTTGCCTCCAGTGAATTCTAATATATCAGGTGGCTGTATACATGTGGGTTTGTTTCTGGATTCTTGGTCCTCTGTTCAGATTGTCATTTTTCATGAAAAAAAAAAAAAAGTCAACTAGTATTCTGATGAGAATTGTGTGCCCTCTAAAGATCAATTAGAGAAAGGTTGGCCTCTTAGCAATGTTGAATCTTCCAAACCATTGATCTTTTCATAAAAACTATTAATTTTTCTTTGTATCCCACTTCAGTTGAATCCCACAAGTTTTTGATATGTTTGTATTTCATTATTATATATGTTAAAATAATTGTTATTTTCTTTTTTATTATTAATTTGTTTATTTTAATTGGAGGTTAATTACTTTACAATATTATAGTGGTTCTTGCCATACACTGACATGAATCAGCCACGGGTGTACATGTGTTCCCCATCCTGAACCCCCCTTCCACCTCCCTCCCCATCCCATCCCTCAGGGTCATCCAAGTGCACCAGCCCTGAGTGCCCTGTCTCATGCATCGAACCTGGACTGGTGATCTATCTCACATATGGTAATATACATGTTTCAATGCTATTCTCTCAGATCATCCCACACTCGCCTTCTCCCACAGAGTCCAAAAGTCTGTTCTTTACATTTGTGTCTCTTTTGCTGTCTCGCATATAGGGTCATCATTACCATCTTTCTAAATTCCATATATATGCATTAACACACTGTGTTGGTGTTTTTCTTTCTGGCTTACTTCACTCTGTGTAATAGGTTCCAGTTTCATCCACCTCATTAGAACTGATTCAAATGCATTCTTTTTAATAGCTGGGTAATATTCCATTCTGTATATGTGCCACAGCTTTCTTATCCATTCATCTACTGATGGACTTCTAGGTTGCTTCCATGCTCTAGCTACTGTAAACAGTGCTGCGATGAACATTGGGGTACACCTGTGTCTTTCAATTTTGGTTTCCTTGGTGTGTATGCCCAGCAGTGGGATTGCTGGGTTTTATGGCAGTTCTATGCCCAGTTTTTTAAGAAATCTCCACACTGTTCTCCATAGTGACTGTACTAGTTTGCATTCCCACCAACAGTGTAAGAGGGTTCCCTTTTCTCCACACTCTCTCCAGCATTAAGAGTCTCATGCTCTACTGACTGAGCTAGCCAGGCTGTCAAGGGACTTTTTAAATGGACATGTAATTGACATATAATAGTGTGTAAATTTAGAATATATATGTGCATACCTTTGTATATTGCATATGATTGCCACTCCAGTGTTAGCTAACATTCCTGTCATGTCACATAGTTATCATATCTTTGGGGGGAATGACAATGAAGATCTAGTCTCTTAGTAACACTGAGCTTGATAATACAGTATTATTATCTATACTCACAATGCTGCATTGTTGATCCACAAAATCTTGTTGATCTTCTGGTTGATCAACTGGTCACAAATTTGTGCCCTTCAACAATATTGCCCCAATTTTCCCACCCCTCAGCCCCTGACAACTACCATTCAACTTGTTTTTATGAGTACCTTTTTACAATTCCACTTATAAGGGAAATCATACAGTGTTTGTCATTCTCTTGAATATACATATTTTCAACAAATTATAAGTACTATGAAGCATGCTAAGTCGCTTCAGTTGTGTCTAAATCTTGGCGACCCTATGGACTGTATCTCACCAGGCTCCTCTGTCCATGGAGATTCTCCAGGCACTTTCCAACACAGCAGGTGATTTCTCACTGAGGGACTTCTTTCCTGGACCTAACTAAAGAGACTTCTCTGTCTCTGTGCAGCTGCTCAAGATTCACACTTGAAATCTGGAGATGTCCTCAGCTTTTCCTGAGTTTGCTTGTTACAGGTTGTGCAATGCTGAAATTTAGGGTGCTTTGCACTCCTCTGCTGTAATCTGACTAGGTCTTCAGTAGCCTCACAAAAGTTGAGTTGTGGCTACCTGATGCCACCTGAAAAGTGAAAGTCACTCAGTCGTGTCTGACTTTTTGTGACCCCATGGGCTATACAGTCCCAAGGAATTCTCCAGTCCAGAATACTGGAGTGGGTAGCCTTTCCCTTCTCCAGGGGATCTTTGCAACCCAGGGATTGAACCCAGGTCTTCCTCATTGCAGGAGGATTCTTTATCAGCTAAGCCACAAAGGAAGCCCTGTTGCCACCTAGTAGAAAGTGACGGCATGGCCTCATCCATTTCTCTTTGCAATGTGGGTTTATGGTGATGGGTGCAATTAGTCTATCCTGGTTTCTGGCAGAAGAAAAGCAGATTTTGGGTTTAATGCTGCTACCTGGTCAAATGTCCTGCAGCAGATAGGAAATCAATGAATCTGACATCATGCATTTTATCATTTCATACATCTTTCCACCCTGAATACATTCATGGGGCTGTTGAATTTTGCAAACATTTGTATGTTGCCAATAAGGGTCCTTGTAAACTGTAAAGCATCAGATAGATGTAGGTTATTACATGCTTGCAGGGTGTCACCTCTGGTGGTAGCATCTGGTAACCCAATTTAGCTATTTCCAAGGAATTCTTCCCAGATAATCATATATTTTCAGGGTAGAGCTTGCTGAGGAAGGCCTTCTTCATGGCGATCTTCAGCTCCCTATTCCTGAGGCTGAAGATGATGGGGCTCAGGAAGGGAGTGAGGACCGTGTAGGTGATGCCCATCAGCGTGTCTCCTTCCAGAGACTGGGGCCCCTTGGGCTTGAGGTAGATGACAGAGGCAAAGCTGTAGTGCACGACCACCACGGTGAGGTGGGACACGCACGTGGAGAAGGCTTTGTGCCGGCCCTCGGCTGAAGGGATCCTCAAGATGGCGGCCACGATGAAGGTGTAAGACAAGAGGATGAGGAGACAGCAGCCCAGCAGGGCAGTGATACACACCAGGCCCACGCTCTTGGCCACTACTTGCACTTCAGCTCCACAGGCCAACTTCAATAGTGGGGGCACATGACAAGCAAAATGGTGGACCTCATTGGGTCCACAAAAGATGAGTTGGAAGATGGCAGATGTCACCACCAACCCCATGACTGAGCCTCCAGCCCAGGACCAGGCCACCAGGCAGGCGCAGCCTCCGGGGCTCATGAGCACGTTGTAGCGCAGGGGATGGCAGATGGCCACGTAGCGGTCATAGCCCATGACTGTGAGCAGGAAGGAGTGGGTGAAGCCAAACATGAAGGAGAAGAACATCTGGCTGGCACAGGCCTTGAAAGGGATGGAGTGGTGGGTGGAGAGCAGGTCGGCCAGCATGCGCGGGATGATGGCGAAGGTGTAGAGGACCTCAGAGATGGAGAGGGCACACAGGAAGAGGTACATGGGGGTGTGGAGGCTGTGCTCCTTCCAGACGGTGGCCATGATGAGCAGGTTCCCCAGCAGCGTGAACAGGTACATCAGCAGGAAGAGCAGGAAGAACATCAGCTGAAGGTGGGGGAAGGTGGAGAAGCCGATGAGGATGAATTCAGTCACTGCTGAGAAGTTGGCTCCTTGCATGAAGGCTGTTCCTGAAGTGCGGTGTGACATGGAGAGGTCAGCTATTGGATCGACAGGGGAATTAGCTTCCATCATTCCTGACTCTGTCCAAGGGGCTGCTCCTGACAAATGACAGATGACACTGGCTGAGTTCCTACTCTGCGCTTCCCACGGTGTAATCCTCTTATCAATGTAGTGGGGGAGAGGTTGTTTTTATCAATGATTCTGATCATTTGAAGCACAAGCACTGAGAATATTTGGTTCAGAGAGGCTAAGCATCTTGTTCAAGGTGAAGCTGTCAAAATGGCAGAGTAAAGACTTGAACCCATGGCTGACTGTCTTCAAAGACTATACCCCTCTCTCCCTCTGGTTACTTCCAAAAAATATAAATGTTCCTTCACTAGAGTTTGCAGCCATTGTCCACCTCACCCTTTCTGATAAATGTTCTTCTCAAAGTCTCAGATACCAGAAGACTTACCTACTCCATGTCTACAACACTTTGGACCAGTGTGTATCTCTAATTTAACATGAATCAATCAGACTCTGCCTCTGGAGTTACCTATGCAAGGAATCTGAAGTAAGAGACTGTGTAGGAATAATGTTCTTGTTTTCCAGATCCCATGAGGTACATCTGTTCCGAATGAGGCAATGCAACATAGCCATCAAGGAAAGCAATGAGAGAGTCTAGAAGTTTGAGTCCCTGCTCTGCCCACTGTGTAAACTTGAGCAAGTTACTTCATCTCTTTGTACCTCCATTTCTCTCTACCCACCTCTAAGATTCTTTGTGGGAACTAAATGTGCTATTCTTGGGCTGTGACCTGGAAAACAGCAGGTACTACCTATGATAAATAACTCAATACACTCAGTGAACAAATGTATGTGGTCTATGCTCAGTAAATAACCTACCTGGTGATTCAGTGGTAAAGAATTCACCTGCAGTGTAGGAGACACAGGTTCAAACCCTGCATCAGGAAGATCCCCTGAAGAAGGAAATGGCAACCCACTCCAGGATTCTTGTTTGGAAAAATCCCATGGACAGAGGAGCCTAGCAGGCTACAGTCCATGGGCTCACAAAGACTTGGACATAACTGAGCACACATGCACAGTGACAGTGTACTCAGTAAATAACTTCAATTTAATGAGATTTCAATGTGCCTTTATAAATAACAACTATTTTTGAGTGATTTTTTAAAAGGCATTTTCAAGTTTAAATCGCAGTGAGCCACTAATCTCCGTTCTGTTTCTATAGATTTGCCTGTGTCTGACATTTCATATCATGGAATCATACACTGTGTGACCTTTGAGGTCTGTTTTTTTTTCCACTCAGCATGATGTTTTTGAGGTTCATCCACTTGTAGCATTGTCAGAACCTTATTCCTTTTTATGGTCAAACAATATTCCTTTATGGATATCACATTTTGCTTATTCAGTCACCTCATTGATGGACATGTCAGTTGTTTCCATTTTCCCCCTCTTGTGAATATTGCTGCTATGAATGTTCATGTAGGCATTTAAAGCATAGCAGTGGTTTCCAGGAGCTGGAGGAAGGGGAGAAGAGGGAGGACTCCTAATGTGTATAGGGTTTCCTTTGGGTGTGCTGAGAAGATTCTGGAACTAGAGAGTCAGTGCTCATACAACATCGTGAATGAACTTGATGCCACTGAATCGTATGCTGTAATGTGTCTAAAGTGGTAAATTGTACATTACATGTATCTTACCACAACACATGAAAAATGGGGGGGAGGGGAGTAGGAAATACCCTCTTAAGTGGGCTCAGGTCCTAGCTCAAGCCCTGGCAGGTTAATAATGAGGACACGAAGGGGAACCAGACACTTTGGGGACTGGAGGTTTCATTCCCCAACATCATTGGTTTCCAGAGTTTTTTGGTCTCCCTCCTTTGGAGTCAATTGCATTTCTTTGTCTCCTCTGAGTCAGCACCTGCCTGGAGGTCCCCAGAAGCCCCACTTGGCCCTGATACCCTGAGATCCTA
This sequence comes from Cervus elaphus, assembly GCF_910594005.1. Lineage (NCBI taxonomy): Eukaryota > Metazoa > Chordata > Mammalia > Artiodactyla > Cervidae > Cervus > Cervus elaphus. The sequence goes on from NC_057823.1 coordinate 11,134,730, forward strand.
GAGGGGCAAATCAAAGTGGATTACTTGGAAATAAGAACTTCCAAGAAGAGGTTGAATGGGTGAGACCAGGATCAAGTGGGCTCTGCTTACAAGCTGCCAGGTGTTCAAATGTCTAGTGCAAGTTTTCTCAGTATTTTATGACAAATTATTCTTTGTTATGAGGTGGGGGCCATCCTGTGCACTATATGGTATTTAGCAGCATCCCTGGCCTCTACCATCTGAATGTCAGTAATCTATGCTCAGTAGTAACTACCAAAAGTGTCATTATCAGATATTGCCAATGTGAACTTCACTGCTGGCTCAAACAGTAGAGAATCTGCCTGCAACACAGGAGACCTGGGTTCAATCTCTGGGTCAGGAAGATACCCTGGAAAAGGGAATGGCAACCCACTCCAGTACACTTGCTGGAAGAATTCCATGGACAGAGAAGCCTGGTGGTCTACAGTCCATGGGGTCTCAAAGAGTCAGACATGACTGAGAGAATTTCACTTTCAATGTCCCCATTGGTGGTGGCAAAATCACCGTCAGTTGAAAACCAATGATCTAGAGAGTACAATTGTATTTACTTAGCTGCTCCTTCTACCCAGATCTTGGTTTCTCCAACCAGAAAACTATTGTTCTTTTGCATCAATGTTACCTACTCTGTGCAGTCTTTCTGGACATCTCTTTCTAAAGCAGATTTAGTCACTCACTCCTGTGTGCTTTCCAAACAACTACTCCAGAGTGAGCTTAAAAGTCCTCATTTCTAACTTCGTCATGATTGTTATTATAATGTACCGTGCTGGATACACAACTATCTCTGGCATTGGATTGTCGATGAGAACAATTGCCCTTAACTGGATGTGGTTCCTATGTTCATGCAGTTCTTATTAAATTTGTTCCTCAATATTGTGAGATCCCTGCCATGATCCCTGTTTTACAGAAGTGGCAGCTGCATCCATAGAGGACACGTCATTTGTCCAAGAGACCATGGCTCCTGAGTGGGAGAGCAGGATCTGAACCTATATCTGAATGACCCCAAAGCCTATCTTTTCCAAACCTCTCTGTTACATTCACCATTTACTGGTGGCTGTTGGTGAATGTCAGAGCCACTTTCAGGGCCAGAGAAATGTCAGCTTCACCATTCCAGGCTATTCACACAGTCCCCCTCCATATTAATTAGATCACAAAAATCATACACATAAAAAAGGAAGATGGGAACTATGGGAAGACTAGAGCTCACCGTGTCCTGGCAATGTGGCCCAGGGCTGCATATACACCTTCTCTGATGATGGGGATGCAGAACTCAGCTAAGTTTGGTATCTCTTCATTCTGGGAAAAGGCAAAACTATGGAGACAGTAAAAAGATTGGTGCTCGTCAAGGACTCAGCAGAAGAGAAGAGACAAATAGGTGGAACTCATGGGAGTTTTTAAGGTTGCAAAACAGTTCTGTATAATAGATAGTATATCTTGCATACATGATACAGGGCATTTGTCAAAATGTAGGCTGCACAGCACCAACAGTGAACTCTAGTGTAAACTGTGGGCTTTGGTTATAATAATATGTCAATATTGGTTCAGCAACTGTAACACAGTTACTCACTAATGCAGGATGTTAACAACAGGGAAGCTGAGTGCAGGGAGACAGAGGGCATGTGGAAATCCTCTGCACTCTCTGCTCATGCGTGCGTGCTCAGTTGCTTCGATTGTGTCCAACTCTGTGATTCCCATGGACTGTAGCCAGGTTACTCTGTCCATGGGGATTCTCCAAGCAAGAATTCTGGAGTGGGTTGCCATGTCATCCTCCAGGCACCTTCCCAACCCAGGGATTGAGCCCACATCGCCTGTTTTTCCTGCATTGCAGGTGTATTCTTTACCCACTGAGCCATCTGGGAAGCTCACTGTCTGCTCAGTTTTTCTGTAAACCTAAAACTGCTCTAAGAGGTAGAGACTCCTAATTTTTTTAAGTAAAATAAGAAACCTTGGAACCACAATGAGTGTAAGTTCAGGATTGCAAAGAGGTGGACTGAAGGTCCTAGTCATTGACCAACCAGGAGAACACCTAGTGGCTTCTCTGCAGTTAAACTGAACAGCCCCAGAGAAGGAGTGTGACCTTGTGATGTGGCACTTGGAGGAACTCACAGAGGGGCCAGTCCCCACCCAGAACTCAGGGGTCAAACCTGCCTATGGCCAAATCCTATCTGCACATACCATGGCAGCAGGGTTTTCCAACTTTAGCATTGAAAGGTTGTTGCTGAATGAAAAGACGCCAGGATTCTTGGACTCTGGAGGAGAAGAATTCAATCCGGGGCCGGAGACGAGGCTGGCTCGCTCAGAGCTTTTGTGTAATAAAGTTTCACTAAAGTATAAAGGAGATAGAGAAAGCTTCTGACATAGGCATCAGAAGGGTTCAGAAAGAGTACCCCCCTGCTAGTCTACAGCTGTATATTATATAGTCACTAGCAATCTGTTAATGAAAAGAAAGGAATGTCTTAAAACTCAGAATGGCACCAGGCTCCTCATCCATAAGATGCATTTTGGGATAATCTTGGCACCAGATGATTCATCCCAGGCCATAAAATGATTGACTTGAATCTTGTAGAAGGGAAGATTACCATACAAATAGTTTCATTTACATAGATTAGGGGAACAATATCTGAGTATAACATACTGGTTTGTCAAGTAGGTCCTGAGCCATTAGGCGGAACTGACTTGAACACAGAGTCTTGGGTAAATGCATAGTACATTAACATAGCTCAAGACAAACATTTCCATAAGAAAAATGCATTGATTAACTCAAGGTTTGAGAATAGTTAACTTCAAGTGAAACCAGGTGTCATTATGGCATCACAGTATTTTAAGAGAAACCTCCTTTTAAATTTGTATAGAGAAGGAAAAAAATTATCGCTAGTTTGTTTCCTCCTGCCGCTTAAGAGAGATAAAAATGTCTGACACTTGCAGCCCATTTCCTCCATTTGGAGACCCCTGGCCCTCCTGCCTGTTACCCTCTCATAATCAGGGACTTTCAGTTCAGTTCAGTTCAGTCATTCAGTCGTGTCTGACTCTTTGCGACCTCGTGGACTGCAGCACGCCAGGCCTACCTATCCATCACAACTCCCGGAACTTACTCAAACTCATCTCCATTGAGTCAGTGATGCCATCCAACCATCTCATCCTCTGTCGTCCCCTTCTCCTCCTGCTCTCAATCTTTCCCAGCATCAGGGTCTTTTCCAATGAAACAGGGACTTTAGGAGCTGATAATTTTTTTGTGGTTAGAGGCTGTCCTGTGCATTATAAGATACTGAGCAGCAACCCTGTCACTCTGTATACACCAGTAGCATCTCCCAGTTGTGACAATCAGAAGTATCCTCACACATTGTCAAGTGTCCCCTGGGGAGGTAACAGCCTCTGGTGGAGAACCACAGGTTAGGTGTGTTGTCTCCATCTTGCCTTACCTGTCTGCCCCCATCCTCTCTCTCCTCATGAAGCTGTTTAGGTTCCCCTCTCTGCATCATCCCTCCCACCTCAGATACCTCCTGCCTCCCCATTTTCATCCTTGACTCCTTACCATCAATGCACCCGTCTACCCTGGTGTCTCCCTGATACTTAACAACCTTAGCGAAGGGGTGACTGGAGCCTTTCCACCATGAATCCTCTTGACTTGCTCTTTTCTCTGCCTCTCCCCAATCCTTTTACCACTGGATAGGCCAGGACAGTGAAGGGAATGAGGTTAAAAGTCATACAGGTACTCTGGGTAACTTAAAGTGGTAGCTCTTCTCTCTCTGCATCCCAGTTTTCTTACCCATCCTGCAAAGTAATCATCACATTCATTACCTTGAAGGTAGGAAGGGTAGAGCCCTACCTACCGCCCCAATTCATATACTCAATTTCACAGCAAGTTTTATAAACACAAAGGTTCTCCTTGTCTGTGACAGCTACTGGTTCCCCAGGTCTCTCCTGATCAAGTGGAAGGGATGGAAGGTGACTCACTTGGGACCCCAGGCTCTGCAACTGCTTCTGCTTTACTACAGCTGGAGGCTCTGGTTTGGTGTTCTCCAGCAGATAAGGGCTGGATGAGTGAGGGCTGCAAGGCAAGGAACCTGCCACCATGAGTAGACTGATGGGGGGGGGGGGGGGGCTCCCTGAGCCTCACCTCCATTATTTATGCTGCCTCAGCTCCTTGCCTGCTGCTTTCTCTCACTGTGATCCCCTGGCCTCTGTCTCTGCTGTTGCTACAAGGATGCTGGGGCCCTCGGGAACCCTGCAATGCATTGGGCAATCTCAGGGAGACTGTCATCACCTTTTGTCCCTCCCTCTCTGCCTGCCAGGGGTAAGTCAATTACCTGAGCTTCTCAGGGGCTCAATCAGAGTCTAATACTTCACAAACCTGGAATTTGGAGCCCTGGCTCCTAGCAGTGGCAGGAGAGCAGCTCTGCCATTGCCCACTGGGGCTGAGGAGGCTGCCTGGCTTGACTCTCCATTTTCTTTCTTGAGCATTCAGGGCATTTGCTCAATTAAATGCCTTTTTAAAAATTCTGTAAAGCATTTATCCTTCTATTAAAAAATAAAGTGGCAAAAAAAATTTAAATAAAAGAATTTAATAAGCACACAAACATATGTTTCTTCTTATTAAATAATTGAAATGCTGCAAACCAGACTAAAAGTCAACTGATGGCCAGCCATGAGATCACAATGATAAATTTTATGGACATTGCTACACACCTTTGTTTGCACGTGGCAAGTGAGTAACACATGCTCTCAAAATAAGAGTATTATTGTGGGGTTCTGTTGTGTGTTTTTTGGTTTTGTTTTTCTTTTTAAGGTGAAATTTATTGAACTTAAAATTCGCCACTGTAAAGTGAACTGTTTCATTTAGCACATTCACAATGTTATTAAACTACCATCACTACCCAGTTCTCAAACATTTTCACCACTTCAAGAACTGGGAGATCTTATCCCATTACCAGTCTTCCTCCCCTGAGCCCCTGGCAACCACTAATCTGCTTTTTTACCCTATGGGTTTGCCTGATTTGGGCATGTCATGCAAATGGAATGATACAATATGTATGTAACCTTTGGGATCTGACTTTTTCACTCAGTGTAATATTTTCAGAATTCATCCATCATGTAGCATACATCAGTGCTTCATTGTTTTTTATAGCTAAGTAATATTCCACTGTGTGGATGGATCATATTTTGTTTAGTCATTCACCTATTGATGGGCATTTGGGCGGTTTCTGCCTTTAGGCTGCATGAATAGTGCTGTTCTGGTTAGTTGTGTACAGAGATTTAATTGAATTCATTTCTTTGAGGTGTGCTCCTAGGAGTAAAAGTGCTGAGTAATAGAGTAATTCCATATATCATTTTTTGGTGGACCACCAAACTAGTTTTCATACTATGTATGTTAACACAGATCTGATTGTTCTGTAGGTATCTTGCTGTAGCTTGGCTTATTTGCTCATCATTTTGGAGTTATATTCATCTTAGTTTCTTATAGACTGATGTTTCTCAACCTTGACTGTTTCTCCACACCCTCACCAATGTTCAATGTGGTGAAACTTAATTTTGCCTATATGATTGCCAAGTTGGCTCCCACTGGCACTTTAATTTGCATTTCCCTAATTACTAGTGGAAATTACAATTCAAAAGCATCATTTCTTTTTTTAAATTAATTTTCATTGGAGGCTAATTGCTTTGAAATATTGTAGTGGTTTTTGCCATACATTGACATGAATTAGTCATGGGTGTATATGTGTTCCCCATCCTGAATCCCCTCCCACCTCCCTCCCCATCCCATCCCTCAGGGTCATCCCTGTTGGGGTCCTTTAATGGACTGGAACCTTGTGGTGTGGAGTCGACGATAAGAAAGTGAAAGAGAGAAAGAGAGAGAGAGAGAGACAAAAAGACCCGGGGACCTAAGCTCTGATGGAGCAAAGGTGCTTTAATGATTTTTCTATGAGTATATATAGGCTGCAGTACAAGAAACTTCTTTCGGGAATGATAGAGATCAGAAAACCAAATGTACAGCAACTGTTACCACAAGGTCAGGAGACAATCCATATCTCAAGAAAGGGGAAGGAGATTAAGCTGTTTTGTCCTAAGGAGAATGTTTACTAAAGGAGACTCATGCTTGCCTCACACAATGACCTCAGTCCCTGGGAGCAGCGTGCTGTTCCGCTTGAAGAGGGACAAAGGACTCATGAGAGATAGCATGTAGGAATCCTCCCGTCAAACATTCCCTGACAATTCCCCCTTATTTATTTATAATATTTGTAAGAAGAGTTCTGACCATCAGAGTTTGTTTAGTTTTGACAATCTTTGCATGAAGGCAACGGTAGACAACAAATATAATTGTTAAGACAATCACCAAAATTATGGTTCCAGATCCAATGCCATGAGTAAGACTTTGAAACCATCCACGTGGGTCTAGCCCAGATAATTGATCAGCTAATTGTTTAGCTAAAGTTTCCATATCAATGGAAGAGGGCAGATTATTAGAAAAGGTTTCAAATATTTCTTTTTGTAATAACTGTACATTCAGAGAGGCATTATCATGTATGTTTTGTAAATGATACTTGATTTGTTCCCAGTTGTAGGCACTATTATTAAAATGAACAGGAGTAACACAAAATTGAGTAGAATTCTAGTCACATTTTAGCATCACCTGTTTTTGTACATCTGTTAATTGATCTCCAACCCATTCGATGGCTGTTTTCAGTTCCTGTATTTCTTCTTGAATTTCCTCATCTATCTGAGTCTGAGTGGGCCATATAGTATGGGCATCTTTAGTCCAATTATGTGTTTGAATTGAGGTTTGTAAAGTAACGCTAGTCATGACAGCAATGGTGCAAATAGTTATTAATCTTATAATGCCAAAAATCAGCCATCCAATGAATCGTTTACATCGCTAGAGCAATTTAGTAAGCAACCAGGAAGCAAGTCCAGCCATGGGACCTTCTTCCCAGGGCCGTTGGAGATTTATTGGTAACCATAGACTACGTTGAGATCGAAGAATTAAAAGAGAATCATATCTTAAGGAAATAGAGGAGTTAAGACAAGTACATAATCTGCAATTTATGCAAGTTACAGAACGTATAGTCTTATTGAATTGTAAGTTTCCTATAGCTGTAACAAAAGGAAATGGAACACAGGCTTGTATAAAATATGATTGATTATAGCAAAAGAAGTAATTGTTATAGCTATGATTGGTCCCTGTGGAATGTCTGGTCCAAGTCCTAAGTTCTTCGGTGTTTGCAGCAAATTTCCAGATGTCCCATTGTTTAGGCCCAATCTGTTTATCAAAGATGATTCGAGGACGAGGTGGGGGCCATTCCATCATCAAGCTAGCCAAGAAGTCCTCTGTCATGGTAATGTTCCATTGTAGTATTAGTAACCTTCCATGTTACTTGAGTAATATAATCATACATAGTATTGTTAATATCATCTGAGCAGTTCAATAACCACATACTATGGGTTCCCCAATTGACAATTGTATGATTAGCTATAAACATTAATTTTCCTGGTTTGGCCTGACATTTGTCCCAATGATCAGGAGTATATTTAAAGTTCTTATTAGTAAACCCTTGGCATGCTGTTCTTTGTTCTTTCCCTAATTCTTTCCCTAAAGTTTCAGTAGTATAAACATGGTTTACTGACAAAGAAAGGGCAGTAAATAATCCAAGTAGTGCCCGAAAATCCTTTTCTGGAGGCAGGACGAAAGCCTAAGTTTGTCGACTAACGTTTATACATAATTCTGGGGCCCATACATAAAGGAAGGACTTCATAACCTAGAACGATATTAATTAGTTTTTCTTTTTCTTCAGGATGAGAGGGCCCCTCCAGTTCCAAGGAGGGGGCATATGTGTTGACTCATTAGTGGATGTGATTGGTTCTATATCTGTCCATTTTACAACCTACAATAAAAAAGGGGGGTTAGGTATATAAGCCCAGTAAGTGTGATCAATCAGGTCAGCCTGAGCGGGGGAAGCAAAAGCAAGCAAAGCAAGCATAGCGAAGAAAAATATTTTTAGGATTCTGAGGCATTCCCTGTTGAGAAATCAGGTTTTCAGTTTAATTAGTAAGGGTTTTTATCTGTCCCCAAGTAGGGAGATCATAAGGTCGATGACGTTGAGTGAGGCGTTTTTTGGAAATTTTTAATGTCGCCATGGCTTATATTGGAATTCTTTCTTCCTGGGTTTTTTGCTGTTTCATCTCTAGTCTGAATGCTGGGGGCCCCCTTAGGTTGAATCTTCTGAAGAGGAAGTCATGTGAGCTCGTTGGATCTATCTGGAGAAATAGAAGCATATCCTTTCCCTGTAAGATTAGTTTCTTAGATTTCCATTGATTAGTTAACCCGTCTTGATATCAAATGGGCAAAGGAAAGGAGGTGTCCTATAATGTTTAAAAACTTCTTTTTTGGTTTGTTTGTTTTTTGCTTTTGTCAAAACATCTCTTTGTGGTAAGTTTAAAAACTTTAAAACAAATAAGGCTATATTAACAATAGTTATAAAAAGAGAGGAAAGCGATAATGATGAAAACATTCTTAGGAAATATTTCAGTCTAAAAGAGAAAAAAAAAATCATTCAGAAATCTGTTTGGGACTGGTATTTGGCTGTGGTTTGTGTTATTTGGGGCAAAGGATTAGGAGTAACCATTCAAATATTTTTTCCTAAGTGAAATTATTGAAAAGGTGATGCAGAACAGCTTGACAAATGAAATGTTGCTCACATCCAAATATATTTGACCTTGTCCTTGAAAAAGAAATGCAGCTTAGCAAATGTTGAATCTCACTGTTTAGTGTGTTAAAGAGGATGATTACACTTCCAAGACAGACCTGAAAAGAAGGCAAACATTCCACATTTCTGATATTCTTAGGAACAAATAATCCATTCGGGAAATGGTGTCTTTTTTTTTTTTTTTTTTTTTAATGCCGTTTTTGCCCTGCTTTAAGAATCTTACAGATTGGGAACAGAAATAAAGTCACACCAACAGTAGTTATAGGCTTAAAGACTACACTACACCAGAATCTAGTAAAGTTTGCTCTGGACAAGGAAGACAAAAGTGTTCCTGTGTATTTTCTCTTATTTAATTTTTTATTTGCAGCTACAGTGTGTAATGTGTTTGTCCAATCATGTCTTGTGTTTGTGGACTATAAGGAATGTCTGCAATCTGTTTAATAGAGAATGAATGTAAAAATTGTTTGAACTGCTTAGAAATATAGGCAGAGTCATTGTCTGTTTTTATAGAATTAGGTGTTCTCATTATCGTGAAGTAAGTTGATAGATGGGTTATAACATGTTGTGTAGTCTTACCTTAGAGAGGTGTTGCCCCTAGAAAAGAAGAATTTGTATTGATCAAGACATGTAAGAAGGAAGAGGAAGAAAGTTCAGGACAATGAGTTACATCAATTTGCCATAAAATTTTCCTTCATTTGTTATAAGCCTTTTTAAAATTTTAGCACTAAATATCTTTAAAAGTTAAAAGGCCAAAACAAAGTATGATAGCATAATAAACAAATGTAATGTTTATTTCAAATAAACATACCATACTTTGTGGTTTTCATTGTGATCCACCCAAGCATTTCAGCTGTATTTTTTAATATATTTGTAGTCTGAATGTATCTGTTGACCAAAGTTAATTTTGTTAAATATTGTTTTCTCAGAATTTTTCTCTTGTTTTTAATTTGGTTTAATTTGGAAAAAGAACATTTGCTGTAGCTAGAACAACAATGAAAAACTAGTCTAGTAAAGCTTATGTAAATACCACTTTATTTTATAATGTTTATAATGTTATAATGTTTCAACAATTAAAAAAATATTTTTGTATTCATCATTTTATTTGCCATTTCTTATATCTTTCTATTAAAAGCATATATTTTACTTTTCTATAGCAACCATGAAATGTCTTGTATGTTAGCATTTTATAGACCGTTGAACATATTTCTCAAATCATATTATATTATATATATATCCATTCATATATAAATATATATTTATATTCATTAACAGCTCAAAATCTCTTCAGCTCTTCTGCAAGAAAAACCCCTTTTAAGAGTAAGCCAATGTTCAGCAATTAACGCTTCAAAATCCTACTTCATTTGGAAATGACCCAGCCATTCAACAAACTTCTACTACTTAGTTCAGCACAACTCTAGAAACCTAAGTTACTCCAATCCCAAGAGATGGCTCCAGATTATAGATAATAGATCATTCTATCAAAAATACAATTATTTCTAAGAGCTTATCTAAAAGTTTTTATCTCATCTATATATTTGTATATATATATATATATATATACATATAAAGAGTTACCTTTTTGTTGACAAACTTAGTTTACCTTAAACCAAGGCATAATAAAAGTATTATATAATGTTGATGACTCAAGACATGTCCAAACTAGATTAACAAATAATTATATTTAAATCACATTCACATTTAAATAAACATTATACCCAACATTGAACACCCTTTAGTTCATGTAAAGCTGAATCCAAATAGAGCTCATTAATTCCACACTATCCAAAAACAAAGACATACATTGAGACATAGATAATTTTAGATACATAGGCATAGTTCTCTGTTTGAAATTTAAAATATCTTTTTGTTTTATTTATTTTGAGCTCCACCAATTTGTTAATGGCTGGAGTCCTAGATAGAGTGGGCTGTGTATCCCAAGGACATGATAAGAGTTAACTTAAGGTTTTTTCTTAGGCCTATTTTTGTTTCCCAGGCAGAACTGGAGCTCAAAAAAAAAAATTTTAACAAGTTAACCTTTTCTTAACTGCACGTGCAAGAAGAACCGGTTTTGCAATTTCAAAAAAGATTTTATTTTCATCAGGTTTCTCCGGAGTCTAAAGAATATCATAGCCATTCAGTGTCAAAAATATCATTTTTCTTTTCTGTAGCTATAGTATATTATTAATGATATATGCATGAGGGAATTGTTGTCACATAGGAAGTAAAGCCTTGGCTACAAAATTCTGACAAATACTAGGACTGTTATGGAGACGGCAATGGCACCCTATTTTAATACTCTTGTCTGGAGAATCCTAGGGACGGGGGAGCCTGGTGGGCTGACATCCATGGGGTCGCATGGAGTAGGACACGACCGAAGTGACTTAGCAGCAGCAGTGGCAGGACTTTTAAGCATACCTTGAGGTAACATAGTCTATTGAGATCTTTTATGAGGCCCGATATGATTAGGATAAGGGAGAGAGAAAGTGAATCTCTCCCGGTCTAAAGGGTGTAAAGGTATATTTAAAAGGCAATCTTGTGAATCAGTAATAATAATGTGCCAATTTTGAGGAATAGTAATAGGTGATGGGATCTCTGGTTGCAATGTACCCATAGGTTTCATAAAAGAATTAACTTTTCTAAACTCTGTTAAGAAACACCATTTGTTATGTTTCCTTTTTATAACAAAAATAGAGTTCCAAAAAGAGCAAGATTTTTCAATATGTTTCAATTTTAATTGTGTGTTTATAAGTTTTTTAGTAGCTTGTAATTTTTCTTTCGTAAGGGGCCATTGCTTTGTCTAAATAGGCTCATAATTTTTTTTAAGTTATTTTAATAATTGTTTTGTTTGTTAAATGAGCAGTGGCCCCTAGGAAAAATGTGGAATGTATATCTGAGTTTGCCATTATATAAGTAAGTTCCTTCCTATTAGATTAAAGGGTACATTTATCACATAAGGTTTTAATGTTGAAGGTTAGCCTTCTGGTCCCTCACATGAGTATATTTCAACACTTTGATAAACTTCTTGTACTTTAGTTTGAGAAATTCTTGCAATTTGGCAAGAGACCTTTTGTACAGGCCAGGATTTGGGCCATAAATGTTTGGAAATAATAGTGATATCAGATCCAGTGTCAAGGAGACCAGAAAATCTTTTACCATTAATTTTGATATTTATATTTGGTCGGGCATACTCAGATACTAATGATGTCCACAAAGATTGTTTTTGATCTGTACTTTCAAACCCATCTGTCCGTACATTATTAGAGGAATTAATAGAAATGTAAAGTAAAAGAAGTAATTGAGCAATTTTGTCCCCCTTTTTGAATTGCCATAGAATCTGAGATGACATCAGAATTTGAATCTCTCCTTTATAATCTGAATCAGTTATTCCAGGGTGAACAGTAATTCCTTTAGAAGTCAGACTAGATCAGCCAAGCAAAAGACCAAAAGTTTGTGGGGGCAGGGGTCCAAAAAGTCTGGTAGGCACTCTAGTAGGGACTGCTTGAGGGTAAAGGAAAAAATCATTTAGGGCTGGTATATCGACGGCAGTACTGCTGGATGTTGAGGGTTTGAGGGAAAAGAGAATTTGCTCCTGTTTGGAGTTCCTTGGAATAGGTTTTCCATCAATATCAAATTTAAATTTACAACTTTTGGCCCAGTGCATTCTTCTATGGCAGCGAGGGCAAATTTTTTGGTATTTTATTAGCCTTCTTAGGGCAGTCCCTTTTTAAATGATTTTCATCTCCACAATTAAAGCATCCTTCATTTCCTTTTCTAAAGGTAGCAGCCATTGCCTCAACCAGCATTTGCATCTTTTGAGTTTCTGATCCTAGATTGCAACAAGCTTTCAAATAATCAATAATAATTTTGGTCTCACAAATTGCAGCTATAGCTCTTTGACATTTCTGATTTGCATTCTCATAAGCAAGTAATTTCTCTAGCCATTTTTTGGTTTCTTCTCCGATTACAGCATGGGAAATAGCAGCTTCTAATCTAGTTTAAAAATCAGCATAACTTTTCATTAGGTTCCAACAAATGAGAGACTTGGAGTTGCGACTGTTAGCAGAGAAGAAGCATTTGGAGCAGCCGGGGCAGGGCTAATAAGAAAATTTTGAGATATTTTGTATTGTTTTAATTGGGCCTTTTGTAAAGTTTAATCATTTAATTTATATTTATGTAATAAGTGTTCTGTCGCTGAATATTGGAAGGGCTAGAATGTACCTTGAAATGGCAGAATTACAGCTTTAATAAGAGCCCATAGGGGCTAGAGATCAATTGGAATATTTTTTCCTTGTTTGGCTGCTCATTTAACATTTTCTTTGACCTGGAGCCAAATTTCTAAATCAAAACTGCATTTATCAGGAAACTAAGGATTATGTTCAACTACTGTTTAAAGGCAAGCCTCTATTCATTGCCATGAAGCCAGAAGTCCCTGAAATTTAAACAAATGGTGAAGTAAAGTAGAAAAATAATGGGGCTGGCCAGCCGTTTAACCGATGCCTTAGTACTTACCGACCTCAATAGGTCCCTGAGTCACTCCGCCCGATATGCCACGTATACCAGTGTCCCTGTTCCTTGGCGCCATTTGTTGGGGTCCTTTAATGGACCGGAACCTTGTGGTGCGGAGTCGACGATAAGAAAGTGAAAGAGAGAAAGAGAGAGAGAGAGAGAGACAAAAAGACCCGGGGACCTAAGCTCTGATGGAGCAAAGGTGCTTTAATGATTTTTCTATGAGTATATATAGGCTGCAGTACAAGAAACTTCTTTCGGGAATGATAGAGATCAGAAAACCAAATGTACAGCAACTGTTACCACAAGGTCAGGAGACAATCCATATCTCAAGAAAGGGGAAGGAGATTAAGCTGTTTTGTCCTAAGGAGAATGTTTACTAAAGGAGACTCATGCTTGCCTCACACAATGACCTCAGTCCCTGGGAGCAGCGTGCTGTTCCGCTTGAAGAGGGACAAAGGACTCATGAGAGATAGCATGTAGGAATCCTCCCGTCAAACATTCCCTGACAATCCCAGTGCACCAGCTCTGAGCGCCCTGTCTCATGCATCAAACCTGGACTAGCAATCTATTTCACATATGATAACATACCTATTTCAATGCTATTCTCTCAAATCTTCCCACCCTCCCTTCTCCCGCAGAGTCCAAAAGTCTGTTCTTTATATCTGTGTCTCTTTTGCTGTCTTGCATATAAGGTCATCATTGCCATCTTTCTAAATTCCATATATATGCATTAATACACTGTATTGGTGTTTTTCTTTCTGGCTTACTTCACTCTGTATAATAGGCTCCAGTATCATCCATCTCATTAGAACTGATGCAAATGCATTCTTTTTAATAGTTGAGTAATATTCCATTCTGTATATGTACCACAACTTTCTTATCCACTCATCTTCCAATGGACATCTAGGTTGCTTCCATGTCCTGGCTATTGTAAACAGTGCTGCAATGAACATTGGGGTACACGTGTCTCTTTCAATTCTGGTTTCCTCAGTGTGTATGACCAGCAGTGGGATTGCTGTGTCATATGGCAGTTCCATTTCCATTTTTTAAGGAATCTCCACACTGTTCTCCATAGTGGCTGTAGTAGTTTGCATTCCCACCAACAGTGTAAGAGGGTTCCCTTTTCTCCACACCCTCTCCAGCATTTTTTTTTTGTAGACATTTTCATAGCAGCCATTTTGACTGGCGTGAGATGTTACCTCATTGTAGTTTTGATTTGCATTTCTCTGAAAATGAGTGATGTTGAGCATCTTTTCATGTGTTTGTTAGCCATCTGTATGTCTTCTTTGGAGAAATGTCTGTTTAGTTCTTTGGCCCATTTTTTGCTTGGGTGATTGCTTTTTCTGGAATTGAGCCACAGGTGTTGCTTGTATATTTTTGAGATTAATCCTTTGTCTGTTGCTTCGTTTGCTATTATTTTCTCCCATTCTGAAGGCTGTTTTTTTTCACCTTGCTTATAGTTTCCTTCAGTGTGCAAAAAATTTTAAGTTTAATTAGGTCCCATTTGTTTATTTTTGCTTTTATTTCCATTACTCTGGGAGGTGGGTCATAGAGGATCCTGCTGTGATTTATGTGAGAAAGTTTTACTCTAGGAGTTTTATAGTTTCTGGTCTTACATTTAGGTGTTTAATCTATTTTGAGTTTGTATTTGTGTATGGTGTTAGAAAGTGTTCTAGTTTCCTTCTTTTACAAGTGGTTGACCAGTTTTCCCAGCACCACTTGTTAAAGAGATCTTCTTTTCTCCATTGTATATTCTTGTCTCCTTTGTCAAAGATAAGGTGTCCATAGGTGTGTGGATTTATCTCTGGGCTTTCTATTTTGTGGACTTCCCCAGTGGCTCAGAAGGTAAAGTGTCTGCCTACAATGCAGGAGACCTGGATTCAATCTCTGGGTTGGGAAGATCTCCTGGAGAAGGAAATGGCAACCCACTCTAGTATTCTTGCCTGGAAAAATCCCATATACAGAGGAGCCTAGGCTATAGTCTATGGGGTCACAAAGACTCAGACACGACTGAGCAACTTCACTTTCACTTTTCTACTTTGTTTCACTGATCTATGATTCTGTCTTTGTGCCAGGACCATACTGTCTTGAGGACTGTAGCTTTATAGTATAGTCTGAAGTCAGGCAAGTTGATTCCTCCAGTTCCATTCTTTTCTCAAGATTGCTTTAGCTATTTGAGGTTTATTTGTATTTCCATACAAATTGTGAAATTATTTGTTCTAGTTCTCTGAAAAATATGTTGGTAGCTTGATAGGGATTGCATTGAATCTATAGATTGTTTTGGGTAGTATATTAATTTTCACTATATTGATTCTTCTAATCCATGAACATGGTATATTTCTCCATCTATTTGTGTCATCTTTGATTTCTTTCATCAGTGCTTTATAGTTTTCTATATATAGGTCTTTTGTTTCTTTAGGTAGATATATTCCTAAGTATTTTATTCTTTTCATCACAATGGTGAATGGAATTATTTCCTTAATTTCTCTTTCTGTTTTCTCATTGTTACTGCATAGGAATGCAAGGGATTTCTGTGTGTTAATTTTATATCCTACAACTTTATTGTATTCATCTATTAGCTCTAGTAATTTTCTGGTAGAGTCTTTAGGGTTTTCTATGTAGAGGATCATGTCATCTGAAAACAGTGAGAGTTTTACTTCTTGTTTTCCAATCTGGATTCCTTTTATTTCTTTTTCTTCTCTGATTGCTGTGGCTAAAACTTCCAAAACTATGTTGAATAGTAGTGGTGAGAGTGGACATCCTTGTCTTGTTCCTGACTTTAGGGGAAATGCTTTCAATTTTTCACCATGGAGGATAATGTTTGCTGTGGGTTTATCATATATGGCTTTTATTATTTTGAGGAATATAATATTCCTTCAATCCTGCTTTCTGGAGGGTTTTTATCCTAAATGGATGTTGAATTTTGTCAAAGGCTTTCTCTGCATCTATTGAGATAATCATATGATTTTTACCTTTCAATTTGTTAATGTGGTGTATTACATTGATTGACTTGTGAATATTGAAGAATCCTTGCATCCATGGGATAAAGCCCACTTGATCATAATGTATCTTTTTAATCATAATCTTTTTAATACGTTTGTTGCTGGATTCTGTTTGCTAGAATTTTGTTAAGGATTTTTGCACCGATGTTCATCAGTGATATTGGCCTGTAGTTTTCTTTCTTTTCTGTGTGGCATCTTTGTCTGGCTTTGGTATTAGGGTGATGGTGGCCTCATAGAATGAGTTTGGAAGTTTACCTTCCTCTGCAATTTTCTGGAAGACTTTGAGTAGGATAGATGTTAGCTCTTCTCTAAATTATTGGTAGAATTCAGCTGTGAAGCTGTCTGGTCCTGGGATTTTGTTTGCTGGAAGATTTCTGATTACAGTTTCGATTTCTGTACTTCTGATGGCTCTGTTAAAATCTTCTATTTCTTCCTGGTTCAGTTTTGGAAAGTTACACTTTTCTAAGAATTTGTCCATTTCTTCCAAGTTGTCCATTTTATTGGAATATAGCTGTTGATAGTAGTCTCTTATGATCATTTGTATTTCTGTGTTGTCTGTTGTGATTTCTCCATTTTCATTTCTAATTTTGTTGATTTGATTCTTCTTCCTTTTTTCTTGATGACTAATGGTTTGTCTATTTTATTTATCTTCTCAAAGAACCAGCTTTTAACTTTGTTGATTTTTGCATTGGTCTCCTTTGTTTCTTTTGCACTTATTTTTGCCCTAATTTTTTTAATGATTTCTTTCCTTGTACTGACCCTGGGGTTCTTCATTTCTTCTTTTTCTGGTTGCTTTAGGTGTAGAGTTAGGTTATTTATTTGATTTTTCTCTTGTTTCTTGAGATAAGCGTGTATTGCTATGAACCTTCCTCTTAACACTGCTTTTACTGAATCCCATAGGTTTTGGGTCATTGCATTTTCATTTTCATTTGTTTCTATGCATGTTTCTATTTCTTTTTTGATTTATTCTGTGATTTGTTGGTTATTCAGAAGTGTGTTATTTAGCCTCTATATGTTTGTATTTTTAATAGTTTTTTTTTTCCTGTAGTTGACATCTAATATTACCACATTGTGATCAGAAAAGATGCTTGAAATGATTTGTTTTTTTTGAATTTACCAAGGCTAGATTTATGGCCCAGGATGTGATCTATCCTGGAGAATGTTCCGTGTGCACTCGAGAAAAAGATGAAATTCTTTGTTTTGGGGTGAAATGTCCTATAGATAGCAATTAGGTCTAACTGGTCGACTGTATCACTTAAAGTTTGTGTTTCCTTGCTAATTTTCTGTTCAGTTGATCTATATATAGGTGTGAGTGGGGTATTAAAGTCTCCCACTATTATTGTGTTATTGTTAATTTCCCCTTCCATACTTGTTAGAATTTGCCTTAAATATTGCAGTGCTCCTGTTTGGGTGCATATATATTTATAGTTGTTATATCTTCTTCTTGGATTGATTCTTTGATCATTATGTAGTGTCCTTCTTTGTCTCTTTTCACGGCCTTGATTTCAAAGTCTATTTTATCTGATATCAGTATAGCTACTCCTGCTTTCTTTTGGTCTCCATTTGTGTGAAATATCTTTTTCCAGCCCTTCACTTTCAGTCTGTATGTGTCCCTTGTTTTGAGGTAGGTCTGTCATAGACAGCATATATAGGAGTCTTGTTTTTGTATCCATTCAGCCAGTCTTTGTCTTTTGGTTGGGGCATTCAACCCATTTACATTTAAGGTAATTATTGATAAGTATG
The DNA here is from genome assembly GCF_910594005.1 of Cervus elaphus. Classification (NCBI taxonomy): domain Eukaryota; kingdom Metazoa; phylum Chordata; class Mammalia; order Artiodactyla; family Cervidae; genus Cervus; species Cervus elaphus. Next base: position 11,152,698 of record NC_057823.1, read on the forward strand.
ATCCCGCTGCCATTTACTTTGCAGTTCTAGTTTACACACCCTTTCTGTGTTTCCTGTCTAGAGAAGATCCTTTAGCATTTGTTGAAGAGCTGGTTTGCTGGTGCTGAATTCTCTCAGCTTTTGCTTATCTGTAAAACTTTTGATTTCTCCTTCATATTTGAATGAGATCATTGCTGGGTACAGTAATCTGGGCTGTAGGTTTTCTTCTTTCATCATTTTAGGTATGTCCTGCCATTCCCTTCTGGCCTGAAGAGTTTCTATTGAAAGATCAGCTGTTATCCTTATGGGAATCCCCTTGTGTGTTATTTGTTGTTTTTCCCTTGCTGCTTTTAATATTTGTTCTTTGTGTTTGATCTTTGTTAATTCAATTAATATGTGTCTTGGGTGTTTCACCTTGGGTTTATCCTGTTTGGGACTTTCTGGGTTTCTTGGACTTGAGTGGCTATTTCCTTCCTCATTTTAGGGAAGGTTTCAACTATTATCTCCTCAAGTATTTTCTCGTGGCCTTTCTTTTCATCTGCTTCTTCTGGGACTCCTAGGATTCTAATGTTTGGATGTTTCACATTGTCCCAGAGGTTCGTGAGGTTTTCCTCATTTCTTTTGATTATTTTTTCCTCTCTGCTTCATTTATTTCCACCATTCTATCTACCACCTCACTTATCCTGTCTTCTCCCTCAGTTATTCTACTGTTGGTTCCCTCCAGAGTGCTTTTGATCTCAGTTATTGCATTATTCATTATTGATTGATTCTTTTTATTTCTTCAAGGTTCTTGTTAAACATTCCTTGCATCTTCTCAATCCTTGTCTCCAGACTACCTGTAACTCCATTTTGTTTTCAAGATCTTGGATCATTTTTACTATTGTTATTCTGAATTCTTTTTCAGGTAGGCTTCCTATCTCTTCCTCTTTTTTTGGTTTGGTGGGCATTTATCATGTTCCTTTACCTGCTGAGTATTTCTCTGCCTTTTCATCTTGTTTAGATTGCTGTGTTTGTAGTGGCCTTTCTGTATGCTGGAAGTTTGTGGTTCCTCTTTATTGTGGAGGTTCCTTCCTGTGGGTGGGGTTGGACGAGTGACTTGTCAAGGTTTCCTGGTTAGGGAAGCTTGTGTCAGTGTTCTTGTGGGTGGAGCTGGATCTCCTCTCTCTGGAGTGCAATGAAGTGTCCAATAGTGAGTTTTGAGGTGTCTATAGGTTTGGTGTGACTTTTGGCCACCTGTATTTTAATGCTCAGCATTATGTTCCTGCATTGTTGGAGAATTAGCTTGATATATCTTGCTCTGAAACTTGCTGGCTCTTGGGTGGAGCTTGGTTTAAGTGTAGGTATGGAGGCTTTTGGATGAGCTCTTGTCAATTAATGTTCCCTGGAGTCAGGAGTTTTCTGATGTTCTCAAGTTTTGGATTTAAGTCTCCTGCCTCTGGCTTTAAGTCTTATTCTTCCAGTAGCCTCAAAACCTCTCCATCCATACAACACTAATAATAAAACATCTAGGTTAATGGTGAAAAGATTCTCCTCAGCGAAAGACACCCAGAGAGGTTTACAGAGTTACATGGAGAAGAGAAGAGGGAGGAGGGAGATAGATGTGACCAGGAGGAGAAGAGGGGGAATCAAAAGGGGAGAGAGAGTTCTAGCTAGTAATCAGTTCCCTACTTGCTCTCCACAGTCTGGAACACTCAGAGCAGTTCACGGAGTTACATAAAGGAAAGAAGAGGGAGGAAGGAGATAGAGGTGATCAGAAGGAGAAAAGAGGGAGTCAAAAGGAGAGAGACAGATCTAGCCAGTAATCAGTTCCCTAAGTGTTCCCCACAGCCCAGATCTAGCCAGTAATCAGTTCCCTAAGTGTTCTCCACAGCCCGGAACACCCAAAGAGATTCACAGAGTTGGGTAGAGAAGAGAAGGGGGAGGGAGGACATAGAGGTGACCTGGGGAGAAAAAGGAGAGTCAAAAGGGGGAGAGAGCAATCTAGACAGTAATCACACTCCTAAGTAAAAATGGGTACTGAAGATTGGCTTCTTAAAGATACAAAATTGATAACAATACCAAAAGGCAAAGATTAAAAATCTAGAGTAGAGGCTGGACTCTCAAAAGTACAAAATTAAAAATATATATATATAATGTATATATGAAATTTGCTTTAAAATAGGGTCTTTTCTTACAAGGTAATAGGTTATATAAATGACAATGGAGTAATAAAGAACTTAAAATAAAAAAATTCTTTAAAAAATGATAATAGTAAAATATATCTAAGAATTTCTCTGGAGCTGTTGAGGGCAGTGTGGGGTCAGTTCAGTTTCAGATAGTTCCTTGTTCCAGCTTATACTTCTTCCCAAGGTCTATAGGCCCCTTCCAATGTAGTCAATGCTAACTACAGGGTTTTAACCTGTTGCACATGTCACTTCCAGATCGGCTCCCTCTTCTTTGTTTTGGATTCCTATGTTTGCAAATCTCTTTAGTGTCTAATTTCCACCCTGACACAAGGGGGCGAAGGTGGTCACTTATTCAGGCTCACTTGCTCAGTTGTGCTGTGGGGAGGAAGAAACATTGGAAACAAATATCACTGGCGTGTGTGGGGAGTGCTCGCAGTGTCTCAGCCACACTGGCTTTGCCCCTGCTCACGGCATGTGTGGTTTCCCAGTCTACACTGCTCAGGCTCCAGGTTGCTCTGCAGGGGAACTGTCTAAAGTGGGCCCGGGGTTGCATGCACTTCCCAGGTCTAAGCCGCTCATGTTCAGGTTCTCAGGTACTCCTCAAAGGCATAAACTCGGTTGGGCCTGCATTTTGTGCCCTTCCCAGTTCCCAGGAGCTCAGGTGACCAGGTGCTTGGTGAGCACACTCTCCCAGCTGGGCGGTGCATCTTATCACCTCCCAGGTCCCAGCTCCTCGGTTTCCTGTGTGCACAGTGAGAGCACCATCTCAGACACGCTGTGTGTCTCCTCTGGGGGGCTGATCTCTGACTGCAAACCTCCTGGTGGATGTCAATTGTCCAGGATCCCAGGAAGACTTGGTTAGCTACTGGGAGCCTGCTCACATTTTAGTGGAGGATGCACCTCTGGAGCTGAGATTGCCCCTCGTCTTCGAGCTCTGGCTATTGCCCACCTCCCTCTCTGCCTCCGGTGGGGGACTAGGCCGGTCCACAGCCGGCTAGCTCTCCTCTGGTATTTGCTCAATCCTTTGTTCTGTGAGTGGGCCAGGCTGTGCCTTAGAACTTTTTGTGGGAAAGTTCACTCTCTCTCTCTCTCTCTCTTTTTTTTCTCTCAGGCTATCCCACAGTTTGGGTGGCTATCTCATGTTAGCTCCCTCAGATTGCCCTTCAGGCATTCAGACCCGGTCCTTACCCTAAGCAATGGAGCCCGCACCTCCCTGTTCAGCCCCTGCTTGCTGCTGGCTGTCGTGAGCGTCTGGGCTACTTCTCCACTGGGAATTGTGGTTAAGGCATGTATTCTGTGTTTTTTTTTCCCCTCCCTGTTATGTTGCCCTCTGAAATTCCAAAACTCCCCACAGACCCACTGGTGAGAGCGTTTCCTGGTGTTTGGAAACTTCTCCTCCTTCATGACTCCCTCCCTGGGATGGGTCTCTGTCCCTAACTCTTTTGTCTCTCTTTTTATCATTTATATTTTGTCCTACCATCTTTTGAAGAGAATGGGTTGCCTTTCTGGGTGTCTGGTGGTGTCTTTTGCCAGCATCCAGAATTTGTTTTGTGGAATTTTCTCAGCGTTAAAATGATCTTTTGGTGAATTTGTGGGGGAGAAAGTGGTCTCCTTGTCCTATTCTTCTGCCATTTTAGGACTGCCCCCCCCCCAAAGAATCATTTCTAAAGAAGGCTGAGTGCTGAATAACCAATGCTTTCGAACTGTGGTACTGGAGAAGACTCTTGAGAGTCCCTTGGATAGCAAGGAGATCAACCATTCAATCCTAAAGGAAATAAACTCTGAATATTCGTTGGAAGGATTGACACTGGAGCTCCAATATTTTGGCCACCTGATGTGAAGAGCAGACTCATTGAAAAAGCCCCTGATGTTGGAAAAGACTGAGGGCGGGAGGAGAAGGAGACAACAGAAGGTGAGATTGTTAGGTGGCATCACTGACTCAATGGACATGGTTTTCAGCAAACTCTGGGAGATGGTGAAGGACAGGGGAGTCTGGTCTGCTGCAGTCCATGGGTTCACAAAGAGGCAGACATGAGAAAGACTGAACAACAACAACAATTACTAATGGATTAAAAAATCTCTATTGTTTGTTAACCACGTGGATTTCTTTTTTGTTTTATTCCTATTCAAAGCCTTCCCCCTTTTCAAAATTGTTTTGTTCCTTTTGATTTGCCGGCAAATAATTAGAGATTCTAAATTGTAATTTTGCCTATGAATCTTTTCCCTTTGCCTTCTGTTTCTTGTGCCTTAATGCTGTTTCTGTCGGAAACATTCTACTAGGTTTCTTGTAATGCTTTTATACAATAGGTTTAAGGGTGAAAAACTGCAGCATGTGGGTCCACTGCCTGTTTTTATAAAGTTTTATTGAAACCACACTCATGACAATTCATTGACGTATTGTCTATGGCTGGTTTTGTGGTATGACAGCAGAGCTGAATAGTTGTGATGGAGGTAGTGTGACCGGCAGAGCTGAAAATATTTACCATCTGATCGAGGGTGGGATGATTTGAGAGAATAGCATTGAAACATGTACATTACCACATGTAAAATTGATGACCAGTGCAAGTTCGATGCAAGAAACAGGGCACCCAAAGCTGGTGCTCTGGGACAATCCAGAGGGATAAGGTGGGGAGGGCGGTGGGAGAGGGGTTCAGGATTTGTGGGGACACATGTATACCTGTGGCCGATTCATGATGATGTATAGCAAAAACATCACAATATTGTGATTATCCTCCAATTAAAATAAATCAATTAATTTTTTAAAACGGGAAAAATTTTCAACCTCTCAAACTTTAATCTACCAAAAATCTTGTGCAACCATTTCAAATTTGGTTTTAGCTGATTATTTTTTAAGACAATTTTTTTTCAGAGCAGTTTCCAGTTCACAGCAAAATTGAGAGGAAAGCAGAGATTTCCCATTTACCCTGTGTCCCCTCACACATACAGAGAGTCTCACATTATCAATTTCCTCCACCAGAGTAGTACATTTGTTGCAATCAATGAAGCTAGGTTGACATAGTATCATCACCAAAGCCCATAATTTACATTATGGTTCACTTTCATTGTGTCTTCTATGGATCAACATATATAGTCAGATGTATCTATTGTTACAGTATCATGCAGAGTATTTTCACTGCCTTAAAAATCCTCTGTGTTCTGCCTAGTCATCCATCCCTCTCCCTTATCCTTTGGCAACCACTGGTCTTTTTATTGCCTCCATTGTTTAACTTTTTCCACAATATCATACAGTTGGAATCATATCATACAGTTCATAGTCTTTTTAGATGGGCTCCTTTCACTTTGTAATGTGCAATAAAGGCTCCTCAAAGTCTTTTTGGATTGATAACTCAAATTTTTGGTGCTGAATAATATTCCATTGTCTTGGTGTCGTTGTTCAGTCACCAAGTCATCTTCAACTCTTTGCAACAAATGGACTGCAGCATCCCAGGCTTCCCTGTCCATTACCAACTCCCAGAGCTGCTCAAACTAATGTCCATTGAGTCAGTGATGCCATCCAACCATATCATCCTTTGTTGCCCCCTTCTCCTCTTGCCCTCAATCTGTCCCAGCATCAGGGTCTTTTCTAAGAAGTCTGCTCTTAGAATCAGGTGGCCAAATTATTGGAGCTTCAGCTTCAGTCTTTCCAATGAGTATTCAGAACTGATTTCCTTTAGGATTGCTCAGCTTATTTATCTATTCACCTATTGTAGGACATCTTGATTCTTCCAAGTTTTGGCAATTTCATATAGAAATATGCTATAACCATTGCATAGCTAAATCAGATTTTTTTGTAAACCTAAGTGTTCAGCTCCTTTGGGTAAATACCAGGGAGTGTGTTTGATGGATTATATAGGAAGATTATGTTCTGTTTTGTAGGACGTCACCAATTTGTCCTCCAAAGTGACTGTACCATTTTGCATTCCTAGTAATGAATGACAGTTTCTGTTGTTCCACATCCTTACCAGCATTTAGTGTTGCCACTATTACAGATTTTAGTCATTCTAATAGGCACGTGGTGATAAAATGCATTTTTTAAATGGCTAACTAATTGCCCCAACAAGAATTAATGAATAATCTATGGTTTTGAAATGGGGTTATTCCATGACACTTATGCCATTCCACTGTTTTACATGTCTATTTCTGTACAAGATAATATTATTTTTAAAAAATTATTTTAGTTTTCTAAATTAATTTTTGTGGTAGTAAAATATTTATAGTGTGGTATATATATAACATGATAGTAAAGATAGTTATAGTAGTTCATAATGACTAAGACTTAGTCACTACTCTGCCTCTGGTAGTCATTTATGATTATAATTATTTGAGCAGATACATATGTAAGTCATTAATCCTAACAATAACCATATGAGCTAGGTACTTATGATATCTGCATTTCTCAAATTCAGGAAACAGAACCATAAAAAAGTTACATAGCCATGGTTACATACAAAAGTTACATAGCCATAGTTACATTGGCCATGAATAAGTATATTTTTCCTATGTATATCTCTCATTTTTAAAAATTTATTTTTTGTTGCAGTAACATTGATTGAAACATTATGTATGTTTCACGTGTACAGCGTTATATATCTACTCTGTACACATTACAGTTACCATCAAAAATTTATTTTCTATTCATCTCCACACAGTTGACCTCTCTCCCCATTTTACCCTCTTCTCTCTTTCCCCTCTGTGTCATGTTTACTTTTGTTTGGTTTGTTCATTTATTGTGGTCTTTATTTCTTTGTTTTTTATATTGCACAAAAGAGTGAAATTATATGCTATTTGTCTTTAACCACTTGAGTTATTTCACTTAGTGTAATATGCTTAAGATCCATCCATGCTGTCACAAGTGGCAAGGTTTCATACTTCTTATGGCTGAGTATATTCCATTTTGTATTAGATATATCTCACATTTTCCTTATCCCATAGTTAAGTTGTTTCCACATCTTGGCTGTTGTAAAATATGCCATGATGAACATAGGGGTGCACACATCTTTTTGAACTAGTGTTTTTGTATTCTTTGGATAAATATCCCCAAAATGGAGTAGCTGGATCATATAGTAGTCCCAGGATTTTTTTTTTTTTTTGAGGAATCTCCATACAGTCTCCCATGTTGGCTGCACCAATTTACATTTCCAGCAATGTCACATGGGGGTTCCTTTAGCTCCACATCTTTGACAACACTTGTTTTTTCTTGGTAGAAGAACTTGAGCTCAATTCCCTCTCCTGAAAACACTAAAATCTAACTGCTGCATAACCTGGACAAAAAAGACTGGAATCTGTTTTTCTGAGCCTCTTCTAAAATATGCAGAGGAAGGACACTCCCAAGCTCATTTTATGAGGCCACCATCACACTGAAATCAAAACCACAAAAAGAGAATATTACAGGTCAATATCACTGATGAAGATAGAGGCAAAAATCCTCAACAAAATACTAGCAAATCAAATCCAACAACACATTGGAAGGATCATACATCATGATCAAGTGAGATTTATTCCAGAGATGCAAGGATTCTTTGATATACATAAAACAATCAATATGATACAACACATTGACAAACTGAAGAATGAAAATCATATGATCACCTCAAAAGATGCAGAAAAAGTTGTTGACAAAGTTCAACACCCATTTATGATTAAAAAAAAAAAACACTCTACAGAAAGTGGGCACAGAGGGAACCTCCTTAACATAATAAAGGCGATATATGATAAACCCACAGCAAACATTCTCAACAGTCAGTAATTACTTTACATGTCAGTGTTTCATATATGGAAAAGACCCAATCCTGGTGGTATTTCTTATTATTTTTAGGTAATTTTATTCATTTTTATTGTGGGGGATGGGGAATTAAAGTCTACTTTTGCTAGTCCATTCAAGGATAACCACCTATATTAAGGTCCTGATCCATGCATTTGGTGCTCCCCACCTGCTTATAGATAGATAGCACATTCTTAGGTATAGATAATGGGATAGAATTCATTTCACTGGGAATAAATAAAAGATTATGATGAGCCAAATTATGCAACAGTGGGAAACATTGGAGAAAAGTGAGTAGCTAGTATGCATCAAACTTCGATGGAGTTTGAGTGTTTTACAGACCTGAATAATTACAAGAGTTCTATGGAGGCAGATATTATTAAACCCCTCTCATCCATCACAGTTCCATACCACCAAACTGGCCATCAGAAGCTTAGGGGACAGAAAGTTCTGTGCAAATTTCTCTTTATGGCATTCTTCAGCTCCTTATTCCTGAGACTGAAAATGATGGGGCTAAGAAAGGGGGTAAAGACTGTATAGATGGTGGTCATCAGAGTGTTATTGTCCATAGAATGGGGGCCTTTGAGCTTCAGATAGATGATGGAGGCAAAACCGTAGTGCACGACCACTATGGTGAGGTGGGAGACACAGGTGGAGAAGGTCTTGTGCCGGCCCTCAGTGGAGGGGATCCTCAAGATGGCAGCCACGATGAAGACATAGAAGAGAAAGATGAGGAATAAGCACCCCAGCAGGGCCGTGACACAGACCAGGATTACAACCATGGTGACAGAGGCTGTCTCCTTCCCACAGGCCAACTTCAAGAGGGAAAACACATGGCAGACAAAATGGTGAATCTCATTAGATCCACAGAAGCTGAGGTGAAAAACTATCAATGTCACCATCAACCCCACAACTGAGCCACCAGCCCAGCACCAGGACACAAGACGGGCACAGTCATGGGTGCTCATGAGCATGTTGTAGTGTAGGGGGTGGCAGATGGCCACGTAGCGGTCATAGCCCATGATCATGAGCAGGAAGGAGTGGGTGTAGCCAAACGTAAAGGAGAAGAACATCTGGCTGGCACAGGCCACAAAGGTGATGGAGCGGTGGGTGGACAGCATGTCCACCAACATTCGAGGGGTGATAGCAACAGTGAACAGGATCTCGGAGATGGAGAGGGCACACAGGAAGAGGTACATGGGGGTGTGGAGGCTGTGCTCCCTCCAGATGGTGCCCATGATGAGCAGGTTCCCCAGCAGTGTGAACAGGTACATCAGCAGGTACAGCAGGAAGAAGGTGGGCAGGAGCTGCTGAGGGAAGTTGGAGAAGCCGATGAGGATGAATTCAGACACTGTGCTGTAGTTCTGACCAGACCAGAATGCTGCATCTGGGGAGATTAGAAACATAATGAAGGCACAGTGATTAAAAGAGAGGCTCTAACATAGATTAAATGGCAACCGAAGAGCTCTGTTTCTCAGCAGTAAAGAATTCACCTGCAATGCAGGAGATGCAAGTTCAATACCAGGGTCAAAGAAGATCCCCTGGAGAAGAAATGGCAACCCATTCCTGTATTCTTTCCTGTGAAATCCCATAGACAGAGGAACCTGGCAGGCTACAGTCCATGGGGTCGTGAGAATGGGATATGACTTAGTGACTAAACCACCACCATCCTAAATATTCATTTGCTTAGCTTGTCTGGGACTCATAATCTTCATCAGTAAGATGGAATAAGTCATAATACTTTTTACCATTTAGTTGTGTGATAAAAATAAAATGAGATCCCATACACTAAATGCTGAAGACATAGTTTGGCTTCTAAGTTTTTGTTAACAGTGATGAAAAGAAATAAAAGATTTAGGTTTGTAATCAAGACAGACATAGGTGGTCAGGGTCATATTCTTTTGAATGCTGTGCCTGTTCTCAGAAATATGTTTGGATCTTGGATTTATAAATTTTCACTGAGAGTCTTTGCCTTTAATTGAGTACCCAATTCATATTTATTTTAATACTATTTTATTAGTACTCATTTCTGTCAATGTATTTTGTAGGAACTGAAGAGAATGCTTGAAAATAAAAAGATGGACAAATATATGCTGGGCAAATGTGCACCAAAGGAATGATGGGGAAACAATCCTGAAGGCAAAGAAAAAAAATGTAATGAAACAATAATCATAATATCTCTGTTGAAAGAAAATGAAAGTGAAGTCGCTCAGTCGTGTCCGACTCTTTGTGACCCCATGGACTGTAGTCTACCAGGCTCCTCCGTCCATGGGATTTTCCAAGCAAGAATACTGGAGTGGGTTGCCATTTCCTTCTCCATATCTTCTCAACCCAGGAATTGAACCCGGGTCTCCCAAATTGTAGGTAGACGTTTTACCGTCTGAGCCACGAGGGAAGTCCCTACACCATATGCCAATAAAAGGAACCAGATTCCCTGAAGAAATGGCCCAGGACATGGAAGCAAGCCTAGGACATCTCTGCAACAGTTCAATTGAACTTTCACTGAGCAATTGTTAATGTTAAAGGATTCTGGAACCAGATTGAAAATGTGTCCACTGGAATAGATGAGCATCAGAAAGATTGATCATATGCAGAGGATGGAGGAACAAGCTAAATGACACCATGAAGACACAATCAGAAAATCCAGAACCTGACATGTTCCACAGAACAATTGATCTGGCCTCATCAATAAGCCAAGGTCACGAAATTCAAGGGACATAACAACCATATGCAATATAGGGTAGTAGATTATATGCTAATTTACATAAGATATTTATAAAGAGTTTTTAAGGAATTAGAGAAGACTTTTACTATGACATGAATGAATGATGGGTTATGAATAATATCAAGGGATTATTCTTAATCTAGTTATCCATTTTTAACTGTGATGTTGTTGTAAAAAGGCTGTGTAGGAAAATATTACTAGTTTAAAAGCAGAAGGAAGTGGAAAATTTACACACATAGGAAGTGTTAAAGGGGAATATTTTATGAAAGTTAAAAGAACATTGTAGCGACCTGCATATATATATAATTAACCTATATGATGATATACAGGTTGAATATTAGGAATAAATATTCAAAACAACTTCAGTGAAATCGTTACAAAGTCAATGCTAGATAGATTTTTAAATTAAAGTTGGAAATTTTAACAGAGTTCTGAAATGAAACGCAATTTGGAAGTTATTAAATGAAATTGATAAGGGTGAAAGGGGAGAGTGAAAAAGCTGATTTAAAACTCAACATTAATAAAACTAAGGTCATGGTATCCAGTCCCATCACTTCATGGCAAAAGAAAGGGGAAAAGCAGAAGCAGTAACCGATTTTATTTTCTTGGGCTCCAAAATCACTGTTGACGGTGACTGCAGCCTTTGCTTGCTACTTGAAAAGAAAGCTACGACAAACCTAGACAGTGTATTTAACAGCAGAGACATCCTTTTTCTGGCAAAAGCCCGTATAGTCAAAGCTATGATTTTTACAGTAGCCACATACAAATGGGAAAAGTTGAACCATAAAAAAGGCTGAGTGGTGAAAAATTGATGCTTTTGAATTGTGGTATTGGAGAAGACTCTTGAGAGTCCCTTGGATTGCAAGATCAAACTAGTCAGTCTTAAAGAAAATCAACCCTCAACACTCATTGGAAGGACTGTTGCTGAAGCTCCAATACTTTGGCCACCTGATGGAAACAGCTGACTCATTGGAAAATACTCTCATGCTGGGAAAGATTGAAGGCAAAAGGAGAAGGGGGCTGCAGAGGGTGAGATGGTTAGATAGCATCACCAGCTGTATGGACATGAATCTGAGCTAACATTGGGAGATAATGGAGGACAGAGGAGCCTGATGTGTTGCAGCCAATGGGGTCACAAAGAGTCAGACACAACTTAATGAGTGAACAGCAACAACAATTCCAATGGATTAATAACATTCAGATGTTAGCTCCTGGACATAGGTAGGCTGTGTACTAAGTGAGATTAAATATTTCTTTCATGCACATAGAGGACTTTAACAAAAATTTACCTATCAGAGCTATCAGAGTCCCTTGACAGCAAGGAGATCAAACCAGTCAATACTAAGGGAAATCAGTCCTGAATATTCATTGGAAGGACTCATGCTGAAGCTGGAACTCCCAATACTTTGGCCACCAGATGCAAAGAACTGACTCCCTGGAAAAGACCCTGATGCTGGGAAAGATTGAAGGCAGGAGGAGAAGGGGACGACAGAGGATGAGATGGTTGGATGGCATCACTGAGTCAATGGACATGAGTTTGAGCAAGCTCCGGGAGTTGGTGATGGACAGGGAAGCCTGTTGTGGTGCAGTCCATGGGGTCACAAAGAGTCAAACGTGGCTGAGTGACTGAACTGACTGACCTTGTTTTAGGACATAGAGAAATCCTCCATACATTTCCAAGTACAAATAATATGTAGATTATAATACACTAAAATTGAAAATAAGTAGAGAAAGGATAACCTTCCAAATTCCATGAGTTAGATTTATTAAGCAATCATTTGTGTCAATATTAATTGATGAAGAAATATTTACAAAGATAATTTAAGTAACAAACATCAAAGTTTTAAGCTAAAAGAGTACTACAATGGGAATGCACATTTTAAAATGTATTTAGAAGAAACATCCAGAAAATCATACTTAATACAACCCAAACTGGGTGATAGATTAACAAGATAAAGCCACTTGTCTCATACATCCAACCTGGGCTGGTGATCTGTTTCACCCTTGATGAGACAAGTGCTCAGGGCTGGTGCACTGGGAAGACCCAGAGGGATGGGATGGAGAGGGAGGCGGGAGGGGGGATCGGGATGGGGAACACATGTAAATCCATGGCTGATTCATGTCAATGTATGGCAAAAACCACTACAATATAATAATAATAATAATAAAGATAAAGCCAAGGTGAAAATGCCAATGAAAAAGCATAAAATTCAAATCAGAAATAACTATAGAAATAATGGCTATCTTAAAATTAATGAAATAGTAATAAAACATAAGAAATGGAATGAATTCTCAGAGACACATAAAATTGCAAAAGTAGTATGAAAAAGAAATAGAAACCATTTCAAAAAAGTTTTAAAGAAGTGGAAATGGTTAGAGACCTTCCCTTCCTATAATTCACTAGACCCAGTGGGTTTACAAGTAAGTGCTCATAAACCTTTGAGGAACAACTGATTAAATCTTATACATACTCTTCACATAAAAGGGGGGAAAGGGGAAAAATCTGAACTCTACTAAGCTGATTTCATCATTCTAAATTCTAAAACCAGGTAGACTGTTGTAAGAGACAATTATGGGCCCACTTTACCTATCCAAACAAATTTTAAAATCCATTGCAGGACATCACCTAATCAAATGAAATGATGTAGAAAAATTAGTAAATTATGGTCAAGTGGTGTTGGTTTATCCCATGAACAACAAGATGGTGCAATGTCATGTGATTTATCACATAAATAAACTAAAAGAGAAAAATGATAGAATTCTTTTGATCAAGGGAGGTGTAAATTTTCTAATATTCAACTCCAATTTATGATTTTTAAAATTTGTGTATAATTGATGTAATACTGCATGAGTTTTAGGTTACAACATAACTTTTTGATATAGGTATGTCGACTTATGATTTTTTTTTTTTTTGCAAACTTTTTTACAACATGAAATTGAAGGGGACTTAGCTAGATAAAGAATACATGCTAGAAAACAAACAAATAGCATATAAGTGGGACTTTTACATACACTATTTTATAATCAGAAAGAAGGTAAGGCTACTCACTGTTTCTGCTGTTCTTCGACATGGAATTGAAAGTCATGAATGGTGCTACAAGGAAAGAAAAAGAAAGAAGATACATAAGGATAGGAAGGGATGTGACTTGATCACCTATCCAGAAAAGATAAAAGAATCAAGGTGTAATATGTTAGAACATAAGAGGGCACAATGCTGCAAAAAGCAAGATCAACTTCAAAAAATATAGTATGTATCAAAGTATTACACCAGCAATAATCATTCAAAATATAGAATTTATGTTAAAATTAAGATAAACTCTCAGTAGTGACACAAACTGTAAACAACCATTTTTGGTCTCAGGATCCTTTTACAGTAAAAAACTACTGAGGTCCTTAAAGGGCTTCTGTTTGGGTGAGTTGTAACTATCAATTTTTATCATATTAGAAACTAAAACAGACAATTTTAAAAAATATTTAGCTATTAGTAAATTTAAAAGAACAATAATAAACTTGATACATGTTAATATTAACAACATATGTATACAAAAGAAACTATATTTTCAAAAGACATTTATTGAGAAGGGTGGCCTGGTTTTACACTCTGGCAAATATACCCAAGGCCTACCTTGTAGGATACAGCTTGATGCTCACATCTGCTTCTTTATTTAGTCTGTGGTTATATACTGTTTTGGGCTCCACAGGGGGCGCTAGTGGTAAGGAAACTGCCTACCAATGTAGGAGACATAAGAGACACTGGTTCGATCCCTGGATGGGGAAGATCCCCTGGAGGAGAAAATGGCAACCCACTCTAGTATTCTTGCCTGGAGAGAGGAGTCTGGAGGGCTACAGTCCATAGGTTCACACAACAGAGTCAGACACGACTGAAGCGACTTAGCATGCACAAATATACTGCTTTAATTAGAGTGTATGATGAAAACACAACCTCACATGTAATTGGAAAAGTTAGGACCTGATGGATCCCCCAAATGAGTTTCCAGGACTCCCAGGGTTCCTCACACCACGTTAAAAAACTCTCTTATACATAGAGATTAGCCCAAAACATGCAATACTGCCAATGACAATTTAATCATTAATAAAATTAGAACATGAGTTGAATACTTGAAAACAGTCTACACCCTGTTGATGAGTTGAGCTAATTTGTAATGATATCAATTCTTCGCCAAATGCTATCATCAACACAATTGCAGTTACAATTCCAGGAACTGACTGTGAATCTGCTAAAACTAACCTAAAATTCCTTCTTAAAATTAGTACAAAGCTATACTTCTTAAAATTAGTATAAAACTTATGAAGATGGAGTAAATAGGAGAGGTACACCTTCCTGGGATACTGAGACACATTATACAGTCATAGTCATTTTTTAAAGTATTTTTTTAACTATCAATGAACTTGAATCTGTATCTCAGAAGATATCCCTTTATTATTAAAAATCTAATGTATGATAAGGTCGAAGCACATACCAAAGGGAAAAGATAAAATTGTTTGGTATTTTCCAGTAAGAAAACTGTTCATTTTAGGAAGCAAAGTAAACTTGAATTTCTGCCCAAGAACAAATGCAAAGTAGACTCTAGATAGATTCAAAACATAATATGTAGTGTCAACTATAAAGTCAATAGGAGAGAGGGCAAAAGAATTGGTTTGTTAATTTTCAAAGGCAAAAATGTTAAGAATATATTTTTAAAAGATATGAAAACGTCAACATTAAGGATTTTTATTCAAAAGAAATCCTGGATAAAGTTATCGGGCAGATGGGAAAAAACAATCTGCACTATGTAAAACTGATAAAGGAAAACTATTTAGAAAAATGGACAGGAAGCTGGAACCTCAGTACAGATATGGGAAAAGAAAGGGCAGAAGGAATTACCCAGGCAAATATAAAGATGCTCAGTTAAAAAAAAAAAGTGGAGGAGAGACAGAGAGAGGAATGGAATTTTGCTGAATAACTATTCAGTTCCCCAAATTAGAAAATGCTGTATTCATTGGATTATGGGGAGAAAGGAATCCTCCTGCAATGCTGGTGAGGATGTAGAGTGATGAAAATTCAGAATATATATATACTCTGGTACTGTTTGGGCTTCCCTGGTAGCTCAGACTGTAAAGCGTCTGCTTGCAGTACAGGAGACCTGGGTTCAATCCCTGGGTTGGGAAGATCCCCTGGAGAAGGAAATGGAAACCCACTCCAGTATTCTTGCCTGGAAAATTCCATGGACAGAGGAGCCTGGTAGGCTACAGTCCATGGGATCGCAAAGAGTTGGACACGATGGAGCAACTTCACTGCTACTGTTTAATCGTTCAGTCATGTCCGACTCTTTATGACCCCATGGACTGTAGCCTGCCAGGCTCCTCTGTCTATGAGATTTACCAGGCAAGAATACTGGAGTGGGTTGCCATGCCCTCCTCCAGGGACCCACATAATTTTTCCCTTAGTAATCTCACTGTACGAAAAAGCAAAAATATAGGACACTGAAAGACAAACTCCCCAGGTCAGTAGGTGCCCAATATGCTACTGGAGATCAGTGGAGAAATAACTCCAGAAGGAATGAAGAGATGGAGCCAAAACAAAAACAACACCCAGTTGTGGATGTGACTGGTAATGGAAGTAAAGTCCAATGCTGTAAAGAGCAATATTGCATAGGAACCTATAATGTTAAGTCCATGAATCAAGGCAAATTGGAAGTGGTCAAAAAGGAGATGGCAAGAGTGAACATCAACGTTTCAGGAATCAGTAAACTAAAATGGACTGGAATGGGTGAATTTAACTCAGATGACCATTATATCTACTACTCTGGGCAAGAATCCCTCAGAAGAAATAGAGCTATCATAGTCAAACTAAACAGTCTGAAATGGAGAACTTGGAGGAAATCTCAAAAAAGACAGAATGATCTCTATTCGTTTCCATGGCAAACCATTCAATATCACAGTAATCCAAGTCTATGCCCTGACCAGTAATGCTGAAGAAACTGAAGTTGAACAGTTCTATGAAGACATACAAGAACTTCAAGTCCCAGTCCCCTATAAAAAAGACATCCTTTTCATTATAGGGGACTGGAATGCAAAAGTAGGAAGTCAAGAAATACCTAGAGTAACAGGCAATTTGGCCTTGGAGTGCAGAATGAAGCAGGGCAAAGGCTAATAGAGTTTTGCCAAGAGAACATACCTATCGTAGCAAACACCCTCTTTTAACAGCATGAGAGAACACTCTACACATGAACATCACCAGATGGTCAACACCGAAATCAGATTGATTATATTCTTTGCAGCCAAAGATGGAGAAGCTCCATACAGTCAGCAAAAACAAGACTGGGAGCTGACTGTGGCTCAGATCATGACCTCCTTATTGCCAAGTTCAGACTTAAATTGAAGAAAGTAGGGAAAACCACTAGACCATTCAGGTATGACCTAAATCAAATCCCTTACGAATATACAGTGGAAGTGACAAATAGATTCAAGGGATTAGATCTGATAGCCAGAGTGCCTAAAGAACAATGGACAGAGGTTTATGACATTGTACAGGAGGCAATGATAAAGACCATCCCCAAGAAAAAGAAATGCAAAAAGGCATAATGGTTGTCTGAGGAGGCCATACAATTAGCTGTGTAAATAAGAGAGGTGAGAGGCAAGGGAGAAAAGGAAAGATATATCCATGTGAATGCAGAGTTCCAAAGAATAGCAAGGAGAGATAAGAAAGCCTTCCTCAGTGATCAATGCACAGAAATAGAGGAAAACAATAGAATGGGAGAGTCTAGAGATCTCTTCCATTTGGTCCCATTACTTCATGGCAAATAGATGGGGAAACAGAAGAAACAGTGGCTGACTTTATTTTGAGGAGCTCCAAAATCACTGCAGATGGTGATTGCAGCCATGAAATTAAAAGACACTTACTCCTTGGAAGAAAAGTTATGACCAACCTAGACAGCGTATTAAAAAGAAGAGACATTACTCTGTCAACAAATGTCTGTCCAGTCAAAGCTACGGTTTTTCCAGTAATCATGTATGGATGTGAGAGTTGGACTATAAAGAAAGCTGAGCACCAAAGAATTGATGCTTTTGAACTGTGGTGTTGGAGAAGACTCTTGAGAGTCCCTTGGACAGCAAGGAGATCCAACCAGTCCATCCTAAAGGAGATCAGTCCTGGGTGTTCATTGGAAGGACTGGTGTTGAAACTGAAACTCCAATACTTTGGCCACCTGATACGAAGAGCTGACTCATTGGAAAAGACCCTGATGCTGGGAAAGATTGAAGGCAGGAGGAGAAGGGGATGACAGAAGATGAGATGGTTGGATGGCATCACCGACTCAATGGACATGAGTTTGAGTAAACTCCAGAAGTTGGTGATGGACAGGGAGGCCTGGAATGCTGCGTTTCATGGGGTCTCAAAGAGTCGGACACGACTGAGTGACTGAACTGAACTGAACTGAGAGAATCTCTTCAAGAAAATTAGAGATGCCAAGGGAACGACAAAGGACAAAGATGGGCTCAATAAAGGACAGAAATGGTATGGACCTAACAGAAGCAAAAGATATTAAGAACTGGCAAGAATACACAGAAGAGCTATACAAAAAAGATCTTCACGACCCAGATAATCACGATGGTGTGATCACTCACCTAAAGCCAGACATTCTGGAATGCAAAGTCAAGAGGGCCTTAGGAAGCATCACTATGAACAAAGCTAGTGGAGGTGAAGGAATTCCAGTTGAGCTGCTTCAAATCCTGAAAGATGATGCTGTGAAAGTGCTGCACTCAATATGCCAGCAAATTTGGAAAACTCAGCTGTGGCCACAGGACTGGAAAAGGTCCATTTTCATTCCAATTCCTAAGAAAGGCACTGCTGAAGAATGCTCAAACTACCACACAATTGCACTCATCTCACATGCTAGTAAAATAATGCTCAAAATTCTCCAAGCCAGGCTTCAACAGTGTATGAACTGTGAACTTCCAGATGTTCAAGCTGGTTTTAGAAAAGGCAGAGGAACCAGAGATCAAATTGCCAACATCAGTTGGATCATCAAAAAAGCAAGAGAGTTCCAGAAAAGCATCTATTTCTGCTTTATTGACTATGCCAAAGCCTTTGACTGTGTGGATCACAATAAACTGTGAAAAATTCTGAAAGAGATGGGAATACCAAACCACCTGACCTACTTCTTGAGAAATCTGTATGCAAGTCAGGAAGCAACAGTTAGAACTGGACATGGAACAACAGACTGGTTTCAAATAGGAAAAGGAGTACATCAAGGCTGTATATTGTCACCCTGCTTATTTAACTTATATACAGAGTACATCTTGAGAAATGCTGGATTGTATGAAGCACAAACTGGAATCAAGATTGCCAGGAGAAATATCAATAACCTCAGATATGCAGATGACACCACACTTATGGCAGAAAGCAAAGAAGAACTAAAGAGCCTCTTGATGAAAGTGAAAGAGGAGAGTGAAACAGTTGACTTAAAACTCAACATTCAGAAAACTAAGATCATGGCATCTGGTCCCATCACTTCATTGCAAATAGATAGGGAAACAATGGAAACAGTGACAGACTTTATCTTTTTGGACTCCAAAATTACTGCATGGTGACTGCAACCATGAAATTAAAATACACTTGCTCCTTGGAAGAAAAGTTATGACCAACCTAGACAGCATATTAAAAAGCAGAGACATTATTTTGCCAGCAAAGGTCCATCTAGTCAAAGCTATGGTTTTACCAGTAGTCATGTATGGATGTGACAGTTGGACTATAATGATGTTTTTGAACTGTGGTGTTGGAGAATACTCTTTAGAAGTCCTTGGACAGCAAGGAGATCCAACCAGTCCATCCTAAAGGAAATCAGTCCTGAATGTTCACTGGAAGGACTGATGCTGAAGCTGGAACTCCCAGTACTTTGGCCACCAGATGCAAAGAACTGACTCATTTGAAAGACCTTGATGCTGGGAAAGATTGAAGGTGAGAGGAGAAGGGGACAACAGAGTATGAGATGGCATCACCCACTCAATGGACATGAGTTTGAGCAAGCTCTGGGAGTTGGCGATGCACAGGGAAGCCTGGCGTGCTGCTGTCCTTGGGGTCACAAAGAGTTGGACACGACTGAGTGACTGAACTGAACTGAATCTCACTAGGGCTTTGCCTCTAAGTATTCTTGACTGCAGGACAAGTCCTGGACACAGGATCACCAGGACAATGAGAAACTTGTTTGGAGTGAGGATCGTCTTTGGAGTGAGGAAGACTACAGTTTAACCAGAAAAGGGAAGTCAACAATGCACCCACTCAGAAAACAAGACTCTGGCATCAACATCCTTCTGGGCTTCATTTCTCCCTTGAGCATTTGTGTCCCCACTAAGTAGTTCTGGAATTTTCTGTCTCCTCTCCATCCATATGGCTCCATCTCCTCTCTCCAGGACTACAGCACCAGGTTCCACCCATGCCTCCTCCTCTGTTCCCACTCTACTCTGGCTTCCAGAGAAATTTTGTGAAACATACACAAGGTATGCAGTCATAAGACCCAGGGTTCAAACCCCGGCTCTCACTGTGTGTCTTTGAGAAGGAACGTTCCAGCACTGAGCCACCCTGCCACAATGAAAAATAAGCGTACGCAGAGGACCACCTTCAGAGAACCACGAGGATTCACATAAGGGCTTAGGGTTTACCAAATAAATGTAGTTATCACTGACTTTGAGATTGCATTTCTGATCTGGTTTGCTGTCATCCTTCTGTACCTAATGGTACCGATTGGCCCCATTTTAAATGCATGGTCTCTGAGCCCCATGGAGCACTTAGAATCTGTTAATCATACAATGCAGTTCCCCCAGGAGTCTGGTTGAACCCCCACTCTCTTCTCCACCTCTACATCATTGCTATAGTCCACCTTCCCATTTCCCACTTGGTGGAAAGGCCACGGTTCTTGAGGTTTGGGTACTCCCAACTCCTATGACAGGTGCACTGAATTCTGTGTCTCTGGTCTCATGGAGGAGTGCTCAAGCAGAGGTGCTGAGCACACATCACACACACATCACAGGAGAGCACCCAGCTCATACCTCTGTCTCCCCTGGAGCCTCCTTTCCAGATTAGCAGGGGCCACTTTGGGCCAGACCACGATAGAGCAGCAACGACAAGACATAGATAGAACAAGATTTCTCAGCTTCAGTACTCATGATATTTGAAACCAGATTATGCCTTGACTGTCCTTTTCACTGTTTAATGTTCAGCAGAAACTTTAGGTTCAACCTACCAGATGCCGTTGGCACCCTCTTCTCACCATATATTTTGAACAACCAAAAAAATCCCTGATATGTTCAAATGTCCACTGTCAGGTAGAATCACCCTGGGCTGAAAACCACTGACCTAAAACCCACAAAGAGCACCTAGGTTAAGCAAGAACTGGGGATACAGATGCGCAAACTGAGAAGATCCCCAACAGCCTCCCAGAAAAAAAGATCCTCTCTTATGACCCTTCTTCCCAGCCCTGACCTCATGCCCAGGCTAGGTAGCACCATCCACATCTGTAGGATTCTTCCTTCCTACCCTCTCCCTCTTGATCCCCCTTTGCCTAGACTGCCTCTCCCAAGAAATGCCAGCAGAGGAGGACAGAAGAAGGTCTCTTTCTTGTTGCTGTCAGCAGCATCCACAGACAGGCATGGAGTCAGATCTAAGGGCTCCGGAACTAATAGGGTGCTCTATCCCTGCTGCAGGTTCCAACAGGCTGTTCCCAAGAGTTTCTCCAAGAACCAACCTGAAACAGCAGTCCTCTGGGTCTAGAGAGGCCAGGAGGGACCTCAGGGGGTCTGCTGGGATCTGCAGTCTCTACCTGCTCCTCCAACTATCCACACACAACAGGACTCCCTGTTGCCTCTCTCTGCCCAGAGAAGCTGCAGTCCCTACCGAGGGCTGAGGAACACCTGGTCTTGGGAGAGACAAGACTGGACACAGATGCCCTAACCCCTCAGGGTCAAGTCAGAAGGAAAGCAGCAGGTAAAGGAGCACAGAGTGAGAATCCAGGGCTATGCTCCCTTGTGTAAGGGCAGTTGGAAGGCTTCCCAGAAAAAGGATGATTTGGAGAATGGTTTCTCTGGAGTATTTTAAGTCCTCAGCATCTTCTAACCAAACTGGATTTGCAGATATTAAAGAATCCTTGCATTCCTGGGATAAAGCCCACTTGGTCATGGTGTATGATTTTTTTAATATGTTGTTGGATTCTGTTTGCTAGAATTTTGTTAAGGATTTTTGCATCTATGTTCATCAGTGATATTGGCCTGTAGTTTTCTTTTTTTTTTTGTGGCATCTTTATCTGGTTTTGGAATTAGGGTGATGGTGGCCTCATAGAATGAGTTTGGAAGCTTACCTTCATCTGCAATTTTCTGGAAGAGTTTGAGTAAGATAGGTGTTAGCTCTTCTCTAAATTTTGGGTAGAATTCAGCTGTGAAGCCATCTGGTCCTGGGCTTTTGTTTGCTGGAAGATTTTTGATTACAGTTTCTATTTCCTTGCTTGTGATGGGTCTGTTAAGATCTTCTATTTCTTCCTGGTTCAGTTTTGGAAAGTTATACTTTTCTAAGAATCTGTCCATTTCATCCAAGTTGTCCATTTTATTGGCATAGAGCTGCTGGTAGTAGTCTCTTATGATCCTTTGTATTTCAGTGTTGTCTGTTGTGATCTCTCCATTTTCATTTCTAATTTTGTTAATTTGGTTCTTCTCTCTTTGCTTCTTAATGAGTCTTGCTAATGGTTTGTCAATTTTGTTTATTTTTTTCAAAAAACCAGCTTTTAGCTTTCTTGATTTTTGGTATGGTCTCTTTAGTTTCTTTTGCATTTATTTCTGCCCTGCTTTTTAAGATTTCTTTCCTTCTGCTAACCCTGGGGTTCTTCATTTCTTCCTTCTCTAATTGCTTCAGGTGTAGAGTTAGGTTATTTATTTGGCTTTTTTCTTGTTTCTTGATGTAAGCCTGTAATGCTATGAACCTTCCCCTTAGCACTGCTTTTACAGTGTCCCATAGGTTTTGGGTTGTTGTGTTTTCATTTTCATTCATTTCTATACATATTTTGATTTCTTTTTTGATTTCTTCTATGATTCGTTGGTTATTCAGAAGCGTGTTGTTTAGCTTCCTTATGTTTGAATTTTTAACAATTTTTTTTCTGTAATTGAGATCTAATCTTACTGCACTGTGGTCAGAAAAGATGACTGGAATGATTTCAATTTTTTTGAATTTTCCAAGACCAGATTTATGGCCCAGGATGTGATCTATTCTGGAGAAGTTTCCATGTGCACTTGAGAAAAAGGTGTTTTTGATTGTTTTGGGGTGAAATGTCCTATAGATATCAATTAGGTCTAGCTGGTCCATTGTGTCATTTAAGATTTGTGTTTCCTTGTTAATTTTCTGTTTAGTTGATCTATCCATAGTTGTGAGTGGGGTATTAAAGTCTCCCACTATTATTGTGTTACTATTAATTTCCTCTTTCATACTCGTTAGCATTTGCCGTACATATTGCGGTGCTCCTATGTTGGGTGCATATATATTTATAATTGTTATATCTTCTTCTTGGATTGATCCTTTGATCATTATGTAGTGTCCTCCTTTGTCTCTTTTCACATCCTTTATTTGAAAGTCTATTTTATCTGATATGAGTATTGCGACTCCTGCTTTCTTTTGGTCTCCGTTTGCATGAAATATTTTTTTCCAGCCCTTCACTTTTAGTCTGTATGTGTCTCTTGTTTTGAGGTGGGTCTCTTGTAGACAGCATATATAGGGGTCTTGTTTTTGTATCCACTCAGCCAATCTTTGTCTTTTGGTTGGGGCATTCAACCCATTTACATTTAGGGTAATTATTGATAGGTGTGGTCCTGGTGCCATTTACTTTGTTGTTTTGGGTTCACGTTTATACAACCTTTCTGCATTTCCTGTCTAGAGAAGATCCTTTAGCATTTGTTGAAGAGCTGGTTTGGTGGTGCTGAATTCTCTCAGCTTTTGCTTATCTGTAAAGCTTTTGAATTCTCCTTCATATCTGAATGAGATCCTTGCTGGATACAGTAATCTAGGTTGTAGGTTATTCTCTTTCATTACTTTCAGTACGTCCTGCCATTCCCTTCTGGCCTGGAGGGTTTCTACTGATAGATCAGCTGTTATCCTTATGGGAATCCCTTTGTGTGTTATTTGTTGTTTCTCCCTTGCTGCTTTTAATATTTGTTCTTTGTGTTTGATCTTTGTTAATTTGATTAATATGTGTCTTGGGGTGTTTCACCTTGGGTTTATCCTGTTTGGGACTCTCTGGGTTTCTTGGACTTGGGTGGCTATTTCCTTCCCCATTTTAGGGAAATTTTCAGCTATTATCTCCTTGAATATTTTCTCATGGCCTTTCTTTTTGTCTTCTTCTTCTGGGACTCCTATGATTCGAATGTTGGGGCGTTTCACAGTGTCCCAGAGGTCCCTGAGGTTGTCCTCATTTCTTTTGATCCTTTTTTCTTTTTTCCTCTCTGCTTCATTTATTTCCACCATTTTATCTTCTACCTCACTTATCCTATCTTCTGCCTCCATTATTCTACTCTTGGTTCCCTCCAAAGTGTTTCTGATCTCATTTATTCCATTATTCATTTTTAACTGACTCTTTTTTATTTCTCCTAGGTCTTTATTAAACATTTCTTGTATCTTTTCAATCTTTGTTTCCAGGCTATTTATCTGTAACTCCATTTTGTTTTCAAGATTTTGGATCATTTTTATTATCATTATTCTAAATTCTTTTTCAGGTAGATTCCCTATCTCCTCCTCTTTTGTTTGACTTGGTGGGCATTTTTCTTGTTCCTTTACCTGTTGGGTATTTCTTTGCCTTTTCATCTTGTTTAGATTGCTGTGTCTGGAGTGGGCTTTCTGTATTCTGGAGGTCTGTGGTTCCTTTTTATTGTGGAGGATTTACCCAGTGGGTGGGGTTAGACGATTGGCTTGTCAAGGTTTCCTGGTTAGGGAATCTTGCGTCAGTGTACTGGTGCGTGGAACTTGATTTCTTCTCTCTGGAGAGCAATGGAGTGCTCAGTAATGAGTTTTGAGATGGGTCTATGTGTTAGGTGTGACCTTGGGCAGCCTGTATGTTGACGTTCAGGGCTATGTTCCTGCATTGCTGGAGAATTTGCGTGGTATGTCTTGCTCTAAAACTTATTGGCTCTTGGGTGGTGGTTGGTTTCAGTGTAGGTATGGAGGCTTTTGGACGGTCACTTATTACTTAAAGTTCCATGTAGTCAGGAGTTTTCTGGTGTTCTCAGGTTTTGGGCTTAAGTCTCCTGCCTCTGGATTTCAGTTTTATTCTTCCTGTAGTCTCAGGACTTCTCCAACTATACAGCACTGATAAGAAAACTTCTAGGTTAATGGCGAAAAGATTCTCCCCCGTTAGGGACACCCAGAGAGGTTCACAGAGTTACATGAAGAAGAGGAGAGGGAGGAGGGAGATAGAGATTAGAGATGAGCAGGAGGAGAAAAAGGGGGACTCAAGAGGAGAGAGACAGATCTATGCAGCTGTCTGTTCCCAGAGTGTTCTCCGTAGCCCAGTCACCTACAAAGATTCACAGAATTGGATTGGGAAGAGAAGGGGAAAGGAGGAAATAGAGGTGTTCTGAGGTAGAAAACAGAGAGTCAAGATTGGGAGAGAATAATCTTCGGTTTAAAAATAGGGCTTCTCTTCTTTTTTTTTTTTGTAAGGTTATAGTGTATTGAAAATGAAAATTAAGGAGTAGTAGAGGAGAACTAGAGGACTTTAAAAGAAATAAGAGAAAAAGAAAAATAGAAAATAGAAGAGAAAAAGGAAAGAAAAAAAAGAAGAAAAAAGAAAAATAAAAAGAAAGAAAAAAAAAGTTTTTTTTTTCTCCCTATTAAAAAAATTGTAAAAATCTATGGAAATGAAAGTTAAGGAGTAATGGGGGAGTAATAGGGAATTTTAAAGGAAAATAAAAGAGAAAAAAGAAAAAAAGAAAAGAAAAAAAAAAGAGAGAAAAGTAAAATTATATCTAGGAGTTTCTCTGGAGCTGTTGCTCTGGAGCTGTTGCGGTCAGTGTGGGTTCGGCTCGTTCCAGCTTACACTTCTCGATATCTACAGGCCCCTTCCGGTGTAGTCGGTGTTTTCTACAGGGATTTTAATCTGTTGCACCGGTCCCTTCTGAAGCAGTTCCCTTTGTTTATTTGGCTTCTGTTTGCCGGTCTCCTCAGAGCCTCATTTCCACCCTGACACAGGCGGGCGGAGGTGGACTCTTATTCAGGTAGCTAGTTCCGTCGCTCTGCGGGGAGGGGCTGGCACCGCGGGGAGGGGCTGGCGCCGCGGGGAGGGGCTGACGCTGCTTTCTCCGTCTGCGCTGCTCAGGCTCCCGGCTGTTCTATATGGAGCGCGCCCCGCGCTGCGCGCGGTTCCAGCCCTCGGGTGTTCCACAGAAGCGCGGAACGAAAAGCTGCGCCTGCCCTCTGTGCCTTCCCCATTAGAGCGGTCCAGGCAGCCAGGGGCTTGGTGGGCGCACTCTCCCCAGGTGTGGCGCACTCACTCCCTCCCACGGACCCAGTTTCAGTTTCCGCTGGCGCCAGTCGGGTGTGTGTGCCTTCTGCCCTCCGTGTCCCCAGCCCCAGTCCCCTCCCTCGCCGGTCGGGTGCCTGCGCCCTGTGTCTCGCCGCGACCTTCCCCTCCCCCCTGCCTCCTGCCTCCGGCAGGGCTGGGCCGGTCCGCAGCCTGCGAGCTCTTCTCTGGACTTTCTCGGTCTCTTTGTTCTGCAAACGGCCGGCAGTGTCTTCGGGCCAGTTAATTTACTCTCTCTCTTTTGGTCTCCCACAGTTCAAGTTGGCAACTCACAGAAGCTCCCTCCGATTGTCCTCAGGGCGCTCAGGCCCGGACCCTACCCCAAGCAAGGCCGCCTAAGACTCCCTTCCCGGGACGGATCTCCGTCCTTAGCTCTTTTGTCTCACTTTTTATCTTTTATATTTTGTCCTACCTCCTTTCGAAGACAATGGGCTGCTTTTCTTGGCGCCTGATGACCTCAGCTAGCGATCAGAAGTTGTTTTGCAAAGTTTGCTCTGCATTCAGTTATTCTTTTGATGAATTTGTAGGAGAGAAAGTGGTCTCCCCGTCCTACTCCTCCGCCATCTTGGCTCCTCCCTAGCATCTTCTAACCAAACTGGAAAGCCTTACCTCTCTTCTCAATCAAGTTCTGTCCAAACCCTCTTGCCCTGTTGATCTAAAGCAGAAAATGTGACATTAGCATACGCCTTCCTTTGATAAAATATAAATATTTAATTTTGGAGTATTTGTCTCTCATTCATGACACTCAGCCTATAAAACTCCTACTATCTTAAGACTGGGGCTTCCCAGGTGGCGCTAGTGATAAAGAACCCACCTGCCAATGCAGGAAATGTAAGAGACACGGGTTTGATCCCTAGGTCAGGAAGATCCCCTGGAAGAGAACATGGCAACCCACTCCAGTATTCTTTCTTGGAGAAGCCCATGGGCAGAGGAGCCTGGCTCCTTTGACTATAGTCCATAAGGTCACAAAGAGTCAGACACAACTGAAGTGACTTAACACACAGACACAGACCCAGATACACACACACACACATACATCTTAGGATTGGTAAGAGTGTCTTTTTTATGCTGAGATAACTAGAGGCTGGGGGGTCTAGATAGCTTCAGGGTGGGGACTGGTCTCCAGAAAGATTAAGCATGAAAAGGGAGTGAAGCTGTCAGCCCCACCCCTTAGACATTCAGTGAGAGGAGAGGGGCTCTAGATTACGGTAAGCACCAATGGCCAATGATTTAATTAATTATAGCTCTGTGGTGAAGCCTTTATAAATGTTCCCTGAACAACAGAATTGGGAGAGTTTCTAAGTTGGTGACCATATGGAGGTACTGGTAGAGTGATGTATTCAGAGAGGGATGGAAGTTCCTTGCACCTTCGCCCACACCTTGCCCTATGCACCCCTTATATTGGGCTGTTTCTGAGTCATGTCTTTTATAATAAAAAATACGTAAACCATGAACTTCCAGATGTTCAAGCTGGTTTTAGAAAAGGCAGAGGAGCCAGAGATCAAATTGCCAACATCAGTTGGGTCATCAAAAAAGCAAGAGAGTTCCAGAAAGGCATTTATTTCTGCTTTATTGACTATGCCAAAGCCTTTGACTGTGTGGATCACAATAAACTGTGAAAAATTCTTCAAGATATGGTAATACCAGACCACCTGACCTACCTCTTGAGAAATCTTTATGCAGGTTAGGAAGCAACAGTTAGAACTGGACATGGAACAACAGACTGGTTCCAAATAGGAAAAGGAGAACGTCAAGGCTGTATATTGTCATCCTACTTATTTAACTTATATGCAGAGTACATCGTGAGAAATGCTGGGCTGGATGAAGCACAAGCTGGAATCAAGTTTGCCAGGAAAAATATCAATAACCTCAGGTATGCAGATGACACCACCCTTATGGCAGAAAGTGAAGAAGAACTAAAGAGCCTCTTGATGAAAGTGAAAAAGGAGAGTGAAAAAGTTGGCTTAAAACTCAACATTCAGAAAACTAAGATCATGGCATTCAGTTGCGTCTGCTGCTACTGCTGCTAAGTCACTTCAATGATGTCCAACTCTGTGTGACCCCATAGATGGCAGCCCACCAGGCTCCCCCATACCTGGGATTCTCCAGGCAAGAATACTGAAGTGGGTTGCCATTTCCTTCTCCAATGCATGAAAGTGAAAAGTGAAAGTGAAGTTGTTCAGTCATGTCCGACTCTTGACCCCATGGACTGCAGCCCACCAGGCTCCTCTGTCCATGGGATTTTCCAAGCAAGAGTACCAGAGTGGGTTGCCATTGCCTTCTCCGCCAGTCCCATCACTTCATGGCAAATAGATGGAGAAACAGTGGAAACAGTGGCAGACATTATTTTGGGGGGCTCCAAAATCACTGCAGATGGTGACTGCAGCCATGAAATTAAAAGATGCTTACTCCTTGGGAGAAAAGTTATGACCAACCTAGACAGCATATTAAAAAGCAGAGACATTACTTTGCCAACAAAGGTCTGTCTAGTCAAGGCTATGGTTTTTCCAGTAATCATGTATGGATGTGAGAGTTGGACTATAAAGAAAGCTGAGCACCAAAGAATTGATGCTTTTGAACTGTGGTGTTGGAGAAGACTCTTGAGAGTTCCTTGGACAGCAAGGAGATCCAACCAGTCCATCCTAAAAGATATCAGTCCTGGGTGTTCCTTGGTAGGACTGATGTTAAAGCTGAAATTCCAATACTTTGGCCACCTGATACGAAGAGCTGACTCATTTGAAAAGACCCTGATGCTGGGAAAGATTGAGGGCAGGAGGAGAAGGGGATGACAGAAGATGAGATGGTTGGATGGCATCACCTACTCAAGAGACATGAGTCTGAGTAAACTCCGGGAGTTGGTGATGGACAGGGAGGCCTGTCATGCTGCAGTCCATGGGGTCACAGAAAGTCAGACAGGGCTGAGTGACTGAACTGAACTGAGCTGAATAACAATTGAAGAACTTTCCTGAGTTCCATGAGTCATTCTATCAAAGTGTGGAACCTGAAAAGGAGGTGTGTTATGGAAAGTTCCAACTTTTTGGCCAATTCTAATGGAAGTGTGAGTCCCACAGGCACCCAGTACTTGCAACTGATGTCTGAAGTGGGGACAGTCTTGTGGGCCTGGGACCTTCACCTCTGAAGCCTGAGAGTAACTCTAGGTAGCTGGTGTCAGAACTGAATTGAATTGTAGGACACTGAGTTGGTGTCCAGAGTTGGAGATCTATCCTTGATATGGAAAGAAGCCACACAGTTGGTGTCATAAGTGTTATGAATAAAAACAATTGACTACTTTCTCCCTCTGTCTTGTCAGCAACACTGTCCACTTCACTCCTGTCATCAGCTTCAAATCTGGCTATTCAACTCAGTCCAGTGTGCCTCAACCTCTCCCCATCTCTTCCTAGGTCTCACCACACCCAGCCTACTACCCTCACAGCATCCACAAAGAGCTTTCTACATCAAGAGTCTGATGCTGCTGCTTGTGCTTGAAACCAACTCCGTGGTATCACCACTTTGGAAAACTGATTGGCAGCATCTATTCCAGGTGAACATAGATCTCCACTATGATTCAGCAATTACACATCTAGGTGCGGACCCAAAGGAACACAAATAAGCATTATTTACTAAAGGACATGTACTAGTTATTCACGGGAACACCATTTATAGGATCACTAAAGTGGAAACAACCCAAATGTTTATGAATATGTTCATATCATGGAATATTTTATAAACTTTTTAAAATGTATTTAAAATATTTATGGTACCCCACTGCCCTTGGAACAAACTCTTCAAATGGACCTCATAGTCTTGCCTGCTCTTACCCTTCCCACCTCTATGCCTTCATATTCCAGAAACCCCCGAACCACATCTAACTCTCCAGGGCTCACCAGGCACACCATTGTCCCTGAATGCACCATGATTTTGTCACCTTGATATTTTGCACTTTTCTGTCCCCTCTATGTAGAAAACTCTGATCCTATTTCCTACCTCACCTGTATCACATCTACTTACCCTCCAGGTCTCATTTTAGACATCATTCCTCTCTAGCAGTTTTCTTTAAGCCCCAGGCTGGTCTTTGATTGAAACTCAGCTCCCACAGACCCTTAGGATTCCCTCATCACACCTCAGACCCCTCTGTGTTTTCATCCTTGGTTACATGACACCTTCTCCACTGGACCCTAAGAAGCCCAGGGAACAGATCACCTCTGTCTTTGGCCATGGCTGTGCACCATAATCCTTTCTAACTCAGCATTGGGCCCATGATACAAGATATCCATAGAGATGAGCATCAGTTGATTTATTTGGAGAAAGAACCTGGTTCTAGCCTTCTGCTCAGCTCTATCATGAAAGGTCCCTGCCAATTCTCAGTGAAGCAGAGGCAGCTATTTCAAGGAAGCAATCATTCTAAATGCTCTTTTCTTTAACTGCATGTTGTCATAGACATTCCCCTACACTTTTATTCTCTTACTATTATTTTAATTTTTATTTAGTTATTTTAATTGGAGGATGATTACAATAGTCCAGTCAGAATGGCCATCATCAAAGAGTCTACAAACAATAAATGCTGGAGGCAGTGTGGAGAAAGGGAGCCCTCTTGCACTGTTGGTGGGAATGCAAACTGATATAATCATTATGGAGAAAAGTATGGAGATTCCTTTAAAAACTAGGAATAAAACTACCGTATGACCCAGCAATCCCACTACTGGGCATATCCCGAGGAAACCAGAATTGAAAAAGACACAAGCACCCCAATGTTCATTGCATCACTATTTACAATAGCTAAGACATGGAAGCAACCTAGATGTCCATTGGCAGATGAATGGATGAGGAAATTGCAGTACACATTATTTTAATTTTAAATGTAGGATGCAACAAGGAGGGAGAATGGAACTAACTTACCTGGAATGTCCTCTATTTTCCAGATTCACTGCAAAACACACAAAATCCATAATCACATTTACTCTTCACACCCATCCTACAAGGTTCAGTTCAGTTCAGTTCAGTTTCTCAGTAGTTTCTGACTCTTTGCAACTCCATGGACTGCATTATGCCAGGCTTCCCTGTCCATCAACAACTCCCGGAGCTTGCTCAAACTCATGTCCATCAAGTCAGTGATGCCATCCAACCATCTCATCCTCTGTCATCCCCTTTTCCTCCCACCTTCAATCTTTCTCAGCATCAGGGTCTTTCCCAGTGAGTCAGTTCTTCACATCAGGTGACCAGAGTATTGGAGTTTCAGCTTCAACATCAGTCCTTCCAATGAATATTCAGGATGGATTTCCTTTAGAATTGGCTGGTTGGATCTCCTTGCAGTCCAAGGGACTCTCAAGAGTCTTCTCCAATACCAACAAGGTGAGAACTACTTGGCAAATAAAGAGAGTGAGGCTCCAAGAGCTTTTAATACATTCCAAAGTGGTCGTAACAAGGAGTTGGTTTCAAGAACAAGTAGCATCGTTAGATTCTTGATATAGAGAGCTCTTTCTGGATGTTGTGAGGGGAGTATGCTGCTGATAGCAGGGGTGGGTGTGATGAGACCTAGGAAGAGATGGGGAGAGGTAGGGTGTGGGAGGTGCAGGCACCCTGGACTGTTGAATGGCCAGATTTGAAGCTGATTACAGGAGTGAAGTGGGCAGTGTTGCTGACTAGACAGAAGGAGATAGGGCCAATTGCTTTTACTCACAACACTTAAGACACCAACCGTGTGGCTTCTTTCCACACCAAGGATAGTTCTCCAACTCTGCACACCAATTGGATGTACTACAATTCATTTCAACTCAGACACTAACTACCTGAACTTACTTTGAGACTTCAGAGGTGAAGGGCTCAGGTCCACTAGACTGCCTCCACTTCAGACATCAGTTGCAAGTACTGGGTTCCTGTGGGACCCACACTTCCACCTGAATTGGCCAAAAAGCACCCCCTCTTCAGATTTCACACTTTGGTAGAATGACTCATGGAACTCAGACAAGTGTTTCAATGGCTATGACCAGTTTATTATCAAAGACACAACTCAAGAACAGCCAAATAGAAAGGGAGCCATAGGCAAGGTGTGGGGGAATGTACAAGGAGCTTCCATCCCTCCTGGACACACCACTCTACCAGCACCTCCATGTGGTCACCAGCTTAGTAACTCTCCAAATTGTGCTGCTTTGGGAGCATTTATAAAGGTTTCATCACAGATCCATGGTTAATAAAATCATTGGCTATTGGTGTTTAACTTAATCTATAGCCCCTGGCCACTTGATTCAAAGAGCTAACTCATTGGAAAAGACCCTGATGCTGGGAAAGATTGGAGGCATGAGAAGAAGGGGGCGACACAGGATAAGGTGGTTGGATGGCATCACCGACTCAATGGACATGAGTTTGAGCAAACTTTGGGAAAGAATGAAGGACAGGGAAGCCTGGCATGCTGTAGTCTGTGGGATCACAAATAGTCAGACACAAGTGAGTGACTGAACAACAGCAGACTCTCCTTTTGAAGCTGGGCTTTCCGAGCTCTTATGGCAGGTGGACTGAATTCTGTCTCCTCTGGTCTCATAGAAGATCATTCACACACCAGTGCTGAGCAAATACACATACACATCACAGGAGTGCTCCCATCTCACACCTCTGTCTCCCCCAGAGCCTCCTTTCTAGGTTAGTAGCAACCACTCTGGGCCAAAGCAGGATAGAGCAGTAAAGACAAGGCATACACAGAACAAAATTTCTCATGGTTGGTGTTTCTGGAGACCAGTCCTCATCCTGTAGAGGCCCCCAGCCTCTAGTCATCTCATCAGCATAAAAAAGAAACTTATCACTCTTAAGATACTAACAAATTTAAGTGCTGAGTGTCAGGAACAAGATGAAGAATGAGAGGTCAAATATTTATATTTTATCCTAGGGACACATATGCTAGTGTCAGACTGTCTGGTTTAGATCAGCAGGACAACAGGAATAGGGTAGAACTTGACTGAGAAGAGAGGTGAGGTTTTGCAGTTTGGCTAGAACACCCTGAGCACTTACATTACCCCCAAGAGAAGTCGTTCTCCAAGACCCAGCTCCAAGTTACGCTTTTTCTGAGAAGTCTTCCAACTTCCCTTTCCCTGAGGGCACCACAGTGGATTCTCACTCCGGACCTGTCTAGCTCCTGCCTTCCCTCTGACTTGACCCTGAGGGGGTTGGGCATCTGTATTCAGGCTTTTCTCTCCCATAGCTAGTTGCTCCTCAGCCCTCAATAGGGGCTGCAGTCTCTCTAGGAGGAAGCAGAGACTACAGGTGCCAGACAGCCCTCTGAGGTCCCACCTGGTTTCTCCATACCCAGAGGACTGCCCTTTTGGTCTGGTTTCATGGACAGACTCTTGGGAACAGTCTGCTGGAGACGTCAGCGGGGATAAAGCACACTGTATCAGGGAGAAGAGTCCTTAGGTCTGCCCCCACCCCTGCCTGTGGATGCCACGGACAGCAGCAAGCCGGACACTCTCTTCTGCCCTTCCCTGCTGTCTCGGAAGAGACAGACCAGGCAGAGGGGGGCCAGGAGAGAGCGGGTAAGAAGAAATGTGCATCCCTAGTTCTCGCTTAGCCTGTGTGCCCCTGGCAACTTCTAGGACTGCGGTTCTGAGCTCAGGCTGATTCTGGCCCACAGAGCACATTTGGACATAAACAGGAAATTTTTTTAGTTGTCACAGTTCATGGTGAGAAGGGGATGTTATTGGCATCTGGTTAGTAGAGGCCAGTGTTTCTGCTAAACGTTTTACAATGAAAAGGACAGCCAAAGAATGATGTGGCCCAAAGTGATCATGAATGCTGAGGCTGAAGCTGAGTGCTCTTTGATTTGTATATGTTCTTGCACGTTTATCTAGTTTTCCATATGCATTTCTTTTTAACCTTTTAATTCTCAAATTAATGGGCTTTAATTTATCAGAGACCTTTTAGGTTTACAGACAAACTGATCAGAAAGTATATGGAGTTCCCACTTACCTCCTTCCCTATATAGTTTCTTCTGTCATTTACATGTTGCATGAGTGTGATACATTTGTTATAATTGAGGGACCTATATAGATACATAATAATTAACCAAACTCCAAGTTTACCTTAAGCTTCGCTCTCTGTGTGGTACATTCTATGGATTCTGACAAATGTGCAGTGACATGTATCAACTGTTCCCCTTTCATAGGAAGCAGTTTCATGTGCTATATTTTTTATGTGGAATTATAGACAGTGACTTCCCTGGTGGCTCAGACGGTAAGGCGTATGCCTGCAATGTGGGAGACCTGGGTTCAATCCCTGGGTGGGGAAGATCCTCTGGAGAAGGAAATGGCAACCCACTCCAGTACTCTTGCCTGGAAAATCCCATGGGAGGAACCTGGTAGGCTATAGTCCATGGGGTCGCAAAAGAGTCGGACAAGACTGAGCAACCTCACTTCACTTTTCATAGACAGTTCACTTTGTTTTTTGCTTTATTCACTCAATTTTATTTTTAAAAATCCACTTACACTGCTATGTGTACACCTGGCTGGGGCTCCAGTGTTTGCATCCACCCCATCTTTCTGCCTTCTGCAGGCTTGTCCAAGTCCCCCACTAATAAAAGGAACATCCTCTTACCTGCTCCCCTACAAATAGATTTCAGAAATTGAAATATACTTAGGACCAAATTTGCTGGAGTACAGAGCAAGCCTATTCTGAATTTCCACCATTCTACATTCTCACCAGCATTGTAGGAGGATTCTTTTCTCCCCATAATCCAAGCATTTTCTAATTGGGGGAATTAAATAATTATACAGTGAAATTCCCCTGTGTGTGTATGTCTGTGTGTGTGCCCACTCCCCTTCCCTGTTTTACTAAGCATCTTTACATTTGGCACATCTTTACAAACTCCTGTAATTTCTCTGCTCATATTTGTACCAAGGTTTCTAATTCATGTTCATTCTTCTAGATAGTATTTCTTTGTCAGTTTTACACAATGCAATTATTTTTCCCAATGTTCCATCTGCCTAATAACTTTGTCCAGAATTTCCTTTGTGAATAAAAATCCTTAATGTGGATGTTTGCATTTTTTAAAAATATCCTTAGCCTTTGCATCTTTGAATATCAAAAAACTAATTCTCTTGCCCTTTCTTCCATTAACTTTGGTTGAGATTACATATTTATGTCTTGATATTACATATTTATGTCTTGAATCTGTCTGAATGCCACTTTTGCATTTGTTCGTGGGCAGAAATTCAGATTTACTTTGCTTCATGAAATGAACAGTTTTCCCATCAAAAAGAAGTTAACAATCTTATCTTTTCCCTTTGATTTATGCTGCCACCTTTATTATATTAAGTTCTGAATAATGAAGGGATATTTTCTGAGATATGAAATTGATTTAATCAATGCTTCCCTTGTGGCTCAGTGGTAGAGAATCTCCCTGCCAATGTAGGAGACACAGGAGATGTGAGTTCAGTCTCTGGGTCAGGAAGATCCCTTGGAGAAGGAAAATGGCAACCCACTCCAATATTCTTGCCTGGGAAATCCCATGGACAGAGGAGAATGGCGGGCTACAGTCCATGGGGTTGCAAAAGAGTCAGACATGACTTAGCAACTAAACAACAAACAACATGTCTAATCCAGGTTCACACTTTTAAAATGTGTCTATGACTCTATAACGTTCTCACTACCCGGGGGGGGGGGGGGTATATCTCTCTCGTTTATTTAATTTTTAACATTTTACATCTTGATTCTTTCATTTTTTTCTGGATAGATGATAAGGTCACTTCCCTTCCTATCTTTCTTTGTAGAACTGCTCATGGCTTTCAGTTCCATGTTAAAGAACAACAGAGACCGTGAGTAACCTTGACTTATTCCTGTTCCTACAGAATGGTGCATGTAAAGGTCCCCACTTAGTATATAATATTAGCTAGGTTTCTAGTATGTATTCTTTATCTAGCCAAGAACGTCCCCTTCAAGTTCGTGGTGTAAAAAGGTTTTTTAAAGATTCACAAATAGACATACATATATCAAATCATTATGCTGTACATGTAAAACTAATACAAGGTTATATGTCAATTATATAAAAAATTTGAAAATCATAAATAGTAGTTTAATTTTAGAAAATATATTCCTTCCTGGATCAAAAGAATTCTATCATTTTTCTTTTTCCATTTGTTTATGGGATGAATTAATGATGCTGCACCTTCTTGTCATTCATATATCAACATCACCTGATCATAACACACTAATGTTAATACATCATTTTATTTGGTTAAGTAATATCTTTTAATGGATTATAAAATTTGCAAGGATAGGTAAAGTGGACCTGCAGTTGTCATTTCTTATAACATTCTTAGCTGGCTTTAGAATCAGATTGCATTAACCTGATGAAATGAGCTCAGCGGGTTTCTTTCATTTTTTTTAAACATATGCGTAAGATATTTATCAAGTGTTCCTTAAAGGTTTAAGAGCACTCACTTGTAAACTGGAACTAATGATTATAGGAAGAGAAAGTCTTTAACCATTTCAGTTTCTTTAAAACTTTTTTGAATATCTAGGGTCTCTTTTATTTTCTTGCACTAGCTCTGCAATTTTATATGCTTCTGAACATTCATTTCATTTTCTGTTTCAATTTCTTAACTTATATTTTATTACTGCTATTTCTATTCACTTAAAAGCATCCCTTATTTTTGTAGTTAGTTCCAATTTTAATTTTAGGTTTTTTTATTGGCATTTTCTCCTTGCTTCTATCTTATTAATCTGTTCCAATCACCTGACTTTCATTGTGTTAAGCATTATTTCCTGGACAAAGTATCTTGATAAATATATTTAAAGATGTGTATGCCCCTCATAGTAATGTTTTAGGTTAAAACTTTGACATTTGATGCTTACATTATTTAATTATTTCTTCATTTATTGTATTATTTACTACTGAAACAAATGATTATTTAATAATATGTTTATTTCCCACTTGTGGAATTTGGAAAGCTACTGGTTCTCTACTAATTTCCATTTTTACTGCATTTTAATCTATATATTATTTATACTTCCAAGTGAATGAAGGATTTCTCTATGCCCTAAAACAGGGCAAGATTTGGTTAAGGCCTTCTGCGTACTTGAAAAAAATGTTTAATTTTGTTTAGTGAAGAACCTAAGTATGTCTAGGAGCTAATGTTTGAATATTATTAAAGAATTGCAATGAATAATTCCCAAATTGCAATTCTAAGCTCTGTTTGAATTTCCAACTTCAATTTTTTATCTGTCTAGTACTGATTTAGCTATTTCTATTTTATAGCTATTTCACTGAAGTTAGGTTGAATATTTCTTCCTGATATTCAAGTGTATATTGTTGTATGTGTTAATCATATATACGCAGGTTGCTACAATTTTCTTTCAACTTACATAAAATATTCCTCTTAGGCCCATCCTGTGTGCATATGTGTAATTTTTATATTTCAATATGATTTTAAACTGGATATATTTTCCTTCAAAGCCTTTTTATAACAAAAATCACATTTAAATGAATAACTAAATTAAGAATAATTCCTATTATTTGTATTTCATCATTCATTCACACCAGAAGAGACTAGTTCCTTAAAAATACTTTCCAGCTATTGATCTAAATCAATACCTCATATTGTATATTGTTATTATGGCCTTTGCATGTCTATTCATTTTTTCTTGATCCTGGCTGATTGATGAGAACAGACCAACTGTTCTGTGTAGGATTTCACCTTCCAGATTTTCTGACTGATCCCTCAAGGTGTCATTTAGCTTATTCCTTCATCCTCTGCACATGACCACCTTTTTTTTTCATTTCTTTTTTTTTGTTGGAGGCTAATTACTTCACAACATTGCAGTGGGTTTTGTCATACATTGACATGAATCAGCCATGGAGTTACATGTATTCCCCATCCCGATCCCCCCTCCCACCTCCCTCTCCACCCGATTCCTCTGGGTCTTCCCAATGCACCAGTCCTGAGCACTTGTCTCATGCATCCCACCTGGGCTGGTGATCTGTTTCACTATAGATAATATACATGCTGTTCTCTTGAAACATCCCACATGATCACCTTTTCTGATGATCAGAAGGCATGTTTTGAATCTGGTTGTGGCATCCTTTAATGACACATTTTCAATGAAAGTTCCATTTGGCAGTGGAAGAGATCTCTTTTTTTTTTTTTTTTTCAATTATTTTTATTAGTTGAAGACTAATTACTTCGCAACATTGCAGTGGGTTTTGTCATACATTGACATGAATCAGCCATGGAGTTACATGTATTCCCCATCCCGGTCCCCCCTCCCACCTCCCCCCTCACCCGATTCCCCTGGGTCCTCCCAGTGCACCTGGCCTGAGCACCTGTCTCATGCATCCCACCTGGGCCGGTGGTCTGTTTCGCCATAGATAATATACATGCTGTTCTCTCAAAACATCCCACCCTCGCCTTCTCCCACAGAGTCCAAAATGTTCTGTACATCTGTGTCTCTTTTTCTGTTTTGCATATAGGATTATCATTACCATCTTTCTAAATTCCATATATATGTGTTAGTATGCTGTAATGATCTTTATCTTTCTGGCTTACTTCACTCTGTATAATGGGCTCCAGTTTCATCCATCTCATTAGAACTGATTCAAATGAATTCTTTTTAACGGCTGAGTAATATTCCATGGTGTATATGTACCACAGCTTCCTTATCCATTCATCTGCTGATGGGCATCTAGGTTGCTTCCATGTCCTGGCTATTATAAACAGTGCTGCAATGAACATTGGGGTGCACATGTCTCTTTCAGATCTGGTTTCCTCAGTGTGTATGCCCAGCAGTGGGATTGATGGGTCATATGGCAGTTCTATTTCCAGTTTTTAAAGAAATCTCCACACTGTTTTCCATAGTGGCTGTACTAATTTGCATTCCCACCAACAGTGTAAGAGGGTTCCCTTTTCTCCATACCCTCTCCAGCATTTATTGCTTGTAGACTTTTGGATAGCAGCCATCCTGACTGGCGTGTAATGGTACCTCATTGTGGTTTTGATTTGCATTTCTCTGATAATGAGTGATGTTGAGCATCTTTTCATGTGTTTGTTAGCCATCTGTATGTCTTCTTTGGAGAAATGTCTGTTTAGTTCTTTGGCCCATTTTTTGATTGGGTCATTTATTTTTCTGGAATTGAGCTTCAGGAGTTGCTTGTATATTTTTGAGATTAATCCTTTGTCTGTTTCTTCATTTGCTATTATTTTCTCCCAACCTGAGGGCTGTCTTTTCACCTTACTTATAGTTTCCTTTGCTGTGCAAAAGCTTTTAAGTTTCATTAGGTCCCATTTTTTAATTTTTGCTTTTATTTCCAATATTCTGGGAGGTGGGTCATAGAGGATCCTGCTGTGATTTATATCAGAGAGTGTTTTGCCTATGTTCTCCTCTAGGAGTTTTATAGTTTCTGGTCTTACATTTAGATCTTTAATCCATTTTGAGTTTATTTTTGTGTATGGTGTTAGAAAGTGTTCTAGTTTCCTTCTTTTACAAGTGGTTGACCAGTTTTCCCAGCACCACTTGTTGAAGAGGTTGTCTTTTTTCCATTGTATATCCTTGCCTCCTTTGTCAAAGATAAGGTGTCCATAGGTTTTATCTCTGGGCTTTCTATTCTGTTCCATTGATCTATATTTCTGTCTTTGTGCCAGTACCACACTGTCTTGATGACTGTGGCTTTGTAGTAAAGTCTGAAGTCAGGCAGGTTGATTCCTCCAGTTCCATTCTTCTTTCTCAAGATTACTTTGGCTATTCGAGGTTTTTTGTATTTCCATACAAATTGTGAAATTATTTGTTCTAGTTCTGTGAAAAACCGTTGGTAGCTTGATAGGGATCTCTTGAGCTTCCTTCCATGACCAGACCATCTCTCCAGGGAACCTGGTTCTTTTTACTGACATATGGTAACAGAGATTTTATGGCTATTATTACAATTAATTTCATTGCTCCTGCTTTCAAGATTGCTGCCTCAGATTTCCTTTGGTACACATTTTCCTGGCATATATTTGTCCATTTTTTCATTTTCAAATTTTCCATTTGGTTCTTTAGAAGAGCAAGTACAAAATGTGAGATAGGTTGCCAGAAGTGAGTACCAATAAATTGTATGAAAATAAAGATGAATGAGTTACTCAATAAAAGGACAAAGATGATCAGAGAGAAAAGATTTTTTTAGAATACTAATAACCAAATATATGTTTTCTAGAACAGGAGCACTATTCAAGAGAATATGACCCAGATCATCCATGTCTGTTTTGACGATTACAAATCTAGATTCCTTTATTTCTTTCCATCACTGTTAATAAAAATAACCCAGTAGCCAAACAATATCTTAAGCACTTAGGGAGCTGATTTTAGTTTATTGATATCACATTAATAAATAGTAAGTACTATTATGGGTTCCCAGGTGACTCAGTGGTGAAAAATCTGCATGCCAATGCAGGAGAC
Source organism: Cervus elaphus (assembly GCF_910594005.1). Lineage (NCBI taxonomy): Eukaryota > Metazoa > Chordata > Mammalia > Artiodactyla > Cervidae > Cervus > Cervus elaphus. The sequence goes on from NC_057823.1 coordinate 11,193,285, forward strand.
GTGGGTTCCATCCCTGGGTCAGAAAGATCCTCTGGAGGAGAAAATGGCAACCTGCTCCAGTATTCTTCCTGGGAAATCCCATGGACAGAGGAGTCTGTCAGGCTGCAGTCCATGGGGTCACAAAGAGTCGGGCATGACTGAGTGAATGACCATGGGCATGAGCACAAAGTACTATTATGATTCACTACATCTTACTGATGAAGATTGTGAGACTAGTAGAGGTCTTCGATTGCCATTTACCTATGTTAGAGCCTCTCTTTTAATCACTGTGCCTTCATTCTGTTTCTGATCTCCCCAGATGCAGCATCCTGGTCTGGTCAGAACTACAGCACAGTGTCTGAATTCATCCTCATCGGCTTCTCCAACTTCCCTCAGCAGCTCCTGCCCTCCTTCTTCCTGCTGTACCTGCTGATGTACCTGTTCACACTGCTGGGGAACCTGCTCATCATGGGCACCATCTGGAGGGAGCACAGCCTCCACACCCCCATGTACCTCTTCCTGTGTGCCCTCTCCATCTCCGAGATCCTGTTCACTGTTGCGGTCACCCCTCGCATGCTGGCGGACATGCTGTCCTCCCACCGCTCCATCACCTTTGTGGCCTGTGCCAGCCAGATGTTCTTCTCCTTTACGTTTGGCTTCACCCACTCCTTCCTGCTCATGATCATGGGCTATGACCGCTACGTGGCCATCTGCCACCCCCTGCGCTACAACGTGCTCATGAGCCCCCGTGACTGTGCCCGCCTTGTGTCCTGCTGCTGGGCTGGTGGCTCAGTCATGGGGATGATGCTGACACTGATAGTTTTTCACCTCAGCTTCTGTGGGTCTAAGGAGATTCATCATTTTGTCTGCCATGTGCTTTCCCTCTTGAAGTTGGCCTGTGGGAAGGAGACAGCCTCTGTCACCCTGGGTGTGATCCTGGTCTGTGTCACGGCCCTGCTGGGGTGCTTATTCCTCATCATCCTCTCCTATGTCTTCATCGTGGCTGCCATCTTGAGGATCCCCTCCACTGAGGGCCGTCACAAGACCTTCTCCACCTGTGTCTCCCACCTCACCATAGTGGTCGTGCACTACGGTTTTGCCTCCCTCATCTACCTCAAGCCCAAAGGCTCTCATTCTATGGAGAGTAACACGCTCATGGCCACCACCTATACGGTCTTCACCCCCTTTCTTAGCCCCATCATTTTCAGTCTCAGGAATAAGGAGCTGAAGAACGCCATACAGAGAAGCTTCCATAGAACTTTCCATCCCCTAAGCTCCTGATGGCCAGTTTGGTGGTATGGAAGGTGACAGATGGTTTGAGTTTAATAATTTCTATCTCTATATAACTCCTGTAGTGATTTAGGTCTGTAAAATACCCACACTCCATAGGAGTTTGATACACTCTAGCTGTTAGTTTTTCTCCAATTTTCCCCTTCCTGCCATAGACTCTATCATCACAATCTCTTTTTTTTAACTGGAGTATAATGGCTTTAAAATGTTGTGTTCGTTTATGCTTTATAACAAAGAGAATCAACTGTATATATACATATATCCCCTCCTTTTGAACCTCTGTCCCTCCCACTCCACTTCCTACCCCTCTGGGTTATCATAGAGCACCCAGCTGAGGTCCCTATGCTATAACAGCAGGTTCCCACTAGTCAACAGTTTTACACAGGATAGTGTATATACGTCAATCGTAATCTCCCATTTCATCCCAATCTCCCCTCCCCTCAACTTTGCCCACATGTCAGTCCTCTATGTCTGTGTCTCTATTCCTGCCCTGAAAATAGGTTCATCTGCACCATTTTTTTAAATTCCTCATTTATGTGTTAATATATGATCTTTGTTTTTCTCTTTCTGACTTACTCCAGTCTGTGCCTGAAAAAGGAATGAATATATGTACATGTATAACTGAATCAACATGCTGTACACTTGAAACTAATGCGACACTGTAAATCAACTATATGCCAATAAAAAAAAATTTAGAGATAAAAGACAGACTTAAGTTTCATCCTCAGTTCAACTGACTCACTTTTGTTCCTTTTTATGGCTGAGTAATATTCCATTGTAGATATGCACCACATCTTCTTTATCCATTAATCTGTTAATGGATATCTAGGTTGCTTCCATGTCCTGACTACTGTAAATGGTGTTGCAGTGAATATTGGGGTGCATATATCTTTGTGCCCAGTGAGATGAACTCCATCCCATTATTTTTGCCTAAGAATGTATTATTTGTCTATAGGCAGGTGAAGAGCACCACATGGATGTTTCAGGACCCTGATACAGCTGATTCTTGAATGGACTAGTAAAAGAAGATTTTATTTTTGCATTCTCCCAAATTAAAAAAAAAAACAAAACTAGAATAACCTGAAGATAATAAGAAATGCTACCAGGACTGTGCCTTTTTCATATATGAAGCACTTGGTCTCATGTTTTGTTACTTTTGTCTTTTTAAAAAAATTTTTTTTATTGACGTATAGTTGATTTACAGTGTTGTATTGGTTTCAAGTGTACAGCATATTGATTCAGTTATAACATGTACATATATTCACTCCTTTTCAGATTCTTTTCATATGTAGGTTATTGCAGAATATTGAATAAAGAGAATTCCCTGTGCTATACAATAGGTCCTTGTAGGTTATCTATTTTACATATAGTATTGTGTATATTTTACTCCTAAATTCATAGTTTATCCCTCCCCTTCATGTTTCTCCTTCGGTAACTGTAGTTTGTTTTCAAAGCCTCTGAATCTGTTTCTGTTTTCTAAATAAGCTCATTTATATCACTTTTAAAATTAGACTCTACATATGAATGTTATCATGAATGTTTATCTTTCTCTGTCTGACTTACTTCACTTACTATGATAATCTCTAGTTCCATCCATGTTTCTGCAAATGGCATTATTTCATTCTTTTTTATGGTAGAGCAATATTCCTTTATATATATATTATATGTGTGTGTGTGTGTGTGTGTGTGTGTGTATATATATATATATATATATAAGAATATATGCATATCTTCTTTATCCATTCTTCTGTCAATGGACATTTAGTTTGCTTCCATGTCCTGGCTATTGCAAATAGTGAACTTTGGGGTGCATATACATTTTCTAATTATGGTTTTCTCCATATATATGCCCGAGTGGGATTGCTGTATCAGATGGTAGCTCTATCTTAATTTTTAAAGAAACTTTCGTAGTGGCTGTACCAAATTACATTCCTGCCAGCAATGTAGGAGGGATCTCTTTTCTCCATACTCTCTCCAGTATTTATTGTTTATAGCCTTTTTGAGGATGGCCGTTCTGATGGGCATGAGGTGATGCTTCATTATAGTTTTGATTTGTATTTCTCCAATAATTACCAGTGTTGAACATCTTCTCATGAGCTTTTTCACCATCTGTATGTCTTCTTTGAAAAAATGTCTATTTAGATCTTCCACTCAGTTTTTGGATTGAGTTGTTTGTTGTTGTTGTTTATATATATTGAGCTGCATGAGCTTAAAAAGGTACAACTTTTCAAGACTGAACCAGGAGAAATAGGATATGTAAACACACCAGTCACAAGGAAACTGAAACTGTGATTTTAAAACACCTAACAAGCAGAATTCCAGGACCAGATGGCTTCAAAGGCTAATTCTATGAGACATCTAGAGGATAGTTAACACCTACCCTTCTGAAACTGTCCCAAAAAATTGTAGAGGAAAGAACACTTCCAAGCTCATTCTATGAATCACCATCACCCTGATACCAAAACAAGTCAAAGATACCACAAAAAAGCAAATTACAGGCCAATATCTCTGATGAATATACACACAAAAATTCTTAACAAAGTACTAGCAAACAGAATCCAATAGCACATTAAAAAGATCCTACACCATGTTATGCCAGGGATGCAGTGATTCTTCAATATACACAAAATAATAAATGTGATATACCACATTAACAAATTGAAGAATAAAAACCATATGATCATCTCAATATATGCATAAAAGCTTTTAATGGACTCTTAAATTTGATTCCCTAGTATTTTGTTGAGATTATTTGTACCTATATTCATCAAGGATATTGGCCTGTCATTTTTTAATCTTGTAGTGTTGTTATCTTGTGGTGTCAGGGCAAGGTAGTCTTTTAAACTGAGTTTGTAAGTGTTCATTTTCTTCAATTCTTTAGAAGAGTTTGAAAATGATTGGAATTGATTCTTTAAGAGTTTGGTAGAATTCATTTGTGAAACAGCTGATTCTGTACTTCTCTTTTCTAATTCTATGAAACATTTAGAGAAGGGTTAACACTGATTCAGAAAAATAAATGACCCAATCAAAAAATGGGCCAAAGAACTAAACAGACATTTCTCCAAAGAAGACATACAGATGGCTAACAAACACATGAAAAGATGCTCAACATCACTCATTATTAGAGAAATGATTATTGATTCAATTTCTTTACTTGTTTTGATCTGTTCACATTTTCTATTCCTTTATGAGTCAGTCTTTGGATTTTGAGGAATTAATCATTTCTTCTTCTAGGTTGTCCATTTTGTGTTTAATCGTTCATTATAGTCTCTTATGACATTTCTCATTTTTGTGGTATCAGTTGTAGTATTCCCTTTGTCATTTCTGATTTCATTTGCGTCCTCTTTCTTTTTTTCTATTTAGCCTACCTAAAGGTTTGTTCATTTTGTTTATCTTTCCAAAGAATCAGCTCTTATTTTCATTGATCTTTTCTGTTGTTTTTCTAGTCTGTATTTTACTTCTGCTTTTACCTGTTTTATTTCCTTCTTTCTACTAACTTTAGCCTTTGTTTGTTCTTCTTTTTCTAATTCCTTGAGATTGAAAGTTAACTTCTTTATTTGGGGGTCTATGTTTTCTTCTTAATGTAGATGTTTATCAAAATAAACTTCCCTCTTACAACTACTTTTGCTGTATTCCAAGTTTTGGTATGTTATGTATCCATTTTTCTGTCTTCCAATATTTTTAAAAATTCTCTTTTGTTTTCATTATTGACATAACAGTTGCTCAGCAAACAAAAGTATAAACTGGACAGCTTCACAGGAAAATTCAATCAAACATATAAAGAAAAGCTAATACCTATCCTTCTCAAACTACTCCAAAAAGTTGAAGAGAAGGGAACACTTGAAAAATGACCTGTCTGCTTATACCCTTGGGACACAGTATAAACTCTCCTGTGGTCAAAAGATCATGCTTCATCTTCAACATTACATCCCAGCCCTCCACAGCTCTCAGCTTTTCTAACTTCCTGGATGTTTCTGGAAAAACCAAACATGCTCAGACCTCAGGAACTTTGCACATGCTGTTGATTCTACCTGGAATACCCTTCCTTTGGCATATTCTACACATTCTTGAGTCTGACCTTAAATGTCACCTCCTCAGGGAAGCCTCCCCTAATTTTCCCATACTAAGTCATCACTCCTATATTAAGCCCTCATAATGACTTCTTTATTTTCCTTGTAGCTTTTAATCACAAGAGATCATGTATATTAATTATTGTGATTTTTTTTAATAGTCACATCTTTGTCTCTCCACTACTGTTTGCTTTCTTGAACACTGGAATCAGGGTCACATCTAAATACTTCAATGATGGATCCCCAGTAGCATGTATAAAAGCGTTTAACACTCATAGTAGGTGCTCAATAAATGTTTGTTAAGTATATACATCAAGGTTTATTACTTGGAACTATTGACATTTGGGACTGGCTCATTCTTTGCAGTGGGATCTGTTTTGTGCATTGTAGGGCATTGAGCAGCATCCCATAACTTTACCCACTAGATATTATAGCACATCTCCTCCTCCTTCAGTAGTAATAACCAAAAATGTCTACAGAACCTTCCCTACAGAACCAAGTGTCCTCTGGAGGCACTGGTGAGCTGCTGGAGTATAGGAATGAGGGAAGATCTGGCTGATGCTCCCAAGCTACAGAGTCACGCCCCTTTGGTGGTTCTTAGCATCTGGTCCATATTTTGGTGAGAGCCCTGGCATTTCTCTATGTGTCTTTCCACCACGGATCATGGGAACTCTTCAAAGACAGGGGCTAGCAACAGACCCATCTCTGTTCTCCCAAAACTAGCACAGGATTTGGCACACAGGAGATCTCAAATAATTATCACACAGAGGCTCAACTTATGGAGAAAGACTGAATGTAGCTTTGAGACAAATGATGTATAGTTACTATTCAACTTAAACGTGAATACTCATATCTTTTTAACTTTGGCTAATTTGATTAATTTATTGCTTGTGCATTTAAACTATATTTTGTTATTGTATACATGGACTGCCCAGGCGGCACAATGGTAAAGAATGTGCCTGCCAATGCAGGAGACACGGGAGATGTGAGTTCGATCCCTGGGTCAGGAAGATCCCCTGAAGTAGAAAATGGCAACACACTCTAGCATTCTTGCCTGAAAAATTCCATGGACTGAGGAGCCTGGTGAGCTACAGCCTATGGACTCACAAGGAGTTGGACATGACTGACCACACATGCATAGTTTCATGTTTGTTGTTGTGTGTAGCAGTATCACCATAACCTAGTTTCCATTAAGTATTATAAATTGTTATTTTAAATAGCTGCAAAAATTCATATTCCAAAGCAATTTAACTTTGTCAATGAAACTTTTTTAAACATTGAGATATGATTGACAGATAACATCATGTAAGTCTATGGTATACAGTATGATTTGATACATTTATTTATCATAATATGATTATCACTGCAGTGTTAACTAACACATCTATCATATCACATAAGTATCATAGCTTTTTGTGGTGGGGACAATGAAGATCTAGAGTATTAGCAAATTTGAAATTTCTAATACATTATTATTAGCATCACTGTGCTGTACATTAGACCCCCAGATCTTATTTATCTTCTGGTTGATCTACTGGTTGCAAATTTGTGCCTTTAAACAACATCTCCCCAATTCACCCACCCCTTATTCCCAGGTAATCAATATTCCACTCTCTGTTTTTTATGAATTTACCTTTTTCAGATTCCATTTATAAGGGATATTATGCTGTATTTGTCATTCTCTTGAATACGCATGCTTTCAACAAATTCTAAGTACTATGATGTGTGGTCAACTTTAAATCCTCCCCTCATACTCAAGGGATATCATTACAAATTGTGACTAAGGAATAAATTTAATCCTGGGCTTTGCACTCACCATTGTTCAACAAACAGTCCCACACTGACTTGTGTGCAATGTCACTCTCCCACAGAGAAAGCAATTTCTCATGGTGGGACTTTTTTCCTTAACTCAACTCTGGAGATTTCTCTCTACAGCAGCTCAAGATTCACATTTGAAATGTGGTGGTTTCCCTGACTTTTTCTGAGGCTGCTTATTACTGTTTCTAACTGTTACTGCACAGATCCATGCAAAGTTAAAATTCAGGGATGTTTTGCTTTCCTCTATGGTAATCTGGCTTAGGCTTTCGTAGTCTCACAAAATTTGTGTTGTGGCTATATGCTGCTGCTCAGGGGAGGGTGGAGGCTTGACCTATCCCTTTTGACAGAGTTGATAAGAAGTCCAGGGTAGGTTGATAAGAAGTCCGGGGTCCCCAAGGAAGAGAAAGGGATATGGGGCTCTCAAGAAGGAAAAAGGGACAAACTTTTTTTTTCTACATTGCTTTGTCTTAGTCACATAAGACATTTCTTCTTAAACTCTAAGTTGTTATGAAAACAATCTTTAAGACTAACTTTCTTTAAGCCCAGAGCTAATGATTACACAACAAAATAACACATCTTGCTCAAAGGTATCTTTTTCCTTAAGCTCTGTACTAATGATTATATAACAACAATGGACAACTATTGGAAGACAGGTTTCTCCTTTTTAACAAGAACCTTGTGACTAATCTTGTTATCTTAAGATAACAAGATTACTTATGTTGTGGGAGTGGCTCTAGTAAAAGTATATAAGGCCTTGATAAGACTAGCAAGTGGGACACTCTCCATTCCCCTTCTAATGTCTATGTCAGAAGCTTTCTCTGTCCCCTTTCACTGTAATAAGACTTATGCCACACAAAAACTCTGAGTGATCAAGCCTGGTCCCCAAAGCTATATCTTCTTCCTCAGAGATCACGAATGCATCATTCACTGTAAGCTATAACTTTTCTCTTAGCAATTGGGTTTATGGTGATGGGAGTAATTAGATCACCCTGGTTTCTGGCAGGAGAACATATTCCAGGTTTAATGCTACCTGACAAAGTGTCATGCAAGAAATAGGAATCAATGAATCTGACTTTCTCCGTGTTATCATCACATACATCTTTCCACCAAGAATATATGGAGAATGATGTTTAACCATTTTGCAAACATTTGAATGTTGCCTACAAGGGTCCTTATAAACCATACAGCATTAGGCAAATATAGGCTATTATATGCTTACAGGGTGCCATCTCTAATAGTAGCCTCTAGTAAACTGATTTAACTGTTTCCAAGGAATTCCTCCCAGATAATCACTTTTTTGTCTGGCTAGAGTTTGCTGAGGAAGGTCTTCTTCATGGCGATCTTCAGCTCCTTGTTCCTGAGGCTGAAGATGATGGGGCTTAGGAAAGGAGTGAGGACCGTGTAGGTGATGCCCATCAAGGTGTCTATTTCCAGAGACTGGGGCCCCTTGGGCTTGAGGTAGATGACAGAGGCAAAGCTGTAGTGCTCTATCACCACAGTGAGGTGGGACACACACGTGGAGAAGGCTTTGTGCCGGCCCTCGGCTGAAGGGATCCTCAAGATGGTGGCCACGATGAAGGCATAAGACAAGAGGATGAGGAGACAGCAGCCCAGCAGGGCGGTGATACACACCAGTCCTAAGCCCATGGCCAGAATGGAGACATTTTCTCCACAGGCCACCTTCAGAAGAGCCTGCACATGGCAAACAAAATGATGGATCTCATTAGATCCACAGAAAGTTAGTTGGAAAATGGCTACTGTCACAACCAAGCCAATGACTGAGCCCCCAGTCCAGGACCAGGCCACCAGGCAGGCGCAGCCTCCGGGGCTCATGAGCACGTTGTAGCGCAGGGGGTGGCAGATGGCCACGTAGCGGTCATAGCCCATGACTGTGAGCAGGAAGGAGTGGGTGAAGCCAAACATGAAGGAGAAGAACATCTGGCTGGCACAGGCTCTCAAAGCAATGGAGTGATCAGTGGAAAGCAGGTCGGCCAGCATGCGTGGGATGACAGCAAAGGTGTATAGGATCTCTGAGATGGAGAGGGCACACAGGAAAAGGTACATGGGTGTGTGGAGACTGTGCTCCCTCCAGACGGTGGCCATGATGAGCAGGTTCCCCAGCAGCGTGAACAGATACATCAGCAGGAAGAGCAGGAAGAACATCAGCTGAAGGTGGGGGAAGGTGGAGAAGCCGATGAGGATGAATTCAGTTGCTGATGAAAAGTTGCCTCCCTGCATAGGGGCTGTTCCTGAAGTGAAGTATGACATGGAGAGGTCAGCTACTGGATGGAAGGAGGTCTTCAGCTTCCATCATTCCTGGCTCTGTCCCAGGGGCTGCTCCTGATCCTGATAAATGACAGGTGATCTTGGCTGAATTCCTACTCTGTGCCTCCTGTGATTTAATCTTCTCATCAATCTTGTGGGGGAGGAGGGTGTGTATGCTGTTTTTATCACTGTCTAAAGAAGGGTTAGCCTACCCACTCCAGTATTCTTGGGCTTTCCTGGTTGCCCAGATGATAAAGAACCTGCCTGCAATGCAGGAGACCTGGGTTCAGTTCCTCGGTTGGGAAGATACCCTGGAGGAGAGCATGGCAACCCACTCCAGTGTTCTTGCCTGGAGAATCCCCATGGACAGAGGAGCCGGGTGGGCTACAGTCCATGGGGTGGCAAAGAGTCAGACACAGCTGAGTGACTAAGAACAAAGTATCTTGAGAATACACATTGAAAATATTTGAGAGAGTCTAAGCAACTTGTTTATGGTGCAGCTATCAAAATGGCAGAACCCATACCTAGCTGTCCCCAAACACTCTACCTTTCTATCACTTCTACATCTTCCAAAAATGGGAATAGCTTCCAACCATTGCTTCTCTGCCCTTCTACTCCCTTCTGATAAGTCTTGTTCTTTTCAGGGCTTCAAACACCATGTTGTTGTTCAGTTGTGTCTGACTCTTTGTGTCCCCATGGACTGCAGCACACCAGGCTTCTCTGTCCATCACCATCTCCCGGAGCTTGCTCAAACTCATGTCCATTGAGTCAGTGATGCCACCAAACCATCTCATCCTCTGTCATCCCCTTCTTCTGCCTTTAATCTTTCCCAGCATCAGGGTCTTTTCTAATGAGTCAGCTGTTTGTATCAGGTGGCTGAAGTATTGGAGCCTCAGCTTCAGCATCAGTCTTTCCAATGAATATTCAGGATTGATTTCCTTCAGGATGGACTGGTTTAGGGTTTGCCTGGATGTCAAATACCATAAGCCATCCCTATTCCATGGCTACAGTCATTTTGACCTATGCACATCTCTAACTTAACATGCATCAATCAGATTTTTCCTCTGGAGATGAGTTATTCATGCAAGGAATCTGAGACAAGACACTGTGTAGAAATAATGTTCTGGTTGTTTTCCAGATCCCATGAGCCTATCTGTGTGTTCTGAGGCAATGCAACACAGCCATCTGACAAAGGGATGAGAGAGTCAGCTAACAGAATTCAAATCCTGGCTCTTCCCACTGTGTGAGACTGAGCAATTTGTTCACCTCTCTTTGCCTCTGTTTCTCTATACCTGTCTCAAACAAGTGTTTGAGAAGTTAATGAATTATTCTTGGACTGTGATCCAGAAAACAATAGGTGCTATCTATGATAATTAAATCAATACACTAAATGAGTACATGTACAGTGTCTGTTCTCAGTAACTTCAGTTTAATGAGATTTCAATATCTCTTCATAAATAAAGTACCGATTTTTATGTGATCTTTCTTATTAGGCAAAGTCAACTGGAAAGGCACGAAAATACCAATCTATTTTCTACCTCTGTGGTTTGGCCTGCTCAGGGCAATATGGACTCATACACTATGTAGCTGTTGAGGGCTGGCTCAGCATGATGTTTCTGAGATTCATCCACATTGTGGCATATATGAAGAACTTCATGCCTTTTCGTAGCCAAACAATATCCCTTTATGGATAAACCAAATTTTGTTTACCCAATCACTTATTTTTTCTTTAAAATTTTTTTTGAGGTTTTATTTTTTTAATTAAGTAATTAATTTATCTTAATTGGAGGCTAATTACCTTACAATATTGTAGTGGTTTTTGCCATATGCTGACATGAATCAGCCATGGATGTACATGTATTCACCATCCTGAACTCCCTCCCACCTCTTTCCCCATCCCATCCCTCAGGGTTGTCCCAGTGCCCTGGCTTTGACTGCCCTATTTCATGCATCGAACTTGGACTGGTGATCTATTTCACATATGGTAATACACATGTTTCAATGCTATTCTCAAATCATCCCACCCTCACCTTCTCCCACAGAGTCCAAAAGTCTGTTCTTTATATCTGTGTCTCTTTTGCTGTCTCACACATAGGGTCATTGTTACCATCTTTCTAAGTTCCATATATATGTGTTAATATACTGTATTGGTGTTTTTCTTTCTGACTTACTTAACTCTGTATAATAAACTCCAGTTTCATCCACCTCATTAGAATTGATTCAAATGCATTCTTTTTAATAACTGAGTAATATTCCATTGTGTATATGTACCACAGTTTTCTGATCCAATCATCCACCAGTGGACATCTAGATTGCTTCCATGTCCTAGCTATTGTAAACAGTGCTGCAATGAATATTGGGGTACATGTGTCTCTTTCACTTCTAGTTTCCTCAATGTGTATGCCCAGAAGTGGGATTGCTGGGTCAAATGGCAGTTCTATTTCCAGTTTTTCAAGGAATCTCCACACTATTCTCTATAGAGGCTGTACTAGTTTGCATTCCGACCAACAGTGTAGGAGGGTTCCCTTTTCTCCACACCCTCTCCAGCATTTATTGCTTGTAGACTTTTTGATAGCAGCCATTCTGACTGGCGTGAGATGATACCTCATTGTGGTTTTGATTTTCATTTCTCTGATAATGAGTGATGTTGACCATCTTTTCATGTGTTTGTTAGCCATTTATATGTCTTCTTTGGAGAAATGTCTGTTTAGTTCTTTGGCCCATTTTTTGCTTGGGTAGTTTATTTTTCTGGAATTGAGCTGCAGGAGTTCCTTGTATATTTTTGAGATTAATTCTTTGTCAGTTGCTTTGTTTGCTACTATTCTGAAGGCTATCTTTTCACCTTGATTATAGTTTGCTTCATTGTGCAAAAGCTTTTAAGTTTCATTAGGTCCCATTTGTTTATTTTTGCTTTTATTTCCATTACTCTGGGAGATGGATCATAGAGGATCCTGCTGTGATTTATGTCAGAGAGTGTTTTGCCTATGTTTTCCTCTAGGAGTTTTACAGTAGTTTCTGGTCTTACATTTAGGTGTTTGATCCATTTTGAGTTTATTTTTGTGGTGTTAGAAAGTGTTCTAGTTTCATTCTTTTACAAGTGGTTGACCAGTTTTCCCAGCACCACTTGTTCAGTTCAGTTCAGTCACTGAGTGGTGTCCGACTATTTGGGACCCCATGAATTGCAGCATGCCAGGCCTCCCTGTTCATCACCAACTCCCGGAGTTTACTCAAACTCAGGTCGATCGAGTTGGTGATGCCATCCAACCATCTCGTCCTCTGTCGTCCCCTTCTCCTCCTGCCCCAAATCCCTCCCAGCATCAGTATCTTTTCCAATAAGTCAACTCTTCGCATGAGGTGGCCAAAGTATTGGAGCTTCAGCTTCAGCATCAGTCCTTCCAATGAACACCCAGGACTGATCTCCTTTAGGATGAACTGGTTGGATCTCCTTGCAGACCAAGGGGCTCTCAAGAGTCTTCTCCAACACCACAGTTCAAAGGCATCAATTTTTCGGCGCTCAGCTTTCTTTATAGTCCAACTCTCACATCCCTACATGACCACTGGAAAAACCATGGCCTTGACTAGATGGACCTTTGTTGGCAAAGTAATATCTCTGCTTTTTAATACGCTGTCTAGGTTGGTCATAACTTTCCTTCCAAGGAGCAAGCATCTTTTAATTTCATGGCTGCAATCACCATCTGCAGTGATTTGGAGCCAAAAAGAAAATAAAGTCTGACATTGTTTCCACTGTTTCCCCATCTATTTCCCATGAAGTGATGGGACCAGATGCCAAGAAAATGTCTTTTCTCCATTGTATATTCTTTCCTCCTTTGTCAAAAATAAGATGTCCATAGGTGTGTGGATTTACCTCTGAGCTTTCTATTTTGTTCCATTGATCTATGTTTCTGTCTTTGTGCCAGTACCATACTATCTTGACGACTGTAGCTTTGTAGTATAGTCTGAAGTCAGGCAGGTTGATTCCTCCAGTTCCATTCTTCTTTCTCGAGATTGCTTTGGCTATTCAAGGTTTTTTGTATTTCCATACAAATTGTGAAATTATTTGTTCTAGTTCTCTGAAAAATACTGTTGGTAGCTTGATAGGGATTACATTGAATCTATAGATTGCTTTGGGTAGTATACTCATTTTCACTATATTGATTCTTCTAATCCATGAACATGGTATATTTCTCCATCTATTTGTGTCATCTTTGATTTCTTTCATCAGTGTTTTATAGTTTTCTATATTTAGGTCTTTTGTTTCTTTAGGTAGATTTATTCCTAAGTATTTTATTCTTTTCATCACAATGGTGAATGGAATTGTTTCTTTAATTTCTCTGTTTTCTCATTGTTAGTGTATAGGAATGCAAGGGATTCTGTGTGTTAATTTTATATCCTGCAACTTTACTATAGTCTATACTATATTGATATAGTATATATACTATACTATATTCAATACTATGTTGATTAGCTCTAGTAATTTTCTGGTGGTGTCTTTAGGGTTTTCTATGTAGAGGATCATGTCATCTGAAAACAGTGAGAGTTTTACTTCTTGTTTTCCAATCTGGATTCCTTTTATTTCTTTTCTTTCTCTGATTGCTATAGCTAAAACTTCCAAAACTGTGTTGAATAGTAGGGGTGAGAGTGGGCACCTTTGTCTTGTTCCTGACTTTAGGGTAAATGCTTTCAATTTTTCACCATGGAGGATAATGTTTGCTGTGGGTTTATCATATATGGCTTTTATTATGTTGAGGTATTTTCCTCCTATGCCTGCTTTCTGGAAAGGTTTTTATCATTAATGGATGTTGAACTTTATCAAAGGCATTCTCTGTATCTGTTGAGATAATCATAGGGTTTTTATCTTTCAATTTGTTAATATGGTGTATCACATTGATTGATTTGTGAATACTGAAGAATCCTTGCATCTCTGGGATAAAGCCCACTTAGTCATGATGTATGATCTTTTTAATATGTTGTTGGATTGTGTTTGCTAGAGTTTTGTTGAGGATTTTGCCATCTATGTTCATCAGTGATATTGGCCTATAGTTTTCTTTTTTTGTGGCATCTTTGTCTGGTTTTGGTATTAGGGTGATGTTGGCCTCATAGATTGAGTTTGGCAGCCCACCTTCCTCTGCATTTTTCTGGAAGAGTTTGAGTAGGATATGTGTCAGCTCTCTCTAAATTTTTGGTAGAATTCACCTGTGAAGCCATCTGGTCCTGGCCTTTTTTTGTTGTTGTTGTTGTTGGAAGATTTTTTATTACAGTTTCAATATCTGTGCTTGTGATGGGTCCGTTAAGATTTTCTATTTCTTCCTTGTTCAGTTTTGGAAGGTTATACTTCTCTAAGAATTCATCCATTTCTTCCAAGCTGTCGATTTTATTGGCATATAGTTGCTGAGAGTAGTCTCTTATAATCCTTTGTATTTCTGTTGTATCACAACAGTATGATTTCTCCATTTTCATTTTAAATTTTGTTGATTTGACTCTTCTCCCTTTTTTTCTTGATGAGTCTGGCTAATGATTTGTCTATTTTATTTATCTTTTCAAAGAACCAGTTTTTAGTTTTGTTGATTTTTGCTACAGTCTCCTTTGTTTCATTTTCATTTATTTCTGCCCTAATTTTTATGATTTCTTTCCTTGTACTGACCCTGGAGCTCTTCATTTCTTCTTTTTCTAGTTGCTTTAGGTGTAGAGTTAGGTTATTTATTTGATTTTTCTCTTGTTTCTTGAGGTAAACTTATATTGCTATGAACATTCCCCTTAGCACTGCTTTTACTGACTCCCATAGGTTTTGGATAGTCCTTTTTTTTCATTTTCACTTGTTTCTATGCATATTTAGTTTCTTTTTTGATTTATTCTGTGATACTTTGCTTATTCAGAAGTGTGTTGTTTAGCCTCCATTTTTTAGTAGCTTTTTTCCCCTATAGTTGACATCTAATCTTACTGCATTTTGATTGGAAAAGATGCTTGAAATGATTTCAATTTTTAAAAATTTACCAAGGCTAGATTTATGGCCCAGGATATGATCTATCCTAGAGAATATTCCGTGTGCACTTGAGAAAAAGGTGAAATTCATTATTTGGGAGTGAAATGTCCTATAAATATCAGTTAGGTCTAACTGGTCCACTATATCATTTAAAGTTTGTGTTTCCTTTTTAATTTTCTGTTTGGTTGATCTATCCATAGGAGTGAGGTTTTTTTTTTTTTTTATTAGTTGGAGGCTAATTACTTTACAATATTGTAGTGGTTTTTGCCATACATTGACATAAATCAGCCATGGATCTACATGTGTTCTCCATCCTGAACCCCCCTCCCACTTCCCTCCTCATACCATCCCTCTGGGTCATCCCAGTGCACCAGCCCCAAGCACTTGTCTCATGCATCCAATCTGGACTGATGACTTTTGGTCTCTATGGGAGAAGGCGAGGGAGTGAGTATTTTTTAATTAAACTTTTATTTTGCATTATATCTGATTATAACTATATAATTTTATTTTGGATTATAGTTGATTAACAATGTTGTAGCTTCAGGTGGACAGCAAAGGGACTCAGTTATGTATGTACATGTATGCATTCTCCCTCAGACTCTCCTGTCATCCAGGCTGCCACATAACATTGAGCAGAGTTCCCTGAGCTATACAGTAGGTTCTTGTTGGTTATTGACTTCAAATATAACAGTGTATACCTGTCCACCCCAAATTCCCTAATAAACATTCAGGTTCCATGTTTGCACTCATGTGAGTAGTGCTACTATGAACATTCATGTCAGAGTTTTAAACATATCAGTGGTTGCCAGAGGCTGGGGACAGGAAGAAAGGGGGTTGACTGCTAATGGGTATAGGGTTTCCTTTGTGGATGCTGAGAAAGTTCTGGAAATAGATACAGATGGAAGCTGCACATCATGAATATATTTATTGTCACTGAATTAATTGTATGTTATAAAATGGAGAAGATGGTAAATTTTGTCTTGTGTATTATACCACAACCCAATGAATGCCTGACTAAATGGACTCATATCCTAGATCAAGTCTCAACAGGTTGAGAATAAAACTTTGGTGACTGGAGGCTGCATTCCCCAAACATCATCAGTTTCCAGAGTTTCTTAGCCTTCATCCCTTGGAGTCACTTGCTTCTTTTTCTCACTTCTGGGTCAGCATTTATTTACAGATCCCCAGGATGGCCCCACTCAGTCCTGATACCCTGAGATCCTTGACGGGGTAAATGAAAGCCAACAACTTGGGAACAAGAGCCACCAAGAAGATCCTCAATGGATGAGACTGAAATCTTGTGGGCTGTGCTCTCTCTAGCTCTCCAACACCTACTGCAAGCTTTCTTAATATTTGGGGCAAGATAATTCTTTGCTGTTGGGGGTGGTGGCTATCCTGTGCACTGTGAGGTGTTTAGCAGCATCCCTGCTCTCTATCACTCAGATGCCAGTAGCCCCTGCTCAGTAGTGACAGCCAAAAATGTCTCGACATTGCCAAGGTCCCCAAGGTGGTGGTGGTGGGGGGGCGTGGTCAAAGTCACCCTCGGTTGAAAACCAGTGATATACAGAGTACAGTTGTAATCCTTAAGTTGCTCATTTTACCCAGATGTTGGTTCCTCCCCTTTTCCAGCTGGAAAATACCTGTTCATTTATTTTTTTGGGGGTGGGGGGTATATTTTAAGGATGAAGGGGAGGGATAGCTAGGGAGTCTGGAATCAGCATGTACACTGCTTTATTTAAAATGAATAACCAACAAGGACCTACTGTATAGCACAAGGAACTCTGCTCAATGCTATGTGCCAGACTGGATGGGAGAGGGGTTTGGGGAAGAATGGAGACATGTGTATGTATGGCTGAGTCCCTTTGCTGTCCATGTGAAACTATCACAACATTGCTAATCAGCTATATCCCAACACAAAATAAAAAGCTTAATTAAATTTTAATTGCTCTACAACAGTTGTGTTAGGCTCTGCTGTACAATAACATGAATCAGCTATGAAAAGAAAAAGTGAAAGTGTTAGTTGCTCAGTCATGTCCAACTCTTTGTGACCCCATGGACTATAGCCCACCAGGTTCTTCAGTCTATGGAATTCTCCAGGCAAAAACACTGGAATGGGTAGCTATTCCCTTCTCCAGGGGACCTTCCTGACCCAAAGATTGAACCTGGGTCTCCCACATTGTGGGCAGATTCTTAATCATCTGAGCCACCAGGGAATCAGCTATATGTATACACATATCCCTTCCATCCTGACCCTCCCTTCCACTCCCCCATCCCACCCCTCTAGGTCATCACAGAGCACCAAGCTGAGCTCCCTGTACTATACAGCAGCTTCCCACCAGCTGTTTGTTTTAAACATGGCACAGTATACTTGTCAATGCTACTCTACTTGTTCATTTTTAAGACTCAGTTTAAGCGTGATCTTCCCCACACAGCCTTCCTGGGCATCTATTCCCAAACCAGATTTCATCACTCATTACTGTGTGCTTTTGAAACAACAACTCCTGAGTGGGTCTCAAGTCCTTGCTTCTAACTTTTTTATGACTGCCGTTATAATGGGTCATCTTGGAGATGCAACTCTCTCGGGCACTGGATTTGGGGTTCTCAATAAGAATAGCTACCATTTACTGGATGTTGCCACCTGTACTCATGTGTTTCTTATGAAATCTTTACCCCAATATTGTGAGGCACCGGCTGTGATCCTTGTTTTACAGAAGTGGTGGCTGCATTCCACAGAGGACACATCACTTGTCAAAGGGACCATGGATCTAGAGTAAGGGAGCCAGGAACTCACCTACATCTGAATGACCCCAAAGTCTATCTTCTCCTTACTTCTCTGTTATATGCACCACTTATTTCTGGCTGTTAATGAATGTTAGAGCCACTTCCAAGACAAGGGAACTGTTAGCTTCACCATACAAGACCATCCACACACTACCTCCCTATATTAATTAAGATGACAAGAGTCCACAGCCAGGAATAAATAGATAGGAACTATAAGAAGACAAGAGCTCACTATGTCCTGGGGAGGTGGTCCAGGGCTGCGTATATACATTTTGGGATGATGGGGATGCAGAACACAGCTGAGATTGGTTTCTGTTCATTCTGGGAAAAGGCAAAACTATGGAGACAGTCAAAAGATTGGTTTTCAGTGCTCAGGAGGAGAGAGAGAGAGATGAATAGGTGGAACTTTTTTTTAAGGTGGTGAAACAACTCCGTATCATACTATAATGGTGAATACATAACATTGTACATTTCTCAAAGCTCATAGGATATACAGCACCAAGAGTGAATCCTAACATAAACTGTGGGCTTTACTTAATAATACTGTGTCAGTGTTGGCTCAGCAACTGTAACACATGTACCTCGCTTATGCATGATATTAATAATAGGATTGAGTTCCTTGTGCCACACAACAAATTCCCACTGGCTATCTATTTTACATATGGTAATGTATATATTTCCATAATACTGTCTCAGTTTGTCCCATCCTCTCCCCCCTGCCCCACTACGTCCACAAAACCTGTTCTCTCTCTGCATCTCCACTGCTGTCTTGAGGGGTGGGACGTGGTGGGAGATGGGAGAGAGCTTCAAGAGGGAAGGGACATATGCATAGCTGTGGCTGATTCATGTTGATGTATTGCAGAAATTAGCACAACACTGTAAAGCAATTATCTTCCAATTTTTTTAAAATAATAATAATAATAGGGGAAGCTGTGTGCAGGAAGAGAAAGGGTATGTGGAAATCCTCTACACTATCTGCTCAATTTTCTGTAAACCTAAAACTGCTCCAAGAAGTAAAGTCTCCTAATTTTTGAAAGTAAAAAGAAGCATTAGAACCAAGGTGGGTGTGAGTTCATGATGGCAGAGAGGTGGACTGATATCTCTTGGCATTGATCCACCAGGAGAACACTTAGGGGCTCCTCTGCAATTAAACTGAACAGCCCCAGAGAAGGAGTGTGACCGAGCTCTCTGACACTTAGAGGAACTCACAGAGGGGCAAGTCCCCACCCAGAACTCAGAGGTCAAACCCGCCTATGGACAAACCCTATCCACACATACCACTGCAGCAGGATTTTCCAACTTCAGCATCAGGGACATTAGGGGCTGATCATTTTCTGTGGTTGGGGGCTGCCCCAGGCATTAAAAGATGTTGAGCAGCATCTCTGTCACTCTCTAGATGCCAGTAGCATCTCCAACTGTGACGACCAGAGGGATCTCAGGTATTGCACAGTGTCCCCTGGGGAGAACTGCCCCTGGTGAACCACAGGCTAGGTCTGTGTTGTCTCCAACTTGCCTTACCTGTCTGCCCCCATCCTGGCTCTCTCTTCTCATGAAGCTGTTTGTGTTCCCCTCTCTGCATCCCCTCCTCCCCCTCTCAGCCACCTGCTGCCTCCCTTTATCCTCCCTATTTTCATCCTTGACTCCTTACCATCATAGCACCTGTCCACCCTGGTGCCTCCCTAATACTTTACAATCACGGGGAGTGACTGGATCCTAAATCAGTTTGTCTCTTTTCTCTGCCTCACTGCAATCAGTTCACCATTGGTTTTTGGCTTATACAGAGAGGATAGTTGGACAGCTGTTCTGTGTAAGATAGAGAGGTAGCTCTTCTCTCAGCACCTCAGTTTTCTCACTTGTCCAGCAAAGTAACCACCACGTTACTCTGGAGCCAAGAAGTGGAGCCCTGACTTCTGCATCTACCCATAGATTCAAATTAGACAAGGAGTTTTATAAATAGTGTGGCTTCTCCAAGCAGCTCCAGGTTCCCCAGTTCTCTCCTGGTCAGCTGGAAGGGTTGGAAGATGACTCACCTGGGCTCCAAGCTTTGTGTCTTGTTCTGCCTCACTCCAACTGAAGGTCCTGGTTTGGTGCTTCCCTGTAGACGAGGACCTTACAGGTGAGGGCTGCAAGGCAAGGAGCCTGCCACCCTGATCATGCCAACCAGGTGGGGGCAGTTTACTGAGCCTCACCTCTATTATATGCTGCCTCTGCTCCTGCCTGCCACCATCTCCCTCTGTGGTCCCACTGACTCTGCATCTGTCCTATGGTACAGGGATGCTGGGACCCCTGGGGACTCCAGGAAGCATCGGGCAACCTCAGGGAGACTGTCCTCACTTTCCCTGTCTCCCTGCCTGTCAGAGGTGAGTCAATTATCTCAGGGCCTTGAGCAGAGTCTAATGCTCTCAAATTTGGGATTTAGGGCTCTGACTGCTGACATTGGCAAGAGAGCAGCCCTGCTATTGCTCACTGGGGCTGAGGAAGCTGCTTCCTGTGCATCTCTATCCTTTTTCTTCCCCATTCATGTCATTAATCTAATTAAATGTCCTTTAAAATGTTAAAATAAATACAAAACTGTGATTCTTCTATTAAATAATGGAGATGCTGCAGATAAGGCTAAAAGTTGTGCAGTGGCCAGCTGTGTGATCAAGATGATGAGTTTGACAGGCATCTTTACAGACCTCTGTGTGCATGGGGCATGTGAACAAACACAAACCCATAAAATAAGAGTAGTATTGTGGGATTTCACTGTGTTTGGTGGAGGGGGCTTTGTTTGTTTTTGAGGTGAAATTCATACAACTTTAACCACTTTAAAGTGAATAATTAGGTGACATTTAGCATGCTTACAACATTATTCAACCACCATGTCTATCTAGTTCTAGAACATTTTCATCATCCCCCAAAAGGGGAGGAGGGCGAAGGGAGAAGAACAAGAAGAAGAAGAGAAACAAGGAGGGGTGGGATGGGGAGGAGAAGGGGAAGGGGGAAGAAAAGAGGGAGAGAGTGAGAGAGGAAAAGAGAAATGGAAAAGAAGAGAAAGAAGATAAGGAAGGGAAGGAGTGAGGGGGGAGGGACAGAAGAAGAAAGAAAGAGAAAGGATGATAAAAGCAACAAGAACATGAAGAATTTGGACATGTTAAGTTCGAGATGCCTCCTAGATATCCACTTGGAGATGTTGACTAGGCAAGTGGATAGGGATAAATATAAGAAATTGAGGACCATCTGTGTACACAAGGTACATAAAGCCATGATATTAGAGAGGATCCCCAGGGACAGAGGATGCTAATGAAGTCCAAGGATTAAATGAACTTAATGGCTGCCTTGTGTTCCATGTATGAATGAATCAAGATTTGTTTAGCAGTTCTTTGTTAATGGATATACCTAATGTGACATATACATGTCACGGCTCTAAACTTTCTATTATTTACCCAAATGTGGAATATGTCTATAAAATATCCATTATTAGGTGGGAAAATGCGAGGCAAGATTTAAGCCAGGTCATCCTGACCTCAAACACAGCTTCCCACACAGTTTCCCACTGCTTTGGAGAGCAATGAGGTGAGGCTTCACATGGTAAAAATTGTAAGCTAGCATTCTGCTTTATTTAGTGTTCTGGGGATTGCACTGATCCAACCAAGAAATATCTGTTAATTAACTGTATCTTCCAAGTACCATGTTGATGTTGGGTGTGATGGTGACCAAAATGCACAAACTTCCTGACCTCAAGAAACTGATAGCCTAAAGAATTGTAAAAAGTTGCATCAGACATTGGGTGCCTGACTCAATGTGGATACCCAATCACGTTCCAGGATTTCTTTCCATTTGGATGTAAGTATTAATAAGATTAGAGGTCAAGTTGGCCTTTAATGAAGAAAATGAAAGAGCCTAGCTTGCATTCTTGTCCAGACTTTCCTTGGTGCCAGGGGAGGGGAGCATCTCAGCTTCGCTGTGAAAAGAGTTACTCAGGAATTCTTACAAGACCAGACCTTTAAACTCCTGAATCTATAGAAATAGTTCCTCAGTGTCCCAATGCACACTCCAATGTATAAAAGTGAAAGTGAAAGTGTCAGTCACTCAGTCGTGTCCGACTCTTTGCGACTCCATAGACTGTAGCCAGCCAGGCTCCTCTGTCCATGTAATTTTCCAGGCAAGAATACTGGAGTGGGTTGCTATGCCCTTCTCCAGGGGATAATCCCAACCCAGGGATCGAACCCAGGTCTCCTGCATTGCAGGCAGATTCTTTACCATCTGAGCCATGAGGATGCCCACTCCAATGTATGGTTGGCTTCAGTTGCTCACCTGTGGTTTAAAAGGCTCTTAGGATGCTGATATGTTTGATCTGAAAATGGCCTGGTTCTCCTCTTTGGGATGGGGAACCCAAAAAACCCACTGGAGGAAATTGGTGTGTGAAGCATTGGGTGGAGAAGCATGGGGATAGAAAAGTCCTCCATTGGAAGTCTGACCTTACTGATGTGTGTGATCTTGGTAAGTCATGCAACAGTTTTGAGGCTGTTTTCCCCTCTGTCAAGTAGATGGGAATTTATCTGCCCTGATGCCCCATTGTGAGGTGGTAATGAGATAATGTATTTGAACTATAACATGAAGCACGCAGTATATTATACAAAGGAGGACACTCTGAGATCCCCAGTTACACTGAAATTTTCTCCACATCATCCCACTGCTTGGTAACACGGGATGTTCTTACTGCTCAAGTTATAGAGAAAGATTGATTCAACTTTAGGAAAATGAGGTATAGTTTACTATTCAATTTACACATGAACATAATGATTTATACTTTCACTTTCACGCACATTTACTTTCTTAAAACATTGGCTAATTTGACCATTATTTACATATTTTAATTGCATTTATTATTGTTGTACAAAATGGTATCATCATAAATGACTGTCCATTAAAATACTGTAAATTGCCATTTTTAGTGTATCAATTCACACTCTGAAATGCTATAAGTTTGTCGAGGGACATTTTTTAAATTGAGATAATAATACATAATAAAGTGTAAGTTTAGAGTGTACATTGGGCATACATTTGTATACTGCAATATGATTATCACTGCAGTGTTAGCTAAAATCTCTGTCATGTCACATAATTATCACATTGTTTTGGGGGTGTGGGAACAATTAAGATCTAGTCTCTTAGCAACTTTGAAGTTGATAATACGTGATTATTGTCTATACTCACAATGCTGTATTTTGCCCCCCAGATCTTGTTGATCTTCTGGCTGATTGACTGGTTTCAAATTTGGGCCTCTAAACAACATTGTCCAAATTCTTTCTCTCCTTAGCCCCTGAAAACCACCATTCAACTCTCTATTTTTGTGAATACCTTTTTACAATTCCTCTTGTAAGTGATGTCATACAGTATGATATGTCATTCTCTTAAATGCACATATTTTCAGCAATTTATAAGTACTATGAAGTATTGCCATTGTTGTTCAGTCACTAAGTTGTGTCTGACTCTTTGCAACCCCATGGGCTGCAGCCTCCTCTGTCCTCCACTGTCTCCTGAAGCAACAGTCCTTCCAATGAATATTCAGGTTTGATTCATGTTTGATTTAGAATTGACTGGTTTGATCTCCTTTCAGTCCAAGGGACTCTCAAGAGTCTTTTACAGCACCACAGTTTGAAAGCATCAGTTCTTCAGCACTCAGCCTTCTTTATGGTCCAACTCTCACACCCATACATGACTACTGGAAAAACCATAGGGTTGACTATACAGACATTTGTTGGCAAAGTGATATCTTTGCTTTTTAATATGCTGTCTAGGCTTGTCATAGCTTTCATTCCAACAGTGATGTGGAGCCCAAGAAAATAAAATATGTCACTGCTTCCACTTCTTCCTCTCCTATTTGCTAGAAACTGTGAAGTATGATCAACCTTAAATCCTCCCTCATGTTCATGGGGGATCTTTAAACCAGCATGGCCTTGGGATACACTTACAGCCTGGACTCTGCACTCATTACTGTGCTTCTCCAAAGAGTTGCACTCTGGCCCATGTGCCATGTCACTATTTAACACAACAGGTGATCTCTCCTGGTGGGACTTCTTTCTTTGCATTAGCTACAGAGTCTTCTCAGTCTCTCTGCACTTGCTCAAGATTCACACTTGAAATATGGAGATTTCCTTGACTTTTTCTGAGTCTGCTTATTACAATATGCACAAAGCTGAAATTTAGGTCTCTTTGCTCTCCTATGCTGTAATCTGGCTTAGTCTTACATAGCCTCACAAAAGTTGGGTTGTAGATAACTGTTGCTGCCCAAAGGAGGGTGGAGGCTTGAACTTTTCCATTTATTTTTGCCATACGAGTTTATGTTGATGGGAGTAATTAAACCACCCTGGTTTCTGGTAGGAGAACAGATTCCAAATTTTTAATATTTATTTATTTAACTGAATTGGGTTTTAGTTGTGGCACAGGTGATCTTTGCTGCTTCCTGCGGGATCTTTTGTTGCAGCGCACAGACTCTGTAGTGTGGCACACGGTCTCCAGAGCACACAAGCTCAGAACGTGTGGGGTGCAGGCTTAGTTGCTCCATAGCATGTGGAATCGTTGTCCCCTGACCAGGGACCGAACTCATGTCCCCTGCATTGCCAGGTGGATTCTTAACCACTGGACCACCAGGGAAATCCCCCAGATTCCAGGTTAATGCTCCCTGACAAAGGGTCTTGCAACAGATAGGACTCAGTGAAGCTGACTTTCTCTGTGCTATCATCTCATCCATCTTCCCATCCTAATTCTGTTTAACCATTGTGGATACAATTACATGTTGCCTACAAGGGTTCTTAAAAGTCTTAGAGCATTAGACAAACATGTTTGCATGGTGCCATTTCTACTGGTCACATCTGATAAGCCATTTTAGCTATTTCCAAGGAATTCCTCCCAGATAATCACTTTTTTTTCTGGGTAGAGTTTGCCAAGGAAGGTCTTCTTCACAGCAATCTTCAGCTCCTTGTTCCAGAGGCTGAAGATGATGGGGCTCAGGAAGGTGTGAGGACAGTGTAGGTGATGCCCATCAGCATGTCTCCTTCCAGAGACTGGGGCCCCTTGGGCTTGAGATAGATGACAGAAGCAAAGCCGTAGTGCATGACCACAACAGTGCAGGTCGGCCAACAAGTGTGGGATGGTGGCAAAGATGTAGAGGATCTCGGAAGTGGAGAGGGCCCACAGAAAGAGGTACATGAGGGTGTGGAGGCTAGGCTCCCTCCAGATGGTGGCCATGATGAGCAGGTTTGCCTCTTTGCCTTTTGCCTTCAGTCTTTCCCAGTATCAGGGTCTTTTCCAATGAGTCAGCTCTTCACTGACTGTGATTACTGGATTATGTAAGAGTATGTTTAGTTTTGTAATACACCACCAAACTGTCCTCTAAAGTGGCCATACCACTTTGCACTCTCCGAAGTGAATGACAGTTTGGGTGGTTCTGCATCCTTGCCAGCATTTGGTTTGTCAGTGTTCTGTATTTTGTTGTTCATTCACTCAGTTGTGTCTGACTCTTTGTGACCACATGGATTGCAGCACACCAGGCTTCCCTGTCCTTCATTATCTCCCAGAGCTTGCTCAAACTCATGTCCATTGAGTTGGTGGTACCATCCAACCATCTTGTTCTCTGGCATCCCCTTCTGCCTTCAATCTTTCCCATCATCAGGGTCTTTTCCAATGAGTCCGCTCTTTGATTCAGGTGGCCAAATTATTGGACCTTCATCTTCAGCATCGTTCCTTCCAATGAATATTCAGGGTTGATTTCCTTTAGGACTGACTGGTTTGATCTCTTTACAGTCCAAGAGACTCTCAAGAGTCTTCTCCAACATCACAGTTCTGGATTTTAGCCATTGTAATAGACACATTGTGATAAAATTTATTTTTTAAAGGCTAACTAGTTCTACCAATACAATTTAATGAATAGCCTGCTGATTTGCATATAGTAAGTTTATTTATACATGGGTCTGTTCCATGATTTTTACTCTGTTCCACTGTTTTATATTTCTATTCCTGTACAATATAATGTTGCTTTTTAAAAAATTATTTTAGAAAAAATGTTCTGCTGAAAGCCTATTGACATAATATAGTTGACTATGAGTTCCAGACTCTTAGTGGGCCTCAGGGCTATTGAGTTGTGCATATTCCTGACAATATAACTGACATGCGTCATAAAAGACCAATATGCTTTTCTTTCTCCATTAGATTTTATTTAGGATCCTCAGAGATAAAATGTTCTTAAAATGGATACATTAGAAGTATTTGAATAATGGCTTCCCCCAACCCCCACTTGCACTGTTTCTAATATTATATGTTTCACAAGATTATGAGAAATTTTGCAGACTTGCTACTTGGAGATCCTGGTTAGTAAAGTGCCTGTTGCAAATAATCGAACAGTTAATGGTGCTCATTATTTTTTACCAAGAAGTGGGCACCATGGGAAACGATGGGGACACAGAAATCAGTGAAACTTGGCCCTAGACTTGGAAAGTTCAAAGTCTGATGGAGAAGACAGACATGTATGCGAAGAGCTGTCACCATATGCAGTGGTGTCATGGGAGCCTTAGATTCAGCTTGAGTGAGTTAGAAGAGCCCCAATAGAGGTGCCAGAATCTGATTTGAGTTCTGAAGAGAGAGGGAAA
This sequence comes from Cervus elaphus, assembly GCF_910594005.1. NCBI lineage: Eukaryota > Metazoa > Chordata > Mammalia > Artiodactyla > Cervidae > Cervus > Cervus elaphus. The sequence continues at coordinate 11,220,098 of NC_057823.1, forward strand.
GTGCAACCATCTTGAATACTCTCCCAGGCTACTGCAGCTGCTTCCTGAATGGTGACCCTGCTTTTGCCACTGCCTCCTTACAATCCATGCTTCACACAACAGCCAATGGAGAGGGTGTGGAGAAAAGGGAACCCTCTTACACTGTTGGTGGGAATGCAAACTAGTACAGCCACTATGGAGAACAGTGTGGAGATTCCTTAAAAAAATGGAAATAGAACTGCCATATGACCCAGCAATCCCACTCCTGGGCATACACACCAAGGAAACCAGATCTGAAAGAGACACGTGCACCCCAATGTTCATTACAGCACTGTTTATAATAGCCAGGACATGGAAGCAACCTAGATGTCCATCAGCAGACGAATGGATAAGGAAGCTATGGTACATATACACAATGGAATATTATTCAGCGACTAAAAAGAATTCATTTGAATCAGTTCTAATGAGATGGATGAAACTGGAGCCCATTATACAGAGTGAAGTAAGCCAGAAAGAAAAACACCAGTACAGTATACTAATGCATATATATGGAATTTAAAAAGATGGTAACGATAACCCTATATACAAAACAGAAAAAGAGACACAGATGTACAGAACAGACTTTGGGACTCTGTGGGAGAAGGCGAGGGTGGGATGTTCTGAGAGAATAGCATTGAAACAAGTATAATATCAAGTGTGAAACAGATCGCCAGCCCAGGTTGGATGCGTGAGACAAGTGCTCAGAGCTGGTGCACTGGGATGACCCAGAGAAATGGGATGGGGAGGGGGGATCAGGATGGGGAACACATGTAAATCCATGGCTGATTCATGTCAATGTATGGCAAAAACCACTACAATATTATAAAGTAATTAGCCTTCAACTAATAAAAATAAATGGAAAAAAAAACACACAAAGTGAGTCCTTAAAAACATGTGAATAAAATGCATGACTAATGAGAACCTGCTGTAGAGCACAAAGAACTCTACTCAATGTTCTGTGGTGACCTAAATGGGAAGGAAATTCCAAAAAGGAGTGGATACATGTATGCACCTAGGTGATTCACCTTGCCATACAGAAAAACTACCACAATATTGTAAAGCAACTATACTCCAATAAAAATAAAAATTATTTTAGTTTTCTAAATTAGTGTTAGTGGTAGTAAAATATTTAGAGCATGTTATTTATATTACATTATAATAATAGTAGTTATATTAGAAGTAGTTTATAATGACTAAAAGGTCAGTTTTGGAAATGACTGGAAAAGGTCAATTTTTATTCCAATCCCAAAGTGAGGCAATGCCAATAAATGTTCAAACTACCACACAATTCCACTCATTTCACATTCTGACAAGGTAATTCTCAAAATTCTTCAAGTTAGGCTTCAACAGTAGGTGACCTGAGAAATTCCAGATGTTCAGGCTGGACTTTAAAAAGACAAAGGAGCCAGAGGTCAAATTGCCAACATCTGCTGAATCATAGAAAAAGCAAGAGAATTTCAGAGAAACATCTACTTCTGCTTCATTGACTATGCCAGAGCCTTTGACTGTGTGGACCACAACAAACTGGAAAATTCTTAAAGAGATGGGAATACCAGACCACCTGATCTGCCTCCTGAGAAATCTGCAGGCAAGTCAAGAAGCAAGTTAGAACCAGACATGGAACAACAGACTTGTTGCAAGTTACATAAAGAGTATATCAAGGCTGTATATTGTCACCCTGCTTATTTAATTTATATGCAGAGTACATCATGTGAAATGCCAGGCTGGATGAGCACAAACTGGAATCAAGATTGCTGGGAGAAATATCAGTAACCTCAGATATGCAGATGACACCACCCTGTGGCAGAAAGCAAAGGGAAACTAAAGAGCCTCTTGATGAAAGAAGAAAGTAAAAAGGCTGGCTTAACACTCCATGTCCAAAAAACCAAGATCATGGCATCTGGTCTCATCACTTCATGGCAAATAGATGGTGAAAGAATGGAAACAGTGAGAAACTTAATTTTCTTGGGCTCCAAAATCACTGCAGATGGTGACTGCAGCTATGAAATTAAAAGATGCTTGCTCCTTGGAAGAAAAGCTATGACCAACCTAGGCAGCATATTAAAAAGCAGAGATTACTTTGCCAACAAAGGTTCACATAGTCAAAGCTATGGTTTTTCCAGTAGTCATGTGTGAGTGTAAGAGTTGAACTGTAAAGAAGGCTGAGTGCTGAAGAAATGATGCTTTTGAACTGTGGTGTTGGACAAGACTCTTGAGAGTCCCTTGGACTGAAAGGAGATCAAACCAGTCAATCCTAAAGGAAATCAATCCTTAATATTTATTGGAAGGAATGATGCTGAAGCTGAAGCTCCAGTACTTTGGCCACCTGATGTGAAGAGTTGGCTCATTAGAAAAGACCCTGATGCTGGGAAAGATTGAGGGCAGTAAGTGAAGAGGACGACAGAGGACAAGATGGTTGAATGGCATCACTGACTCAATGGACATGAGTTTGAGCAAGCTCCAGGAGATTGTGAGGGACAGAGAAGCCTGGTGTGCTGCAGTCCATGTGGTCACAAAGAGTTGGACATGACTGAGTGACTAAACAACAACAAATAATGATTAAGATTTAGTCAGTACTTACAGTTCCCCTGGTAGTCTTCTAAGCTTATAAAGACAGGAGTATGTGTGAGTCGTTAATTTTCACAATAATTGTATGAGCTAGGCACTTTCTGCATCCCTATTTCACAAATTTAAGAAACAGGGACAAAATGAGTTTAAATAAGTTGACCAAGATAATCAGGAAAGAAGTGGGTTTTTTCTGTTTTTAAAATAATGTTTATGTCTCCTTTCTTTTTTAAATTTATGTTTATTGTGATAACCTGGGTTTATAGCATTGTATAAGTTTCATGTGTGCAACATTATATCTCTACTTCTGTGTGAAAAATAAAGTACTTAAATGAAAAAATAAAACTTTTTCTCCTACCTTAAAAAAAATAGAAAACCACCCTGAGTTCTAACATTGGGAGACATTAGTTTTTTTCAAAATTAATTGAGTCTAAAAAGCATCTTCATAGAGGCTTAGCAAAGGGGTTCCCAATGAAAAGTTTCCTGAGGGCCCCCTTCAGATCTTGGTTTCTCAGGCTGTAGATGAAGGGGTTCAGCATGGGGGTGACCATGGTGTACATCACTGTGGCTGCCATGTCCCTCTGGGTGGTGTGTATGGATGCAGGGGTGAAGTAGACCCCAATGATAGCCCCATAGAAGAGACAGACAACACAAAGGTGAGAGCCACACGTGGAGAACGCTTTCCACCTGCCCTGGACTGAGGGCACCTTCCACACAGCCATAGCAATGGGTGTGTAAGAGGCCATGATGCACACGAAAGAGATGAGGACCACCGGGCCCCCAAGGACCAACACCAGCATCTCGTTGACTTGGGTGTCAGAGCAGGAGAGCTTGACCAAGGCATTGAGGTCACAGAAGAAGTGTGGGATCCTATTGGTGCAGAAGGACAAGTGGGACATCAGGAGAGTGTGGACCATGGAGATGAGGTTGGCTGAGATCCAGGGTATCACCACCAGCAAGGCACACCAAAGGACACTCATGATTGTCACATAGTGCAGTGGGCTGCAGATGGCCACGTAGCGGTCGTAAGCCATGGCTGAGAGAAGCATGCTGTCAACTGCCCCAAAGGCAATGAAGAAATACATCTGGGCCAGGCAAGCTGAGAAGGAGATGGTGCTGAGCCCACACAGATGGTTCACCAGCATCTTGGGGATGGTGGTGGAGATAAAGCAGATGTCAAGAAGAGACAAGTTGCTGAGGAAGAAATACATGGGGCTGTGGAGGTGAGGGTCCAAGACGATGGCCAGGATGGTGAGAAGATTCCCCAGGCACCCACTCAAATACAGAATGAAGGGCAGGCTGAAGAGCAACTGTCTCTGCAGGGGCTGCTGGGAGAGGCCGAGGAGGACGAATTCAGAGACTTGAGTCTGATTGTCCATGTTCAGGCAGTTCTAAAGCCAGAAACAGGGCGTCAACAGTAGGTGGGCTTCTGGAGTGAAAACAGATTACCTCATTGCTTTTTCATACTCATCTTTCAAGATGCTTCTCATTTAACCTCTCCAAGCCTCTGTTTCCTCATCTGTTACACAGAATTGATAATTCTAACCTCTTAGGATCACTATAAGGATTAAATGAGAAGAATACATATTAGGAGTATAAATCCATACACAACATGTAAACTATTTTATTAGTGGGAACTCACAGTGATGTTATCAAAATAGCGATGTGCTAATTAGCTTGAATGTTACTATTATTCCACAGTGTATATGTACATTAAAATATCAAGCTGTATACCTTAATTAAACACATTTTTTATCTGCCAGTTATTCCTCAATAAGGATAGACAAATAAGAAATAAAAGCAAAATAAATAGTCTAAATATTTCAAGGATTTGACTTTATAAGTAAAAATAAGTAATAAAAAGTGATTCAGGATCAACTCTGAAGCCAAACAGACTGGGTTTAAAGCTCAGTTCTACCACTTACTAGCTGTGTGATATTATGCAAGCTACTTAACCTCTCTGTGCCTTAGTTTTCTCATCTGTAAAATGAGGATAATAATAGGACCTGCTCCATAGAGTTGTTGTGAAAATGTGATTAGTTAGCATGTAAAATGCTGAAACTTATGTATTTTTCTGACAGCTAACATCTTTCAGTGGTTGAGAGCAAGGACCCTTTGGAGGGGTAGAAATCACTCTTGGTTAAAGATTACCGATTTAGGTTAGACACACCTGAAGTGTCTTCTCTCTAAAGCACCTGCACAAATAGACTAACCTTGAGCAAGAGAGTTGACATTTATTCCATGCATTCCACTTTGGAACTAGCTGCTTATCACATGTGTTGTATTAGTCACTAAGTCATGTCCAACTCTTTACGATCCCATGGACTATAGTCCACCAATCTCCCCTGTCCAAAGAATTCTCCAGGCAAGAATACTGGAGTGGGTTGCCATTTCCTTCTCCAGGGAATCTTCCCAATTCAGGGGTCAGCCTGTGTCTCCTGCATTGCAGGCAGATTCTTTACTGTCTAAGCCACCAGGGAAGCCCATCATTCTCTTCAATCCTCAACAACACCATGAGCAGGCAGCTGAGGCTCCAAACCTAACTTCTGCATCACAGTAACGCTACCCACCCATGGGGCTGTGATGACAAGCACCCTAAATCCTTGTGGATGAAACTGATCAGAATCCTCCCAGCCTCTGAGAAGAAGTTTCAGATGGGGAGTCCTTCCCTGAAACCAGCCATGCTGCAGCTTGTCTTCTGGATTCACTTACAATCAATGGTTATTCTATCTGCTAAGTTGCTTCAGTAATGTCTGACTCTTTGCAACCCCATGGATTGTAGCCCACCAGTCTCCTCTGTCCATGGCATTCTCCAGGCAAGAATACTAGAGTGCCTTGTCATGCCCTCTTCCAGGGGATCTTCCCAATCTGGGAATCAAACCTGCATCTCTTATGTCTCCTGTATAGGTGGGGGGGTTCCTTACCACTAGTACCACATGGAAAGCCCTAATGACTACTGTACCTCTGTTGGATTCCAGGATCTCTCAGCCCCCAGGTGTTGTGTTTCCAGGAATTTAAGGCTGCTGCAGCCTCAACTTTGTCTTGCAGCTGTGAAGGAAGAGCATGCTTTCTCAGGGAGCACTCAGCAGAACCACACCAACAGGTTTATAACTGACTCTTTGTCCTCTGGGCATGATCCCCCAAGAACCTTGTTAGATCAGATACAATTAGCTTGTCTTCCTTAGGGGGCACTTTTGAATCTAGCACCCTGTGGGAAAAAGTTTTTATCCCAAGGAGCATTGACTTTCTTCAAACTTGTCTTTCTTGGTTAACAGAGGGATAGCATGGTACTCAATATTTCCCATGAAGAAGCTCTTAAATATGTTATTCCCTGATGCTCAGTGGTAAAAAATCTGCCTGCCAGTGCAGGAGACACAGGTTCTACCCCTGGTCCAGGAAGATCCCATATGCCACGGAGCAATTAAGCCCTTGTGTCCTGACTACTGAAGCCCGTGCTCACAAAAGAAGCCACCACAATGAGAAGCTCTCTGCAACTTAAGAAAGCTCATGCAGCAACAAAGATCCAGTACAGCCAAAAATAAAAAAAATAACAGTAAAAAGATGAAAGAGTAACTTAAAATGGAATTAAAAATGTTTTTAAAATGTTATTCCTAAAAACAGTTACAATGTATTAAGTATTTTTTATGTGATTGGAGTTGTGCTAAGCATGCAATATCCTATGATTTTTACAAAAGCCCAGTGAGAAAAGCAATTATGTTTTATGAATTTCACCTCAGTACAAAAAGAAAGATGTTCAGCTTCCGTCATGGTTTAAGAAATTACAACAAAAACAACAAAATATAACTTTTGGCCTGGAAGACTTGTAGAAACACACAGTATGGACAACATTCAGTGTTAGCAAGTATATGAGGAAGTGAGCATGCTCACGAACTGCTAACGGGAGTGTAAATTGCTACAACCCTTTGGGGAGGCCAATTGACAGGTGGAGTTTGACTTGTTGAACATTCATCTATATGGCTTGTTTCTAAATGTTGCCTTTTGGCTATTAAAAATAGTGTTGCTGTGAACATGCATGTATATGTATTTGTTTGAGTCTCTGATTTCAGTCTTTGGAAGTATAATCGAGAAGTGGTTACTGGGTCATACGCTAACTCTATGCTTAAGTTTTGGGGGAACCACCAAACCACATCACTAAACAATTTGACATTCCCACAAGCTATGTACAAGTAGTCTCTCTCTCTAATCCTCACCAACATTTGTTCTCTTTCTGCTCCCCCCCTCTTTTTTTTATTATAGCCATCTGTGTGTGTGTGAAGTGGTGTGTCATTGTGATTTTGATTTGTACTTCCCTAGTGACTAATGATGCCGAGTATCTCTGCATGCCCTTCTAGGCCATTAATATATCTCTTGTGGAGAAATGTTAATTCAAGCCTCTGCTCACTTTTTAAGTTGGATTTTAGGTCTTCTTGTTGCATCATAAGAGCTCTTTTCATATCCTAGAGCAAACAAATATTTTTAAAACAAGTGTCCTCTCTTGCTGGGCATCCTCCCAGGCAAACCCGACAACAGGATGAGTCAAGAGGGTTGTGTCTCACAGCCAGGAAAGGAGAGTGCGATGAATTGAGAGAGAAGCATTGAAACATAAACATTGTTGTTGTTCAGTTGCTCAGTTGTGTCCCACTCCTTACACCCACCCCACAGACTGCAGCACAGCAGGTTTCCCTGTCTTTCACTATCTCCCGGGGTTTGCTTGAACTCTTGTCCATCAAGTCAGTGATGCTATCTAACCATCTCATCCTCTGCCATCCCCTTCTCCTTTTTCCTTCAGTCTTTCCCCAGCATCAGGGTTTTTTCTAATGAGTCGGCTCTTCACATCACATGGTCAAAGTATTGGAGGTTCAGTTTCAGCAATAGTTCTTTCAGTGAATATCCAGAGTTGATTTCCTTTAGAACTGACTGGTTTGCTCTCCTTGCTGTCCAAAGGACTCTCAAGAATCTTCTTCAGCACCACAGTTCAAAAGCATCAGTTCTTCAGCACTCAGCCTTCTTTATGGTCCATCTCTCACATCTGTACATGACTACAGGAAAAAATAAAGCAGAAATAGATGTTTTTTTCTGGAAAGAACTTGCTTTTTTGATGATCCAATGATTGTTGGCAATTTGATCTCTGGTTCCTCCTTTTCTAAAATCAGCTTGAACATCGGGAAGTTCACAGTTCATGTATTGCTGAAGCCTGGCTTGGAGAATTTTGAGCATTACTTTACTAGCATGTGAGATGAGTGCAATTGTGTGGTAGTTTGAGCATTCTCTGGCATTGCCTTTCTTTGGGATTGGAATGAAAACTGACATTTGCCAGTCCTGTGGCCACTGCTGAGTTTTCCAAATTTGCTGGCATATTGAGTCAGCACTTTCACAGCATCATCTTTCATGATTTGAAATAGCTCAACTGGAATTCCATCATCTCCACTAGCTTTATTCGTAGTGATGCTTCCTAAGGCCCACTTGACTTCATATTCCAGGATGTCTGGCTCTAGGTGAGTGAACACACCATCACGATTATCTGGGTCATGAAGATCTTTTTTGTTCAGTTCTTCTGTGTATTCTTGCCACCTCTTCTTAATATCTTCTGCTTCTGTTAGGTCCATACCATTTCTGTCCTTTATTGAGCCCATCTTTGCATGAAATGTTCCCTTGGTATCTCTAATTTTCTTGAAGAGATCTCTAGTCTTTCCCATTTCATTCTATTGTTTTCCTCTATTTCTTTGCATTGATCACTGAGGAAGGCTTTTTATCTCTCCTTGCTATTCTTTGGAACTCTGCATTCAAATGGGTATATCTTTCCTTTTCTCCTTTGCTTTTTGCTTCTCTTCCTTTCACAGATATTTGTAAGGCCTCCTCAGACAGCCATTTTGCTTTTTTGCATTTCTTTTTTTGGGGAATGGTCTTGAGTCCTGTCTCCTGTACAATGTCACGAACCTCCATCCATAGTTCATCAGGCACTCTATCAGATCTAGTCCCTTAAATATATTTGTCACTTCCACTGCATAATCATAAAGGATTTTTTTTAGGTCATACCTGAATGGTTTAGTGGTTTTCCCCACTTTCTTCCATTTAAGTCTGAATTTGGCAATAAGGAGTTCATGATCTGAGCCACAGTCAGCTCCCAGTCTTGTTTTTGCTGACTGTATAGAGCTTCTTTAGCTGCAAAGGATATAATCAAGCTGATTTCAGTGTTGGCCATCTGGTGATGTCCGTGTGTAGTTTTCTCTTGTGTTGTTGGAAGAGGGCGTTTGCTATGACCAGTGCGTTCTTTTGGCAGAATGCTATTAGCCTTTGCTTTGCTTCATTCTGTACTCCAAGGCCAAATTTGCCTGTTACTCCAGGTGTTTCTTGGCTTTCTACTTTTTCATTTCATCCCCCTATAAAGAAAAGGACATATTTTTTGGGTGTTAGTTCTAAAAAGTCTTGTAGGTCTTCATAGAACCATTCAACTTCAGCTTCTTCAGCAATTCTGGTCAGGGAATAGACTTGGATTACTGTGATATTGAATGGTTTGCCTTGGAAACGAACAGAGATCATTCTGTCAACTTTGAGATTGCATCCAAGTACTGCATTTTGGACTCTTTTGTTGACTATGATGGCTACTCCATTTCTTCTAAGGGATTCCTGCCCACAGTAGTAGATATAATGGTCATCTGAGTTAGAACTGGACATGAAACAACATACTGGTTCCAAATAGGAAAAGGAGTATGTCAAGGCTATATATTGTCACCCTGCTTATTTAACTTATATGCAGAGTACATCATGAGAAATGCTGCGCTGGAAGAAGCACAAGTTGGAATCAAGATTGCTGGGAGAAATATCAATAACCTCAGATATGCAGATGACACTACCCTTATGGCAGAAAGTGAAGAAGAACTAAAGAGCCTCTTGATGAAAGTGAAAGAGGAGAGTGAAAAAGTTGGCTTAAAGCTCAACATTCAGAAAATTAAGATCATGGCATCTGATCCCATCACTTCATGGCAAATAGATGGGGAAACAGTGGAAACAGTGTCAGACTTTATTTTGGGGGGGCTCCAAAATCACTGTAGATGGTGATTGCAGCCATGAAATTAAGACGCTTACTCCTTGGAAGGAAAGTTATGACCAACCTAGACAGCATATTAAAAAGCAGAGACATTACTTTGCCAACAAAGGTCCATCTAGTCAAGACTATGGTTTATCCAGTAGTCATGTGTGGATGTGAGAGTTGGACTATAAAGAAAACTGAGCGCCAAAGAATTGATGATTTTGAACTGTGGTGTTGGAGAAGACTCTTGAGAGTCCCTTGGACTGCAAGGAGATCCAACCAATCCATCCTAAAGGAGATCAGTCCTGGGAGTTTATTGGAAGGACTGATGTTGAAGCTGAAACTCCAACACTTCAGCCACCTGATGTAAAGAGCTGACTCATTTGAAAAGACCCTGATGTTGGGAAAGGTTGAGGGCAGGAGAAGGGGATGACAGAGGATGAGATGGTTGGATAGCATCACCAACTCAAGGGACATGAGTTTGGGTAAACTCCAGGAGTTGGTGATGGGCAGGGAGGCCTGGCGGGCTGTGACTCATGGGGTCGCAAAGAGTCGGACACGACTGAGTGACTGAACTGAACTGAACTGAGCTGGAAAAAAAACAGCATATTTTTAAACATATGCATTACTGTGTGTAAAATAGATAGCTGGTGGGAAGTAGCTGTATGACACAAGGATCTCATCCTTGTGAGGATAGGTGCTCTGTAACTTCCTAGTGAGGTGGGATGATGGGGGGAGGTGAGAGAGAAGTTCAAGAGGGAGAGGATATATGTATACTTATGGTTGATTTACATCCTCCAATTAAAAATAATATTTTTAAAAAAGAGGGTTGTTTCCATGCAAGTCGTGGTAGGTGCTGCCCCCAGCTCAACGTTCTTGCTCATCCAGGGACTGCCTTGAGCATCAATTCAGATGTGTCTGTCATACAGTCAGGTAAGTCTCTCAGTTGTATCCAACTCTTTGCGACCCCATGGACAGTAGCACACCAGGCTCTTCTGTCCATAGTATTCTCCAGGCAAGAATACTGGAGTGGGTAGCCATTCCCTTCTCAGGGGATCTGCCAGACTCAGGGACTGAACCCAGGCCTCCTGCATTGAAAGCAGATTTTTTACCAGCTGAGCCACCAGGGAAATCTCAATCCAGTCAGCTAAGGAGGCACTGACTATGCGCTGAGCACTGTGTGGTCACTGGAGAAACAATAACAAATAACCAGTCTCTTTAAACCACAGCCCCACAGCTTTGCAAAGCTTTTCTCATAGACAGAACACGTGCATTTCTGGATTTCTCCACTGGGTTTAACACAGGCGATAATCAGTGATTATTAGTTCATATTGTTTCCTTCCCCTGAACATTCATCCATCCCCTGCTGAGTGCCAGGCCAGGGCTCACAGCTTCAGACAAGGAAATGGGTCATTTTCATCCTTCCTTCAAGAATACTGTTCTCTGGGGAGGGAGGTGGGAGGGGGGTTCAGGATGCGGAACACATGTAAACCTGTAAACCTATGGCTGATTCATGTCAATGTATGGCAAAAACCACTACAATATTGTAAAGTAATTAGCCTCCAACTAATAAAAATAAATGAAAAAAAAAAAGTCTACAAACAATAAATGCTGGAGAGGGTGTGGAGAAAAGGGAACCCTCTTACACTGTTGGTGGGAATGCAAACTAGTACAGCCAATATGGAGAACAGTGTGGAGATTCCTTTAAAAAAAACTGGAAATAGAACTGCCATATGACCCAGCAATCCCACTCCTGGGCATACACACCGAGGAAACCAGATCTGAAAGAGACATGTGCACCCCAATGTTCATCGCAGCACTGTTTATAATAGCCAGGACATGGAAGCAACCTAGATACCCATCAGCAGATGAATGGATAAGGAAGCTGTGGTACATATACACAATGGAATATTACTCAGCCATTAAAAAGAATTCATTTGAATCAGTTCTAATGAGATGGATGAAACTGGAGCCCATTATACAGAGTGAAGTAAGCCAGAAAGAAAAACACCAGTACAGTATACTAACGCATATATATGGAATTTAGAAAGATGGTAATGATAACTCTATATGCAAGACAGAAAAAGAGACACAGATGTATAGAACAGACTTTTGGACTCTATGGGAGAAGGCGAGGGTGGGATGATCTGAGAGAACAACATTGAAACATATATATTATCAAGTGTAAAACAGATCGCCAGTCCAGGTTGGATGCATGAGACATGTGCTCGGGGCTGGTGCACTGGGATGACCCAGAGGGATGGGATGGGGAGGGAGGTGGGAGGGGGGTTCAGGATGGGGAACGCATGTAAACCCATGGCCGATTCATGTCAATGTATGGCAAAAACCACTACAATATTGTAAAGTAATTAGCCTCCAACTAATAAAAATAAGTGAAAAGAAAATAAAATTAAAAAATAAATAAATAAAACAACACCACTTGAAAAAAATGTGTTAATTTCAGCATTGGAGTTATTTTTATGACTCCTCTCAGAGCATGTGGCTGATCATTCCCCACACATTGATATTTTATAACTTTACATTTTAATGGAGAATGTGATGCAATAAGCAAGAGAAGCAAGCTAATGTTGATGGAGAGGCTTCTGTTTATGAACCCCATTGTTAGGGAACTTTCATACCATGTCATTTTTTCTTAGAGGAAGTCTTTTTAATTGGTTATTTATTTATTTTTGCCTGTTCTGGGTCTTTGTTGCGGCATGGGCTTTCTCTAGTTGCGGTGAGTAGGGGCTACCCTTTCTTGCAGTGCACTAGCTTCTCATTGTGTCGGCTTCTCTTGTGGTTTAGCACGAGACTCTAGGCTTATGAGCTTCAGTAGCTGCAACATGCAGGTTTAGTAGTCCTGTCACATGGGCTTAGTTGCTCTGCAGCATGTGGAATCTTCCTGGACCAGGGAATGAACCCATGTCCCCTGCATTGGCAGGTGGATTCCTATCCATTATATCACCAGGGAAGTCCACCATTTAATATTAATAAAAATATTAATATTTTATTTTAATTTAATATTAATTTTAATATTTAATGTTAATGTTTATTTTATTTAATATTTACTATTAAATTTAATATTAATAAAATACATTTAATATGTATTTAATATGTATTTTTTCCTGGATGTCATTATGATTTTTCTCTTTTTCTTTGGTCTTCAGCAGTTGGAGCAGGATATATTTGTTTGTGTGGATGTGTGTTTATGCATGTGTGTGTGTGTGTGTGTGTGTGTGTGTGCGCATTACTTTTGGAATTTACCCAGCTTGGGATTCTCTGAGTTCCTTCAATCTGTATTTTGATTATCTTTCATAATTTTTATAAAATTCTCAGAATTCTGAGCCTCATATCTCTTATTTGTTTACTATAATCTGAGCTACGCCACATAAACTCTCAAGCTATTTTCTTATTTGTAAAATGGAAATAATTATAATATCTGCCTATCTGCATTGAGAACATGGTATTTGGTGGTTTGGGCTTCCCAGGTGGCTCAGGGGTAAAGAGTCTACCTGCCAATGCAGGAGATGCAGGAGATGTGGGCTCAATCCCTGGATCAGGAAGATCCCCTGGAGAAGAAAATGGTAACCCACTCCAGTATTCTTGACTGGAAAATCCCATGGACAGAGGAGAATGGCAGGCTACAGTCCATGGGATCACAAAAGAGTCAGACACAACTTAGCAACTAAAGAACAACAACAATTTTGTGGTTCACAAGCACCTGGTTAGCACCTCTGTAGGTCTTTTTAAAAGTACAATTATACTCCTAGAGCTGACCAAGCAGGACACCTACCTGCATCCTGAGTGTCTGGGGATCCTCAGTTTCAAGCATCTTCCTGAGGCAGTACTTCTCTGCTCTCTGGGACCAGACAAAACTGTCAGTGCCTTCTAGGAGAAGCAACCAAAGCCCCCAAGATCATACTGGGTTGGAGTTGGTCCCAGTCACAGGAAGGAATTGTCTCAAAAGTATCACTCTCCTCTGGTACTTGCCATCTGCAAGGACAACCCTTATCACCATTTCTCTCTTTAGAGGGCACTCAACCCTCAAGCCACACATGGGGTTGACCAGAAGCCTGAAGCACCTCTGAGATGTGTATGTATACCTCTCAGTACCATATTTCTTTCATAGGTATGGTGGCATTCTGATGGTGGTAACACACTGGTTATGGAGGACACTCACCATGGACCTAGGATGAGTTCAGAGGTCTAGTCTACAGATGGATCAACACCAACCCTGAAGCCGGGGTTGCCTGTGGTCCTATGCATCTGCTTTTGTGTTCATTTTCTGGATGCCATTTCTGGTCTACATTTTTCAAAGCAGGCAGGGATGGTGGCAGGAGTCCTTTCCCCTTTACATTCTCAGATGCTTATCCCCTCCCCCCCCCCCACTGTATGGTCTCCCACAGGTCATCCACAAGCTCTACACCACATCTCCAGCCATCCACCAAGGATGGACAAGCCTCTCTCTTCCCGATGTATTTGAAACTGTTGCTCTGTAATGCCATCAGTCCCTTCCAATTGATGCCCTACTGAGAGCCCTGAGTTTGATCCCCAGCTTCATCACTGACATGTCTTTTGACTTCAAAGAAATCAACATAAACCTCTCTGAACCTCAGTCTCTGCATCTGCAGACTGGGAGTAATAACAGCACTTTCTTGCCAGAATAGATCTAATGATTAGTCATGTCCATTTGAACATGTCCACTCACTATGGCCATGAAAACATTGCATCTGTGAGTTTTATTACAGAAATTCCAGGCTTGAGAGTTTGGAGTCTGGGCAGCAGGAGTGACTCTGCCATTGAACTGTATACAAGAGGCACACAATAACAATATTTCTACTGTGTGCCAGCACGGTTATAAGTCTGGAGACCTATAACTGAAATGCATCATATCTAGTCTCACACTCATGACTCCGAGTCACAGCACAATGTATGGAGCTGTGAGGGAGACACCTGCTGGTCACTATGTGAAAATGTGGAGAAAGGAATGTTTTCTCTGGGACTTAAAGGACCAAGGGAACATTTCACACAAAGATGGGCTCAATAAAGGACAGAAATGGTATGGACCTAACAGAAGCAGAAGATATTAAGAAGAGGTGGCAGGAATACACAGAAGAACTGAACAAAAAAGATCTTCATGACCCAGATAATGACGATGGTGTGTTCACTCACCTAGAGCCAGACATCCTGGAATGTGAACTCAAGTGGGTCTGAAATGTCCATTACTATGAACAAAGCAAGTGGAGGTGATGGAATTCCAGTTGAGCTATTTCAAATCCTAAAAGATGATGCTGTGAAAGTGCTGACTCAATAGGCCAGCAAATTTGGAGAACTCAGCAGGGGCCACAGGACTGGAAAAGGTCAGTTTTCATTCCAATCCCAAAGAAAGGCAATGCCAGAGAATGCTCAAACTACCACACAATTGCACTCATCTTACATGCTAGTAAAGTAATGCTCAAAATTCTCTAAGCCAGGCTTCAACAATAAGTGAACCATGAACTTCCAGATGTTCAAGCTGGTTTTAGAAAAGGCAGAAGAACTAGAGATCAAATTGCCAACATCTGCTGGATCATCGAAAAAGTAAGAGAGTTCCAGAAGAACATGTATTTCTGCTTTATTGACTATGTCAAAGCCTTTGACTGTGTGGATCACAATAAACTGTGGAAAATTCTGAAAGAGATGGGAATACCAGACCACCTGACCTGCCTCTTGAGAAACCTGTATGCAGGTCAGGAAGCAACAGTTAGAACTAGACATGGAACAACAGACTGGTTCCAAATAGGAAAAGGAGTACGTCAAGGCTGTATATTGTCACCCTGCTTGTTTAACTTATATGCAGACTACATCATGAGAAACCCTGAGCTGGGTGAAGCACAAGTTGGAATCAAGATTGTGGGGAGAAAGATCAATAACCTCAGATATGCAGATGACACCACCCTTATGGCAGAAAGCAAAGAAGAGCTAAAGAGCCTCTTTGATGAAAGTGAAAGAGGAGAGTGAAAACATTGGCTTAAAACTCAACATTCAGAAAACTAAGATCATGGCATCTGGTCCCATCACTTAATGGCAAATAGATGGAGAAACAGTGGAAACAGTGACAGACTTTATTTTGGGGGGCTCCAAAATCACTGCAGATGGTGACTGCAGCCATGAAATTAAAAGATACTCTTTGGAAGAAAAGCTATGACCATCTTAGACAGCATATTAAACAGCAGAGACATTACTTTGCCAGCAAAGGTCCATCTACTCAAGGCTATGGTTTTTCCAGTAGTCATTTTTGGGTGTGAAAGCTGGACTATAAAGAAAGCTGAGTGCAGAAGAATTGATGCTTTTGAACTGTGGTGTTGGAGAAGACTCTTGAGAGTCCCTTGGACTGCAAGGAGATCCAATCAGTCCTAAATCCTAAAGGAAATCAGTCCTGAATGTTTTCATTGGAAGGACTGATGCTGAAGCTGAAACTCCAATACTTTGGCCACCTCATGCGAAGAGCTGACTCATTGGAAAAGACCCTGATGCTGGGAAAGATTGAAGGTAGGAGGAGAAGGGGACGACAGAGGACGAGATGGCTGGATGGCATCACCGTCTCAATGGACATGAGTTTGAGTAATCTCTGGGAGTTGGTGATGGACAGGGAGGCCTGGCGTGCTGCAGCCCATGGGGTCACAAAGAGTTGGACACGACTGAGTGACTGAACTGAGCTGAGGGCTTCTCAGGTGGCTTGATAGTAAAGAATTCGCCTGCCAATACAAGAGATGTGGATTCAGTCCCTGGTGTGGAAAGATTTCCTGGAGAAGGACATGGTAACCCCCTCCAGTATTTTTGCCTGGGAAATCCCTTGGACAGAGGAGCCTGGCGAGCTACAGTCCAAGGGGTTGCAAAGAGTCAGACACAACTGAGCACAAGGACACACACAGGTATTTTCTTGGCTAATAGCAGGGGGAACGGAATTCATGCCACAGCAGCTGAAATCAATACAACTATAGTATAGGAAGATGCACCATTGGCTCGTTTCCATGGTAGCAGTCCCCATTTCTGGCACCAGGGGTCAGTTTCATGGAAGACAATTTTTCTACAGGCTGGGAAAGGGGGCTGGTTTGGGGATGATAAACACATTGCATTTACCGTGCACTTTATTTCTACTTTTATTACATCAGCTCCGTCTCAGATCATCAGGCATTAGATTCCGAGATTGGGGCCCCCTAGGCTATGGGGTTTGGGATGGATCCTGCAAGGACAGGGACATGATCACACATTGTCTCACACATTGTCTTGGAGAAGGAGTCTAAACATCCTGCCTGCCCTCACCTGTTCTGTGTGGCTGTTGACAGTGACTTAGGTGAGCATCGTCCTAGCCCAATTCCAGGGGAGTCATCTGTGGAGATGTAGTGACTGGAGCCCTCAAACACCTGCCAGGCATCGAGCTGGACTCACAGTTGGATTCTAGGGGAAGTGGCGAGCTCCTCCAGGGTGGAGAGTTGGGTATGTTTCCTCTAGTTCTGATACCTGCTCCCACTTTTTTTTTCAGTTTCTTGAAAGTGCCAGCCTCTCTTTCAACCCAGGTGCCACTACATGCCCAACTCCTCACTCCCATCTGCCTCAATCAACCAGTCTCAGGTCACATCTCACCTCTTCCAGGAAGCCAATCTTGCCCCCCCACACTCCTGACTGGATGAGGTGCCTCTCTGCTTCCTAGCTTCCCCTGAAACTCCCCGTAACATAGTGTTGCCATCACCCAGTTATGTGTCTGTGTGTCCTACTAGACTCCTACGGACCTCCTTGGTGCAGAGAGGGCATCTCACTAGTTGCATGTGTTCCCAGCATCTAAAATGATAAATACTAAATAGAACAGTAAATATTTAATGGGCTTCCTTTGTGGTTCAGCAGTAGAGTCTGCCTGCAATGCAGGAGATGCAAGTTTGATCCCTGCATTGAGAAGATCCCCTGGAGGAGGGCATGGCACCCCACTCCAGTATTCTTGCCTGGAAAATCCCATGGACAGAGGAGCCTGGCAGGCTACAGTCCATGGGGTCACAAAAGAGTCAGCCAAGACTGAAGCAACTGAGCATGCACATGCATAAAATATTTAATAAATATGTATGTTGAAGAAAATAATTAATGAAGGACATACGTGGTGCCATAAGACCCTATGGGACAGGCGGGAGAATGAGGAGATGTCATCTGAACTGGACTTTAAAGGAGGAACAAGACTCCTTGAGCACACAGTGTAGGCAGGGCATTCCAGGTGGAGGAACCAGGATGAGGGAAGATGTAGAGAAATGCCCAGGGGAGGCTAGGAGGTCAGACCAGGACCAAATTGTGAAGGGGCTTGAAGGCACCTCAGAACCATCAGTCTAAGGCCAAAGGAAATGATGGGCTGGAAGCAAAGAACAGGAAGAGACTAGGGCAGCCAACTTGGCACTGGCAGATGCCAACCCGGACCAGGGGTCTAGCCAACACTTTCCACCAAGCTCTTTCCCACTGGAACAGCAGAAGACTCAGGGTGTGGGGGGAAATCTTGGTGAATTTTTCTTGGCACAACTGAGAATGGGAAAGCACGTCAGAGGAATAGATGATCAACCAAGAAATGAATCCAAGACCAAGGAGAAAGATGTTTTCTTACTACTCCTACATGCCCAGGGAGGTCAGGAAACATGGGTAGGGTCACAGAAAGGAGTCAGCACTAAGACTGGGGACAGAGTAGAGGAGATCAAGGTGAGAGTTCAGCTTCATCTTGCCACCTTGCCTTGTGTGTGTGGGGGGGGGGTGACTTTGGATGAGTGACTTGAACTCTCTGAGCTTCATTTCCTTTCCGTGTAAAACGGGGCTGAATTATACAGATAAAAGACAATGCATGTAAGGAGACTGGCACAGAGCTGGTGCTTGGTGAAGGTGAAATACCCCCTTCTACTCCCATTTCAAATTTTTTCATACACTCTAGATGCTATTCTTACACTTGTCTCATAGACATTTGTTGAGCACCTACTATGTGCTGAGTAGTGTGCGGCCATTGAAGAAACAATGTTGATTAACTTAAGTCTCTTTGGACCACAGCCTTGTAGCTTTGCTCAACTAGGCGGGGCCCGTGCATTTCTGGACCTCTCCATTGGGTTGACCAATAAATATTTGGTTCAAGTCATTTCATTTCCCAAACATTCATGAGCCCCTGCCAGAATCTATGCTCACATCTACAGATGAAAAGATGGGTCAGACCCTCATCTCACCCTTAAGAAAAATGCTCTCGAACAGACATGTCAACACAGTGGGGGAAGGAGAAGGTGAGGCAAGTTGGGAGAGTAGCATATAGACACTACCAGGTGTAAAATAGAGAGCTAATAGGAGGTTGCTGTGTAGCACAGGGAGTTCAGCTCGGTGCTCTGTGATGACCTAGATGGGTGGGATGGCAATGGAGAGGGAGGTTCAAGAGGGACAAGATATCCATATAAATACAGCTGATTAATTTTGTTGTGTAACAGAAACTAACACAACATTGTAAAGCAATTATATTCCAACTTTTTAAAAATTTGTTTCAAGAGAACAGCATCGAAACATGTATATTAGCTAGGGTGAAACAGATCACCAGCCCAGGCTGGATGCATGAGACAAGTGCTCGGGTCTGGTGCACTGGGAAGACCCAGAGGAATCAGGTGGAGAGGGAGGTGGGAGGGGGGATCAGGATGGGGAATACACGTAAATCCATGGCTGATTCATGTCAATGTATGACAAAAACCATTACAATATTGTAAAGTATTTAGCCTCAAACTAATAAAAATAAATGGAAAAAAAATAAAGTTTAAAAATTTAAACAAAAGAAAAATGTTCTCTACCTACTTTCCTCAATGCCCTTGACTTAGGACAGTGTCCCATGGATCTTCAAGCTGATCTCAGATATATGAACTTGGTAGATAATCTTCAGTGTTTGTGGTTAATTGCCAAAGGATTTCCTTTTTGGATCTCCACCTTGATGGGTTTCAGGGAAGTTAAAGGAGCTTGTAACTCCCCAGGAGTCTGTCACATTTTCATTGCATTTATCTCCAGTATCTGAATGACTAATGTTCTTGACTTTTAGAAGGGAAATTTGGCTCCCTGTCATCTTGCATCTCTAGCACAAACTATGTTTACCTCTGTTGGAGAAGGGGATGACAGAAAATGAGATGGTTGGATAGCATCACTGACTCGATGGACATGAGTTTGGGCAAGCTCCGGGAGTTAGTGATGGACAGGGAAGCCTGGCATGCTGCAGTACATGGGGTCACAAAGAGTCAGAGCAGCTGAGCAACTGAACTGAACTGAACTGAACTGAACTGAACTGAATGCCATTAAATATTTATAAAATAAAATTCCAACCAAGGATTGCATAGGAAAGAGTTATTCAAATTCTTGGTCAACATTTTGCCCAAGGGGCCCCTCTTTTTCTGGGGCAAGTGACTGGTAAAAATAGAGGAAGGGAATCTTATGCTTGAACTATTCTCTGACAAGTGGGAAAAGTCAGAACTTACCACAGTCACTGGTTAGTTTGATAAGCATGACCAGCCTCGGTACTTAAAGGCTGTGCATGAAATAACTCTTATCTCCAGCACAGAGGCAGTTCAGCCCCAACAACCACGTGTTCAAATGATATGTATGGAACATATGAGCCCATCTCTGGGGAGAACGCAGTGACTATAGCTAACACAATACCCGCTCTCATGGAAATTACAGTGGAACAGAAGAGGCAGATGATAAATAACTGAAATTAGTCAAGAGAGTGAAGTGTTTTAGGATGATAAGGCAATTATCATCTATGAGAGCCCAACAAGATAATCTATAGTAGAGGGTCTTCCCTGGTGTTCCAGTGGCTAAGACTTCACCTTCCAATGCAGGGGGTGCTGGTTTGATCTCTGGTCAGGGGGCTAAGATCCCACATGCCTTGGGGCCAAAAAGCCAAAACATAAAGCAGAAGCAATATGGTTACAAATTCAATGCTTTAAAAATGGTCCACATTAAAAAAAAATGGTCCACATCAAACACAATCTTAAAAGAAAAAAACAAAGATAATCTGTAGAGAGTAAGGCGGGCTGGGGGTGGTTTGGAGGGGTGGTTCACAGAGAAGTCGGCATTTCAGCTGAGACGATCAACTCCAGGGGCAGAGGGAGAGGACATTATTTGCAGCAGGTAGAAGGGGCAGCATGTACAAAGGACCTGAAGTGGAAGAATGATGGCCCATCCAAGGAACAGAAGAAAGCCAGTATGACAAGAGCACCTGGGCAGCAAGGAAGGGCATGGAGAGATCAAAGTGGCCTAAAATGACATGGATGAAATTGCAAAGAACATGCTTGCTAAGTTGCTCCAGTTGTGTCTGACTCTTTGAGACACTATGGACTGTAGCCTGCCAGGCTTTTCTGTCCGTGGGATTCTCTAGGCAAGAATACTAGAGTGGGTTGCCATGCTCTCCTCCAGGGGATCTTCCCAACCCAGGGATGGAACCCATATCCCCTGAAACTTCTGCATTGGCAGGTGAATTCTTAACCATCTGAGCCACCTGGAAGCCCATTACAAAGAATATTATCCCATAATCCCAACAGACATGAGATGACACTCATTTACACATGGAATTCTGACCATGATACAGACACAAGGGGAAGTGGATTCTGTTGATGTCCATTGAACCTGAAAAGTGAATTTCAGATAAATAAAGAAATAGCCAATCACATTTCAGAAGGATTTTGCAGTTCACAGACTTTTGCATAAAGTTGTTTGTTTTCTCAGCAAGTGTTTAATGAGCCCTTATTAGGTGCCAACCCATGGGAACATAATGGTGAGTAAGTTCAGAGTGGTGCTACCCTCTCAGGGCTGCCAGTCTAGTGGGGGAGGTGGGGAGGTGTTGATCAGTAATTTATATAACTGAGCACTACAATGGAAGCAGAAGCACCAGCTGCCCTCAAAGCTCTGGACACCTTCACTTCCATGCAAACCCAGCAGCCTGGAGTGCTCCCAGTGACTGTGTGAGCACCAGGGGCTTAGCATGCTTTCAGTTCCTCTGACCAGAGCATGACAGGGAATGCTGTAGCATTTGGCTGTTTGGAGCTCTGGGGATTTCAGGGCTTAAAGGAAGAGAATGTCACCTCCAATTCCCACTTAAGCCTCTTGATGCTAATCAAATGCCCAAGTTTGGGCTTGAGCCTAGTGGGAAAATTATCTGAGACCATCCCTCCAGAGTAGGGTGAAACTGTGGCTCTTTCTGCATCTTAGCCCTGAGGTATTCATCATACTTCATCTGCCTGCAGCTCTGATCCTTAGGGACTCTTTCATTCACACAAATAAAGTGGAGGGAGGGAATTGCAAGTCAACTTTTAATGAGCCCCAGGTGTCACTGAAAAATCCCATGACCTGTTCACTAAGAAAACTTGAAATTGGCTTCTAGGGTTTACCATGCCAGTGGAGTTTGGCAGACTGTGCCAGGTGCATGCCCCATTGGGCTCTTTAACACCAGTCAGGTCTATAATATTTCTAAACTATTGTGTTCTCAAGGAAGATTTCCCAGGGGTCTTGACTGATACAGAGAGGACTGGGGAGGGGCTGGAGGTGACCAGTTCTGGTAAAGTCTATTAATTGTCTGCTAAGGAGATCCTATAACATTAGTTCTCTGGGGGCTTGTTTTCTTTTTGTTGTAGTTGCTGTATTGTTTTCATCTATTAAACAGAGACCAGCTCGTCACCAGTGTGAATTGTTCACTTCTCTTCAGTGTCTAAAACATAGATTAATAGGCAAGAGGAGACATGTAGGAGCTTGGATAGCTTCCTGCTTGGAAGATATGCAGTAGCGTGCATAGCACTGACTCAGAGCAGGTAGTTCAGTTCAGTTCAGTTCAGTTCAGTCACTCAGTCATGTCTGACTTTCTGCAACCCCTGGACCGCAGCATGCCAGGCTTCCCTGTCCATCACCAACTCCCAGACCCTACTCAAACTCATGTCCATTAGATGTGGGTTCAAATCCTGATGCGATCCCTTACTGTCTGTGCGAATGTGGTGACATGACTTGACATCTCTAAGCCTCTGTCTGCAAATGAGGACACTAATTAGTAATAGCACCTGCCTCACGGTGTGCTGCATGTAAACTTGCTGGCACTTGGGAAATGTTCCATAAATGCTAGGTAGCATTGTTTCATCACTCTGTACAGTCCTGTAGGTGTCTGAACCAATCAACTACTTCATTTACTTTCAGTTCAGTTCAGTTCAGTCGCTCAGTCGTGTCTGACTCTTTGCGACCCCATGAATTGCAGCATGCCAGGCCTCCCTGTCCATCACAAACTCCCGGAGTTTACTCAAACTCATGTCCATCAAGTCGGTGATGCCATCCAACCATCTCATCCTCTGTCGTCCCCTTCTCCTCCTGCCCCCAATCCCTCCCAGCATCAGGGTCTTTTCCAATGAGTCAGCTCTTCGCATGAGGTGGCCAAAGTACTGGAGTTTCAGCTTCAGCATCAGTCCTTCCAATGAACACCCAGGACTGATCTCCTTTAGGATTTACCTTACCCCATGCCTTAAGGAAGTATCCATTCATTTATTCAACCAACATTCTTTAAATGTTGGAGAATAGTTGCCCGACAATGTTGCCCTAGTTACTACGTACACCCAAGTGAATCAGCTGTACATATATCCGGGCTCCCCAGGTGGCGCTACTGGTAAAGAATCTGCCTGCAATGCAGGAGATGCGGGTTCGATCCCTGGGTCAAGAAGATCCCCTGGAGGAGGGCATGGCAACCTACTCCAGTATTCTTGCCTGAGAATCCCGTGGATAGAGGATCTTGGTGGGCTACAGTCTATATGGTCGCTAAGTGTCAGAAACAACAGAAGTGACTTAGTGCACACGCACAGGTATATCCACTCTTTGGGGATTTCCTTCCCATTTAGGTCACTGCGGAGCATTGAGTAGAGCACCCTGTGCTATATAGCAGGTTCTCCTCAGTTACCTATTTTATACATATCATCAATAGTGTATATATGTCAGCCCCAATCTCCCAATATTTTGACCACTATAGAAGGCACCTCAGGGCAAGTCCCAGCTTCTGGGAATTCAAGCACAGAGCAGGCCAGATGAAGTCCCCTGATCTCTAGGTGTTCATCTCATAGTAGAGAGAAAATATTTCACAGGAATATGAGTAAATGAGTCAAAGAGTGATACATTCATATTAATGTCTTGGTGGTGGTTTAGTCACTAAGTCGTGTCCAACTCTTGTGACCCCCTGGACTGTAGCCCACCAGGCTCCTCTGTCCATGGGAAATCCTAGGCAAGAATACTAGAGTGGGCTGCCATCTCCTTCTCCACGGGATCTTCCTGACCCAGGGATCAAGCCCAGGTCTCCTGCATTGCAAGCAGATTATTTACCGAATGAGCTATGAGGGAAGCCCATTAATGTCTTAAAGGAAATAAAAGGCATGCTGTGATTTTAAAATAGTGCATTCTAGACACTGAACTGAATACCTCCCATGATTATCAGATTGCTGCACTAAACACCTGTATGAGTGACTATTGGAGACCCGAATGCTCCATAAGATGGATTTTCTCCTGATTAAAGCCATCCAAAGGGGAAATGCCCCACCTAGGGAGCCAGAGAGGCTTCAAACAGAGCCTGGGCACACCACATGAGTGAGAAGACTTCACATTGGATGTAGAAGTATGACACTCCCAAATTCCTTTCTGATTTTTTAAAAAGATTTTTTTATATGGACATGCATTAAGACTTTATTGGATTTGTTATGGTATGGCATATTACAACATTGAATTTGTTACAATATTTTTTTAAGATTTTTAAAATTTTATTTATTTAATTAGTTCTTTTTGATGGCACTAGGTCTTCATTGCTGTGTGGGTTTTCTCTAGTTGTGGAGAGTAGGGACTACTCTCTAGTTGTGGTTCAGGGGCTTTGCATTGTGGTGACTTCTCTTGTTGCAGAGCACAGGCTCTAGGCCCACGGGCTTCAGTAGTTTCAGGTCCTGGGCTCTGGAGCACAGGTTCAGTAGCTGTGGCTCACTGGCTTAGTTGCTCTGCAGTATGTGGGGTCTTCACAGACCAGGGATCGAATCTATGTCTCCTGTACTTGCAGGTGGGTTCTTTACCGCTGAGCCACCAGGGAAGTCTACAATATCGTTTTATGGTCTTGGCATTTTGGCCATGAGGCATGTGGGATTTTAGCTCCTTGACCAGGGATTAAACCCACACCCTTGCATCAGAAGGCAAAGTCTTAACCACTGGACTGCCAGCAAAGTCCTCTTCCTTCCTGATTTAGTGGGAACTGTTTCAGTTGTCAGTGACAGAAATGTAAATTTAAGGCAAAGTTCTGGTAAAGTGAGTGGAAATCAAGGAATGCTCAGATAGGTGAGGACCTGAATCTGAGGGTTATTGAAAGACATGATGAGGAATTAGGAAGGAATCCTCCAGTAGTGGTTCTTCCAGTGTTGTGGGATGCTAAAGCCTCCAGATGTTTCCAGATCCCCTGGTGGCTCAGCTGGTAAAGAATCCACCTGCAATGCGGAAGACTTGGGTTTGATCCCTGGGTTGGGAAGACCCCTGGAAACGGGAATGGCTACCCACTCCAGTATTTTGGCCTGGAGAATTCCATGTATTGTATAGTGCATGGGGTTGCAAAAGAGTCAGGCATGACTGAGTGAATTTCGCTTGTTTCACTGAAACTTGCTAAGCTTGGCACATTGTCTATTTCTCTTCAGAATGAGCACAATTCCCTTTAATATATTCAAGCTACTATGGCTTCCTGTGATTAAAAATTTTTTGTTTCTTTCTTGTTATTTAATCCATGAGTTCACAGGGTCGTGGAGAGTCAGGCAAGACTGAACAACAACAACGACCCATAACTTAGATACATACATACATTTGTGACTAGCAAAATAACACTAAGCAAGACAACAGGAGATAAGTGGACAGTTTGGTTGATGCCAAAGGCAGATCCTTGAAGTATTTGAGAAAGCATATATTGGAAAGGCTGTCCCAAGTTCCGGGGGTGGGTGCTACCTGGGGTAGAGGAGCTTGGAGTCCACAAATAGAGACTAATGTGAAGATGAGGGAGGATCCATCTCATCACTTGTCGATGCATTTTGAGTACAGTTTTCTTGAGATCAATCCAATATTGCTCATCTTTTATTTGGATTGAAGAAATTCTACCTAGGGAGAAGGCAGATTCAATCAAAAATAATGTGGGACCATAGGTGGAAATGGGCCCATTGAGCCATAGATGGGTGGTCCATGAAAAAAGTAAGACAAACGGGGTCCCAAAGACAGGTGACACTGGGCAAAATAGAATGTCAGTAAGCAGGCAGAAAGGTCTCAATAGACTTCCATGTCCAATAGTATGGCCTGTGTGGTCAGTCAAATTATGGTCACCTATGATACACAGGCCACTCATCTGTAAAACAGAGACAACAAAGGCAGCTGCCTCTCAGATTCAACGAAGGAATAAGAGCACACTGTGGTGCTTAGCTGAGCACCAGATAAATAGTAACTAAGAGTATTGATGAGTAATACTCTTCAGTTCAGTTCAGTTCAGTCGCTCAGTCGTGTCTGACTCTTTGCGACCCCATGAACCGCAGCATGCCAGGCCTCCCTGTCCATCACCAACTCCAGGAGTTTACCCAAACTCATGTCCGTTGAGTCAGTGATGCCATCCAGTCATATCATCCTCTGTCTTCCCCTTCTCCTCCTGCCTTCAATCTTTCCCAGCATCAGGGTCTTTTCAAATGAGTCAGCTCTTCAAATCAGGTGGCCAAAATATTGGAGTTTCAGCTTCAACATCAGTCCTTCCAATGAACACCCAGGACTGATCTCCTTTGGGATAGACTGGTTGAATCTCCTTGCAGTCCAAGGGACTCTCAAGAGTCTTCTCCAACACCACAGTTCAAAAGCATCAATTCTTCAGTGCTCAGCTTTCTTTATAGTCCAGCTCTCACATCCATACATGACTACTGGAAAAACCATAACCTTGACTAGATGGACCTTTGTTGACAAAGTAATGTCTCTGCTTTTTAATATGCTATCTAGGTTGGTCATAACTTTCCTTCCAAGGAGTAAACATTTTTTAATTTCATGACTGCAATCACCATCTGCAGTGATTTTGGAGCCCAAAAAAATAAAGCCAGCCACTGTTTCCACTGTTTCCCCATCTATTTGCCATGAAGTGATGGGACCAGATGCCATGATCTTAGTTTTCTGAATGTTGAGCTTTGAGCCAACTTTTTCACTCTCCTCTTTCACTTTCATCAAGAGGCTCTTTAGTTCTTCTTTGCTTTCTGCCATAAGGGTAGTGTCATCTGCATATCTGAGGTTATTGATATTTCTCCCAGCAATCTTGATTCCAGTTTGTGCTTCATCCAGCCCAGAATTTCTCATGATGTACTCTGCATATAAATTAAATAAGCAAGGTGACAATATACAGCCTTGAAATACTCCTTTTCCTATTTGCAACAAGTCTGTTATTCCATGTCTAGTCCTAACTGTTGCTTCCTGACCTGTATACAGGTTTCTCAAGAGGCAGATCAGGTGGTCAGGTATTCCCATCTCTTTCAGAATTTTCCACAGTTTATTGTGATCTGCACAGTCAAAGGCTTTGGCATAGTCAATAAAGCAGAAATAGATGTTTTTCTGGAACTCTCTTGCTTTTTCAATGATCCAGTGGATGTTGGCAATTTGATCTCTGGTTCCTCTGCCTTTTTTAAATCCAGCTTGAACATCTGGAAGTTTACGGTTCACGTATTGCTGATGCCTGGCTTGGAGAATTTTGAGCATTACTTTACTAGCATGTGAGATGAGTTACTCTTAGTAACAGTAACTAAACGGTACTGATGATGGGGTGAGAAGTTCAGATTCCACCCAGTCGACATGATTTTGGTACTCACTTGGAATCTCCTGACAAATATGGAGATGTGCTGTATGTCCAGTCAGCTCCCAGGAACCATGGACTGAAAAGTGCATTAGATTCCTCTCTTATCCTAGGATAGCCCTCATTTGTAGAGTGAGGCCCCCATAATATGGCAACGTTTTCCAGATTTGTGTACTGTGTGGAAGCAGAGTTGGGGAAGAACATTGAGGGTGGGTGTCTGTTCTGGGTTGTGAAGTAGGCATAGGAGTCCTCCATGTAGATAAAGAAGAAAGAGCATTCCAGACAGAGGAGCCATAATGAATGATTGCCCCGAAACAGAACATGAATAAATCGTGACCAACTCTTCATGTCAATACAGTGAGTGTGTATTATGAATAAAAGATTTGCACTGGATTATGCAGGGGGCAAGGATATGACATTGCCATGATTTGTAAAGATTCCCAAATTCCTTCTCCCACTCTTCCTACCTATTCTGCTTGGTTGTTGATAATGGACAGATAGTGACCAGCACAGTGATCCTCAGCTTTGACCCAGAAGTCTTTGTTTATAGAAAAGTTACATCAGAAGACACCATACTCAACAAGTCCTTGGGACAGGACTCTCAGGAGGATCCTTGAGGATGGGAAACAGGTCAGCTCTGCTGGAACTGGTGGCAGTACTGGCCACTGATTTGAGCCTTCAACCAAGCAAAATGATGTGAATATAACCCACCTCCTGCATCCTTGACATTTTGCAGCAGGTAGCATACTAGCTTTCCATCTATCCATTCCAGAGATGGACATTATCAGAAGGTAGCATAATGCAATGCAGTGTGCCTCAAGTTTTGTATCTATAATAAAGGTGTTAGTGAAAGTGACCATCATGAGCTAATATGCTACAAGAACTTGTATGATTAAGTGTGCTGAGAAGAAATATTCAAACTTTATTCACCCTTATCCAGCCCTGTCCCCTGAATCTTTACCGTTGCCTGCCCACACATACTCTATTTGTTGAAATGTTTCTCCTCAGATGATGTCTCATTTGCCTTCGGCATCTGTCAGTTCTTCTAAGACTAATAGATTCATGAAGAAAAGCTGGTCAAGAACCAGGAAATGTTGATAGGCTGGGGAGAAATGCTATTGTCCCTATCAGCACTCCCATTTGATGTCCAGTTGCTTCAGTTTATCCTGCATCTGGTATACAGTTTATGAACAGCAAAATTGGGGGCAGCAAAGTGATATGATCCAGTTCTTTGGATCCCTTTTTGGCTCTTCCCCCCACCCTAAAAATTCTCCAGGATGAGAGGGGGAAGACAATTTCCTTCTAAAATCCTACTGGCCAGGAAGCAACCCATCCATCCTGACTGTTCCTTCTCTACACTAGACTCCTGTCTGTAGACTACAGCCTATGGGCCTGTTTCCTTCTGATCACCCATCCCCAATGGTCTACCCATCTCACCAAGAACAAAGCAACAGAAGTACCTTCTGATGCTGTTCTGGAAAGGAATCAGTCATGCCGGGGATGGGGAGGTCACCTTGTACGGGGGCAAACACTGTCCGGGATGTAGGAAGGCTGGACTTCATGGACTGCCCAGCTCCCAATCCCAGAAAGAGTTGAACTGTTCCTCCAGCATCCACCCGGGAGTCCAGCTCAATACCTTCATTGGTCCTTGAGGGCTCCTGTTACTGCTTACCCACACAGATGACTCTTTTAGAAGCACACCAAGTCTCCACTTCCCAGAATACCTGGGTCATAATGAAGTCTAAGTTGTGCTCACATAGGCCAGACCCTGGGTCACCAGAAGACCCAAGGGAAGTGCTTTCAGGGCCCCACTGGGGTGACCTCAGAGCCCTGAGCATGTGACCACTGACTCCTTTTGTTCACTTTTGTTGTCCAGCTCATTCTGTATTATGTCAGCATCTTGGAGACTAGAAGGTGAAGGAAGGTGAGGAAAGAGAGACCAAATGCATGATTCCCAGCCCCCAGCCCAGCTCCAGGATGCTCTGAAGCTAGGACCTCCACCCAGTTCCGTGGTCTGCCCCTTCCTTCCAGCCTAGATATATAATCCCCAAAGACTGGGAAATATGCCCAGCCCCTTCCTCTCCTTCCCCTAAGACCAACTCTTTTAAACGTTATCATCTGGCCCTGCAGTCCCTGTTCAGGATGCCAAGAGCTCCTCCAATGAACTCAGCTACACTGACAGTGGCTGACATGGGGTAAAAGGGAGGAGGGTGTCGGGCCAGCCTCAGAGGAAGGGGGAAGGCACTGCAGCCAGCGCCTGGACTGGATTCAGCTCTGTGGGTGGCTCTTGTAACAATACCTGCTTCCTCTGTTTCTAGAAGTTCCCCTTTCCTCCTCTCATCCTCTCTCATTACCCCTTTCAGCCACTTCCCCAAGCCCAAAACCCATCTTCCATACACCTGATGCCCCTCCTCCTGGAGGTGACCATGGCAATATGAATAAGAATGTCATTGCTATTCAGTAATAATTTACTATGTACCAGTCCCTGAGCTCAACATATCCATGGGTCATCTCATTAACTGCTTCGAAATAAATGCAACTAAAACTCCCATTGCACAAATGATGGAGCTGAGTCTCAGTGAAAGATATGCATCTTGTAAGGAACACAGCCAGGATCTGAACTAGCTCTGCCTGACCTCAGAGTCTGAGTTCTCACCACACTGCTACCCTGCCTCGAGAATATCCCAGCGTTCTGATCCTGTTCACACCTGGTTGCTTGTTTAGAGAAAATGTCATGCCTGTCAGTTCCTGCTCTAGCTTCAGCTGATAGATCACATGAAGGGCCCCCCAGGGCTGCCCAATGGAACCCAGCTCCCCTGTGATCTACCCAAAAAAATATGTGAATGGGAGAAATTAAAATTTTAATCACAGTAGGTAAAAAATGTTAAACTTAAAATTTTTGCACAGCAAAAGAAATCTACCAGCAAAATGAAAAGACAACCTACTGAATGGGGGGAAATATTTGCAAATGAAAAGTAGACAGCATTTAAACTTTTTGTGTAAAAGTTACTCCCCATACATGAGAGAATGTAATTGGGTTAAAGTCACTAATTAAAAGAAAGAGTTTGTGGATTTGATTTAATAAGAAAGAAATGTCTCACAGGATGGTGTATACAAAACACTTACTTAAAATATAAGAATACAGAAAGTTTTAGAAAAGAGGGAACAGGGGAGTGACTGCTTATTAGGTACAGGATTTCCCTCCTGAGTGATGAGAAGGTTCTGGAAGTAGATAGAGGTGACAGCTGTTCAAAATTTCAAATGTACTAAATGCCACAGAATTGTTTACTTTAAAATTGTTAACTTATGTGAATGTCATTTCATTGTTAATGAAAAAGATAGATCCAACAAATATTTAAAAAGTAACCTCAGGGTAGCAATCTCAATATTTACATCTGATAAGAATTAAAGGAAAAACTTCTTATGTTACAAATAAAGTTATAAGTTTTTAAAGGGTCCAAACAGATTGTGAATAGATGCAAAGCCAAAATAGATAAATCAGTAAATGAAAATCCATAGCTACATCCACACCAGTACTTGGAGCTTTTATCCCAATCCTCTTAAAATTCGACAAATCAAGAAGACAAGACTTAGACTAAAGAATGTATTATCTAAACACAACTTAAAAGTTTGAGTTACTAAGTAGAGAGAGAAATGTATACCCAAGAGAAAAGCAACTCACTCTCCAGCACACATGGAATACTTACAAGAAATTAACCATGTATTTAGCCCCCAAACCATTTAATGAATCCCAAAGCCATCTATTGTCTATGTGTTTCACTGAATTGCACTAAAATTAAATCACACAAAGAAAGCTTTACAATGCACATGTCTACAGACAGAGTCAACAAAACCACTTTTGGAATCATTACAGGATTCCCCAGAGGTCTGGGGGTGAAAAATCAAGAATCTAGTTTGGACATAACAAGTCTGAGACAGCCATCAGACTTCCAAATAAAGATGATCATTGAAAGCAGGGCTAGTTTTCCTATTGACCAGGCATTTATTGGATGAATTGATATCCCTCTTCTCTCTGTCCCAAAGAATGGTGGAAATGTTAGACTTTCTACTATTATACTCTGTTAGTTACACATAAGTTTTTGTTCTTTCTGGGTGTTCTTAGGGTTTGTTTTTATTTGGTTTCTTTTTTCTCATTTTTTTGTATTTGATATTGTTTCATTTAAATATGTATTTGTGTTTAGTAATATACAAACCTGATTAAAAAGAAATCAGAGCAGATGAATAGATAGATAGCCCATGGTACATTCAGACAATGGAATATTATTCAGCACTGAAAAGAAATGAGCTATCAAGCCGTGAAAACACAGGGAGGAAATTTAAATGTATATTGCTAAATGCTAGAAGCTAACCTGAAAAGCTTACATATCATGTGATTTCAACTATTTGACATACTGGAAAAGGCAAAACTATGGAGACAGTAAAAAGATCACTAGTTGCCAGGAGTTGAGGGGAGGTATAGATGAAATCCGTAGACCACTGGGAGGGTTTGAGGGCAATGAAATATTCTGTGTGGTACTATAATAATGAATACATGCCATTATCTGCTTGCCAAAATCCACAGAATGGACAACACCAAAAGTGAACTCTGATGTAAACTATGGACTTTGGGTGATAATGTGTTAATGTAAGTTAATCGTTTGTTACAAATGCACCACTCTGATGCATGATGCTGACTGCTCTGAACATGGAGGATGTGGGGGGGGGGGGGTTTGGTACATGAGTAGGGGTGTTGACAGGGAGTCTGAAAACCATCCCAGTTACTTAATTTAGAGAGACGCTTCCCAGTTACTTAATTGAGAGAGACTACGTGGGAAGCCTAGGGGCTTCCTTGGTGGCTCAGAGGTTAAAGCGTCTGCCTGCAATGTGGGAGACTCGGGCTCGATCCCGGGGTCGGGAAGATCCCCTGGAGAACAAAATGGCAACCCACTCCAGTATTCTTGCCTGGAGAATCCCATGGACAGAGGGGCCTGGTGGGCTACAGTCCACGGGGTCACAAAGAGGTGGACACGACTGAGCGACTTCACTATCATTGTCATCTGGGGAGCCTAGAGTTTTAGTACACATGTCTTTGTTTTATTTCTTCCATGTTCATTGCAGATCTGGAGTAACCACATGTTTGATGTACTCATATATATTGGACTCCTCCCAGACTTCAACATATATTGAAGAGCACTCGCCACCTCTTAAGTCCACCCTTAACCCTGGTCCTTCTTCTGCTCAAACACCTCATGTGACTCACTATTGCCCATGTTTGGGTTCTGGGAGAACCAGCCATCAGTATAGGGTCCTGGAGTCAGCCGTGCATATATTCAAGTGTGTTCCCTACGACCCCATGACCTGTAACCCACCAGGCTCCTCTGTCCATGGAATTTTCCAGTCAAGAATACTGGAGTGGGTTGCCATTTCCTTCCCCAGGGGATACTCCCGACCCAGGGATCCAACCCGAATCTCTTGCATCTCCAGCATTGGCAGGTAGATTCTCTACCACAGCGCCAGACTGGGGGTCAGCTTAGAGAGGTAATATTGGGCACATGGCAACTGGTCCCGCCTCCAATCAACCACGCCCACCCTCTGTATTCTCAAAGCGCCCAGAGCGCCCCCTGTTGGCTCTCGGTGAGACTTAGGCAAACGTGAACGGAACTGGGATGAGGCCATTGCAGACTCCCAGGAATAAAATGCTGCCGTCATGTTTGCCCGAGTCTCACTGAGAGCCAGCAGGGGGCGCTCTGGGCCCTTTTGACGATAGAGAGTCCCAGGCAGGGTGGTAGTGGGTCACCGAGTCACTGAGCACCTGAGCTCAGCGGCTCCACCTGCAGCCAAAGTCCACCCTCCGGGCGCAGAATCAGCTCCGGCTTCCTGCGTGGCTCCTCCTTGTCAGGCAGAAAACGGAAGCGTAGCAGTGTGAGAGCGAGGACCACCTTCATTTCAGTCATGGCAAACGTCTGTCCAATGCAGTTCCTGTGGAAGGAGTTGGGGCTCGGACTACACGGAACCCTCATCTCGGCCCCACAGCACCCGAAATCTGACCGGCAGAGACAGAGAAAGCTAACCATACCTGGGACCCTGCCTCATGGACTTGCATATCCCCTGAGCCTAGCCCAGACCTCAGTCTAGAATGCAGACCAGCAGACAAGGGAACCCCGCTGTCAGCATGCTGCAGACCCCGCTTGGCACCCACTACCATTCCCAGGGGGAGGGGAGAGAAGGATGCCAGAACTCTGACCACCTTCAGTTTTGCCCCTTCCCTGCCCCCACAGTGACGCCTGGAATCTTAACCCCAGACCCCTGCCCCCACTACTCCATCCTTACCTCAAATGCCCAATGCCCTTACCTGGAACCTGCTGAGAAGGGAATAAAAGCCAGAGGTGACCTCCCTTTGATGTTTTCTGGGTCGAAGCGGAAGGGATCATAGACCTGGGGACAAGACAAGACAGGGTTACTGGGTGGTATCTCCCAGGATGTCCATCCTTGGGGAGGGAGTGATGTCTGATTTGCCAATCACAATTCTGTAGTCTCCCCTGGGTCTCCCAAGGGGAATGGACAGGGATGATGGAGGTAGGGTGTGGGGGAGGCATCACCTCAGGATCTGGCCACACAGATGGGTTGTGGTGGGTCGCAAAAATACTGATAAGGCAGATCACACCTGTGGAAGAAGAGGGACCAGT
Organism: Cervus elaphus; assembly: GCF_910594005.1. Classification (NCBI taxonomy): domain Eukaryota; kingdom Metazoa; phylum Chordata; class Mammalia; order Artiodactyla; family Cervidae; genus Cervus; species Cervus elaphus. The sequence goes on from NC_057823.1 coordinate 11,254,263, forward strand.
CAAAACTAGGTCCAACCTGCCTGATGGGCCCCTCTTCCTACCAGGAAACCCCTTCCCTAGTCATTGTGGTCACCTTTGGGAATGACCCGGCCATCTGGGAGCATGATGTCCTGGGTACAGCGGCGGGAGATGTAGGTGACTGGGGGGTGCAACCGCAGACTCTCCTTGATGCACATGGTCAGGAAGGGCAGCTGGGTCAGGTCGTCCCTAAGGAACCCCCATGACAATTATCTAGGGTGAAAAAAGAGAGACACCACCCGAGCCCTCCTGGTGCCCTATAAGATGCTCTCTGCCTAGAACAAAAACACAGATGGATCAAATATCTCCAGACTTATTAAGTCATATACATAAATATATACAGCTTTTCCTTTGATCATCATACCTCAATAAAATGGTTTTTAAAAAGAGAGAAAGAAAAGCAATATCACAGAAGTACTAGACAAAATTTAGTCAGATATTTTTAGAAGCTTTTCTGAACAAATCAACAAAAAGTGAACCATAGAAATGTTTACAAATTTGTATGAATGTGGAACATTCTTTATGGCAAGATTGCAAACTCAAAAGGTAGATGAGCAAGAAACAGATTCAATGTTTATCTTATTTATTACAGAACTAGAGATACTAGCTACTGCAATTAAACAGGAGAAAAAAAGGAGAGTAATGCCATTTGAAATGTGGGAACAAATGCATCATTTTGGCAGACAGTGAAAGAGAATTCACTGGAAAAGTTTTTATAAACATTTAAGATAAGATCCAGTAGAATTTAGAAAGTAGCATTGACAAATATACACTACCGTGTGTAAAATAGATAGCTAGAGGGAAGCTGCTATATAACATGAGGAGCCCAGGCTAGCACTCTGTGATGACCTAGAGTGGTGGGATAAAGAGCTGATAGGAGGCAGGCTCAAGAGGGAGGGTGTGTGCATGTGTGTGTGTGTGTGTGTGTGTGTGTGTGTGTGTGTTTACTTATGACTGGTTCATGTTGTTGTTTGGCAGAAACCAACACAACATTGTAAAGCAATTATCCTCCAATTAAAAATAATTAAATACAGTTACCCTCTGAGCCACCAGGGAAGCCAAGGCAAAGAAGAACTAAAGAGCCTCTTGATGAAAGTGAAAGAGGAAAGTGAAAAAGTTGGCTTAAAACTCAATATTCGGAAAACTAAGGTATCTGGTCCCACCACTTCATGGCAAATAGATGGGGTAACCAGTGACGAGCTTTATTTTCTTGGGTCCAAAATCACTGCAGATGGTGACTGCAGCCATGAAATTAAAAGATGTTTGCTCCTTGGAAGAAAAACTATGACCAACCTAGACAGCATATTAAAAAGCAGGGATATTACTTTGCCAACAAAGGTCCGTCTAGTCAAAGCTATGTTTTTTCCAATAGTCATGTATGGATGTGAGAGTTGGACCATAAAGAAAGCTGAGCGCCGAAGAATTGGTGCTTTTGAACTGTGGTGTTGGAGAAGACCATTGAGAGTCCCTTGGACTGCAAGGAGATCCAACCAGTCTATCCTAAAGGAGATCAGTTCTGGGTGTTCATTGGAAGGACTGATGCTGAAGCTGAAGCTCCAATACTTTGGCCACCTCATGCGAAGAGTTGACTCAGTGGAAAAGACCCTGATGTTGAGAGGGACTGAAGGCAGGAGAAGGGGATGACAGAGGATGAGATGGTTGAATGGCATCACTGACTCAACGGACATGAGTTTGAGTAAACTCCGGGAGTTGGTGATGGACAGGGAAGCCTGGCGTGCTGCAGTCCATAGGGACACAAAGAGTCAGACACGACTGAGTGACTGAACTGAACTGAACTGAAATACAATTAACTAGCTCAAAGTTGGAAAACTGCAAAACACCAACCCTATGGACCAATAGCACTCATCTTCCTTTCTCAAGTTTGTCTAGTGATTATTTTTTATGTATCCTTCCAGAGGTTTTTTGGCATTAAAAAATTATATACTAGCATACTGAATACCATACACACTGCTATTTATCTATTTCATGAAATAGTATATCAATATTTTCTTATATGTCTCTTAGGATTTGTCTCAAAAATAGTCTTCCCTACTCTGGAGCTATAACCTCCCATGGTTTCTTCTAGAGCCTTTAAGACTCCATCATTTTTTAAATCTTTGATTCATGTGGATGTTACTTTCTTATAAGACATGAGAAGCAGGATGAATTAACTTTTTTACACATAGCTTCCAGTTGTTCCAGAGATTTTAGGAAACAATCTTAATTTTTCTTATGGATATGAGACTCAATATTTAGCATTTCCTGTGTTCACTGGGCAAGAAATTTATATTCATAAATTATCAGTTTTTCTATCAGAAATAACAATTTGTTAGAAAAATAATAAAAGAAAAAATGATGGTGATTATATAAAACACCTGAATTAAACTTACCAAGAAATGTGAATGCATATTTTCCAATTAAACTTCTATTTCTCAATCCAGATAGAATATATGGTTTACCATAGTAACAAGAGTATCTAAGGTTAAGTTAACAACATGTGAATACAATCTCTTTGCTAAAATTTTAGACTCAATTAAAAGCCTAAGGATTCCCTGAATATCCAAAAACAGATATCCACTTCACACTCTGGGATACTGTGTATTAATATTATGAGGTAATCTGCTTTCCACAGGTCAATTATATATTCAAGTCAAATTCCTCCCTCCCTCCTTCCTCTCTCTCTCTCTCTCTCCGTCTTTCTCATCACTTCCCCCAAGTTCTTCATTTTCTCCCAGCTGTCTTCTTGACCTAAATGTACCTCAAATGCACCCAATTACCTGCTGATTATATCTCAGAGTCTCTGCTGAGGCACTTCTTTCCACCCTCAACTTGACCCCTCTTGTTCCAAATCTCAGCCCTGCCCATGTACACTGGGAGTGTCCTGACCTGGGACTATTTCTGCACCAGGTTAGGAGCTCCTAAAAAGCAAAGACTGGGTCTGGTCCTTCCTGAGTCTCCAGGATACAGAATGGGGCTGGGAAGAATTGGAGATGGCATAGAATTGGGGATGGAGAGGCAGTATGGCAGTGTTTCCTAAGTAGGGATTAGATGGATGAAGCTGCAGATGTTCCAAGAAAGGAGTTGAATGACTGTAGTACTCAGGTGATCCTAGTGAACCCTAGACTAAACAATATGAGGAATTAAGGGGCAGGAGATTAGCAAATACTCAGGAAGTGAAGATGTTTGAAAACATGTAATTTCAGAGAAAACAGTCAGGGAGTGAAGGCGAAGTTCACTTAACTGAATATGTGCCAAGTGGCATCATCTGTCTTCACACATTGTTGTTAATTATCTCAGAAATCCAGGTTTCTCTGCCAAAAGCCAGCAAATTTTGTCCTCCTATCCATGCTGAGTAGGCTTCCCAGATGGCACTAGCGGTAAAGAACCTGACTGCCAGCACAGGAGACATGAGACACAGATTCAATCCTGGGTTGGGACGATCCCCTGAAGGAAGGCATGGCAATCCATTCCAGTATTTATTCTTGCATGGAGAATCCGATGGACAGAGGAGCCTGACGGGGCTATAGTCCATACGGTTGCACAGAGTCAACACAACTGAAGCAACTTAGTGCACACACACACACACACACACACACACACACACGCTGAGTATGAGATCCTGCCTCTGGGCTCTGCTCCTATTTCCACTAAATGACAGAATGCACAAAAAAAAAAAAAAAAAAAAATCTGTCTTTCCCAGCCAGGGAGCAGAAACAATGAGAAGGGCTCAGAAAAAGGCCATAAGGACTTGCACTCACCATTCAATCTCTTTAGGCTCACGGTCCCTTAGGAGCTCTTGCACCTCCTGCCGGCAGCGCTCCTGATATTCTGGGTGCTTTGCAAGGTTGTACAGGACCCAGGAGAGGCCGCTGGCTGTAGTATCATGGCCTGGGGGCATCCAGAAAGATTTGTGTCTCTGGACTACTTCAGCACCACAAGGTAGACAACACCCCCATGCTAAAGCCCATGAGGAGGATGGAGGGCGATGGGGTGGTCCAGGGTCCACTGGGCTAGTTCCTGGGCTTAGAGACACCCTATCTCACACTGGGTTCTCACCCTCAAACATGAAGGTGTCAGCTTCAGCCCGGATGTCTTCGTCTGACAATCCCTTCCCATCTTCATCCTGGAGAGAAAGCAAGATCCACAGAATCACACTAGCTCAGAGGGTCTCTGAGGCTAAACTGAGACAATCTCTGAAGCCCCATTATCCATCCAGAGACCCAAACCCACCCTGAAATTCTAAACCTCCTGTGCACTCTGTCACCAGAAGCCCCACTCCAGAGACCTCACCCTTGACCTCTTTGTCTCCTATGTTGTCCCTGTTGAAAAAATAATCAGTCACCCATTAATATTTTTATATTTCAAAATTATGAGGGATTTCTGGAAAAAAAAAAGTTGTAACCTTGGCAACCTGGGTTACAACCTGGGTTATAAAAATATAACAACTTTAGACTTTGCCTTCTCACCAAAAAGAATTTGTTTAAGCTCCAGCATAATCTCTCTCCCTGTGTCTCTCTCTCTCCATCTCCCCATAGGGAGAAAGGGGCAAATGTATCAGCTGTCTTGTATAACTTCCAAATTTCAAAATCTGGAGGTATGTACTTGTACTGTGATGCAAGTATGATTGCATGTACAGGCAATAGCATAGCTGAGCCATCAAAGGAATTTAGTAATAGAGTAGCAGAGCTACAATTCTACTCTGGTCACCGTTTTTGCCATGAGTAATAAATGGGCTGCTCTGAACCAGGATTCTGTATGTATACTTTACATATACTGCATATGTACCCAGTCTATCTCTGTGGTAGACTGACTTATTAGTTTCCTATTTGAGTGAAATCTCAGGCCCTTCACAGTTTCAGACTTAGCAATCCCCCACAGGCAATATTCCACATGGTCATCTCTAAAACTTATCCCTGATCCATCCCTCCCTTCCACAAGCACCTTCCATGGCTCCCCAGGACCCTCTGCATCCTGTTCAAATTCTTTGATCAGATCAAAGTCCATTCTACCTCTTGAACTCAGATCCCAGAAGAACCCACCTTGGTCAGCAGAAGCACATCAATGAAGTCCAAAGTCTTGGTCTTCGCCTTGGTCTTGAGGAAGTCATCAATATTCTCCTTGGGGAGAGTGCGGCGCCGCTCCTGGATGACCGCATCTGTGAAGTCGTGCACCAGGCGGCAGGCCCTGCGGAAGCGCCGCCCATCTGAGGTGAGATAGTACAGGAAGTCCATGTGCAGGAAGAGCTGTTGGTTTCTTTTTGACACAAGAGCACTGAGCTCCAAGATGGCGGCGATATATTCGCTGGGCTTCCTGAGGAAGAGCGCATAAAGGAGGCAACAACTTAAAACCTGAAGCCCAGAAGCCAGGGGTCTACCTCCTTTCAGGAATTGAGGCTTCAATAACAGATGACCTACAGATACAGGGTGGGGATGAGCCAGAAGATGTGACTCTTCAGACTCTTCTCAACCCACATCCCATCTCCGTGAGCTGCCTCCATGACCCAGCCACCTGGAGCACAGCTTAGATATGTTTCTCTCCTGTCTGTCTCACCGCCCCCTTCTCCTTTCCAGAACCATCCACCCTGCTCATCTCTTATCCTCTCCCAGCTGGTCAGTGGCCCAGCCCCTTCCCTAGTCTTCTTACATCCAATGTCTACATGATAGTTGGATTCTTTTGAGTCAGACTCACTTTGTCTGGCTTCAGAATGTCCTTAAAATATTACCTGCCCACTCCTTCAACCTTATTTCCAACGTATCTCATCACTATTGCACATACTTTTCTCATTCTAGCCTTCTGGTCTTTATCAACCAGGTCTACCTACCTGAAAGGATAGCTCCTTCTCTTTCCCTATTCCAGTCCTGGGTTGTCCTGCTTTGAGCCACCTCCTTCAGAAAGGCCTTCCTGGTTGCTCTGGTCAGCCCTCCCTCCTCCATCTACTATCTTGGGTCTATGGCCTATGTTCCCAGGCTCTTGGCCGAGACTCACTCCTGGCAATTGCTGTCAAAACTGAAGACACATTTCTGCAGACTGTCCAGGGTCATGAGGCTGATGTGTTCAAATATGTCCAGATGGGTGTGGCCCTCTGTGACCAGGCACTCCCACTTGGTCTGGACAGAGAAGGAGACAGAGTTAGGGCCCATTCCCAACCACCTGGGTGGACTCCCCCAGGCCCTGCCTCTTGGCCCCAGGAAACCATCCCCAGATAGTATCAGGCTTGAGTTGGAGTGGAAGCTGTTACTGCTAGGACATGAAGTTCTCATGACTGGGAGTCAGGAGACCTGGTTTTAAATCTTGGCTCACCCTCCTGCTCTCTCTGTACCCTTGGTCAACTTACTGAATAAAGTTAAGTGCTAAGCAAATGTTAGCTTTCATCACCTTCACTGATGAAAACTGATGAATAAACTGCCCCTATGTTTAGAGAGGTAGTTCTTCATGGGCCCTGAGTGCTGCTGCTGCTACTGCTAAGTCGCTTCAGTCGTGTCTGGAGTGGGCTGCCATTTCCTTCTCCAATGCATGAAAGTGAAAAGTGAAAGTGAAGTCACTCAGTCATGTCCGACTCTTCGCGACCCCATGGACTGCAGCCCACCAGGCTCCTCTGCCCATGGGATTTTCCAGGCAAGAGTACTGGAGTGGGTTGCCATTGCTTTCTCCAGGTATGCTAATCTTTCCAGGTATGCCAAAAAAAATTGGTAGTCCATGATGTTCTTTACCAGGGGCTATTTCTGAGTTGTGTTTGCAGCAAACAAGCTTTAAGAGTGAGGTAAAGTCTCCTCCTGGGCAAATATCAGGCTTGCTTCTAGTTCTGAAAGTCACAGACACCCTAAATCTAGTATTCTTCTGCCCTATAATAAAACATATTACTGGAGTAGGTGCCAGTCAAAGTCCACCTGTGTCATCCACGTGGGATTTGTTGACTTGGAGGAAGAATGCAAGCCAGCAAGAAGAAAGTGCCATTTGCTGTGCCAAGAGTAAAAACTACCCTTTGTCAGTGACCCAGGACTCTCATGTCTTCTGACAGAATCCACAGAACTGTAACAAGCTCCCTTGTCTGCTTGCAAGTATGGAAAAGACACAACCGTGTCACAAATTCCTGACCTTCCCCATGTATATATATATCCAAACCCCTTTGCAATGTGCTTTTTCAGTAACTTCTATTAGTAGGTGAAGCCTACTTGGATTCTGAGCTGGCCTTGGATCTACTTTGGCCAATGTGTGCTATGCTTAGTTGGTTCAGTCCTGTCCAGCTCTTTGAGAACTCATGGACCACAGCCCACTAGGCTCCTCTGTCCATGGGATTCTCCCAGCAAGAATACTGAAATGGGTTGCCATGCCCTCCTCCAGGGGATGTTCCCAACCCAGGGATCAAACCCTTGTCTCCTGCATTGTTGGCAGATTCTTTACCACTGAGTCACCAGGGGAAGTCCTGCTTTGCCCAATAGACTTTGATGGAAGTGATGAGTATATCGTTCCAAACCACGCTCCCAAGCAGCATTGCAGCTTCCTGTCAGGCTGTTGGAACCCTGCTTCTGCCATGTGAACAAACACGAAATGCAGTCTAAAGGAAGAGAATCCCATGAAGGGAAGTCCTTTGCCCAGAGTAAGGCCATCTGAGATCAGCCTGCAGCCAGCCAAGCCCCAAATATGTGAGAAGAATGACCCTAGATCAGCAAAATTTCTTATCTGATCACAGATACACCAGTGGCCCAATCTACATCAAGAAGAACCAGTCAACTGACTCACAGACTTCTCAATACTAAGCACTTACTGTTTTTAAGTGACTTGTTACTCTAGAATAGCTACTACAAAATATTCACCATTTTTACCAAACGTCTCAAGATTCCAAGGCCTCTTTGAGGGAAATGTAGAAACTAACACCTTCTGAGCATCTCTTATGTGCCAGAGACATGATTCCATTAGGTCATCTTGGCCACCCTACAAAGCAGGGATCACATAATCCTTATTTTTCACCTGCGGAAACCACAGTTCAGAAAGGAAGAGCCCATGGCCTTAAAGCCACCCACAAGAGCCAGGTTCCAGGCAAGGTGTCTCTGAGTCTCCATTATCCCCAAGACTCCAGATGGGACCCTGGGTTCAAGAGACTCACGTGCATGATGTCTGTGCTCTTGGTGAAAATCTTCATATAGGGCTTCAGGATGTTGAAGTGGAAGGCAGGTGTCAGCATGCGACGGTGTCTGTTCCACTTGTCACCAGCACTCAGCAGGAGCCCATCCCCTAGCAGAGACAGCCACAGGGAGTGGGCAAAGGAAGACCTTTCCCTGGGTCCCCAAGATCACCCCCTTCACTCACAGTTACTCACCCAGCCAGGGCTTCAGAAGGTTGTAGAACTCCATATTCTTGAGTGCGATAGCAGCTGACATGAAGGAGGACCATCAGGGGCCAAGGAGATGGGGAAAGGAGGAAATTTTGTGTGGAATAGAGGATCCCAGCCAGGAATCTGCATTCCCACTCTGAGCCCTGCATAGCAGGAATGGGGCCAAGAGAATCGAAAGCCAGGTGCAGAGGAGATGGGAGTGGGGGGACCAGACCAGGCTGCAGAACAGAAGACAGCAAAGGCAGGACCCATAGACACAACTCTTAGGTGCTCAGAAACACTCCAACAAGATACAACATGCACCAACAAGATACAACATGCCCCAACATTCCCTGATATGGCTCCTACATGGTCCAACATGTTATGAAGACACAGGCATAGCCCAGCACTCTACAAAACATCTTCATGGGGACCTAGAACACCATGTCTGCCCAAGCACTCTGACCTCTCCTGAGATATGTGACATGACCCCATGTGTTAACATGTCCTGACATGGCCAAAACACGCATGACACAGCCTAACATGATACAACATGCTCTGGCATGGACCTGAAGACAATCTAACTTGGCCTGAATTTGCCCCGCATGAGTCCCACACAGGGCTTACATACACTGATGTCACAGACCTGAACCAGCTGTGTCCCCAGCTGGGCCCCAGACATGACTCAGACATACCCTAAGACAGGCATCACACAAGATCACTAGCGTGTCTGAAAGTGACCCTGAGTCCCAGACCTCAAACAAACCTGAAATATGACCCAGACGTGACAAGCAGGAGAACCAGATAATCAATAACAGCCTCTCAGGCAAGAAAAAGACACACCCCGAAATGCCTCAGATGTCCGTGGCCACAGCTGAAGCAACTCCAGATGTGACTGAGACCATGTCTATTTGAGCCCAGGTTTAATCATATAGCAGGTGTCACCAGGTAAAGCATATACCAGCTGTCATCAGAAACCAGGTAGAAACAAAAATCTAACCAGATATAGCCTACAGCAGACAGCACACAGATGTGCCCTAGGTGTGAGTAGACATGACCAGAAGTAGGCAAGAGAGAGTCCAGGTAAGAAAGAGGCAGAGGCCTCTCTACCACAGCCTCCTATATCTGCACCCAACAAGGAGGACATGGCAGCAGCAAGCCATGGCCAAAAGCATGTCTATCTGGAGTGGTGGGGTGGAAGATACAGATGACAACATGCCAGCCCCCACCCCCAAGAGCAGCACACATCCCCATAGGTGCTGGCCAGGTCCTGTGTGTACTGGAGACCTTCCTCCCAGCTCTGAATCTGGAGAGGAACAGAAAGGACCCAATTCACACTCTTCTAGGCTGCCAGAGGCAAGGATTTGCAGGGCAGAGATTCATACCTGAGCCCATGAGTCACCTCCGGCAGCTGCTCATCTGTCCTGAACTTTCTCCTGGGCTCCCTCCCCACATTGGCCATACACAGCCTTTGTGGTCCTTCTGGTACAGGGATAGAGAATGTCTTTCCCTGTGTGGATCCCAAACACCATATTCACCTGACTTCTCTTTCGTCCCCATATTGCAGATAAGGAAACTGAGACTCTCAATGATGGAGTCCCTTGCGCACATTCTCCCAGAGAGTAAACCAGAGACACCAGCCCAAGACTCTTTAATCCACGGCCTGAATTCTTAATTATCCAACTGGCCTGAGCCCCAAAACAATAGCTCAGTGGCCCCTACAGTGCCAAGACTGGATGCTCAGAATCTTAGATTTGCAATAATTGGTCCTATGGCCCAAATCAGACAAATTAAAAGGAATCCTCAACTTTTCCTAGAACTGTTGTAAATGAACTCCCTTTCTGATGGAGGTTGAGCGTCTGAGATTCAGTTTTACCATTCTGATGAGAGTAAAGCCATCACAGATGAACTCTAAATGATGAAAACAGATTTCTGATAACATTGTTTAAGACCTGGATCCAGCTGGGCCTGAAGGCAGCCCTCCTTGGAGTTTACAGTCAGTTGATTTCCCTTCTTTGTTTAGACCATACAGGGTGGCATTTCCACCACTAACAGCTGAAAGAGACTTCAGCAGCCAGAGAGAGCCAGGACCTTTCCCAGAGTCACTCAGCATTCTGGTGTCTGAACCCAGGTCTCTGTCAGAAGCTGTCCATTCCCCTGGTCTGTCTCAGATGGGAGGGGCAGAGGGCAAGGGAAGGGAGACAGGGTGGGGTGGAGTCTCCTCAGGGAGATTCCTGGGGACTAGGGAAGGAGAGCACTGAACTAGAGTGGCTGAGCCACAGGATAGGATAAGTGAAATGGACCCACCAAAGAGGTGGATGTCACAGGAAAAGCAGCCCCCAATCCTGCACCAGACAGAAGCCTTCATTGCTCTGGGTCTGCAGATGAGTGAGACTGAGGGCCGGCTTAGCAGGGGGCCTGGGATACTATGGATGGCCACTGCATCACTCTACCCTCTGCTTTGAAACATTTCTTTCTCAATGTTTCAGACCTAGTTCCAACACCTCCTCCTCCAGGAAGCCTTCCAGCACACCCCAGCAGAGAATCTTGTTTCTTCTCTGGATCACCACAGCCCATCTCCTGCTGGCCAGTTCCTGACCAACCATACCAGGTCAAGGATGTCTCTGTCCAGATATGAGACCTTGAGATTGGGGACGAACTTCAGCAAGGGAAAAGGTTGGGGTCCAAATGGCCATGGGCAGAAACGAGTCAGTGAGATGGAACATGATAAATGCATGAAGCAAAGAGGAAGTGGCTGAGAGAGAAGAGAGGAAGGGGGGCCAGGGTCCTGTAGGAGCCACATAAAAAGTTGGCAAGGAGGGGCTAGAATCCCTCAAATGTGTCATGACACCCACCACCACAAGCTCTGCATGGGTACCTGAGGCATTGGTGATGCTCCGGATCATGTCAGGGTGGCAGAAAACGATCTTGGGAGTGATGGGGCCATACCAGATCTTATATCCACGGGGGTAGTTAGCTGCCAGCTGGATTGATTTTCTCAAGCCCTGCTCTGTCGGGGGGACCTGAAAGCATGTAAAGACATCACTCCCAAGAAGAAACCACTGCAGTGGAGAGTATGTCAGATCCCACAGAGATGGAGGGAATCTCTGCTTCCTCCTGCTCCTTCCTTCATGGGGAGGAGGGGTCCTGGAGCATCTCCAAGTCCCAAGGAGCACAAGCATCTCCAAGTCCCCAGAGCACAGGGAGAAGACAGGCTCTTTGCCCAGAGGTAGGGTGACTTTATCTTGAGAAGCCAAACTTTTTCTCGTCCTGGGAATGGCCTCAGCCCCAGAGGTGGCCACAGAAAGAGATCCTCGCTAGAAGGTTTGTAGGTAGCAAGATGGCCTCAGTACTTGTACCTGGGTTTTGGTCCCGTATCTTTTCCTATTCTGGCTGGTCCATATAGAGCCTGCAGTTCCTTGCAGTAAATCATTTGCAGACCTGGGGCCTTCCATCCCTGGCTGATCCCAAAGGACAGACATGAATTCTGCCCCTCACCCATGACAGCAGCTCTGACCCATGAAACCCCCTCCCCCAACTGGCTCCATGCAGAGTACATCCTGCCTATTTCTCTGCAACCTATGGACATGACTTTCAATTATGCCATTTATAAATGAAGAAGCTGACACCTATGCACCCAAAGGGAGAGAAGGGTGGGCTGCCTCCTAGTAAAGTATCCTCTCCCTCAGGATGCCTCCTTCAGACCTGACAAATACCCCCCAGGGGCTCTCGGCAGGTGAACGTAAGTCACGTTCACCTTTGTGACCTGCTCCCTTCTCCTCAAGTACCAAATTGAGGATTCAAAGCACTTGTTGAGATTGGTCCAGAGAGGGAGAGTGACTCAGCCGAGGTCACACAGCAAGAGGGACTTCAGGAAGGGAGAGTGGCCAAGACCAGAGTCCATGACCAAGCCCTTGGAGGGGAGGGCAGAAATGCAGTAACTTTGTAACACTCCTGCTGCCTCCAAGACTCACTGTGCCTTGCATGCTAAGTGGCTTCAGTTATGTCCAACTTGGCGACCCCATGGATGGCAGCCTGTCAGGCTCCTCTGTCTGTGGGATTCTCCAGGCAAGAATACTGGAGTGGGTTGCTGTTCCCTCCTCCAGGGCATCTTCCCAACCCAGGGATCAAACCCGCTTCTCTTCCGTCTAAGCTGCATTGGCAGGCAAATTCTTGACCACTAGCACCACCTGGGAAGACTCGCTGAGATGCTTTCAAGACACAGAATCTGAGGAAATCTTCACACAGAGATTTTTAATGCCCCTGCCTTCTGAACTTTGCCACAATAAACAGTAAAATTTCAGTAAATCCTCCACCAAGTGGTAGCTCTTGTCCAAGACAGGAAAGAAAAGATGGGCACCTCTCTCAGCTGGGCTGTTAGATGGGAGGAGCAGGATACCCATTCCTTTGACCCTGACAGAGGGAAGTGATGGCACGCTCATAACTTAAGTCATCACACCTTTATTTTGCATCCTAATATTAGCCAGCCATGGACTGCAGTCTGCTCCCCAGAACCATTGTCAAACTGGGAGGTGCTTATTAAGGAATTCGACAGTTGAGCTGTTTAATTAATCATGAGCAGGGCCAAGCCAGAGTCAAGGTCTGAGGCACAAGGTGGGCAGGCGTGGAGGACAGAGGTGATGATTGGCCAGCTTTATCCAGGTTGGGCTATGCGCACCTTGGGACATCTTGGTAGAGAAAGGGGAGTTAGATAAGAGGCGGGATCCTGGAAAGAGGAGGTGTGGGGATGGGGAAGTGATAGATAATTCCTGTGGGGAAGCTGTAGCCCAGGGTGAAAAGTCGCAAGGAAAAGGACCACGTGCAGATTGGACCCTGGACAGCACCCTTGAGAGGACCTCAAGGCCACCATGGAGACTGGAGAGGCCAGGGGACCAGGCTCTGTGCAGCCCGGCCTCAGAGGCGCACTAATGTGTGCAAGACAGGTAGAAAATGGACCCCAGAGCAGGCTAGGGCTGGAAGGACAGGATGTGGGGGAGGTCTCAAAGGCAGAGCAGAGGAACAAGTGAATGAGGGAAGAGGGGGCTGCCAGGCCTCCCTGGCTTCTCTGCTGTCCTAGATCCCAGCCCAAACCCTGAGCCCCATTCCTGATCTCCCGGGATCTCCCAGGAAACTCACCAGGTACAGGTGAGCGAAGAACCAGTTCAGTTTCGGGGGCTGCGGGAAACATTGGAGGCGGCGACAGTTGTTGTAGAAGGTGTAGGTCCAGGCCAGGACGCGGGCCAGGAGCCAGGAGGCCCCGACCAGCAACAGCAGCGGCCACGGGGAGGCTGCCACCAGCCCAAGTCCCAGCCAGGACAGGCTCAGCTCCAGCATCCTGTGGTCAGATGGGGTGGAGGGTGAGTCCTGAGGATGAAGGAAGAGGCAGCGATGGTGAGCTGTGAGGCAGAGAAGGATAGAGGGAGAGGAGCAAGGGAGAGAGGGGGAGGGATGGGGAGTGCTGGGGACGGGCAAGAAGGGCTCAGAGACAGGCAGACAGGGGCTGGGAGAGGGAGAACCAGAGAAATTCAGAGGAAGAGGGAAAGGTAGAGACAAAGAGACAGAAAGACACACACAGGCCACTTGTGTGTGTGTGTGTGTTACCCGCTGGTACCCACTCGTCTCCCAAGCCAGCTCATTCCCTAGAGCCACCCGGCCACGGGCAGCAGCCTTCCCCACACCAGGTCAAAACCCTGAGCCCCTTGACCCGCAGCCTGGCACCTTCTTTCTGGAGCGGCCTGTCTCACACAACTTCCTCTCCCCTTCTCATGCAAAGGTTTTACCCAGTCCCTCCCCTAGAAAATACTGCCAGGCTCCAGACTAAGCCAGCCCATTCGCCCAGCATGCTTACTTCCTCCCCACCTGGACGCTGCCCAAACATGAAGTGAGGCCTGGGAACCAGTTCAGCATAACAGATGCTGGATCCTCAGGACAGACGGAGGGTCAGCCTCGTCCCAAGTCATCTCCAGGGCTCCCTTCCACAGGTGGGCCAGGGAGACATCATGCACCATTTCTCGGCAGAGACCCCGGAAGCTCAGAGCCCTGAAGCCCCTGGCCTCCAGGGCACATGGCCTGGCAGGAGTTCAATTCCCGCCTCCACACAGCCCAGGGCTGGTGTTGAGACATGACTTAGAGAAACCAGTCTGACTGGAGATTACCTTTACCTGAGCCTGGGAGCTGGTGATGGACAGGGAAGCCTGGCGTGCTGCAGTCCATGAGGCCACAAAGAGTGGGACACGACTGAGCAGCTGAACTGAACAGAGTCCAGGGACAAAGGAGCCAATCAGAAGAGGGCCCCTGGAGGTGTGAGAGGCCAGGCTGGGGTGGGCTGAGAGAGAATGGGGTCCACACAAGGCGATGGGGGGACAGAACTGGGAGTGGAGGTCTTCCCCGCCCTCGCTCTGACTGTGGGCTGTGCGGACCATCCTCAGTGGGATGTTGAATGAGACCCTGAGATGGGGAACCAAAGAGGATCTCACAGGAAAATGGGAAGAATCTGGAGTCCTCAAAAAAGGTGGAGTGAAAGCAAAGTGATGGCTACTAGTGCCTGTGTTAGGCGTACTGGTGGTGACCCAGAGCAAGCCTACTCGGTGCAGACAAAGCTATATTTGCAGAGTGCCTTCTATGTGCTGGTACCTGAAGAAGCAGCCTGCAGTGTGTCAGAAACTCTGCCTAAAGCGTGGTTGCTGTGTTCCAGGTGGGCTACAGAAAGTGCGTTTACTGCGTGCCAAGGACTCTGCATAAATCCTGCCTACTGTATGCCAGGGGTTGTACATAAAGCACACCTACTATGTGCTGGGGACTCTGCACAAGTCACATTTCATGCCTATGACATGCCAGGGTCTCTACATAAGGCACACCTACTCTGCGCAAAGAGCACATACCGTGTGTTGGGCGCTCTGGGTAAGGCACTGCTTCTGTATGCTGAGTGTTCCATGTATATATGCCCACTGTGCATCAGCTGTCTTACATAAAGCACACCTACTGTGAGTCAGGTGCTCTACATAAAGTAATCCCACTGTGTGCAGGATGTTCTGCCAGCAAGACAATGCATCACCTTCCCCTCAGGGCTCTGGGCCAGCACCCTGTGATCAGGCAGAGGGACCCACAAGATGGCAGGAAGGAAGACACGTATTTCAGAGAAGCGCAAACCGAGGTTCAAAGAGAACAAGCCTCTCGCCTAAGTTGCCCATCTGAAAGGCACTCAGGTGTATCAAACCACCAAGCCCAAGTCTTGTCCCTCTGCCATGCTGTTCTGCCCCCACTCATAAGGGACAATGCCCCATTAATACATTTATACGTGGAATTTCAGACAATATGGTGACTCCGGTGGAGAGACACCTAGAGGTCCTTATATCATCAGGTGGATCATCTTACCACATCCAGAGTAAACCACCCAGTGGATCTGGTGCTTCCCTCCTGGCTGTTACTCAATCTTGTCCAGACTGCCTTGTGGGGGTGTTCCAAGGTGTAAGAGAGCTTGAGGGATGGGGTTCCTGGCAGAACTTCTGAGCAGGAGAGTGGGGGTAGTGTCCTGACACTGGTAGGATGCTGGGGAGACCCCAAACCTCCTTCTCCTCAACACTGACTGGGAGATTCAGGTGGAGGATCCTAAAGCCCTCAGTGTGGTGTTATTTCCTGTTCTGCAACTTTTCATTGCTATATGAATGCAAAGGGTTATGACTTTAAAAGTCAAGCTGGGAGGTAGAGTCTTGAGACAGTGCTATGATGCATATTTCAGGCTATTTGCTGTTGTTGTTGTTTAGTCACTAAGCTGTGTCCGATTCTTTTGCCACCCCATGGACCATAGCCTGCCAGGCTTCTCTGTCCATGGGATTTCCCAGGCAAGAATAGTGGAGTGGGTTGCCATTTCCTTCACCAGCGAATTTTCCCAACCCAGGGATTAAACCCACATCTCCTGCATTGGCAGGTGGATTCTTTACTGCTGAACCACCTAGGAAGCCCATATATTTCAGGCTGTAGGCAACATATTTGACAAAGATGCAGAGCCAGCATGACTAAGCACACCAACCTAACACAAATGTTAGAGTCAAAGGAATAGATCCAATGTCAAGTTACGCCTGTTCTTCCCTGTTACAGCAGGAGTTTTTAGCCACCTATTTGCAGCCTCTCTGGGTAGAGAAAGGAGATGACATTGGGTCAGTGGAAGGCCCTGCAGGCAATCAGGAGGTTAGAGGATTGACATCCATCCTCTCCAGTGGCCACTGCTGCTTTCAGCTTCAGCTCAACTCTCTGAGTTTCAGGATCAGCTATGCCCTGGGCTGGGGGTGGTGTTAGCTCCCAGCTGATGCTAGCTCCCAGAGTGCTACACCTGATGGTTCCCCTTGGTCCTGTTGTCAGCTGAAATAAAAAATACACGACGTAAGAGCAGTGAGTTTCAGTTTGATTCGGAGACCCTACTGAGGACTATAGCCCAGGATACAGTTTCTCACAGAGCTCCGAGGAACTGCTCCAGGGAGGTCAGCATACATATGACTTCGGCTAAGGGAATATGCAGTCCAATATGCATGAGGAACAGATTTCTTAGTTAATAATTTTAGTACTGTTCTAAGTATGGCAAGATGCAAAACTTCAGGTTCATACAAATTTTACCTGAAACTATCTAAAGGCAATTTTGCCTCTTTTTCCACGTTCATGGTGCCTCACCCTCTTCTCTGTCCTGAGTTGGCAACTGCAGTGGCTAATGATTTTACCTTGTAGAACCAGATGGTGAGCAATGTTTCTTGTTTACAGTCTGTACATTGTAAATGGCCCTTATAAATCCATCCTCATGTAGTCCCTCTGAGGTCCCTGGAAGCAACCAACATTCCCTAAAGGGATAGGACACCTCAGACATCTCAGCAAACCAGTTATGTGAGTGTCCCTGTTTGTGTAGGCACACACACAAAATGAATTATTATACCCACATCCTGGAACGGGAGGGTGAAGTAGAAGGAACAATATTTCCGTTGTTGTTGTTCAGTCACTGAGTGGTGTCTGACTCTCTGTGACCCCATGAACTATGGCACACCAGACTTCCCTTACCTTCACTATCTCCCAGAGCTTGCTCAAATTCATGTCTGCCGAGTCCGTGATGCCATCCAACCCTCTCACCCTCTGTCATTCCCTTCTCCTCCTGCCCTCAATCTTTCCCAGCATCAGAGTCTTTTCCAATGAGTCGGTTCTTTGCATCAGGTGGGCAAAGTATTGGAGCTTCAGCTTCAGCATCAGTCCTTCCAGTGAATGTTTAGGACTGATTTCCTTTAGGATTGACTGGTTTGATCTCCTTGGTTCTGTTAAATGTCTACATTTAAACAACTGTTTCCTTTCCTTAGATGAAACCTGCAAAGCACTTTTCACTACAATTACTAATCCATGTAATTACAAAAACTATATTTTTAAAAGGAAAAAGCTTAATGTCATGCATAGTACCATACTGAGTAAACGCTTAGTGCCATGCCTGGCACACAACAGGACTTAATATATACAAACTGTAAAAAGCCAGAAAGTAACTGGTTCAGATAAGGGACTCGAAGTGCCAAGGTTCAAATCAGGACCAGCTAAGTTAATCTGGGTAGCTCTCTTTATCTTTCTGTGTCTCAATTTTCTTGCCTAAAAATTGAGGATATTTTCAAGTTAGTTGTGAAAATCAAATGCATTTAAAAGAGTTAAGTGCTTATAACAATACTCTCAGACTCACAGTCAGCACCAAGCTTTAATAACTGCCATTGTTTCCTGATTTCACAGCGGAATGAGGATTTTGGCACCAGCCATGAGCCATAGGTCCCCCTTGTACAGACATCAGTTATCTTGCAGATGTGAACATCCCCTGTTCATTCCCTCTGACCTTAGCAGGGTAGAAGCTCCTAGGAGAAGACCAAGCACTGGGGTTGGGGTCAGAGGGCTCTAGATGAAAGCTGGTCTTGGCCATTTTATGCCAGCTGTGTGAGCTTGAGCAACTGATGTGCCCTCTCTGAACTTCACATTCCTCCTCAGTAAAAAAGGAATAATAACAAGCCTTTGGGGTTTCTCTGGCGACTCAGAAGGTAAAGAATCTGCCTGCAATGCAGGATACCCAGGTTCAATCCTTGGGTCGGGAAGGTTCCCTGGAGAAGGGAATAGTTATCCATTCCAGTTTTCTTGCCTGAGAATTCCGTGGACAGAGGAGCCTGGTGGGCTACGGTCCATGGAGTTACAAAGAGTCAGACATGACTGAGTGACTAACACTTTCACTTTTCAACAGACCCTTGGCAATTGGAGAAGTAAGTCTGTGTGTTTCTTAGTTTGCATCCTTTGAAAGCAGACCTTGATTCAAGGATTGAAAGGCAACTAATTTGCTAATGACCCTAGCAAGGGTTAATGTGAGTTGTTTCTTTGAAAAATGATGCCAGAAAAGGCCAGTAAGGCACTGTGGAAGTGAGGCTGGGAAGGGAAGGCAGAAGGAAAAGGTGGCTTCATAAAGAAGCTCACACTCTGGGCACATGGGGCTCAGTTCCTTTGGGGGACAGCAGAGAACATGCATCCACCAATTCTTAGACAGGGCTCCTTCCTTCAAAAGCATTATTTTTCCAGATATCCTGCCTACACCACACAGCTGAGGTCTGGGGACAGAGGAAGAGACCACCCACAACAGTTGTCAGGAATACAGCCTAGTTGCTGCACACATAGTTCAGTTACTTCAAGACACATACATTCACACATTTACACACATACACACATGTACACCCACACTTGCAACACAACTGCATACACAATCACATTTGCATACACACTGTGTGCACAAAGACACACAAAAGCAGAACTACATACACCTACATGCCCTTACAATTGCATACACACTCTTAGGCACACCAAAAAGCTATGTACAACAAGACACATGTTCATATGTACACATATACATATGCATCTACCTATGCAGACGATTAAATGCATACACTCATATACACATACCATAACACATGCATGCACAGGGCCACACATACACTTAACAATAACACAGTCACAGCCACTCACACACGTTCCACGAATGGAGACCAGATGTCTTAGAACTTGTTATTTCCATGTCCTCCAGCAGCCTCCAACACACTCAGAAGAGGAAAGGATACTTCCCCCAGCCCAACAGCAGCCAGTGGATGGACCAGGGCTGGGTGTGTACCAAGTAAACTCACAGGTGCAGCACCATCTGCAAACCTATGGCCCCCAGGCCTCTCTCCTCCTGCTCTCATTCATTCATATCACAGCCCTTAGTGAAAAGAGAAAGCTTTTAAGTGGGAAGGAAACATTTGACCCCCCAAGTATAAATAACTCTTTGAAGGGGTTAGCTCCATGGTGGCAGAAAGAAATAATGTATTAACCCATAGGAAAACTGCATCAAGGAAAGGGTTTTTTCCTTCAAAGTTGAGGTAATAGCAACAGTATTTGTATTCCAACAGGAATGATCCATTGTCAATATATCTGGAATATCCATGGAATGATTCATGGTCAGTGTACCCCCAAAATATTAAGTCCATTTCTTAGGCCTCCCCGATAGCTCAGTTGGTAAAGAATCTGCCTGCAATGCAGGTTCGATTACTGGGTCAGGAAGATTTGCTGAAGAAGGGATAGGCCTCCCACTCCAATATTCTTGGGTTTCCCTTGTGGCTCAGCTGGTAAAGAATCTACCTGTAATGCAGGAGACCTGGGTTCAATCCCTGGGTTGGAAAGATCCCCTGGAGAAGGGAAAGGCTACCCACTCCAGTATTCTGGCCTGGAGAATTCTATGGACTGTACAGCCCATGGGGTCACAAAGAATCGGACACGACTGAGTGACTTTCACTTTCACTATTTCTATAGTCTACATGTCAGTAAACCATAGTCTATGGACCAAATCTGTGCTGTGGCCTGTCTTTCTAAGATAAATACACAAAATATTGTTTTATATTTTAAAAGGATTGTAAAGGAGTGGGGGAAGAGGAGAAAATTTTAAATATGGACTGTATTAAAGCCTGAAATATTTACTACATGAGTCTTTACAGAAAAAGAATGCCAACTCCACTGTACACTAGCAATAAACAATCATGCATCATAAAAAGTGAAATTTGTTGTTGTTCAGTCACCCAGTAGTGCCCAACTCTTAGTGACCCCATGGACTGCAGCACGCCAGGCCTCCCTGTCCCTCACCATCACCTGAAGTTTGCCCAAGTTCATGTTCATTGCATCGGTGATGCTTTCCGGTCATCTCAGCCTCTGATGTTCTCTTCTCCTTCTGCCCTCAATCTTTCCCAGCCTCAGGAAGTTTTCTAAAGGATCATCTGTTCGCATCAGATGACCAAAATACTGAAGCTTCAGTTTCAGCCTCAGTCCTTCCAGTGACTATTCAGTGTTGATTTCCTTTAGGATTTACTGATTTGCTCTCCTTGCTGTCCAGGGGACTTTCAAAGCCTTCTCCAGCAGCACAGTTTGAAGTCATCAATTCTAAGCCTGATCTTTCATGCTCCTCATTCACCCTCATCAAGAGGCTCTTTAGTTCCTCTTTGATTTCCGTCGTTAGAGTGGTATCATCCACATATCTGATGTTGTTGATGTTTCTCCTGCCTATCTTGATTCCAGCTTGTAACTCATCCAGCCCAGCATTTCTCATGATGTGCTCAGCACATAGGTTAAACAAACAGGGTGACAGCAGACAGCCCCGCTGTACTCCTTTCTCAATCTTGAACCAATCAGTTGTTCCATACAGGGTTCGAACTGTTGCTTCTTGACCTGCATACAGGTTTCTCAGGGGACAGCTAAGATGGTCTGGTAGTCCCATCTCTCGAAGAGCTTTCCACAGTTTGCCATGATCCACACAGTCAAAGGCTTAGCATAGTTGATGAAACAGATAGATGTTTTTCCGAATTCCCTTGCTTTCTCTATAATCTAGAAGATGTCGGCAATTTGATCTCTAGTTCCTCTTCCTTTTCTAAACCCAGCATGGACATCTGGTAGCTCTTGGTTCACATATGCTGAAGCCTAGCATGCAAGATTTTAAACAAGACCTTACTAGCAGGGGAGATGAGTGCAATTGTCCGATGGCTAGCACATTCTTTGATACTACCTTTCTTGGAAATTGTGTTGAGAATTGACATTTTCCAGTCCTGTGGCCACTGCTGGGTCTTCCAGATTTGCTGACATATTGAATGCAAAACATTGATGGCATCATTCTTTAGGGATTTGAATAGTTCTGCTGGAATTTCATCACATCCATTAGCTTTATTAACAGCAGTGCTTCTTAAGTCCCACTTGACTTCACACTCCAGAATGTCTGGCTCTGGTGACTAACCACACCATCATAGTTATCCAGATCATTAAGATCTTTTTTATACAGTTCTTCCATGTATTCTTTCTATCATTTCTTTTGTTTTTCATTTACTTTTATTAGTTGGAGGCTAATTACTTTACAATATTGTAATGGTTTTTGCCATACATGGACGTGAATCAGCTATGGATTTACAAGTATTCCCATCCCTATCCCCCCTCCCACCTCCCTCTCCCCGATTCCTCTGGGTCTTCCCAGTGCACCAGGCCTGAGCACTTGTCTCATGCATCCAGCCTGGGCTGGTGATTTGTATCATGCTAGATAATATACATGTTTTGATGCTGTTCTCTCGAAACATCCTACCCTCGCCTTCTCCCAAAGAGTGCAAAATTCTGTTCTGTACATCTGTGTCTCTTTCTCTGTTTTGCATATAGGGTTATCATTACCATCTTTCTAAATTACATATATATGTGTTAGTATACGGTATTAGTCTTTACCTTTCTGGCTTACTTCACTCTGTATAATGGGCACCAGTTTCATCCATCTCATTAGACCTGATTCAAATGAATTCTTTTTAATGGCTGAGTAATATTCCGTGGTGTATATGTACCATAGCTTCCCTTTCCATTCATCTGATGATGGGCATCTAGGTTGCTTCCATGTCCTGGCTATTATAAATAGTGCTGCGATGAACATTGGGGTGCACATGTCTCTTTCAGATCTGGTTTCCTCAGTGTGTATGCCCAGCAGTGGGATTGCTGGGTCATATGGCAGTTCTATTTCCAGTATTTTAAGAAATCTCCACACTGTTCTCCATAGCGGCTGTACTAGTTTGCGTTCCCACCAACACTGTAAGAGGCTTCCCTTTTCTCCACACCCTCTCCAGCATTTATTGCTTGTAGACTTTTGGATAGCAGCCATCCTGACTGGCATGTAATGGTACCTCATTGTGGTTTTGATTTGCATTTCTCTGATAATGAGTGATGTTGAGCATCTTTTCATGTGTTTGTTAGCCATCTGTTTGTCTTCTTTGGAGAATTGTCTGTTTAGTTCTTTGGCCCATTTTTTGATTGGGTCATTTATTTTTCTGGAATTGAGCTGCAGGAGTTGCTTGTATATTTTTGAGATTAATCCTTTGTCTCTTTCTTCGTTTGCTATTATTTTCTCCCAGTCTGAGGGCTGTCTTTTCACCTTACTTATAGTTTCCTTTGTAGTGCAAAAGATTTAAGTTTCATTAGGTCCCATTTGTTTATTTTTGCTTTTATTTCCAATATTCTGGGAGGTGGGTCATAGAGGATCCTGCTGTGATTTATGTCAGAGAGTGTTTTGCCTATGTTCTCCTCTAGGAGTTTTATAGTTTCTGGTCTTACATTTAGATCTTTAATCCATTTTGAGTTTATTTTTGTGTATGGTGTTAGAAAGTGCTCTAATTTCATTCTTTTACAAGTGGTTGACCAGTTTTCCCAGCACCACTTGTTAAAGAGGTTGTCTTTTCCATTGTATATCCTTGCCTCCTTTGTCGAAGATAAGGTGTCCATAGGTTCATGGATTTATCTCTGGGCTTTCTATTCTGTTCCATTGATCTATATTTCTGTCTTTGTGCCAGTACCATACTGTCTTGATGACTGTGGCTTTGTAGTAGAGCCTGAAGTCAGGCAGGTTGATTCCTCCAGTTCCATTCTTCTTTCTCAAGATTACTTTGGCTATTCGAGGTTTTTTGTATTTCCATACAAATTGTGAAATTATTTGTTCTAGTTCTGTGAAAAATACTGTTGGTAGCTTGACAGGAATTGCATTGAATTGCTTTGGGTAGAATAGCCATTTCGACAATATTGATTCTTCCAATCCATGAACACGGTATGTTTCTCCATCTGTTTGTGTCCTCTTTGATTTCTTTCATCAGTGTTTTATAGTTTTCTATGTATAGGTCTTTTGTTTCTTTAGGTAGATGTACTCCTAAGTATTTTATTCTTTTTGTTGCAATGGTGAATGGTATTGTTTCCTTAATTTCTCTTTCTGTTTTTTCACTGTTAGTGTATAGGAATGCAAGGGATTTCTGTGTGTGAATTTTATATCCTGCAACTTTACTATATTCATTGATTAGCTCTAGTAATTTTCTGGTAGAGTCTTTAGGGTTTTCTATGTAGAGGATCATGTCATCTGCAAACAGCGAGAGTGTCACTTCTTCTTTTCCTATCTGGATTCCTTTTACTTCTTTTTCTGCTCTGATTGCTGTGGCCAAAACTTCCAACACTATGTTGAAGAGTAGTGGTGAGAGTGGGCACCCCTGTCTTTTTCCTGGTTTCAGGGGAAATGCTTTCAATTTTTCACCATTGAGGGTGATGCTTGCTGTGGGTTTGTCATATATAGCTTTCATTATGTTGAGGTATGTTCCTTCTATTCCTGCTTTCTGGAGAGTTTTAATCATAAATGAGTGTTGAATTTTGTCAAAGGCTTTTTCTGCATCTATTGAGATAATCATATGGTTTTTATCTTTCAATTTGTTAATGTGGTGTATTACATTGATTGATTTGCGGATATTAAAGAATCCTTGCATTCCTGGGATAAAGCCCACTTGGTCATGGTGTATGATTTTTTTAATATGTTGTTGGATTCTGTTTGCTAGAATTTTGTTAAGGATTTTTGCATCTATGTTCATCAGTGATATTGGCCTGCAGTTTTCTTTTTTTGTGGCATCTTTGTCTGGCTTTGGAATTAGGGTGATGGTGGCCTCATAGAATGAGTTTGGAAGTTTACCTTCTTCTGCAATTTTCTGGAAGAGTTTGAGTAAGATAGGTGTTAGCTCGTCTTTAAATTTTTGGTAGAATTCAGCTGTGAAGCCATCTGGTCCTGGGCTTTTGCTTGCTGGAAGATTTCTGATTATATTTTCGATTTCCTTGCTTGTGATGGCTCTGTTAAGATCTTCTATTTCTTCCTGGTTCAGTTTTGAAAAGTTATACTTTTCTAAGAATTTGTTCATTTCATGCAAGTTGTCCATTTTATTGGCATAGAGCTGCTGGTAGTAGTCTCTTATGATCTTTTGTATTTCAGTGTTGTCTGTCGTGATCTCTCCATTTTCATTTCTAATTTTGCTAATTTGGTTCTTCTCTCTTTGTTTCTTAATGAGTCTTGCTAATGGTTTGTCAATTTTGTTTATTTTTTCAAAAAACCAGCTTTTAGCTTTGTTGATTTTTGCTATCGTCTCTTTAGTTTTTTTGCATTTATTTCTGCCCTAATTTTTAAGATTTCTTTCCTTCTACTAACCCTGGGGTTCTTCATGTCTTCCTTCTCTAGTTGCTTTAGGTGTAGAGTTAGGTTATTTATTTGGCTTTTTTCTTGTTTCTTCATGTAAGCCTGTAATGCTATGAACCTTCCCCTTAGCACTGCTTTTACAGTGTCCAATCGGTTTTGGGTTGTTGTGTTTTCATTTTTATTCATTTCTATGCATATTTTGATTTCTTTTTGATTTCTATGATTTGTTGGTTATTCAGAAGCGTGTTATATATCCTCCCTATGTTTGAATTTTTAATAATTTTTTTTTCCTGTAATTGAGATCTAATCTTACTGCACTGTGGTCAGAAAAGATGACTGGAATGATTTCAACTTTTTTTAATTTTCCAAGACCAGATTTATGGCCCAGGATGTGATTTATTCTGGAAACGGTTCCGTGTGCACTTGAGAAAAAGGTGTTTTTGATTGTTTTGGGGTGAAATGTCCTATAGATATCAATTAGGTCTAGCTGGTCCATCGTGTCATTTAAAGTTTGTGTTTCCTTGTTAATTTTCTGTTTAGTTGATCTATCCATAGTCGTGAGTGGGGTATTAAAGTCTCCCACTATTATTGTGTTACTATTAATTTCCTCTTTCATACTCGTTAGCATTTGCCGTACATATTGTGGTGCTCCTATGTTGGGTGCATATATATTTATAATTGTTGTATCTTCTTCTTGGATTGATCCTTTGATCATTATGTAGTGTCCTTCTTTGTCTCTTTTCACATCCTTTATTTGAAAGTCTATTTTATCTGATATGAGTATTGCGACTCCTGCTTTCTTTCGGTCTCCGTTTGCGTGAAATATTTTTTTCCAGCCCTTCACTTTTAATTTATATGTGTCCCTTGTTTTGAGGTGGGTCTCTTGTAGACAGCATATATAGGGGTCTTGTTTTTGTATCCATTCAGCCAATCTTCGTCTTTTGGTTGGAGCATTCAACCCATTTACATTTAAGGTAATTATTGATAGGTGTGGTCCCGTTGCCATTTACTTTGTTGTTTTGGGTTCACGTTTATACAACCTTTCTGTGTTTCCTGTCTAGAGAAGATCCTTTAGCATTTGTTGAAGAGCTGGTTTGGTGGTGCTGACTTGGAAGAATAAAACTGAAATCCAGAGGCAGGAGACTTAAGCCCCAAACCTGAGAACACCAGAAAACTCCTGACTACACGGAACATTAAGTAAAAAGAGACCATCCAAAAGCCTCCATACCTACACTGAACCCAACCACCACCCAAGAGCCAATAAGTTTTAGAGCAAGACATACCCACAAATTCTCCAGCAATGCAGGAACATAGCCCTGAGCATCAATATACAGGCTGCCCAAAGTCACACCTAACACATAGACTCATCTCAAAACTCATTACTGGACACTCCACTGCACTCCAGAGAGAAGAAATCAAGTTCCACGCACCAGAACACCGACACAAGCTTCCCTAACCAGGAAACCTTGACAAGCCAATCGTCCAACCCCACCCACTGGGTGAAATCGCCACTATAAAAAGGAACCACAGACCTCCAGAACACAGAAAGCCCACTCCAGACACAGCAATCTAAACAAGATGAAAAGGCAGAGAAATACCCAACAGGTAAAGGAACATGAAAAATTCCCACCAAGTCAAACAAAAGGGGAGGAGATAAGGAATCTACCTGAAAAAGAATTTAGAATAATGATAATAAAAATGATCCAAAATCTTGAAAACAAAATGGAGTTACAGATAAATAGCATGGAGACAAAGATTGAAAAGATGCAAGAAATGTTTAATAAAACCCTAGAAGAAATAAAAAAAGAGTCAGTTAAAAATGAATAATGGAATAAATGAGATCAAAAACACTCTGGAGGGAACCAAGAGTAGAATAACGGAGACAGAAGATAGGATAAGTGAGGTAGAAGATAAAATGGTGGAAATAAATGAAGCAGAGAGGAAAAAAGAAAAAAGGATCAAAAGAAATGAGGACAACCTCAGGGACCTCTGGGACAATGTGAAACGCCCCAACATTCGAGTCATAGGAGTCCCAGAAGAAGAAGACAAAAAGAAAGGCCATGAGAAAATATTCAAGGAGATAATAGCTGAAAATTTCCCTAAAATGGGGAAGGAAATAACCACCCAAGTCCAAGAAACCCAGAGGGTCCCAAACAGGATGAACCCAAGGCGAAACACCCCAAGATACATATTAGTCAAATTAACAAAGATCAAACACAAAGAACAAATATTAAAAGCAGCAAGGGAAAAACAACAAATAACACACAAAGGGATTCCCATAAGGATAACAGCTGATCTATCAATAGAAACCCTCCAGGCCAGAAGGGAATGGCAGGACGTACTGAAAGTGATAAAAGAGAATAACCTACAGCCCAGATTACTGTACCCAGCAAGGATCTCATTCAGATATGAAGGAGAATTTAAAAGCTGTACAGACAAGCAAATGCTGAGAGAATTCAGCACCACCAAACCAGCTCTTCAACAAATGCTAAAGAATCTTCTCTCGACAGGAAACACGGAAAGGTTGTATAAACGTGAACCCAAAACAACAAAGTAAATGGCAACGGGACCACACCTATCAATAATTACCTTAAATGTAAATGGGTTGAATGCTCCAACCAAAAGACGAAGATTGGCTGAATGGATACAAAAACAAGACCCCTATATATGCTGTCTACAAGAGACCCACCTCAAAACAAGGGACACATATAAATTAAAAGTGAAGGGCTGGAAAAAAATATTTCACGCAAACGGAGACCGAAAGAAAGCAGGAGTCGCAATACTCATATCAGATAAAATAGACTTTCAAATAAAGGATGTGAAAAGAGACAAAGAAGGACACTACATAATGATCAAAGGATCAATCCAAGAAGAAGATACAACAATTATAAATATATATGCACCCAACATAGGAGCACCACAATATGTACGGCAAACGCTAACGAGTATGAAAGAGGAAATTAATAGTAACACAATAATAGTGGGAGACTTTAATACCCCACTCACAACTATGGATAGATCAACTAAACAGAAAATTAACAAGGAAACACAAACTTTAAATGACACAATGGACCAGCTAGACCTAATTGATATCTATAGGACATTTCACCCCAAAACAATCAAAAACACCTTTTTCTCAAGTGCACACGGAACCGTTTCCAGAATAAATCACATCCTGGGCCATAAATCTGGTCTTGGAAAATTAAAAAAAGTTGAAATCATTCCAGTCATCTTTTCTGACCACAGTGCAGTAAGATTAGATCTCAATTACAGGAAAAAAAATTATTAAAAATTCAAACATAGGGAGGATATATAACACGCTTCTGAATAACCAACAAATCATAGAAATCAAAAAAGAAATCAAAATATGCATAGAAATGAATAAAAATGAAAACACAACAACTCAAAACCGATTGGACACTGTAAAAGCAGTGCTAAGGGGAAGGTTCATAGCATTACAGGCTTACATGAAGAAACAAGAAAAAAGCCAAATAAATAACCTAACTCTACACCTAAAGCAACTAGAGAAGGAAGACATGAAGAACCCCAGGGTTAGTAGAAGGAAAGAAATCTTAAAAATTAGGGCAGAAATAAATGCAAAAAAACTAAAGAGACGATAGCAAAAATCAACAAAGCTAAAAGCTGGTTTTTTGAAAAAATAAACAAAATTGACAAACCATTAGCAAGACTCATTAAGAAACAAAGAGAGAAGAACCAAATTAGCAAAATTAGAAATGAAAATGGAGAGATCACGACAGACAACACTGAAATACAAAAGATCATAAGAGACTACTACCAGCAGCTCTATGCCAATAAAATGGACAACTTGCATGAAATGAACAAATTCTTAGAAAAGTATAACTTTTCAAAACTGAACCAGGAAGAAATAGAAGATCTTAACAGAGCCATCACAAGCAAGGAAATCGAAAATATAATCAGAAATCTTCCAGCAAGCAAAAGCCCAGGACCAGATGGCTTCACAGCTGAATTCTACCAAAAATTTAAAGACGAGCTAACACCTATCTTACTCAAACTCTTCCAGAAAATTGCAGAAGAAGATAAACTTCCAAACTCATTCTATGAGGCCACCATCACCCTAATTCCAAAGCCAGACAAAGATGCCACAAAAAAAGAAAACTGCAGGCCAATATCACTGATGAACATAGATGCAAAAATCCTTAACAAAATTCTAGCAAACAGAATCCAACAACATATTAAAAAAATCATACACCATGACCAAGTGGGCTTTATCCCAGGAATGCAAGGATTCTTTAATATCCGCAAATCAATCAATGTAATACACCACATTAACAAATTGAAAGATAAAAACCATATGATTATCTCAATAGATGCAGAAAAAGCCTTTGACAAAATTCAACACTCATTTATGATTAAAACTCTCCAGAAAGCAGGAATAGAAGGAACATACCTCAACATAATGAAAGCTATATATGACAAACCCACAGCAAGCATCACCCTCAATGGTGAAAAATTGAAAGCATTTCCCCTGAAACCAGGAAAAAGACAGGGGTGCCCACTCTCACCACTACTCTTCAACATAGTGTTGGAAGTTTTGGCCACAGCAATCAGAGCAGAAAAAGAAGTAAAAGGAATCCAGATAGGAAAAGAAGAAGTGACACTCTCGCTGTTTGCAGATGACATGATCCTCTACATAGAAAACCCTAAAGACTCTACCAGAAAATTACTAGAGCTAATCAATGAATATAGTAAAGTTGCAGGATATAAAATTCACACACAGAAATCCCTTGCATTCCTATACACTAACAGTGAAAAAACAGAAAGAGAAATTAAGGAAACAATACCATTCACCATTGCAACAAAAAGAATAAAATACTTAGGAGTACATCTACCTAAAGAAACAAAAGACCTATACATAGAAAACTATAAAACACTGATGAAAGAAATCAAAGAGGACACAAACAGATGGAGAAACATACCGTGTTCATGGATTGGAAGAATCAATATTGTCGAAATGGCTATTCTACCCAAAGCAATTCAATGCAATTCCTGTCAAGCTACCAACAGTATTTTTCACAGAACTAGAACAAATAATTTCACAATTTGTATGGAAATACAAAAAACCTCGAATAGCCAAAGTAATCTTGAGAAAGAAGAATGGAACTGGAGGAATCAACCTGCCTGACTTCAGGCTCTACTACAAAGCCACAGTCATCAAGACAGTATGGTACTGGCACAAAGACAGAAATATAGATCAATGGAACAGAATAGAAAGCCCAGAGATAAATCCATGAACCTATGGACACCTTATCTTCGACAAAGGAGGCAAGGATATACAATGGAAAAGACAACCTCTTTAACAAGTGGTGCTGGGAAAACTGGTCAACCACTTGTAAAAGAATGAAATTAGAGCACTTTCTAACACCATACACAAAAATAAACTCAAAATGGATTAAAGATCTAAATGTAAGACCAGAAACTATAAAACTCCTAGAGGAGAACATAGGCAAAACACTCTCTGACATAAATCACAGCAGGATCCTCTATGACCCACCTCCCAGAATATTGGAAATAAAAGCAAAAATAAACAAATGGGACCTAATGAAACTTAAATCTTTTGCACTACAAAGGAAACTATAAGTAAGGTGAAAAGACAGCCCTCAGACTGGGAGAAAATAATAGCAAACGAAGAAAGAGACAAAGGATTAATCTCAAAAATATACAAGCAACTCCTGCAGCTCAATTCCAGAAAAATAAATGACCCAATCAAAAAATGGGCCAAAGAACTAAACAGACAATTCTCCAAAGAAGACAAACAGATGGCTAACAAACACATGAAAAGATGCTCAACATCACTCATTATCAGAGAAATGCAAATCAAAACCACAATGAGGTACCATTACATGCCAGTCAGGATGGCTGCTATCCAAAAGTCTACAAGCAATAAATGCTGGAGAGGGTGTGGAGAAAAGGGAAGCCTCTTACAGTGTTGGTGGGAACGCAAACTAGTACAGCCGCTATGGAGAACAGTGTGGAGATTTCTTAAAATACTGGAAATAGAACTGCCATATGACCCAGCAATCCCACTGCTGGGCATACACACTGAGGAAACCAGATCTGAAAGAGACATGTGCACCCCAATGTTCATCGCAGCACTATTTATAATAGCCAGGACATGGAAGCAACCTAGATGCCCATCATCAGATGAATGGATAAGGAAGCTGTGGTACATATACACCATGGAATATTACTCAGCCGTTAAAAGGAATTCATTTGAATCAGGTCTAATGAGATGGATGAAACTGGTGCCCATTATACAGAGTGAAGTAAGCCAGAAAGATAAAGAACATTACAGCATACTAACACATATATATGTAATTTAGAAAGATGGTAACGATAACCCTATATGCAAAACAGAGAAAGAGACACAGATGTACAGAACAGACTTTTGGACTCTGTGGGAGAAGGCAAGGGTGGGATGTTTCGAAAGAACAGCATGTATATTATCTATAGTGAAACAGATCACCAGCCCAGGTGGGATGCATGAGACAAGTGCTCGGGCCTGGTGCACTGGGAAGACCCAGAGGAATCGGGTGGAGAGGGAGGTGGGAGGGGGGATCGGGATGGGGAATACATGTAACTCCATGGCTGATTCATGTCAATGTATGACAAAACCCACTGCAATGTTGTGAAGTAATTAGCGTCCAACTAATAAAAATAAATGAAAAAGAAATACAATATTAAAAACACAAAAAATTTTAGAAATACATATGAAGTTTGGTTTAAAAATAGGGCTTCTCCTTTTTTTTTAGCAAGGTTATAGTGAAATGAAAATGAAAATTAAGGAGTAATAGAAGACTTTAAAAGAAAATAAGAGGAAAAAAATATAATAGGAAAATTTTTTTCCTAATTAAAAAAATAGTAATAATATATGAAAATGAAAATGAAAGTTAAGGAGTAATGGGGAATAATATGGAATTTTAAAAGAAAATAAAAGAAAAAAATAAAAAAGAAAAGAAAAAAATTTTTTTAATTAAAAAGAAAATGTAAAAACATATCTAGGAATTTCTCTGGAGCTATTTTGGTCAGTGTGGGTTCAGTTCAGTTTCAGATAGCTGCTCGTTCCAGCTTCCACTTCTCGATATCTATAGCCCCCTTCCGGTGTAGTCAGTGTTATCCACAGGATTTTAATCTGTTGCACCGGTCTCTTCTGAAACGGTTCCCTTTGTTTATTTGGCTTCTGTTTGCAGGTCTCTTCAGTGTCTAATTTCTGCCCTGACACAGGTGGGCGGAGGTGGTCTCTTGTTTAGGTTCGCTGGTTCAGTCATGCTGCGGGGAGGGAGGGGCGCTGCAGACAGATATCTCTGTGTGTGGGGAGCACTCACAGTGTTCCGGCCACACTGAGTTTGCCCTCGCTCACGGGTGTGTGCTCTCCCCGTCTACACTGCTCAGGCTCCTGGCTGCTTTATATGGAGCAGGCCCTGCATTGCGTGAGGCTCCAGTTTTTGGGTACTACACAAAAGCGCAGATTCGGTTGGGCCTGCGTTTTGTGCCTTCCCCGGCTGAAGCAGCTCAGGTAGCCAGGAGCTTGACGGGCGCAATCTCCCCAGGTGCAGCGCGCCTTCTCCCCTCTGTGGTCCCAGCCTCAGTTTCTGCTCGCACCAGTCGGGTGTGTGCGGCTTGTGTCTATTCTCGGGAGCTGGCCTCTAGCTGTGACCCTCCTGGCAGATGTCGACCATCCAGAATCTCAGGAAGTCTTTGGTTAGAAACTGGAGGCCTTTTGCAGTTTGGTAGGGGGTGCCGTCTCTGGGGCCGAGTTTGCCCCTTTCCCCTCCCCTCTGCCTCCTGCCTCCAGCAGGGATGGGCCGGTCTGCCGCCAGCTAGCTCTTCTCTGGTATTTGCTCAGTCCCTTTGTTCTGCGAAAGGCCGGCAGGTTAATTTTCTCTCTCTCTCTTGCTATCCCACAGTTTAAGTTGCTATCTCAGGTTAGCTCCCTCTGATTGCCCTCAGGGCATTCGGGCCTGGTCCTTACCCTAAGCAATGCCGCCTGCTCCTATCCGTTCCGCCCCCACTTGCTGGTGGTGGATGCGGTCGTCTGGGGTGCTTTTCTGCTGGGAGTTGCTTTTAGGCATGTAATCTGTGAGTTTTATTTATTTTTCCTCCCAGTTAGGTTGCCCTTCGAGATTCGAAAACTTCCCCCAGATCCGCCCGTGAGAGGGTTTCCTGCTGTTTGGAAACTTCCTCTATTATGACTCCTTTTCCGGGACGGGTCTCCGCCCCTAGCTCTTTTGTCTCTCTTTTTATCTTTTATATTTTGTCCTACCTCCTTTCGAAGATGATGGTCTGCTTTTCTGGGCGCCTGATGTCTTCTGCTAGCGGTCAGAAGTTGTTCTGTGAAGTTTGCTCAGCGTTCAAATGTTCTTTTGATGAATTTGTAGGGGAGAAAGTGGTCTCCCCGTCCTAATCCTCTGCCATCTTGGCTCCTCCTCCTTTCTATCTCTTCTTGATCTATTCAGTGTCTACTAGGTCTCTACAATTTTTATCCTTTATTGTGCCTATCTTTGGGCGGAACACTCTCTTTATGTTTCCAATTTTCCTGAAGAGATCTCTAGTCTTTCCCCTTTTGTTGTTTTCTTCTATTATTAAGCAGTGTTCATTGAAGAAGGCTTTCTTGTCTCTCCTAGCAATTCTTTGAAACTCTGTGTTTTATTGGACGTACTTTTCCATCCCTTGCTTTTCACTTCTCTTCGTTCTGCTATTTGTAAAGCCTTCTCAAGTAACCACTTTATCTTCTTGCTTTTGTATTTCTTTGGGATGGTTCTGTTTGCCACCTCTTGTACAGTATTACGAACCTCTGTCCATCATTCTTCAGGCACACTGTTAACTAGATCTAGTCCCTTGAATCTATTCATTACTTCTACCACAAATTCATATGGAATTTAATTTGAGTCATACTTGGCTGGCCTCGTGTTTTTCCTGATTTTCTTTAGTTTAAACCTGAATTTTGTTATGAGAAGCTGATGGTCTTGGCCACAGTCAGCTTCAGGTCTTGCTTTCACTGACTGTAAACAGCTTCTCCATCTTCAGCTACAAAGAAAGCAATTAATTTAGTTTCAATATTGACCATTTTGGTGATGTCCATGTGTAAAGTCATCTCTTGTGTTATTGAAAAGGGGTATTTGCTATGACTAGTGAATTTTCCTAGTAGAATTCAATTAACATTTGCCCTGCTTCATTTTGTTCTCCAAAGCCAAACTTGCCTGTTACTTCAGGTATATCTTGACTTTCTGCTTTTGCATTCCAATCCCCAATGATGAATAGAACATCTTTTTTAGGTTTTACTACTAGGAAGTCTTCTAGGTCTTCTCTTTTTTTAATTAATTTATTTATTTTAATTGAAGGCTAAGGCAGAGGAACCAGAGATCAAATTGCCAACATCTGCTGGATCATCAAAAAAGCAAGAGGGTCCCAGAAAAACATCTATTTCTGCTTTATTGACTATGCCAAAGCCTTTGACTGTGTGGGTCACAATAAACTGTGAAAAATTCTGAAAGAGATGGGAATACCAGACCACCTGACCTGCCCCCTTGAGAAATCTGTATGCAGGTCAGGAAGCAACAGTTAGAACTGACATGGAACAATAGACTGGTTCCACATAGGAAAAGAAGTACATCAAGGCTGAATATTGTCACCCTGCTTATTTAACGTATAAGCAGAGTACATCACAAGAAACACTGGGCTGGATGAAGCACAAGCTGGAATCAAGATTGCGGGGAGAAATATCAATAGCCTCAGATATGCAGATGACACTACCCTTATGGCAGAAAGTGAAGAAGAACTAAAGAGCCTCTTGACAAAAGTGAAAGAGGAGAGTGAAAAAGTTGGCTTAAAGCTCAACATTCAAAAAATTAAGATCATGGCATCTTGCCCCATCACTTCATGACAAAGAGATGGGGAACAGTGGAAACAGTGGCTGACTTTTTTTTCTGGGCTCCAAAATCACTGCAGATGATGACTGCAGCCATGAAATTAAAAGACACTTACTCCTTGGAAGGAAAGTTATGACCAACCTAGACAGCATATTAAAAAGCAGAGACAATACTTTGTCAACTAAGGTTCATCTAGTCAAGGCTATGGTTTTTACAGTGGTCAGGTATGGATGTGAGAGATGGACTATAAGGAAAGCTGAGTGCCAAAGAATTGATTCTTTTGAACTATGGTGTTGGAGAAGTCCCTTGGACTGAGAGTCCTTTGAGAGTCCCTTGGACTACAAGGAGAGCCAACCAGTCAATTGCAAATGAGATTAGTCCTGGGTGTTCAGTGGAAGGACTGATGTTGGAGCTGAAACTCCAATACTTTAGCCACCTGATACTAAGAGCTGACTCATTTGAAAAGACCCTGATGCTGGGAGAGACTGAGGGTAGTAGGAGAAGGGGACGACAGAGGATGAGATGGTTGGATGGTATCACTGACTCAATGGACATGGGTTTGGGTAGATTCTGCAGTTGGTGATGGACAGGGAGGCCTGCTGTGCTGCGGTTCATGGGCTCACAAAGAGTCAGAGACGACTGAGTGGCTGAACTGAACTGAATTACTTTACAATATTGTAGTGGTTTTTGTCATACATTGACATGAATCAGCCATGGATTTACATGTGTCCCCCATCCTGAACCCCTCCCCACCTCCCTCCCCATCCCATCGCTCTGGGTCATCCCGGTGCACCAGCCTGGAGCACCCTGTCTCATGCATTGAATCTGGACTGGCGATCTATTTAACATATGGTGATATACATGTTTTAATCCTATTCTCTAAAATCATCCCATCCTCACCTGCTCCCACAGAGTCTAAAAGTATGTTATTTACATCTGTGTCTCTTTTGCTGCCTCGCATATAGTATCATTGTTACCATCTTTCTAAATTCCATATGTATGCGTTAATATACTGTATTGGTGTTTTTCTTTCTGACTTACTTCACTCTGTATAATAGGCTCCAGTTTCATCTACCTCATTAGAACTCATTCAAATGCATTCTTTCTAATAGCTGGATAATATTCCATTGTGTATATGTACCACAGCATTCTTATCCATTCATCTGCCAGTGGACATCTAGGTTGTTTCCGT
This sequence comes from Cervus elaphus, assembly GCF_910594005.1. NCBI lineage: Eukaryota > Metazoa > Chordata > Mammalia > Artiodactyla > Cervidae > Cervus > Cervus elaphus. The sequence continues at coordinate 11,290,214 of NC_057823.1, forward strand.
GTCCTAGCTATTGTAAACAGAGCTGTGATGAACATTGGTGTACACGTGTCTCTTTCGATTCTGGTTTCCTCGGTGTGTATGCCCAGCAGTGGGATTGCTGGGTTGTATGGCTTATTTCCAGTTTTTTTAAGGAATCTCCACACTGTTCTCATAGTGGCTGTGCTAGTTTGCAATCCCACCAACAGTGTAGGAGGGTTCCCTTTTCTCCACACCCTGTCCAGCATTTGTTGTTTGTAGACTTTTTGACAGCAGCCATTCTGACTGGAGTGAGACAGTTTTAATTTTCATTTCTCTGATAATGAGTGACGTTGAGCATCTTTTCTTGTGTTTCTTAGCCATCTGTATGTCTTCTTTGGAGAAATGTCGGCTTAGTTCTTTGACCTATTTTTTGATTGGGTCATTTATTTTTCTGGAATTGAGCTGCATGAGCTGCTTGTATATTTTTGAGATTAATTCTTTGTCAGTTTATTCATTTGCTGATATTTTCTCCCATTCTGAAGGTTATCTTTTGACATTTCTTTTCACCTTTTTCATTGGTCAAAAGCTTTAAGTTTATGTCTCATTTCTTAATTTTTGCTTTTATTTCCAATATTCTGGAAGATGGGTCATAGAGGATCCTGCTGTGCTTTATGTCGGAGAGTGTTTTGCCTATATTTTCCTCTAGGAGTTTTATAGTTTCTGGTCTTACATTTAGATCTTTAATGCAATTTGAGCTTATTTTTGTATGTGGTGTTAGAAAATGTTCTAGTTTCATTCTTTTACAAGTGGTTGACCAGTTTTCCCAGCACCACTTGTTAAAGAGATTGTCTTTTCTCCATTGTGATTCTTGTTCCTTTGTCAAAGATAAGCTTTCCATAGGTGCATGGATTTATCTCTGGGCTTTCTATTCTGTTCCATTGATCTATATTTCTGTCTTTGTGCCAGTACCATGCTGTCTTGATGACTGTAGCTTGGTTGTATAGTTTGAAGTCAGGCAGGTTGATTCCTCCAATTCCATTCTCTTTCTCAAGATTGCTTTGGCTATTCGAGGTTTCTTGTGTTTCCATACGAATTGTGAAATTATTTGTTCTAGTTCTGTGAAAAATACCGTTGGTAGCTTGATAGGGATTGCATTGAATCTATAGAATGCTTTGAGTAGTATAATCAGCTTCACTACATTGATTCTTTTTATCCGTGAACATATTATATTTCTCCATCTATTTGTGTCATCTTTAATTTCTTTCATCAGTGTTTTATAGTTTTCTATGTATAGGTCTTTTGTTTCTTTAGGTAGATTTATTCCTAAGTATTTTATTCTTTTTGTTGCAACGGTGAATGGAATTGCTTCCTTAATTTCTCTTTCTGTTTTTTCACTGTTCTTGTATAGGAATGCAAGGGATTTCTGTGTGCTAGTTTTATATCCTGCAACTTTACTATATTCATTGATTAGCTCTAGGAATTTTCTGGTAGTGTCTTTGAGGTTTTCTATGAAGAGGATTGTGTCATCTGCAAACAGTGAGAGTTTTACTTCTTCTTTTCCAATCTGGATTCCTTTTATTTCTTTTCCTTCTCTTATTGCTATAGCTAAAACTTCCAAAATGGTGTTGAATAGTAGTGGTAAGATTGGGCACCCTTGTCTTGTTCCTGACTTTAGGGGATATGCTTTCAATTTTTCACCACTGAGGATAATGTTTGCTGTGGGTTTATCATATATGGCTTTTATTATGTTGAGGTATATTCCTTCTATTCTTGCTTTCTAGAGGTTTTTTTTTTTTTTTTATCACAAATGGATGTTGAATTTTGTCAAATGCTTTCTCTGCATCTATTGAGATAATCATGTGGTTTTTACCTCAATTTGTTAATGTGGTGTATTACATTGATTGATTTGTGAATTTTAAAGAATCCTCGCATCCCTTGGATAAAGCCCACTTGGTCATGATGTATGATTTTTTTCAATATGTTGGTGGATTCTGTCTGCTAGGATTTTGTTAAGGATATTTGCATCTATCTTCATCAGTGATATCAGCCTGTAGATTTCTCTTTTGGTGTAGCATCTTTTTCTGGTTTTGGTACTAGGGTGATTGTGGCCTCATAGAATGAGTTTGGCAGCCCACTTTCCTCTGCAATTTTCTGGAAGAGTTTGAGTAGGATAGGTGTTAGCTTTTCTCTAAATTTTTGGTAGAATTCACCTGTGAACCCATCTGGTCTTGGACTTCTGTTTCTTGGAAGATTTTTTATTAGTTTTAATTTCCATGCTTGTGATGGGTCTGTTAAGATTTTCTATTTCTTCCTGGTTCAGTTTTGGAAAGTTGTACTTTTCTAAGAATTTGTCCATTTCTTCCAAGTTGTCCATTTTATTGGCATATAGTTGCTGATAGTAGTCTCTTATGATCCTTTGTATTTCTGTGTTGTCTGTTGTGATTTCTCCATTTTCATTTCTAATTTTGTTGATTTGATTCTTCTCCCTTTTTTCCTTGATGAGTCTGGCTAATGGTTTGTCTATTTTATTTATCTTCTCAAAGAACCAGCTTTTAGTTTTGTTGATTTTTGCTATAGTCTCCTTTGTTTCTTTTTCATTTATTTCTGCCATAATTTTTTTATTTATTTCCTTGTACATACCCTGGGGTTCTTCATTCTTCTTTTTCTAGTTGCTTTAGGTGTAAAGTTAGATTATATATTTGATTTTCTCATGTTTCTTGAGGTAAGCTTGTATTGCTATGAACTTTCCCCTTAGCAGTGCCATTAATGAATCCCATAGGTTTGGGGTTTTTGTGCTTTCATTTTCATTCATTTCTATGCATCTTTTGATTTCCTTTTTTATTTCTCCTGTGATTTGTTGTTTATTCAGAAGCTTGTTGTTTAACTTCCATATGTTTTTTATTTTAATAGTTTTTTTCCTGTAGTTGATATCTAATCTTACCACATTGTGATCAGAAAAGATGCTTGGAATGAGTTCAATTTTTTGAATTTACCAAGGCTAGTTTTATGGGCCAGGATGTGATCTATCCTGTAGAAGGTTCTGTGTGCACTTGAGAAAAAGGTGAAATTATTGTTTTGGGGTGAAATGTCCTATAGATATCAATTAGGTCTAACTGGTCTATTGTATCATTTAAAGTTTGTGTTTCCTTGATAATTTTCTGTTGAGTTGATCTGTCCATAGGTGTGAGTGGGGTATTAAAGTCTCCCACTATTATTGTCTTCCTGTTAATTTCCCCTTTCATACTTTTTAGCATTTGCCTTACATATTGCAGTGCTCATATGTTGGGTGCATACATATTTATAATTGTTATATCATCTTCTTGAATTGATCCTTTGATCATTGCATAATGTCCTTCCTTGCCTCTTTTCACAGCCTTTATTTAAATGTCTATTTTATCTGAAATGAGTATTGCTACTCCTGCTTTCTTTTGGTCTCCATGTACATGAAACATCTTTTTCCAGCCCTTCACTTTCAGTCTGTATGTCCCTTGTTTTGAGGTGGGTCTCTTGTAGACAGCATATATAGGGGTCTTGTTTTTGTATATATCTAATAAATCTAACAGATTTCATATATAATCTAATAAAGTATGTGTATGATTTCTGGGATGAAAAATTCAAGACACAGATGGAGAAATGAAAGAAAACCTAAATTAATGAAGAGATTAACAATGTTAATGGAGTAGAAGACCCAGTATTGTTAAAATGCTCAGTCTCTTCTAGTTGGTCTACAAATTCTAAGCAATCAGAAACCTAGGAGGACTTTTGTTGAAATAGATAAGCTAATCATAAAATGCAGAGTATTTATCAGAGTCAAAATTTTTCTTGAAAGAAAAAAACGTAGTTGAAAGGTTTATAATACCACTTTCATGACATACAATAAAACAAGGATAATCATGACAGTGTGATATTCACCAAAGACTAGACACATAAATCAAAGGAACAGAATAGAGTCCCGAATTTAAAAAAAAAAAAGACATGTCAGGCAAGTCAATGAACAAAGGATAGTCTTTTTGAAAAGTGGTACTTGAAAACTGGACATCCACATGTAAAAATACGTTCAACCCATATGTCATACCTCACACAAGATTTAACTTATTATGAATCATAGAACCAATATAAACTGTGGAACTTTTAGAAGGAAAAATAGAAGAGAATCTCTGTGACCTTAGTTTAGGTAGAGATCTTATATATAACACTATAAGCATAATCATAAAAAGAAAAAATTGATAAACTTGACTTTAAATTTTTTTTTTAAATTTTGCTATATGAAAGAAATTTAGGATAACGTAAAGACAAGACACACACTAGGAAAAAAGACTTCCAAACCACATATATGCAAAGGACTTGTATGCAAAATGTCAACAATCAGGAAGTAAATAAATCAGGAAAATTAATGGGCAAAAGATTTGAACAGGTGATTTACCAAAGATGATATATGAATATAAAATAGGCACATGAAAAAATGTTCAACATCATTCACCATTAGAAAATGTGAACAAAAATCACGGGTACCTATCATTGCACACCCAGTGGAATGACTGCAAAAAACTGACACTGCCAGGTGGTGCCAATCAGTATGGGAGCAATTAGATATCTTATACTTCAAAGACAGAATTTTTTTAATATAAATTTGTTTATTTTAATTGGAGGCTAATTATTTTACAATATTGTAGTGGTTTTGCCATACATTGACATGAATTCGCCATGGGTGTCCGTGTGTTCCCCATGCTGAACCCCCCTCCTGAAAGGTTGTTGCTGAACGATAAGACGTGGGATTCTTGGCCTCCGGAGGAGACGAATTCAATCCAGGGCCAGAGACGAGGCTGGATCTCTCAGAGCTTTTGTGTAATAAAGTTTTATTGAAGTATAAAGGAGATAGAGAAAGCTTCTGACATAGGCATCAGAAGGGGGCAAAAGAGTACCCCTCTCCTAGTCTTTGGCTGTATGTTATATAGTCACTCACAGTCTGTTAATGAAATGAAAAGAATGTCATAAAATTTAGAATGGCACCAGATAATTCATCCCTGGCCATAAAACGATTGACTTGAATCTTGTAGAAGGGCAGAATGCCAACAAATAGTTTCATTTACATAGATTAGGGGAACAATACCTGAGTAAGTAAGTTAGGCCCTTTGGCGGAACCAACTTGAAGATAGAGTCTGGGGTTCCTTAACATAGCTTAAGACAACATTTCCATAAGAAAAAGAAATGTATTGGTTAACTCAAGGTTTGAGAGTAGTTAGCTTCAGGTGAGACCAGGTGTCATGGCAACACAGCATGTTAAGAGAAACCTCCTTTTAAATTTGTATAGAGAAGGAAAAACATATCGCTGGTTTGTTTCTTCCTGCCGCTTAAGAGAGATAAAAATGTCTGGCACTTGCAGCCTCTTTCCTCCATTTGGAGACCCCTGGCCTTCCTGCCTGTTACCCTCTCACTCCCACCTCCCGCCGCATCGCTTCCCTCTGGGTCATCCCAGTGCACCAGCCCCGAGCACCCTGTCTCATGCATCAAACCTGAACTGGTGATCCATTTCACATAATATACATGTTTCATTGCCATTCTCCCAAATCATCCAACCCTCGCCCTCTCCCACAGAGTCCAAAAGACTGTTCTATATATCTGCGTCTCTTTTGCTCTCTCGCATATAGGGGTATGGTTATCATCTTTCTAAATTCCATATACATGCATTAGTTTACTGTATTGGTGTTTTTCTTTCTGGCTTACTTCACTCTGTATAACAGACTCCAGTTTCATCCACCTCATTAGAACTGATTCAAATGTATTCTTTTTAATGGCTGAGTAATATTCCATAGTGTATATGTGCCACAGCTTTCTTATCCATTCATCTGCCGATGGACATCTAGGTTGCTTCCATGTCCTGGCTATTGTAAATAGTGCTGCGATGAACACTGGGGTACACGTGTCTCTTTCAATTCTAGTTTCCTTGGTGTGTATGCCCAGCAGTGGGATTGCTGGGTCATATGGCAGTTCTATTTCCAATTTTTGAAGGAATCTCCACTGTTCTCACAGTGGCTGTACTGGTTTGCATTCCCACCAACAGTGTGAGAGGGTTCCCTTTCCTCCCACCCTCTCCAATATTTGTTGCTTGTAGACTTTTAGATAGCAGCCATCCTGAATGGCGTGAGATGGTACCTCATTGTCGTTTTGATTTGCATTTCTCTAATAATGAGTGATGTTGAGCATCTTTTCATGTGTTTGTTAGCCATCTGTATGTCTTCTTTGGAGAATTGTCTGTTTAGTTCTTTGGCCCATTTTTTGATTGGGTCATTTATTTTTCTGGAATTGAGCTTCAGGAGTTGCTTGTATATTTTTGAGATGAATTCTTTGTCAGTTGCTTCATTTGTTATTACTTTCTCCCATTCTGAAGGCTGTGTTTTCACCTTTCTTATAGTTTCCTTTGTTGTGCAAAAGCTTTTACGTTTCATTAGGTCCCATTTGTTTATTTTTGCTTTTATTTCCATTACTCTGGGAGGTGGGTCATAGAGGATCCTGCTGTGATTTACGTTGGAGAGTGTTTTGCCTATGTTCTCCTCTAGGAGTTTTATAGTTTCTGGTCTTACATTTAGATCTTTAATCCATTTTGAGTTTATTTTTGTGTATGGTGTTAGAAAGTGTTCTAGTTTCCTTCTTTTACAAGTGGTTGACCAGTTTTCCCAGCACCACTTGTTAAAGAGATTGTCTTTCTCCGTTGTATATTCTTGTCTCCTTTGTTGAAGATAAGGTGTCCATAAGTCTGTGGATTTTATTCTGGGCTTTCTAATTTGTTCCATTGATCTATATTTCTGTCTTTGTGCCAGTACCATACTGTCTTGATGACTGTGGCTTTGTAGTAGAGTCTGAAGTCAGGCAGGTTGATTCCTCCAGTTCCATTCTTCTTTCTCAAGATTGCTTTGGCTATTCGAGGTTTTTTGTATTTCCATACAAATTGTGAAATTATTTGTTCTAGTTCTGTGAAGAATACCGTCGGTAGCTTGATAGGGATTGCATTGAATCTATAGATTGCTTTCAGTGGTATACTCATTTTCACTATATTGATTCTTCCAATCCATGAACATGGTATATTTCTTCATCTATTTGTGTCCTCTTTGCTTTCTTTCATTAATGTTTTATAATTTTCTATATATAGGTCTTTTGTTCTCTAGGTAGATTTATTCCTAAGTATTTTATTCTTTTTGTTGCAATGGTGAATGGAATTGTTTCCTTAATTTCTCTTTCTGTTTTCTCATTGTTAGTGTATAGGAATGCAAGGGATTTCTATGTGTTAATTTTATATCCTGCAACTTTACTATATTCATTGATTAGCTCTAGTAATTTTCTGGTAGAGTCTTTAGGGTTTTCTATGTAGAGGATCGTACCATCTGAAAACGGTAAAGTTTTACTTCTTCTTTTCCTATCTGGATTCCTTTTATTTCTTTTTCTGCTCTGATTGCTGTGGCCAAGACTTCCAAAACTATGTTGAATAGTAGTGGTGAGAGTGGGCACCCTTGTCTTGTTCCTGACTTTAGGGGAAATGCTTTCAATTTTTCACCATTGAGGATAATGTTTGCTGTGGGTTTATCATATATATCTTTTATTATGTTGAGGTATATTCCTTCTATTCCTGCTTTCTGGAGGGTCTTTATCATAAATGGATGTTGAAATTTGTCAAAAGCTTTCTCTGCATCTATTGAGATAATCATATGGTTTTTATCTTTCAATTTGTTAATATGGTGTATTATGTTGATTGATTTGCAGATATGGAAGAATCCTGGCATCCCTGGGATAAAGCCCACTTGGTCATGATGTATGATCTTTTTAATGTGTTGTTGGATTCTGTTTGCTAGAATTTTTAAAAGGATTTTTGTATCTATGTTCATCAGTGATATTGGCCTGTAGTTTTCTTTTTTGTGGCATCTTTGTCTGGCTTTGGTATTAGGGTGATGGTGGCCTCATAGAATGAGTTTGGAAGTTTATCTTCATCTGCAATTTTCTGGAACAGTTTGAGTAAGATAGGTGTTAGCTCTTCTCTAAATTTTTGGTAGAATTCAGCTGTGAAGCCATCTGGTCCTGGGCTTTTGTTTGCTGGAAGATTTCTGATTATAGTTTCAATTTCCTTGCTTGTGATGGGTCTGTTAAGATTTTCTATTTCTTCCTGGTTCAGTTTTGGAAAGTTATACTTTTCTAAGAATTTTTCCATTTCTTCCAAATTGTCCATCTTATTGGCATATAGTTGCTGATAGTAGTCTCTTATAGTTCCTTGTATTTCTGTGTAATCTGTTGTGATTTCTCCATTTTCATTTCTAATTTTGTTGATTTGATAATTCTCCCTTTGTTTCTTGATGAGTGTGGTTAATGGTTTGTCAAGTTTATTTATCTTCTCAAAGAGCCAGCTTTTAGCTTTGTTGATTTTTGGTATGGTCTCTTTTGTTTCTTTTGCATTTATTTCTGCCCTAATTTTTAAGATTTCTTTCCTTCTACTAACCCTGGAGTTATTCATTTCTTCCTTTTCTAGTTGCTTTAAGTGTAGAGTTAGGTTATTTATTTGGCTTTTTTCTTGTTTCTTGAGGTAAGCCTGTATTCCTATGAACCTTCCCCTTAGCACTGCTTTTACAGCATCCCACAGGTTTGGGGTTGTTGAGTTTTCATTTTCATTCATTTCTATGCATTTTTTTATTTCTTCTGTGATTTGTTGGTTATTCAGCAGCATGTTGTTCAGCCTGCATATGTTTGAATTTTTATTTATTTTTTATTTTATTTTTATTTTACCGCTCCTTTATTTTATTTTTTTCATTTATTTTTATTAGTTGGAGGCTAATTACTTTATAGTATTGTAGTGGTTTTTGCCATACATTGACATGAATCAGCCATGGATTTACATATGTTCCCCATCCTGAACCGCCCTCCCACCTTCCTCCCCATCCCATCCCTCTGGGTCATCCCAGTGCACCAGCCCCGAGCACTTGTCTCATGCATCCAACCTGGACTAGCGATCTGTTTCACACTTGATAATATACATGTTGATAGGTTTTTTTTTTCATGTAATTGACATCTAATCTTACTGCATTGTGGTCAGAAAAGATGCTTGGAATGAGTTCAATTTTTTGATTTTACCAAGGCTAGTTTTATGGGCCAGGATGTGATCTATCCTGTAGAAGGTTCTGTGTGCACTTGAGAAAAAGGTGAAATTATTGTTTTGGGGTGAAATGTCCTATAGATATCAATTAGGTCTAACTGGTCTATTGTGTCATTTAAAGTTTGTGTTTCCTTGATAATTTTCTGTTGAGTTGATCTATCCATAGGTGTGAGTGGGGTATTAAAGTCTCCCACTATTATTATCTTCCTGTTAATTTCCCCTTTCATACTTTTTAGCATTTGTCTTACATATTGTGGTGCTCATATGTTGGGTGCATATATATTTATAATTGTTATATCTTCTTCTTGGATTGATCCTTTGATCATTATGTAGTGTCTTTCTTTGTCTCTTTTCACAGCCTTTATTTTAAAGTCTATTTTATCTGATGTGAGTATTGCTACTCCTGCTTTTTTTGGTCTCTGTGTGGAATATCTTTTTCCAGCCCTTCACTTTCAGCCTGTATGTGTCTCCTGTTTTGAGGTGGGTCTATTGTAGACAACATATATAGGGGTCTTGTTTTTGTATCCATTCAGCCAGTCTTTGTCTTTTGGTTGGGGCATTCAACCCATTTACATTTAAGGTAATTACTGATAAGTATGGTCCAGTTGCTATTTACTTTGTTGTTTTGGATCAGGGTTTATATACCCTTTCTGAATTTCCTATCTAGAGAAGATCCTTTAGCATTTGTTGAAGAACTGGTTTGGTGGTGCTGAATTCTCTCAGCTTTTGCTTGCCTGTAAAGCTTTTGAATTCTCCTTCATATTTGAATGAGATCCTTGCTGGGTACAGTAATCTGGGTTGTAGGTTTTTCTCTTTCATCACTTTAAGTCTGTCCTGCCAAACCCTTCTGGACTGAAGAGTTTCTATTAAAAGATCAGCTGTTATCCTTATGGGAATCCCCTTGTGTGTTATTTGTTTTTTTTCCCCTGCTGCTTTTAGTATTTGTTCTTTGTGTTTTATCTTTGTTAACTTGATTAACATGTGTCTTGGGGTATTTTGCCTTGGGTTTATCCTGTTTGGGACTCTCTGGGTTTCTTGAACTTGGGTGACTATTTCCTTCTGCATTTTAGGGAAATTTTCAACTATTATCTCCTTAGGTATTTTCTCATGGTCTTCCTTTTTGTCTTCTTCTTCTGGGACCCCTATGATTCAAATGTTGGGGCGTTTAACATTGTCCCAGAGTTCTTTGAGGTTGTCCTCATTTCTTTTCATTCTTTTTTCCTCTCTGCTTCATTTATTTCCACCATTCTATCTTCTACCTCATTTATCCTATCTTCTGCCTCCATTATTCTACTGTGGGTTTCCTCCAGAGTGTTTTTGATCTCAGTTATTGCATTATTCATTATATATTGACTCCTTTTTATTTCTTCTAGGTCCTTGTTAAACCTTTCTTGCATCTTCTTGATCCTTGTCTCCAGGCTATTTATCTGTAACTCCATTTTGTTTTCAAGATTTTGGATCATTTTTACTGTCATTATTCAGAATTCTTATCAGGTAGATTCCCTATCTCTTCCTCTTTTGTTTGGTTTGGTGGGCATTTATCCTATTCCTTTCCCTGCTGGGTATTTCTCTGTCTTTTCATATTGTTTATGTTGCTGTGTTTGTAGTGGCCTTTCCGTATTCTGGCATTTGTGGTTCCTCTTTATTGTGGAGGTTCCTCACCGTGGATGGGGTTGGATGTGTGGCTCATCAAAGTTTCCTGGTTAGGGAAGCTTGTGTCAGTGTTCTGGTGGGTGGAGCTGGATTTCTTCTCTCTGGAGTGCAATGAAGTGTCCAGCAGTGAGTTTTAACATGTTAATGTGTTTGGTGTGACTTTGGGCAGCCTGTATAGTGAAGCTCAGGGCTATGTTCCTGCTTTGCTGGAGAATTTGCATGGTATGTCTTGCTCTGAAACTTGTTGGCTCTTGGGTGGTGCTTGGTTTCAGCATAGGTATGGAGGCTTTTGATGATCTCTTATCGGTTAATGCTCCTTGGAGTCAGGAGTTTTCTGGTGTTCTCAGGTTTTGGACTTAAGCCTCCTGCCTCTGGTTTTCAGTCTTGTTCTTACGGCCTTACAAGCCTCAAGACTTCTCCATCTCCTTTCAAAGACAATGGGCTACTTTCCTGAGTGCCTGATGTCCTCTGCCAGCATTCAGAAGTTGTTTTGTGGAATTTGCTCAGCACTCAAATGTTCTTTCAATGAATTTATGGGGGAGAAAGTGGTCTCCCCGTCCTATTCCTCTGCCATCTTAGGACTGCCCCTGCACCCAAAGACAGAAATTTTGAATGATATGGACATCCATGGAAAACAGTGTGGAAAGTCCTCAAATTCTAAAACTACCGTGCTGCAGACTCTGCTTAGTTGTGTCGGTTGTGTCCAATTCTGTGTGACCTGATGGACTGCAGCCTGCCAGGCTCCTCTGTCCACGGAGTTCTCCAGTCTAGTACTGGACTGCGTTGCCATGCCTTCTGCTAGGGGACCTTCCTGACCCAGGGGTTGAACCCAGGTTTCCTGCATTGCAGGCAGATTCTTTACTGCTGAACCACTCAGGAAGCCCTAAAACTAACATACACTCCAGCAAAATTGAAATCTGATCTACACTCTCATGCTCACTGCAGCATTATTTGCAATAGCTAAGATATGGAAACAATATAACTGTCCACCAATAGATGAAGAAGATGTGTGTATAAATACAGTGGAGCATTATTCAGAAGGAAAACCTGCCCATTTGTGACAAGGAGGATGGATCTTGAAGGCATTATGCTAAGTGAAATAAGTTAGAGAAAGAAATATCTAGGCAGCTCTGTTTCCACATTCTGTATCCTCAGATTCAACCAATCATAATAAAAAATATTCACAATGGAAAAATCCAAGAAACAAATCTTAAATCTGCTGCTCGCCAGCAACTATTTACATAGCATTTACATTGTATTAGGCTTTATAGTAATCTAGAGATAATTTAAAGCAAACAGGAGAAGATGAATAGGTTACATGAAAATAGGACACCATTTTCAATGAGGGACTTGAGCAGCTCAAGATTTTGGTGTCTGTAGGGAGTCCTAGAACCAATGCCCTACACAGACATTGATGAAAACTCTACTGTATGATATCACTTATATGTGGAATCCAAAAAATGACAAACTCAAAAGGAAAAGAATAGAGCGGTGGTTATCATGAGATATAGCAATGGGAGAAATGGGAGATGTTGGTCAAATAGTTATAAAGTTAACAAGTTGAGGATCTAATATATAGTATGGTGATTAGAGCTAACAGTACTGTATCACACACTTGAATGCTGCCTAGAGAGCAGATCTTAAATGTTCTCACCATAGAAAAAGAAATGGCAACTATGAGATGGGGTGGAGGTGGTAACCTAATACTATAGTGATCATGGTTGCCTAAGTTATGAGTGTATCAAGTCAACTATGTTGTACACCTCAAACTGATGCAGTATTATGTGTTAATCATATCTGAATAAAGCTGGGGATATTATTTATCTTTAAAGACTTTACTGAATTTCTTACAATTTTTTCTTTTACTTTTAATGTTTTGGTTTTTTGGCTGCAAGGCATGTGGGATCTTATCTACCCAATCTGAGATCGAACCCACATCCCCTGCATTAGAACATGGAGTCTTGACCACTTAACCACAGGACTTAACAAGGGAAGTCCTGAGAATTTTTATTTATTTAAAAACTTTAAATGGCACACTTTGGAAATAGTTTCATTGTTTCTTCTAATGTTACACATGCACATATGTTAAGACCTAGTATCCCACTCCAAGTCCAATGAACACTTGTATGAAAATGTTCATAGTAGCTTTATTCATAACAGCAGAAAACTGAAAACAATACACATGTCCTCCAACTGGTGAAGAAAACATGGCCCATCCTTACTATGGAATGTTACCTTGCAATAAAAAGAAACAAAGCATTGATACATGCCACATGGGTGAATCGTAAATACATTGCTAAGTGAAAGAAGCCAGACTCTAGGGATAGAGAATAGATCAGTGTTTCTCAGGGGGTGAGGTGAAAGGCTTTTGTTTACCAACAGCAGTGATGGTTACACTACTCTAGGCATTTGTCAAAACTCAAGGCTGTGCACCAAATACAGAAAATTTTGTTATTTGTAGTTTATAAGCTCACATACCATTTTAAGATGAAGCAGAGAGTAGCTAAGCACATATATTATTTGCATAAATATACTATGAAATGATAAAAACTATTTTAAAAGATGAAGTAAGCCAGAAAGATAAACACCAATACAGTATACTAATGCATATATATGGAGTTCAGAAAGATGGTAATGATAATCCTATATGCAAGACAGAAAAAGAGACACAGATGTATAGAACAGACCTTTGGACTCTATGGGAGAAGGCGAGGGTGGGATGATTTGAGAGAATAGCATCAAAACATGTATATTATCAAGTGTGAAACAGATCACCAGTCCAGGCTGGATGCATGAGACAAGTGCTCAGGGCTTGTGCACTGGGATGATGCAGAAGGATGGGATGGGGAGGGAGGTGTGAGGGGAGTTCAGGATGGGGAACACATGTAAATCCATGGCTGATTCATGTCAATGTATGGCAAAAACCACTACAATATTGTTATTAGCCCCCAACTAATAAAAATAAATGAAAAAATAAAAAATAAAATAAAAGATGAAAAAACTGGGAAAACCAAGGATATATGGAGAACCAATTTTTTCCCTGTACTTTTTTTTTAACATGAGTGTATGTATTTCATGTCAAAATATTACATTTAAAGATTTAGGCATCACTCATCAAAGATTCTCATCTAGTAAGCCTGCAGGGATTCTCCAGGTGATCTAATGCAGCTGGAGCTGAGACAGATCTTGAAAAATCACTCCCTTGGAAGACAAGGCATGACTTCTGAAGACAAGCTGATCAAATTTACCCCCACTCCAACCACTCATCAACTGAGTGACCTTGAGCAAGTGAGTTAATCTTCCCAATCCATAAGACTGGTGTGAGGATAAAATTGTTCTTTACCTTGGGGAGCTGAAGTGTCATCATCTTCTTGCTTCCAGGGGTCTACCTCTGTTAATAGGACCAAAAGCATCAGTGCCTGTGGAGTCACCAAGCCTTATGTGTTGTATAAAAAGAGTCTAACTACACCCACATTTTACATGAATGCATGTGTATCTATTGTTTGTTGTTGTTCAGTCACCAAGTCGTGTCCAGTTCTTCACAACCCCATGGACTACAAGCATGCCAGATTTCCATGTCCCTCATCATCTCCCTGAGTTTGCCAAAGTTCATGTCCATTGCATCAGTGATGCCATCCAGTCATCTCATTCTCTGTTGCCCTCTTCTCCTTCAATCTACCCCAGCATCAGTGTCTTTTCCAATGAATCAGCTCTTTGCATCAGGTAGTCAAAGTATTGGAGCTTCAGCTTCAACGTGAGTCCTTTCAATGAGTATTTAGGGTTATTTCCTTTAGGATTGACTAGTTTGATCTCCTTGCTGTCCGAGAGACTCTCAAGAGTCTTCTCCAGCAGCACAGTTGGAAAACATCAATTCTTTCGCACTTTGCCTTCTTTATCGTCCAATTCTCACAACAGTACATGACTACTGGAAAGACCATAGCCTTGATTACACATACCTTTGTCAGCAGAGTAATGTCTTCGCTTTTCAACTCAACATGCTGTCTAGGTTTGTCATAGCTTTCCTGCCAAGAAGCAATCGTCTTGCAATATCATGCCTGCAGTCACCATCCACAGGGATTTAAGAACCCAAGAAGAGGAAATCTGTCACTGCTTCCACATTTTCCCCATCTATTTGCCAGGAAGTGATGGGGCTGGATGCCATGATCTCAGCTTTTTTAATATTTAGTTTTAGGCCAGATTTTTCACTCTCCTCTTTTACCTTCATCAAGAGGTTCTTTAGTTCCTCTTCGCTTTCTGCCATTAGAGTGGTATCATCCTCATATCTGAGGCTGTTGATATTTCTCCTGGCAATGTTGATTCCAGCTTGTAACTCATCTAGCCCAGCATTTCTCATGATGTGCTCTACATATAAGTTAAATAAACAGGGTGACAATAAACAGCCTTGTCGTACTCCTTTCTAAATCCTGAACCAGTCAGTTGTTCTGTAAAAGGTTTGTGAGAAGCAATGGTTATGTTGCTTCTTCACTGACATACAGGTATCTCGGGAGACAGGTAAGATGGTCTGGTACTCCCATCTCTAAGAATTTAAGAGATACCAAGGGGAAGGTATCTATTGTTACAGAAATGAATTTTCTACACCCAGAGAATGTGATTAAGAGTAACTCAGTTTGAAATTGGTTGTAATATCTCAAGCTATCAAAGTGCATAAAAAGAATTCTTACAAAGTGAGCCAAACTAAATTATTTCCTAGCATGATGCCATTCACAAAAGTAAAGTGACTTGAATACTTGACACAAAAGAATTTAAAGATCCCTAAGATGTTGATTGTATGCTGTGGAAGGATGTTCACAACATATATTGTTATACAAAAAACAGATGAACAAGGGAAAAAATGTATGATAAAAGAATAATTTTTTTTCTTGAGGCAAAATTCACATAAGATAAAATTCACCATTTGACTATTATGAAGTGTTCATGTTCAACTTCATGCATCTAGTACATTCACAGTATTGTGAAACCACCACCTCTCCTCTGGTTTCAAGATATTTTCATCACCTGAAAGGAGATCTGTACCATTAGCAGTCACTGTCTATTTCCTCCTCCACCCTCCAGCTACTGGATCTATCTCTATGGATTTGCCTATTTTGGACATTTCATATAAATGAAATCATACAATATATGACCTTTTGTGTCTTTCTCCTTTCACTTAGCATGATGCTTTCAAAGTTCATTCATGTTGCAGCATGTATCAGTGCTTCATTCCTTTTTAGGACCCAATAATATTCTTTATTATGGACATATCTCATTTTATTTATCCATTCATCTGTTATTGGATACCTGGATTGTTTCCCAAATATCCAACTTCTGGCAATTGTGGATAGTGCCTCTACAAAGATATACATACAAGTACCTGTTTCCAATTGTTTTGGGTAGATACCTAGGCATGGAATGGCTGAATCATATAATAATTCTAGGGTTTTTTACTGAAAAATATCAGATTATTTTCTACATTGGCTGCACTATTTTATATTTCCAACAGCAATGTATGAGGATTACACAACTATTATACAATAGGATTATACAACGATTATTCAAACTATCCTGCATCTTCACCAACACTTGCTATTTTCCATTGTTTTACATTCTTGCCATCCTGGTGAGTGTGAAGCAGTATCACATGGTGGCACTGACTTGCATTTCCCTAATGGCTAATTACTAATGGCATAGAGCATCTTTCATGTGCTTGGTTTAGTTCAGTTCAATCACTCAGTCGTGTCCGACTGTTTGTGACCCCATGAATCGCAGCACGCCAAGCTTCCCTGTCCATCACCAACTCCTGGAGTTTACTCAAACTCATGTCCATTGAGTTGGTGATGTCATCCAACCATCTGTCATCCCCTTCTCCTCCCACATTCAATCTTCCCCAGCATCAGGATCTTTTCAAATGAATCAGTTGTTTGCATCAGGTGGCCAAAGTATTGGAGCTTCAGCTTCAATGTGCTTGGTAGTCAGTAAAATAACACTTTTTTAAAAAGAGATTACATGATGTAAATGTAACACATTCAGATGAAAAGTCAAATTTTTACTGGTATAAGAATTTCAAATATTAATATAATGAAAACTTGGCAGTATGTGTGAGAGAATATGAATAGTGATTACTTTAACATGCTTGGGTTAAGGATATTACTTTTATTTCTTTTTTTTTTTATTTGCATTTTCTTCTATGACAAGGTATCATTTAGGGTAAAAGATAAACGTCTTCAATAACAAACTCTGAAAGCAAAGAAAAACAACTGTGATTTTCAGCTTCAGTTCAGTTGCTCAGTCGTGTCCAACTTTTTGCGACCCCATGGACTGCAGTACATCAGGCCTCTCTGTCCATCATCAACTCCCAGAGTCTACTCAAACTCATCTCCATTGAGTCAGTGATGCCATCCAACCATCTCATTCTCTGTTGTCTCCTTCACCTCCTGCCTTCAATCTTTCTCAGCATCAGGGTCTTTTCAAATGAGTCAGTTCTTTGCATCAGGTGGCCAAAGAACTGGAGCTTCAGCTTCAACATCAGTCTTTCCAATGAACACCCAGGACTGATTTCCTTTAGGATGGAATGGTTGGATCTCCCTGCAGTCCAAGGGACTCTCAAGAGTCTTCTCCAACACCACAGTTCAAAAGCATCAATTCTTCGGCGCTCAGCTTTCTTTATAGTCCAGCTGTCACATCCATACATGACTACCGGAAAAACCATAGCTTTGACAGATGGACTTTTTTTTTTGAAAAAGTAATGTCTCTGCGTTTTAATATGCTGTCTAGGTTGGTCATAACTTTCCTTCCAAGGAGTAAGTGTCTTTTAATTTCATGGCTACAATCACCATCTGTGGTGATTTTGGAGCCCCCCCCAAAAATAAAGTCAGCCACTGTTTCCACTGTTTCCCCATCTGTTTGCCATGAAGTGATGGGACTGGATGCCATGATCTTAGTTTTCTGAATGTTGAGTTTTAAGTCAATCTTTTCACTCTCCTCTTTCACTTTCATCAAGAGGCTTTTTAGTTCTTCACTTTCTGCCATAAGGGTGGTGTCATCTGCATATCTGAGGATATTGATATTTCTCCTGGCAATCCTGATTCCAGCTTAGAATATATTAAATATTTACTCATTTTATGATGTAGGATTTCTTTCTTATTTTGCAACCATTAAGTCCTCTGGCTCCTGAAAGTGTCTGAGACTAAGACTCTATCCCAGGACTCCCTGCAACCTGAGTGGGGCTAGTCCTGGGGCAGCTGCTGTCCCAAGAGCTGAAGGAAGTGACCCCACTCCTGCCCCATCCACTTCCACCCACTTGGCCTCCACTCCCTAAAACATCCAGATGAAAATGAAGTCCTGGGTCATGACTCTGTGATAGGAAAAAAAAATTTTTTCAGTTCCCAACTTCAGGTCAGCATCACAGCAAGGCCCTTTGAAACTGCAATAGATGTAAATATGGGAATTTTGAAGTTGCTGAATCTTCTAATGATAGTCCTCTGAAGCAGCAGGCTTCCACATGTCCCTAAATTTAAATATACCTATGATGACTTTAAAACATTTTAAATTTAAGAAAGCAATGCAGAAAGAAGTGAGGAAATGAACCCTTATTGATTACTAATGCTTACTACATACTGAGTCAGTCATTTTGCATATGCTTGTTTATTCAGTCTCCCCAACAGCCCAGTAAAGTGGCTACAATGTGTAATAAAGGAACTGAGAGGTAAACAATTTTCTTAAGCCAAACAACTAGTCAATGACAGACTGGGACGGTGACCTTTACATTACCATGGCAGGGAGCAAAGCCAAGGTCATCTGACCCTCTCTGCATCAAGCAGTTGGACTTCCCTAAAGAGTAGTCTTACACTTGGGATCCAAGTTCCCCCCTGAGCCGCCCCTCTAAAGGCCACCAAGTTTACAGCAACCCCCACCTTCCTGGAACCTAGCAGACCCCATGTGCTCCTTGCTGTCTCTTGACGAGCCTAGGGCAGAGGTGACTACGAAGTTTAATTTCCAATCTGCCACGTCTAGGGTCAGGGAGGAGCCCAGGAGAGAAGGTGCTGGGTCATTGCTGGCCTGCGCTCAGTGGCTCCACCTGCAGCCAGAGTCCGCCCTCTGTGCGCAGGATCAGCTCTGGCTTCCGGCACGGCTCCTTGTCCGGCAGAATGCGGAAGCGCAGCAAGGTGAGCGCCAAGATCACTTTCATCTCAGTCATGGCGAATGTCTGCCCAATGCAGTTCCTGCAGGCAGGAGTGGTGGCTCTGACGACTCCCTGGACCTTCATCCCAGCCTCACCAAGCCGGAAATCTGGCCCCCAACCCCCAACCCCATCTGCAGAGACCGAGAAGCCTAACAATTCCTGGGACCCCGGACATGGGTTTGCATATCCCCTGGGCCTGGTCCAGATTCCAGTTCTGAATGCAAACGCGGGAGGGAAAGGGCTCTCAGCACACTGCAGGCCCCTCCTTGGGCCCACCTCCATTCCCCAAACGTTTATCTGTCACCTCTAGGGCAGGGGAGGGAAGGAAAGCCAGAACTCTGACCATCTTCATTTTTCCCACCTCCCTGCCTGACAGTCATGCCTGGAATCTCAGTCCCAGATGCTGCCACCCCCACTACCGCATTCCCACCTCAAATGCCCAATGCCCTCACCTGGGACCCGCTGAGAAGGGAATAAAAGCCAAAGGTGGCCTCCCTTTGATGTTTTCTGGGTCGAAGCGGAAGGGGTCATAGACCTGGGGGCAAGACAAGACAGGGTTACTGGGTGGTATCTCCCAGGACATCCATCCTTGGAGAGGCAGATATGTGTATAATGGGACAGAGTGATGTCTGATTTGCCAGAACCCTGTGCCCTCCTTGGGTCCCCAAAGGGAAATGGACAAAGATGATGGAGGTAGGGTGTGGGGGAGGCATCACCTCAGGGTCTGGCCACACAGATGGGTTGTGGTGGGTCCCGAAAATATCAATGAGGCAGGCAACACCTGTGGAACAGGAAGGACCAGTCAGGACTAGGTCTCCCTGCCTTATTGGCCCCTCTTTCTGACCAGGAACCTCCTCCTGTTGTCATTGTGGGCACCTTTGGGGATGACCTGGCCATCTGGGAGCACAATGTCCTGGGTACAGCGGCGGGAGATGCTGGTGACTGGGGGGTGCAACCGCAGACTCTCTTTGATGCACATGGTCAGGAAGGGCAACTGGACCAGGTCATCCCTACGGAAACCTCATGACAATTATCCAGGGAACAAAAGCAAAGACACTCCTCAACTGTTCCTTAAGATCCTTCTTCCTAAAACAAAATCACAGATGGATAAAATATCTCCAAATTGATTAAGTCATATACATAAATATAGACAGCTCTTTCTTTGACCATCATGACTCAGTATGAGCTTTAAGAAAGAAAGAAGGAAGAAATGCAGGATCAAAAAAGTACTAGAAGAAACTTAGTCAGATATTTTTAGATTTTTCTGAACAACTCACCTAAAAGTCAACCATAGAAACTTCTACAATTTTGTAAATATAAAATATTTTTATGGCAAGACCACAAAATCAGAAGACAAATAAGTAAGAAACAGATTCAATGTTTACTGTTATGTAACTATAGGACGAGAGATGCTAGCTAATATACTTATGGCGGGGGGGCGGCAGGGGAAGAGAGTAATGCCATTTGAAATGTGGGGTAAATGTGTCATTTTTTGGAGATAGTGATTTTATATTTAGAAAACAAGAGAATTCACTGGAAAACTTTTATAAACATTGAAGACAAGATCCAGTAAGGGGATGCTGAATTCTTTTTTTAAAATCCCCCCCCCCTTTCTGTGTGGTGATTTAAATTCTTCATAGCTGATACAATTAACTAACTCAAAACTGGAAAACTTCAGACAAACCCCATATAGTCCAACAGCACTCACTTCCCCTTCTCAGTTTTCCTAGTGATTATTTTTTATGTATCCTTCCAGAGGTAAGTTTTTGCATTAAAAAAAATTATATAGCAACATATTGAATACCATACACACTGCTGTTCATTTCAGGTAACGTATACCAATGTCTTATACATCTCTTGGAATTTGTGTCAAAAACAGGGCCTTGCACATTCTGGAACTAGAAAATAACTTTTCATGGTTTATCCTATAGACTTTAAGACTTCTTTATTTTTCATTTAAATCTTTGATTCATATGGATGTTATTTTCTTATAAGGCCCAAGAAGCAGGATGAATTAACTTTTCTCCATATACACCCCCAGTTGACCCAGAGCTTTTATTAAACAACCTTTATTTTTCCTAATGATAAGACACTAAATATTTAGCATTTGCTGTTGTTTGCTATGGACAAGAAAGCTTTATCCATAAATTGTTAGTTTTTCTATTAGAAATAGCATCAGAAGAGATAATAAAAGAAAAGATGACTGTGATGATACACAGTGTGTGTGTGTGTTGGTATCTCAGTCATGTCCGACTCTGAGGCTCCATGGACTGTAGCCCGCCAGCCTCCTCTGTCCATGGGATTCTCTGGGCAAGAATACTGGAGTGGGTTGCCATTCCCATCTCCATGATATAAAGTATCTGAATTCAACTTATCAAGAAATGTGAATGTGTATTATCCAAATAAACTTATAAATATTTTTCAATCCAGATAGACTATATGGTTCACCATAGCAACAAGGGTATCTAAGGGTTAATTTAACAACATGTGAGTATGATCTCTATGCTAAAATTTTAGGGTCCATTAAAAGCCTGGAGATTACTTGGATACCCAAAAACGGATATCCACTTCACGCTCTGGGATACTGTGTATTAATATTACGAAGTAATATGCTTCCCACAGGTCAATTATATACTCACAACAACCGCCTCTCTCCCTCCTTCATTCCTCTCTCTCTTCTCCCTTCCTTCTAGTTCTTAATTTATTCCCTGATGTCTTCCTGACCTAATTGTATCTCAAATGCACCCGAATATCTACTCACCAATGTTCAGGGTCTCAGGTGAGACCTTCCACCCTCAACTTTGTCCCTCTTAGCCTAAACTCCAGGCCTGCCCATGTACACTGGAAGTGTCCTGACTTGAAACTATGCCTCCACCAGGCTGGGAGCTCCTGAAAGGCAAAGACTGGGGGGTGTCTGGGACCTTTCTGAATCTCCAGGACAACAAAGAAGCTGGAAAGAATTGGAAATGGTATAGAGCTGGGGATAGGGAGGCAGAGTGGCAGTGTTTACTAAATGGAGACTGGGTGAAGAAAGATACAGGTGTCCCTGGACAAGAGTTGAATACTTTATTCCCTCAATGATCCAGAGGACTAAATAATATGAGGAACTTGAGGGGGAAGGAGATGAGGAAACACAGAGTGAAGATGTTTGAAAACATCTGTGATTTCAGAGAGAAAATTAAGGAAGTGGAGGGGAAGTTCACTTCCTGAATATGTGCCAAGTGTCATCATCTGTCCTCATACATTGTTGCAAATTATCTCAGAATCCAAATTTTTGTCCCAAGAGCCAGCTTGCCCTGCTATCCATGCTGAGTACTAGATCTTGCCTCTGAGCTCTGTTCCTATTCCCACTAAGTGAAAGAATCAACAAAAAGATTTTCTCTCTTCCCCAACAAGGGAGCAGAGCCAAGGAGAGGGGTTCAGAAAAAGGCCATGAGATCTTGAACTCACCATTCAATCTCTTTAGACTCACGGTCCCTCAAAAGGTCTTGCACCTCTTGCCGGCAGCGCTCCTGGTATTCTGGGTGCTTTGCAAGGTTGTACAGGATCCAGGAGAGACCACTGGCTGTGGTGTCATGGCCTGAGTAGCATCCAGAAAGACTTGGATCTCTGGGCTACTTCAGTACCAAAGGTGAACAGAACCCTCACAGTATGGACCATGGGGGAATTAGTAGGGATGAGGTAGCCCAGGGTCCACACACCAAGTCCCTGGGATAGAGAAACTCTGCCCTCTCCTTGTATTCTGAGTGTTTTGTAAGGTTGTGTAGGACTCAGGAGAGGCCACTGGCTGTGGCATCATGGCCTGAGGGGCATCCAGAACCGCTTGGGTCTCTGGGTTACTTCGGTACTAGAGCATGGACAGCTCCCTTGCATTAAGCCTATGGGGAAGATGGGGAGGGATGGGGTAGTCCAGGGTCAATTCAGCAAGTTCCCTCCCTTTCTGTAGCCCCAAACTGGGACCCTCACCCTCAAACATGAAGGTGTCAGCTTCAGCCCGGATATCTTCATCTGACAATCCCTTCCCATCTTCATCCTGCAGAGAAAGCGAGATCCCCAGAATCACATTAGTTCTGAGGACCCCTGAGTCTAACGTGAGACAATCTCTAAAACTGCATATAGGAACCCAATCCCAACCTGAAGCCCTAGAAATCCTTTGCTCAGCCTGTCACTAGAGGCCATATTCCATAGGCCTCCTCCTTAACATCTTTCTCTACTGTGTTGTCCCTGGTGAAAGGAATCAGTGATTTGAAAATATTTTCATGTTGATGACATGACAGGGGATTTCTGCAAAAAGTTTCTGGCAACCTGGGTTACAACCTGTAGAATTTGCCTTCTCACCAGAGTATTTGTTTAAGCTCCAGAATAGTCTTTCTTCCAGTCCCTCTCTCCATAGGGAGAAAGGGACTGATGTATCAATTGCCCTGTATAAGTTCCAAATGTCAAAATCTAGAGGTACTTGTACTGTGATCCAAGCATGGCTGATGTACAAAAAAAGCATCATGGTGTGCTCATAGGCATTTGGGGATGGGGAGCCAGAGCTACAATTCTACTCAGGCTACTATTATGGCTATGAGAAATAAATGTGCTACTCTGCTCCAGGATTCTGTATATATATATAGATTCTGTACATACATGTAGAGTCTACCTCAGTGGTAGACTGACTTATCAGTTTGCATTAGAGTCAAATCACAGGCCCTTCACAGTTTCAGACTTAGCAGTCCCCTACAGGCTACATTGCACATGATCATCTCTAAAACATCCCTGACCCATCCCTCCCTTCCACAAGCACCTTCCATGGCTCCCCAGGACCCTCTGCATCCCATTCAAATTATTTGATCAAATCAAAGTCCCTTCTACCTCTTGAACTCAGATCCCAGAGGAACCCACCTTGGTCAGCAGAAGCACATCAATGAAGTCCAAAGTCTTGGTCTTCGCCTTGGTCTTGAGGAAGTCATCAATATTCTCCTTGGGGAGAGTGCGGCGCCGCTCCTGGATGACCGCATCTGTGAAGTCGTGCACCAGGCGGCAGGCCCTGCGGAAGCGCCGCCCATCTGAGGTGAGATAGTACAGGAAGTCCATGTGCAGGAAGAGCTGTTGGTTTCTTTTTGACACAAGAGCACTGAGCTCCAAGATGGCGGCGATATATTCGCTGGGCTTCCTGAGGAAGAGCGCATAAAGGAGGCAACAACTTAAAACCTGAAGCCCAGAAGCCAGGGGTCTACCTCCTTTCAGGAATTGAGGCTTCAATAACAGATGACCTACAGATACAGGGTGGGGATGAGCCAGAAGATGTGACTCTTCAGACTCTTCTCAACACCCATTCTATGTCAGTGAGCTGCCCCCATGCCCCAGGCACCCAGAGAACAGTTTGGATACCATGCTTCTCTCCTTTCTCTCTCACCCAGTAGCTGCCCCTTTTCCTTCCCCATACCATCCACTCGGCTCAGACCTTATCCTTTCCCAGCTGGTCAACGGCCCAGCCCCTTCCTTAGTCTCCTTACATCTAATGTTAATGCATTCTAGTGCCTACATGACTATTGGATTCTCTTGAGTCAGACGTCCAAGCTCAACTTTAACCAAGACCTTCATGTGCTTAAACACCTTCCATAGCTCCCAGGAAACCTCAAATAAAGTTCATATCTTCTTAGCCTGACTTCAGAATTCCATTAAGATATTACCTTCTCAGTCCTCCAACCTTACTTTCCTGGTGTCTCCTCACTGTTGCACATTCTTTTCTCATCCTACCCTCCTGGCCTTTATCAAAGGGTTCTACCTACCTGAAAGGATAGCTCCTTCTCTTTCCATTTCCTGTCCTGGATTGTCCAGCTGTGAGCCACCTCCTCCAGGAAGGCCCTTCCAATTGCCCTGGTCAGTCCTCCCTCCCCCATCTACTACCTTGGGCCTATGACTCATGTTCCCAGACCCAGCAATGAAACTCACTCTTGGCAATTGCTGTCAAAACTGAAGACACATTTCTGCAGACTGTCCAGGGTCAGGAGGCTGATGTGTTCAAACATGTCCAGATGGGTGTGGCCCTCTGTGACCAGGTGCTCCCACTTGGCCTGGTCAGAGAAGGAGACAGGTGGGGCCCCTTTGCAACCACCTGGGTGGACTCCCCTAAGACCCTGCCTCTTGGTTCCAGGACCATCCCCAGGGAGCATCAGGCTTGAGTGGAAGTGCAAGCTGTTACTTGTAGAACATGAAGTTCTCATTGCTGGAAGTCAAGAGATCTGGATTTAAATCCTGACTCAGCCTCCTGCTCTTTATATATTCTTTTTTTTTTCTTTCCACTTTATTATTTTTTTTTTAATTTATTTATTTATTTATTTTTTCAGTGGGTTTTGTCATACATTGACATGAACCAGCAATAGATTTACACGTATTCCCCATCCCGATCCCCCCTCCCACCCCCCTCTCCACCCGACTCCTCTGGGTCTTCCCAGTGCACCAGGCCCGAGCACTTGTCTCATGTATCCCACCTGGGCTGGTGACCTGTTTCACAATAGTTAATATACATGCTGTTCTTTCGCTACATCCCACCCTCATCTTCTCCCACAGAGTTCAAAAGTCTGTTCTGTACTTCTGTGTCTCTTTTTCTGCTTTGCATAGACATGAATCCCATGATCAATAGATTTTGCTTTCATCATCTTCATTGTTAAAAGATGATTAGAAAACTGCCCCCTATGTTGAGAAAGATATTTCTCCATGGGCCCTGAGTATCCCTGCATATTCTTGCTTGGTATACTAAAAAAAAAAAAAAAAAAAAAAAAATGGAAGACCCTGATGTTCTTTACCTGGGCCATTTCTCAGAGTTGTGTGTGTAGTAAACAACCTTGAGGAGTGAGGTAATGTGTCTTCCTGGGAAAATATCAGGCTTGCTTCTAGTTCTAAAAGTCATATAGCCCCTAAACCTAGCACTTTCCCCCACTGTAATACAACATACTATATGAGCAGGCACCAGTTGAAGCCCACCTGTGTCACCCTCATGGACTTTGATTACTTGGAGGGATAATACAAACCAGCAGGAAGCACATGCCATTTATTGAGCTAAGAGGAATAAACTGCCCTCTGTCTGTGACTCAGGACTCTCCTGTCTAATGGCAGAATCCAGGAAACAGTAACAGGCTCACTTGTCCATTTGCAAGTATAGAAAAATCCCA
The DNA here is from genome assembly GCF_910594005.1 of Cervus elaphus. Taxonomy (NCBI): domain Eukaryota; kingdom Metazoa; phylum Chordata; class Mammalia; order Artiodactyla; family Cervidae; genus Cervus; species Cervus elaphus. The sequence continues at coordinate 11,316,297 of NC_057823.1, forward strand.
AGCACTTCACAAAGTCCTTTACTTTAGTTCTTCAATTCCATATATATATATATATGGAATCACCCTTTGCAATGTGATTTTTTCAGTAGATTATAATAGGGCATGGAGCTTATTTCACCATTCTTTGATTCTGAGTTAGCCTTGGACCTGCTTTTATTAGTTAGTTTACTAGTTATTATTGGACCAATAACCTGAGAAAAATGATGACTAGGGTGCCCCATAGGCTTCCCTGATAGTTCAGTTGGTAAAGAATTCACCTGCAATGCAGGAGACCCCAGTTCAATTCCTCGGTTGGGAAGATCCACTGGAGAAGGGATAGGCTACCCACTCCAGTATTCTTGGGCTTCCTTTGTAGCTCAGCTGGTAAAGAATCCAGCTGCAATGTAAGAGACCTGGGTTCAGTCCCTGGGTTGGGAAGATCCCCTGGAGAAGGAAAAGGCTACCCACTCCAGTATGCTTGCCTAGAGAATTCCATGGACTGTATAGTCTATGGGGTTGCAAAGAGTAGGGCACAACTGAGTGACTTTCACTTTCAGGCTACCCCAAACCAAGACCCCAAAAGGCATTGCATTTCTGCATTGTGTGTTGTAACTTCTTTTTCAATTCTAATTTTATCAATTTGAGTCTTCCCTCTTCTTTCCTGAGAAGTCTGGCTAATGGTTTATCAATTTTATTTATCTTCTCAAAGAATCACCTTTAGTTTTGTTGCTCTTTGGTACTTTTTTCTTCATTTCTTTTTTATTTCAGCTCCAATCTCTATGATTTCTTTCTTTCCACTAACTTTGGGGGTTTGTTGTTCTTCCTTTCTATTTGCTTTGGGTGCAATATTAGGTTGTTTATTTGATATTTTTCTTGTTTTTTGAGATAGGCTTGAAAAGCAGTTCTTAGAACTGTTTTTGCTGCATCCCATAGATTTTGAGTTGTCATGTTTTCAATGTCATTGGTTTCTAGGTTTTTTTAAATCGTGTTTGTGTTTTTTGCAGTTTTTTCCTATAACTGATATCTAACCACATAGCATAGGGGTCAGAAAAAATACTTGATACAATTTCAATTTTCTTAAATTTACTAAGGCTTGATTTGTGACCCAAGATGTGATCTATCCTGGATCACATGTGCACTTGAGGGGGGAAAAATGTATTCTGTTGCTTTTGGAAGGGTTGTCCTGTAGATATCAATTAGGTCCATCTGGTATGATGTAAAAACACAACCCTCAGAATGGCAGAAAATAATTGCAAATAAAGAAACTGACAAAGGATTTATCTCCAAAATATAGAAACAGCCCATGCAGCTCAATATCAGAAAAACAAAAAACACAATCAAAAAATGGGCAGAGGACCTCAAGAGATATTTCTCCGAAAACATACAGGTGGCCAATAAACACATGAAAAAGGTGCTCAGCATTGCTCATTGTTAGAGAAATGCAAATCAAAACTAAAATAAGGTACCACCTCACACCAGTTAGAATGTCCATCATCAAAAATGTTCAAACAATAAATGCTGGAGAGGATGTGGAGAAAAGGAAATCCTCTTGCACTACTGGTGTGACTATAGATTGATATAGCCACTGTGGAGCGCAGTATGGAGATTTCTTTAAAAACCAGGAATACTAAGCAAATATCTTGAGAAAATCATAGTTCAAAAAGTCACATATACCCTAATGTTTGTTGCTGCACTGTTTACAATAGCTAGGATATGAAAACAACCTAGATGCCCATTGACAAATAAATGGATTAAGAAGTATGTGGTGTACACATAGGCACAGTGTACTTAGTCATCAAGAGGAACAAATGTGAGTCAGCTGTACTGAGGTGGATGAATCTAGAGCCTGTTACACGGAGTGAAGTAAGTCTTATATTGGCCAAGAGAAAAAAAAAATAGTTTGTTATATTTGGAATTTGCTTCCCTAGTGACTCAAACATTAAAGAATCCACCTGCAATGAAAGGAGACCCAGGTTCAATCCCTGGGTCAGTGAGACTCCCAGAGAAGGGAATGGCAACCCACTCCAGTATTGCCTCGAGAGTTACATGGACAGAGGAGCCTATGGGCTACAGTCCATTGGGTCATAAAGAATTGGACACAACTGAGAGACTATCACTTTCACTTTTCATGGAATCTAGAAAAATGGCACCGATAAACCTAATTGCAGGGCAGGAATGGAGATTCAGATATAGAGAACTGACTCTTGAACACAGCAGGGAGAAGAGGGGGTGGAACAAATTGAGAAAGCAGCGTTGATGTATATATATACTCTTATGTATAAAATGGATAGCTGGGGGAAGCTGCTATATATGACTGATTAGCATTGTTGTATGGCAGAATACAACATGACATGACATTGTAAAGCAATTAAACTCCAATTAAAAAGTAAAATAAAAATAAAAGGGCATTGCAGTTTCTTCTCAGTCTGTTGGAACATTGCTTCTGCCAGTGAACAAAACTGAAATGTCTTTTAGGGAGAGAATCACGTAAAAGGAAGTCCATTTGACCTGGGTGAAACAATCTGAGATCAGCTGAGAAGGGATAGGCTACCCACTCCAGTATTCTTGGGCTTCCCTGGTGGCTCAGCTGGTGAAGAATCTGCCTGCAGTGTGGGAGACCTGGGTTCAATCCCTGGGTTGGGAAGACCCCCTGGAGAAGGGAAAGGCTACCTACTCCAGTATTCAAGTCTGGAGAACTCCATGGACTGCATGGAGTCACAAAGACTCAGACACAACTGAGTGACTTTCACTTTCATGTTATTGTTTTTAAGTGATTTGTTACTCCAGCATAACTACTATACAACATTCATTATTTTCCTAAAATATGTCTCAAGATTCCAAGGCTTCTGTGAAGAAAAAGAGAAGCTAACACATTCTGAGCACCTACTACATGTCAGGAACATGGCTCCATTACATTATGTTGACCACTTTGCAAAGCAAGGCTCACATTAGGCGTACTTATCAGCCAAGGAAACTAAGGTTCAGGAGGAAGAACAATGGCCTCAAAGTCAACTGGAAGATCCAGAATTCCAGACAAGACGTTCCTGAGTCCCCATTATCCTCAAGACTCCAGCTGGGACCCTGGGTTCAAGAGACTCACGTGCATGATCTCTGCGCTCTTGGTGAAAATCTTCATATAGGGCTTCAGGATGTTGAAGTGGAAGGCAGGTGTTAGCATGCGACGGTGACTGTTCCACTTGTCACCAGCACTCAGGAGGAGCCCATCCCCTAGCAGAGACAGCCATGGGGAGTGGGCAAAGGAACACCTTCCCCTGGATCTCCACGGTCATCCCCAATCCCCTTCACTCACAGTTACTCACCAAGCCAGGGTTTTAGAGTGCCATAGAACTGCATGTCCTTGGGTGCAATGGCAGCTGAAATGAGTAAAGACAATCAGGGGTCAGGTAGATGCAGAGGAGAGGGACTTTTGATGGGGGGTCGAGGCTTCCAGCCAGGAATCTGCATTCCTCTTCCAACCCCAACACAGCAGAATGGGACCAAGAGCACAGGAAGCTGGGAGGGGAGAAGGGACCAGACCAGGCTGCAGCACAGAACAGAGCAAAGGCAGAGCCCATAGACACACTCACGGTGCTTAGACACAGCCCAGAATGACACGACATGCCCCAACATTCCTTGACATGGCCTACAGAGTCCAACACATTCTGACATGGAAGCAAAACCCAGCCCTCTACAAAACAGCTTTACAGGGACCAAGGGCACCACACCTGCCCCAGCACTAGGACCTCTCCTGAGACATCTGACATGGCCCCAACAGGCGGGACACAACCTGACGTGATGCAACAGATCTGCCGTGCACCTGAAGACCATCTGACCTGATCCCAGGGTGCCCCAGGCAGGCTCCAGACAGGGCTTGAATACACTGATCTCACAGACATGAACCAAGTGTGATCCAGGCATACCTTAAGACCCAAAACAGGCAGGATTCACAGAAGGTCGCAGGCATTTCTCAAAGCGACCCTGAGCCCCAGACCTGAGGCAAACTCCACATGTGGCCCAGGAGTGATCAACAGGAGAGCCAGACAATCTCTAACGACATTTCAGATAAGAACCAGAGAGACTCCTAGATGCCTCAAATGTCCTTGGCCACAGCTGAGCTCCAGACATGACTGAGAACATCTCTGAGCTCAGGTATAAATTATATCAGGTGTCACCAGGTGTAACATACACCAGTTGTAACCAGAATCCATGTGGATACATGTGGTCACATAAATGTGACCAGATGTGGCCACACAGAAGACACTGCACAGACATGACCAGAGGTCAGGCAGGTGGGAGTCTGCAGTGAGAAACAGTGGTACCCTGGCCACACACCCCCACTGTCTGCATCATGGTCAGCCGCCCAAATAGAGGCAACACAGACCATGACAGGGGATAAGCTGTGGCCAAGGATCTACCTGGAGCAAAGAGCACAGGCTTGATGCGGGTGGAGTGGAAGGTGCGGATGATCGCGTGCCAGGGCCCCACCCACCAGCAGCACGCATCCCCATAGGTGCTGGCCAGGCCCTGGGTGTGCAGGAGACCTTCCTCCCAGCTCTGAATCTGAAGAGGAACAGATAGGACCTAATTTGCGCTCTTCTAGGCTGCCAGAGGGGAGCACTTGTAGGGCAGAGAGCCATACCTGAAGCCATGAGTCAATTTCAGCAGCTGCTCCTCTGTCCTCACACTTTCTCAGGCTCCTTCCCCACACCCTCCATAAAGGACAGTTGGATGTCCATTCAGGTGCAGGGATAGGAAGGGTCTTGCCCTGTGTGGATCCCAGACACCATGTTCAATCTCTTTCCGGATAAGGAAACTGAGGCTCTGAATAAAGAAATGACTTGCCCACAGTTTCACAGATACTATGCCTGACACATGAGGTCAGGTGTGCCTGAATCCGGGGTCTGAATTCTTAACCACTGAACTGCTCTGAACCCTAAAACAATAGCTCAGATAACCCTGTGCCTGCCAAGACATGCAATCAGAGTCTCAGGAGCACGGGAATTGGTCCTATGACCCAAGCCAGGCAAATTAAAGGAAACCTTCAACTTTTTCTAAAACTGTTTTTAATGAGTTCACTTTTCCATGGGGGTTGAGCTTGGGGGATTCAATCTTACCAGGATCAGAGGGAAACCATCACAGATGAGCACAGAGCTAAATGATGAAAACAGATTTCTGATGACATTTTAAGACCCAGATCCAGCTGTCCTGAAGACATCTTCCTTGGAGTTTACAGTCAATTGATACTCTTTCTTTGAACAGATCATACAGGGTTGAGTTTCCTCCACTAACAGCTGAAAGAAACTTCAGCAGGCCAGAGAGAGCTAGGGCCCTTCCCAGAGTCACTCAGTAATCTGGTGTCAGAAACCAGGTCTCTGTCAGAAGCTGTCCATTCCCCTGCTTGCCTGGTCTGTCTGTGGATGGGAGGGGCAGAGGACAAAGTGAGGGAGCCAGGGTGGGATGGGGTAGCGTCTCCTCAGGGAGATCCCTGGGCACTGGAGAAGGAAGGCCCTGAATTAGAAGTGGCTGAGTCACAGCATACAGTCAAGAAGCCGACCCGTTGGGGAGGTAGATGTCACAAAAATAGCAGCCCAGATCATGCGCCAGATCTCCAGCCAGATCATCGCTGGGGATCTGGGGATGAGTGAGACTGAGGGCAGATCTGCCAGGGGGCCTGGGATGCTATGGATGCCCACTGCATCGCTCTACCCTCTGCTTTCAAATATATCTGTTCCTTGTTCCAAATCCAGTTCCAGCACCTCCTCTTCCAGAAAGCCTTCCAACACGCCCCGACAGAGGACCTTGCTTATTCTTGGGTTTCCACAGCCCATCTCCCTCTGGCCGATTCCTGACCAACCACACCAGGTCAGGGATATCCTGTTCCAGATCTGAGTCCTGAGACTGGGGACATCTTTTAGCAGGGCACCAGAGTGGGGTATAGATAACAGTGTGAGGAAGAATGGGGGTGATGAATATATGAAAGAAAGGAGGAAATGGCTGAGCGAGAAGAGGGAAGGAGGGGCCAGTGTCCTGCAGGGGCCACTTCAAATGTTGGCAAGGAGGAGCTGGAATCCCTCAGATATGTCATGGCACCCACCACCACAAGCTCTGCCTGGATACCTGAGGCGTTGGTGATGCTCCGGAGCATGTCAGGGTGGCAGAAGACGACCATGGGGATAATGGGGCCAAACCAGATCAAATATCCACGGGGGTAGTTGGCAGCCATCTGAGCGAAGTTGATCAGGCCCTGCTCCGTGGGGGGCACCTGCAAGCAAGGAAGGGCCATCACTTCCCAGATGGAGCCACTGCAGTGGACTGTGTGTCAGATTCTGTATGATGGAGAGAGTCTCTGCTTCCTCCTTCTCTGGGGGCAGAAGGGACCTGGAGTACCTCCAAGTCCCCAGGATGTACCCCAGGACACAGGGAAAAGACAGGCTCTCTACCCTTAGGGAGGCTGACCTTGGCTTGAGAAGTCAGATTTTTCATGTCCTGGAAGTGGTCTCAGTCCCAGGAGTGCCTACAGGAGATCCCTATGGGGGAGGTTTGTGGGTGCAGGGTGGCCTCAGGACTTCTCCCTAGGTTTGGGTCCCACTTCCTTTCATAATCTGGATGGTCCACGTGGCCTCCAGTTCCTTGCGTGGTAAAGGGTCTGCAGACCTGGGACCTTCCAGCCCTGGCAGATGCCAAGGGACAGACATTAATCAGGAAAGCAACTCAGACCTACAAACCTCCTCTATTGGCTAGGCTCTGTGCAGAGTGCGTCCTGTCTGTCTATTCCCCTGCAACCTAGGGATATGACTTTCAATCATGCCACTTATAGAGGAAGAAACTGACACCACATGCAACGCAACGGGAAGAAGATGATGCTCCTGGAGAAGCGTCACCTCCATCAGGATGCTCCATTCAAGCTTGACAAATACCCCCAGGTGCTCCAGGTGCTCTAGGCAGGTGAATGTAAGTCACTTTTACTTTCGGGCTTTGTTCCCCTCTCCCCAAGGACCTCAGGTGAGGGTTCAGTGCACTTGGTGAGACTGGTTCAGAGAGAGAGAGTGACTCAGCCAAGGTCACACAGCAAGAGGGGCCGCAGGAAGGAAGAGTGATCAAGACCAGACCACACAGCCAAGCCCTTGGAGGGAAGGGCAGAACTGCAGTAATTTTATAACATTCCTGTTACCTCCAGGGCTTGCAGAGACCATTTCTAGACCCAGACTCTCAGGAAATCTGCACAGCAAGCTTTGGAGTGCCCCCTGTTCTGGGCTTCTGAACTTTGCCATAATAAACAGTAAAATTGCAGTAAGTCCTCCCTCAAGTTGTAGTTCTCATCCCAGACAGGAAAGAAAAAATGTTCTCATCTCTCAGCCGGGCTGTTAGATGGGAAGAGCTGGGTACTCATTTCTTTGACCTTGACAGAGAAGGTGATGGCAAGTTCATCACCTAGATAACCAAACATTTATTTTGCATGCTTAATACTGGCTCCATGATGCCAGCCCTGGAGGAGACACTGTAGTGCCAGCTCCCCAGAACTAGCATCAAATTGGAAGGTGATTAATATGTAATTGGACAATTGACTGTTTAATTAATCATAAGCAGAACCAATTCAAAGATCAAAGTCTGCGGCACAAAGCTGGCAAGCATGGAGGATGGGGAGGTCTAAGAGGGCTTCTTAAAGAGGAAGTGAACTTTATCCAGGTTGGACTTTGAGCCCATTGGGATATCTTGGGAGGAGGGAAGGTGAGATTAAAGGACGGGATCCTGGGACAGAGAGGGTATGGGGAGCTGTGGTCCTATAGGTGGGGGTGGGCAGGTGATAGCCAGTTCCTGTGGGACAGCTGTAACCCAGAATGAAAAGACACAGGAAATGGACCACAAGCAGAGCAGACCCTGGACAGCACCCTTGAGGAGGTCTCAAGGTCACCATGGAGACTGGAGAGGCCAGGAGACCAGGCTCTGTGCAGCCCGGCCTCAGAGGTGCACTAATGTGTGGAAGTCAGGCAGGAAATGGGCCCCAAAACAGACTAGGGCTGGAAGGACAGGATGTGGGGAAGGTCTCGAGGGCAGAGCAGAAGAATGAGTGAGTGAGGAAGAGGGGGCTCCTGGCGTCCCTGGCTTCTCTTCTGTCCTAGAACCCACCCCCAAACCTGAGCCCCATTCCTGACCCTCAGGAAGCCCATCCACCCTGATCCCACAGACCCATCCTGCTGCCCACACTCACCAGGTCCATGTGAGCCAAGAACCAGTTCAGTTTTGGGGGCTGCAGGAAACATCGGAGGCGGCGAGAGTTGTTGTAGAAGGTGTAGGTCCAGGCCAGGACGCGGGCCAGGAGCCAGGAGGCCCCGACCAGCAGCAGCAGCAGCCATGGGGAGGCTGCCACCGGCCCGAGTCCCAGCCTGGATAGGCTCAGCTCCAGCATCCTGTGGGGCAAACAGGGTGAAGGGTGAGCTCCTGAGGGTAATAGAAGAGGCAGTGATGGTGAGCTGTGAGGCAGAGATAAATGGAGAGGAGCAAGGGAGTGAGGGGCAGGGTGAGTGCTGGGGATGGGGCAAGACAGGCTCAGATATGGGCAGACAGGGGTTCAAAGACGGAAAGTCAGGGTGAGAGGGAGAATCCGAGACAGAGACAGACAGAAAGACACACAGAATGTTTGTGTGTTAGTTACCTACTGACATCCACTCATCTCCCAGACCAGCTCGTTCCCTGGAGCCACCCTGCCTAGAACAGTGGCCTTTCCCACCCCAGGCCAGGGCCCCCAGCCCCCTGACCCCCAGCCTGTCACCTTCTGCCAAGAGCGGCTTGTCCTGCACAACTCCCCTCCTTCTCCTCGGAAGGCTTGATCTGACCCTGACTCAGGAAAAAACTGCCAGGGTCCATACTAAGCCAGCCAATCCTTGCCGCCTGCTTACCTCCTCCCTACCTGGAGGTTGTCCAAATAAAGGGTGAGGCCCGTGAACAAGTTCAGGGTCACAGTTTGTACACTGGATGCTCAGGACTCATCACATCCCAAATGGGCAAACTGTGGGGCAGCCACACCTGCTGCTCTAAGCACCGTGTACCAGAGAAAAGCATGAACATTCAGGTATCACACAAGCAGCGCCTAGCTCAGCCTTGTCTGAAGACATTTCCAGCGCTCCTCTCCATGCCTGGGCCAGGAGGGCGTCATGTAACATTTCTTGGCACAGAATCAGGGAGCTCGGAGACCTGAACTCTGACCTCCTGGTAGCACACAGCCTGGCAAGAATTCAAGTCCTGCCTCTCAGCAGCCCAGGGCCCGGGTTGAGACATGGCTGCTGGGACCAGGAGCAGAGAAACACACCCAGCTGAGAATTACAAGGGATTAAAGGACTCAGTCGGAAGAGAGCATCTTGAGACATGAAGGGTAAGGCTGCAAGGAACCTGGAGAGCGCAGTATGCACGCAGAAGAGGCAGAGCTGGGAGTGGAGTTCTGACCCGCCCTCATTCACACTGTGGGCTTTGCAGACCCTCTCTGGCCTCAGCCTTCCTATCTGGGAAATGGGCTGTTGGATGAGACCCTGAAATAAGGTTTGCATAAGGGAGACAACTCTGTGTGACAACCGTGTATGAGTGCGTGCCGTGTGCTGGGTCCCTCAGAAAGCATGCCTGCAGTGTGTCAGGAGCTCTGCATAAAGCGTGCCTGCTATGTTCCGGATGGGCTACTGAAAGTGCACCTACTGTGTGCCAAGGACTCTGCATAAGTCCTGCCTACTGGATGCCAGGTGTTCCACATGCCTATGGTGTACTTAAGATTCTCCACAAGGCATGCCGACTAAGTGCTGAGTCCCTACACAAGGCACACTTACTATGTGTTAGGCGTGGTGTGTAAAGAACAGCTACTGTGTGTTGACAATCTATGTAAAACACAGCTATGTGTGCTGAGGACTCGGTGTATAGTATGCCTACTGTGTGTCCAGTGCTCTACACACTGTAACCCCACTGTGTGCGGGATGTTCTTACAGCCCCTCAGGGCTCTGGGCCAGCACCCTGGGGTCAGGCAGAGGGGGCAAAGTGATGGCAGAAAGGAAGATACCTATTTAACAAAAGAGTAAACTGAGGTTCATAGAGGTTAAGCTCTAACCTAAGTTGCAGAGCTGGAAAGAAGCCAGGCCTGTCATACCACCAAGCCTAAGCCTTTCTTTTCTGCTATATTGTTCCACTCCCATTCATAAGGGATGACACCCTACTAATCTGGGGGCATTGATAATGGTGGGTTCTCAGCCAATATGGTCACCGCAGTGGGGAGATATCTTGAGGTCCTCGTATCATCACTTGAATCATCTTCCCACATCCAGGATGAACCACCCAGTGGATCTGCTGTTCCCCTCTTGGTCCTTCCTTGATCCTGTCCAGAACTGTCCTGTGGTGTGGTCTCAGATGACAGACAACTTGACGGATGGAGTGCATGGCAAAGAAACTCAGCAGGAGAGTGGGGGGAAGGACTGTCCTGAAACTGGTGGAATGCTAGGAAGGCTCCAAACGTCCTTCCCCTCAACACCAGCTGGGAGATTCAGGTGGAGGGTCTTAATGTTCTCAGGGGTGTGGGGTGCATCCTCCCCCAAGAATGACCTTCCCCTCCACAGGGGTAGACTTTGCCTCCTGGCAGGTCCATTCACATCAGGGTTAAAGTAGCAAGGTCAGAATATGATAAACCATGCAATGACATCATACACTTAGAAGGAGCCCCAGTGCCTAGAGGGGTTCAACTCACTGCAGACCAACTGTGGGCAATGAATAGGCTGGAAGCCTAGAGCAGGAATGGCAACCACCACCCGGCATTTGCCAGCAGGGGCCACTGAAGCTGTCTGAAGCCTTCTCGTGTATGAACTTTTTTCTGTGCTTTCATTTTAGAGTTGAGGAAGCGGAGAGTGCAAACTATGTGAATGACTCACCCAGAGTCATACATGTGATGGAAACAGGCTGCGACCCAGGCCTCACGCTGGGTAGCCTGAACCATGAAGCTCTCCTTCTTCCCTGTATGTAAACGGGCGTTTCATTAGCATCACCTCTCAAGGAAAATGGGAGGGATCACTAAAAGAGACAATGCTTGTAGAACACATAAGACAGAGGAAGGGGTCAGTAAATGCAAGTCACTGCTTGTTGTCATTGTTATTGATGTAATCTTCCAACAGCCTTGGAAGATCAAGTTCATGAGCCCAGTTTTACAGAAGAGGAACTGGAGGTTCAGAGAGGTGAAGCAACTTGCTCCAGCCCCCCAGCAAATTAGGTAAATAGGACAGAACAGGGGACAGCAAAGCCTGACACATAATAATGCTCATTACAAAACTGGGAAAGAGAGAAAGGTTTGCATTGGACAGTTCTAAGGCTAGGCTGCCCAAAGTGTGGTCCTCCAACTGCCATCCCACCGTATCACCTGAGAGTTTGCAAGTAAATACAGAAACCCCCATGTGGAAATACAGACTCAGAACTGCATCTAAGTAGATATCCAGGGGAACTGTGTACACTGTTTCACGTGTTAGGAAGTGTTGCCATAAGACTCCTGAGTCTGGATTCTGAAAAGGATACAGGGAGCACAGTGCCTTCCTCCATCCTGCTAATTCTAATTTTCAGTTATAATATAAAGAGAAAAATCTATACCTTCAGAGCTGTTCATACAACCATGATGGTTATGTGCTGGTCACTATTTCAGGCACGGGGATGCATCAGTGAGCACTGCAAACATCTTCCCTGCTGTCAAAGAGCTGACATCTTGTGAGGAGATGGCAATGATGGAATGAATCAACAAGGATGTGTCAGAGAGTGGTGAGTGATGTGCCCGGAGAACATCCTACCTTAGTCCAAGGGTGAGGGTGGGCAGAGAACTGAATGAGGAGCAGCAGCCTCCAAGAACAGACATTGGGTGGAACATCCAGGCTGCACAAAAGGGCAAGTGGGTGTTGTCCTTTGACATTTGTGTTAATTTTGATATCACGTGATTGACCATCTGGTCCCATTACTTCACGGCAAATAGATGGAGAAAAGGTAGAAGCAATGACAGATTTTATTTTCTTGTCCTCCAAAATCACTGCGAACAGTGACTGCAGCCATGAAATTAAAATTAAAATTATCTATAAGCTTTGATAGCATATTAAAAAGTAGAGATACCACTTTACTGACAAAGGTATGTAGAGTCAAAGCTATGGTTTTTCCAGTAGCCATTTACAGATGTAAGAATTGGACCATAAAGAAGGCTGAGCACCGAAAAAATGATGCTTTTGAACTATGGTGCTGGAGAAGACTCTTGAGATTCCCTTGGACAGCCAGGCGATCAAACCAGTCTATCCTAAAGGAAATCAATCCTGAGTAGTCATTGGAAGAATTGTTGCTGAAGCTCTAATACTTTGGCCACCTGATGCAATAAGCCAACTTGTTGGAAAAGACCCTGATGCTGGGAAAGACTGAAGACAAAGGAGAAGGGGGCTGCACAGGATGAGATGGTTAGATGGCATTACTGACTCAATGGACATGAATTTGAGCAAACTCCGGGAGGTAGTGGAGGACAGAGGAGCCTGGAATGCTGCAATCCATGGGACTGCAAGGAGTCAGACATGATTTAGCTATGGAACAACAATAAATTGATCCTTATTAAGGGCAACATGCAGAGCAAATTCTAGCCCCATATCGAAGCTGTAAGCGGGTGTCTAACTTTCTGCAGCCAGGACCAAATACTCAAGCCACAGCAGGTCTCTGCAGCCATCACAAGGACAGGGTCTACTGGCCTGGCCCCCCTGACTCCTGGATCAGGTGGTAGAAGGGGAAGGGGAGGCAGCACAGGAGGCAAGCAGATTCAGGAGAAGAAATTCTGTGCAGAATCTGAGGAGGCTGGAGCATCCCCAGTGGTTTTTCATCAAACAGAAAACATCTCAGCTGCCAAATCACAGAAGCCTGGCTTATGAAATGTCCCCCAGCCTGTGTTGAAAACACTTCACCCACTGTGTCCTCTCCAGGGGTTCTTCCGTCCTCATCCAGAACCGTTCAGTGGGCAAGCCTGTATCAGATCAGCTATTCTGGTCAGTTGGTGTCACCCCTCTGAACCACTTTCTTCATATGTGTTGAATAGGCTGGTCGAATCTCACAGAGGGTTGCAAACATCGTATTAAACATAAACAAAGAGAATAGGGGAAAATATGTTTCAAAAATGGTATGTGAGTAAAGGTTCCATTCATAAACATGGAACATATGTGTATGTGTGCACACTTTGTGCATGCATTGGGGAAAAAACAGAGGAATCCACACACTGTGGTGGAATTGGAGGAAGTAGAATTGTAGTCTCAATCCCCCAGCCATGGACAAGTACTGGTCCCTGGCCTGTTAGGAACTGGGCCACACAGTAGGATGTGAGCGGTGGGAGAGCAAGCCAGCAATGCTTCATCTTTATTTAGTCACTCCTCATGGCTATCCCAGGCTTCCCTTGTGGCTCAGCTGGTAAAGAATCCACCTGCAATGTGGGAGACCTGAGTTCAATCCCTGGGTTGGGAAGATCCCCTGGAGAAGGAAAAGACTACCCACTCCAGTTTTCTGGCCTGGAGAATTCCATGGACCATGTGTGTCCATGGGGTCACAAAGAGTCGGACACAACTGAGCGACTTTCACTTTCACTTTCATGGCTGTCCCATCACCCCTAGATGGGACCATCTACTTGCAGGAAAACAAGCTCAGAGTTCTCACTGATTCTGTATTATGGTAAGTTGTCTAATTATTTCATTATATTCCACAATGTAATAATAATGGACATATAAAGTATACAATAAACATCACGCGAATGAATCATCCTGAACCCATCCCTCGCACCACCCCATCAGTGGAGATTTGCCTTTTGTAAAACTGGTCCCTGGCGCCAAAAGGGTTGGGGACCCCTGCTCTAATGCATTTATCACCCACACTGAGCTGCTATAATTTCTATCACTAAGACACAATTTTTAAGAGATAAGAGTTTGGAATGATGAGCACATTGTTGTTGTCTAGTCACTAAGTTATGTCTGACTTCTTGGGACCCTATGTACTGTAGTCTACCAGGTTCCTCTGTCCATGGGATTTTTCCAGGGAAGAATACTGCAGTGAGATGACATTTCCTTCTCCAGGAGATCTTCCCAAGCCAGTGACCAAACCCTGCATCAGCAGGCAGATTCTTTACCACCAAGCCACCTGAGAAGAGACAGCTGGCACATAAAATGGGTGAGCAGTTCTTACTTAGTCTTGCCACAAAGACACATCTCCCAGGAATTGGCCTGGCATCTCTCTAGAGCTGAGGCGGGAAATAGATGGGCCCTGGGCAGAGCAACTGGAATTTGTCAAGCAGAGTAAATTGCAACTTTGTTTTCCCTAGCACTCCAAGGGCAAAGTTAATGGCAGGAAGGAGCTCTGCTAGAACAAAGAGATAAGATGTGCAAATCTATTACTCCTGAGGTCAAGGAAGTCTCCCCCACTGCACATGCACAGGGTCAATAAGGGAGAGGTTGCCACCCCATAATAGGTATTGTTGAACCTCCCCCAGGCCTCTGCACTGGTATCCATTTTGGCGAAAAGATGTGCACGCATATTGAGGAGGGTACTAGGGAAGGTCTTCCCTGTAGGAAGGACTTCCCTGTAGCTCAAATGGTAAAGAATCTGCCTACAGTGCAGGAGACCAGGGTTCAATCCCTGGGTCGGGAAGATCCTCTGGAGAAGGGAATGGCCATCCACTCCTAGAGAATCCCATGGAGAATCCCATGGACAGAGAAGCCTTGTGGGCTACAGTCCATGGGGTTTGCAACCTGCCAAGAGTCTGACACGGAGTGATAAAACCACAGGGAAGGTCAGGTGTAAACAAAGAAATGAGATAAAGGACCAAAGGTAAAGAAAGACCTGGAAGAACTGCCCTACTGGCATTGGAAGCCATTCCCTCCTCCAGGGGATCTTCCCAACTCAGGGAGCGAACCCAGGTCTCCTGCATTGCAGGCAGATTCTTTACCATCTGAGCCACCAGGGGAGCTCATATATATATTTTAACTGCTGCTTTTCCATGCTCCTCCTCCTTGGGGGAGACACCCACACCATTTCTCTCTGGGTGTGTACTTCTGCCTTGCTTCTAACCTAAATAAACTTTCCCTGTGTGATTTTCCACATGTTATTCTGTGTCTCTGATAATAAACTTTGTGCCTGTGTTTTACAGGCTTGCCTTAGAGAAACTCATTTTTCAAATGGGGCAAGAGACAACAGGGCATCTTCCTTCTTAGTCCCTAAGCGTTGATGGTGTAGAAGCTAGAATTCCTGGGGATGGGCGGGGGGGGGGTTTGCCCAGGCTGCATGCATGTTAGTTGCTCACTTGTGTTTGACTCTTTCTGACCCCATAACTGTAGCCTGCCAGACTCCTCTGTCCCTGGGATTCTCCAGGCAAGAATACTGGCATGGGAAGCCATTCATTCCCTCCTCCAGGGGACCTTCCTGACTCAGAGAGCGAACCCAGGTCTCCTGCATTGAAGGCAGATTCGTTACCATCTGAGCCACCAGGGAAGTTGCCCAGGCTATCCACATTCAATTCCTGTGAACCTAAAACCCTGCTTCAGGACCACCAGCTGCCACCCATCCAGGATCAGAACAAGCATGCAGGCTGCCTGCTGCCTGAAATCTCACCATTCCTTTCCTCTCATTGTTGCTGTTCAGTCAGTCATCGTGTCTGACTCTTTGTGACCCCAAGGACTGCGGCACGCCAGGCTTCCCTGTCCTTCATTATCTCCCAGAGTGCTAAAATTCAATCCCACTGAGTCGGTGACACCATCTAACTATCTCATTCTCTGTTGCCCCGTTCTCGTCAGGCCCTCAGCTTTTCATTTCCTCCTGTCAAAGGCAAAAGGGCTTGCCAAGGGCAAATGTCCTGCCTCTGGGGAGACTGAACCCTATGCTGCTGCAGCTGCTGACCTTCAACACGCCCTGAAGGGAGTTCAGGGTGGAGAACAGGCACTTTGTGCTCCAGGGAAAGTGGTGGAACAGCTCTTTAGATAGTTAGATATTTTCAGGAACTGATTTCATAATCCTAATCCCTGTATCTCTTCATATCTAGAAAAGCACTAAACCCTCCCTGGTGACATCAGCTCCTTGTGACTAGCAGACCTTTTGTAAGATAAGTGCTTGATTGCATGAATTCTCCCTTCACCAAAATCACACATATTCTCATTCCCCCACTACCTCTTTGGAGCAATTCCTCAGACCTATCTGAGATGCTCTCTCCCGGGCTGCAGTTCTCATTTGCCCTCCACCCCCCCCTCAAAAAAAAAAAACTTAACACACAACTCTCACATTGTGCATCTTTTGTTGTTGTTGTTGTTGCTTTTAAGTCAACACTCATCTCTTGGGAGAGTACAAGTTCTGCCTTCAACAGAAGGCAGAGTTCAAAATCTCAGCTCTGCCTCTCACTGACTGTGTGGTCTTGGGCAGTTCAGTTGCCTTCTCTGAGTTTCATATCCTCCTCTGTAAATCAAAAGATAGATTTATTTTCCCAGGTAGCTCATTGTTCAACAACAACAAAGCTGTGCTTGACCACCTACTGCATACCACACACACTGCTAGAACTCAGGGCATGGAATAAACAAGATAGACAAGGTCTCTGGATTATGGCACTCTTGTCTGATGGAGGAGGCCAACAGGGGATAAGAACTAGTCAGATAGTGGCAATAATGAGTGAAATTAACAGAGTGACATGTGATAGAAAGTGACCAAGGGGGCTGCTCTAGACCAGACAATCAGGGAAGTCCTCCATGAGGAGGTAGCCTGTGAAGACACGGAGGAGTGGGCCTTGAATAAAGATCACCACCCATGCCCCTTAAAGCCTTGCTAGGACTGTAAAGACCCAGCACAAGTTGGGGTAATCAAATAGACTATTAAAAAAGGTGTCATTATTGCTTGCTTCCTCAAATACACTGAATTACACAGAGAAAGGGAGGCAGTTTCACCCTGTGTCATTCTATGGGAAAAGCAGGTTATTAGCCTTACCTGGTGGCTCAGGTGGTAAGGAATCTGCCCACAATGCAGGAGACCTGGGTTCAACCCATAGGTCAGGAAGATCTACTGGAGAAGGGAATGGCTACACCCCAGTATACTTGCGGGGAGAATTCCATGGACAGAAGAGCCTGAAAGGCTACACAGAGATTCAGACATGACTGAACAGCTAATACACACATACAGCTGTTCTGGACACCCACATTGATAATGAAATCTGGCCAGACGCTCAAGCAGGAAGCAACCGTTGCATCTCACTTACCATAATAAAGGTCAGGAAACCTAACCAACCCCTGAAGGCACACGGAACCTGAGCTGACCTGACCTGTAAACTGGGGCTGCCAACTTCTTGGCAGACTTATCTGGAGAAGAAATGAGCTGGTTTTGGAAAAGGTAAGGCACACGGAAAACTTCAGGAAGGTCCAAATGACCCATTGTAAATGGCATTGACTTCCCTTGGTTGGGGTTTATTGGGTCGTGCTAGTTCTGACCACTCCAACCACTCAGAAGTGGGGGCACTCGGTGTGTGTAGGGGGGCAATAGAGAACATCCCTGTGGAGGAGGAAAGAGGGGTTTCTCACCCAAAAACCAATGGAGAGAGGCCCAAGAACATCACTCAAAAGGAGAGGAAAGTGCCTATGGGGAGAGAGGCAGAATTTTGCTCCCCATTCAGGTGTCTGCTTAGTCAAGGGGCAGAGACACTGGCCAGGTACAAAGGAGGGGAGGGAACCCCCATCTGTTGCGACACGTGGAGCTGAAACTGACCCAGGTTGGGAAAATGGACTACAGTAGTGTTACTGAGTACAAATTTCTACTAATCACCATAAGACAGGCAAAGAACAAGCTGCTGGGGCAAGGAATAGTAACTTTATTTGGGAAGCTAGCAGACCGAGAAGATGGCCAGCTACTGACCCAAAGAAGCTGGACTTAGAAGTCAGGCTTCTTTTACACTAGGAAGGGAGGTGATGTGGTTGGTTGTTGTAGACTTCTTGGGTCCAGCCAGACCCTGGAGGAGCTGTGATAATCCCTTGTTCTTGAAGCTATCCATGCAGCTGTCATCAAGATATTTATGTAAACCTGCAAGAAGACAAGTATTTTCTGTTTTTGCAGTATTTTATCTGTATATGAATGAAAAGGGCAAAAGAGAAGGGTGAAAAGGCTGCCTTAAAACACATTTAAAAAAAAATGAGATCATGGCATCCAGTCCCATCACTTCATGGCAAATAGAAGAGAGAAAAGTGGAATCAGTGACATATTTTCTTTTCTCAGGTTCTGAAATCACCGCAAACGGTGCTTGTAGCCATGAAAGTAAAAGACGCTTGCTCCTTGGAAGGAAAGCTATGACAAACTTAGACAGTGTATTAAAAAGCAGAGACACCACTTTGCCGACAAAGGTCCACATAGTCAAAGCTATGGTTTTCCCAGTGGTCATGTGTGGATGTGAGAGAAGGGCCATGAAGAAAGCTGAGCTCCAAGAAATTGATGCTTTTGAATTTTGGTGCTGGAGAAGACTCTTGAGAGTCCCTTGGGCTGCAAGGAGTTAATCCTAAAAGTAATCAGTTAAAGAAATCAACCCTAAATATTCATTGGAAGGACTGTTGCTGAAGCTGAAGCTCCAATACTTTGGACACTGATACAAACAGCCCACTCACTGGAAAAGACCCTGATGCTGGGAAAGACTGAAGGTGAAAAAAGAAGGGAGAGGCAGAGGGTGAGATGGTTAAATAGCATCACCAACTCAATGGACCTGAATTTGAGCAAACTCTGGGAGATAGTGGAGGACAGAGGAGCCTGGTGTGCTGCAGTCCATGGGGTTGCAAAGAGTCGGAGGTGACTTAGGAACTGAACAACAACAGTGAACGAAAAGTGTTATGGCTTTAAAGGTCAATCCTGGGAGGCAAAGTCCTGAGAAAGGGATATCATGTATATTTCAAGCTATAGGCAACATTCTTTTACAAAGGTGCAGAGTCAGCATGACTAAGCACTGGCAACACAGCACAAAGATTAGAGATAAAGGAATAGATCTGATGTGAAGTCACATTTATTCTTCCCTGTTACAACAGGAGTCTTTAGCCATCTACCTGCAGCCTCTCTGGGTAGAGAGAAAGGAGATGACATTTGGCCAGTGGAAGGCATCTTCAGGCAACCAGAGTGGGTTAGAGGATTGACATCCATCCTCTCCAATGGCCACTGATGCTTGCAGTTTCAGCTCATCTCTCTGTGTTCCAGGACCAGCTACTCCCTGTCCTGGGGGTGGTGTCAGCTCTCAGCTGATGCTAGCTCCCAGAGTGCTACACTTGATGGTTCCCCTTGGTCCTGTTGTCAAGTAAAATGAAAAACATACAATGTAAGAGCAGTGAGTTTCAGTTTAATTCAGAGACCCTACTGAAGACTACAGCCCAGGATACAGCCTCTCACATAGCTCTGAGAAACTGCTCCAAAGAGGTAAGAGGGGAGGTCAGCATACTTGTGATTTTGGCTAAGGGGTACAGACAATCCAATATACACCTTGGGAGAAGGTTATTGCCAGTCACAGGGAACAAATTTCTCAGTCAATCATTGAAGTACTTTTCTAAGTATGGCAAAATTCAGGCTCATAAAAATTTTTTCCTGAAATACATATATATGCGTGTGTAACTATCTAAAGGCATTTTTTGCCTTTTTTCCCAATGTACAGAGTACCCCATCCTGTTCTCTGTGCTGAATAGTGACTGCAGTGGCTAATGATTTAATCCTTATAGAATCAGATAGCAAGAAGTATTTCTTGCTTACACAGCTCTTATTGTGTAAACAGCCCCTACTTAAACCCAACCAAAGTAGCCCATCTGAGGTCCTCATCAGGACACAACTATTACATTCCCCAAAGAGATGGGACACCTCAGCAATCCAGTCATGACAGTGTCCTTGATTGTGTAGGCACAAAAAAATTGAAATATTTCACCCAACACCTGGAATGGGAGAGCGGAGTAGAAGGAACAATGGTTCTGTTAAGTGTCTCAGTTCAGTTCAGCTCAATTCAGTTCAGTTGCTCAGTCGTGTCCAACTCTTTGTGATCCCATGGACTGCAGCACACTAAGCTTCCCTGTCCATCACCAACTCCCAGAGCCTACTCAAATTCATGTCCATCGAGTCGGTGATGCCATCCAACCATCTGTCGTCCCCTTCTCCTCCCACCTTCAATCTTTCCCAGCATCAGGGCCTTTTCAAATGAGTCAGTTCTTTGCATCAGATGGCCAAAGTATTGGAGTTTCAGTTTCAGCATCAGTCCTTCCAACGAACATTCAGGACTGATTTCCTTTAGGATGGATCTCCTTGCAGTCCAAGGGCCTCTCAAGAGTCTTCTCCAACATCACAATACAAAAGCATCAATTCTTCAGTGCTCAGCTTTCTTTATAGTCCAACTCTCACATCCATACATGACTACTGGAAAAACCATAGCTTTGTCTAGATGGACCTTTGTTGGCAAAGTAATGTCTCTGCTTTTTAATATGCTGTCTAGGTTGATCATAACTTTTCTTCCAAGGAGCAAGCATCTTTTAATTTCATGGCTGAAGTCAGCATCTGCAGTGGTTTTGGAGCCCCCAAAAATAAAGTCTCTTACTGTTTCCATTGCTTCCCCATCTATTTGTCATGAAGTGATGGGACCGGATGCCATGATCTTAAGTTTTCTGTTGAGTTTTAAGCCAGCTTTTCCACTCTCCTCTTTCACTTTCATCAAGAGTTTCTTTAGTTCTTCATCCCTTTCTGCCATAAGGGTGGTGTCATCTGCATATGTCAGGTCATTGATATTTCTCCTGGCAATCTTTATTCCAGCTTGTGCTTCTTCCAGCCCAGCGTTTCTCATGATGTACTCTGCATATAAGTTAAATAAGGAGGGTGACAATACACAGCCTTGATGTACTCCTTTCCCAATTTGGAACCAGTCTGTTGTTCCATGTCCAGTTCTAACTGTTGCTTCCTGACTTGCATACAGATTTCTCAAGAGGCAGGTCAGGTGGTCTGGTATTCCCATCTCTTTAAGAATTTTCAGCAAATGTTCATTCCATTCTCTTTGATAATATACAGTGTCCCCATGATATAAATGTTATGGTGAAAAGTGAAATTCTTAGTCGCTCAGTCAAGTCCGACTCTTTGTGACCCCAGGGACCATAGCCTGCCAAGCTCCTCTGTCCGTGGAGTTCTCCAGGCAGTAATGTTGGAGTGGGTTGCCATTTCCTTCTGCAGAAAATTATGGTAATTTTAGTAAAAAGAAGATCAGTGTTATTTAGTTTTTTTAATTTGCATTTAATAACTGTAAGCAGTGTGAATCACAGCTTAAAGTGTTTGCTTTGCTGCTGACTAATACCTGGGTGGTTGTATTATTGAAAGTAAAGACTTACCTTTGAGAACTTGGATCTGAAAAGTCAAAACTACCTTTCTGTTAAACATGTTTTGGTTCAGCCATTGACAGCAGATAATCAAATGCCTTGTGGTGTTGTTATAGCAGATGGAATTTAGACCCTTCCCCTAAGCCAGGGGTGGAGGGGGAAGTGGGAGGGAAGGGGTTGATCAGTATGCCTCTCTTTGCCTGACTCCTGGTAAACAAGACTTATATGAAGTGCAGGGTGCCAGCCATCCACCTTCAGAACCAAATGAAAACTTTGGGTTCCATCTCAACTCAGCCTTGCAATTGACAGCATCTAAAGACTAGCTTTGTCTTAAAAAACCTGGGCTTCCCAGGTAGTGCAGTGATGAAGAATCTGCCTGCCAATGCGGGAGACACATGCAACAGACCTGGGTTCAGTCCCTGGGTTGGAAAGATCCCCTAGAGTGGGCGATGGCAAGCCACTCCAGTATTCTTGCCTGCAGAGTTCCATGGATAGAGGAGCCACTGCAGTCCAGGAGGTCGCAAAGAATCAGACACTGAACATAAATACACAAACACACACACACAATCTCTCAAAAATGTAAGCACCTTAGAAGATTTTCTAATGCATATTTCAACATATTATTTCAAAGGTTAAAAAGAATTCATTATGTCATACCTGCTAATAACCTAGAGGGGTGTGAGGGAGATTGGCAGGTGGTGTGAGGGAGATTCAAGGGTGAGGGATATATGTACACCTATGGTTAATTCATGTTGATGTATGACAAAAATCAAACCAATACTGTAAAGCCATCATCAATAAATTAAAGAAAATAAATATTTTAAAAAATTGAACAACAAAAAAAAGAATTTTCCACAGTTTGTTGTGATCCACACAGTCAAAGGCTTTGGCGTAGTCTACATGCAACCAATTGTTTCCTTTCCTTAGATGAATCTTGCAAAATGTTTTTCATTGTAGTTGTTAATCTATGTGGTTGTAAGTTATAAAATATAATTTGAAAATAATAAAATTTTTAACTTGCAAAATTTTTAAAATTAAAAAGAAAAATGCTGAGTTTTATGGTAGTAATATGCTTATTGCATGCTTAATGCCCTGCCTGCCATGCAGCAGGATACAACATATACAAACTATGAAAAGCCAATATCCTGGTTAAAAAAAAAAAAAACAAAACAAGGACTCCAGGTTCCAGAATTCAAATCAGGACCAGCAGAGTAAATTTGGGCATGTCTCTTCTCAAATAAATTGAAATGAGTTAAGTGGTTACAACAACATTCCAAGGCTCACAGTCCCAAGCATGAATAACTGCCATTGTTTCCTGATTTCATAACAGAATGATGATTTTGGCACCAGCCATGAGCCATAGGTCCCCCTTGCACAGACATCAGTTACTTTGCAGACGTGAACATCCCCTGTTCATCCCCTCTGACCTTAGCAGGGTAGAAGCTCCTAGGAGAAGAGCAAGCTCGGGGCTTGGGGTTAGAGGGCTCTAGATCAAAGCTGGGTTTGCCATTCTCCAGCTATGTGAGCTTGGGCAACTGATGTGCCCTCTCTGAACTTCCCATTCCTTCTCAGTAAAAAAGGTAATAAACACATGCCCTTTGGGACTGGAGGAGTGAGCCTGCATGAGTCTTAGTTACCTCTGTTACTAGGACCAAATGAACAGTGTCTGGAGTCACCAGGTATTACATGCTGTATGAAAAGTGTTTTGTGTATGTGTATCTATTGCATATAAATGAAATTTCTACACCCAAAGTTATGTGATTAAGAGTAACTCAATTTGTAACTTGTGATATATCAAGCCATCAAAATGCATAAAGAGAATCCTTACACAGTGAGACAAACTAAACTTTTTCCTAACGTAATGCCATTTACAAAAATAAAGAGTGACTTGAATACTTAACACTTAAAGATTTTTAAAGACCGCCCCCCCATGATGATTGTATGTTGTGGGAGGATGTTTACAATATATTATATGAAAAACCCAGATTAACAAGAAAAAAATTAGGAAGAAACAGCATTTTTTTCTTCATGCAAAATTCACATAAGATAAAATTCACTATGTTGACCATTATGAAAGGCTCAATTCCATGCATCTAGTCCATTTACAATATTGTACAGCCACCAAATCTCCTCTGTCTGGTTTCAAGATATTTTCATCATCTGAAATGAGTAAGGTACCCAGTAGCCGTCACTCTCTATTTCCCACTCCACCCGCCATCTCGTGAGTCATCTCTATGAATTTACATATTCTGCACATTTCATATAAATGAAAATATATAATATGGATGTTTTGTGTCCGGCTCCCTTCATTTAGCATGTTTTCAAAGTTCATTCATGTTGGAGTATATATCAGTGCTTCATTTGTTTTTATGACCCAATAATATTCCTTATTATGATACCTCGTTTTATTTACCCATTCATGTTAATAGATATTTGGATTGTTTTGCAAATATTCAACCTCTGGCAATTATGGACAAAGAATCATGTACAAGTATCTGTTTTCAATTCTTTTGGGTACATATCTAAGCATGAGTTGGCTGGATCATATAATAATCCGAGGTTCCATTTATTGACTATTTTCCACAGCGGCTGCACCATTTTACATTCCCAACAGCAGTGTATAAGGATTTCAATTATCTCACATCCTCACCAAAACTTTTTATTTTCCATTGTTTCATATTCTTGTGATCCTAGTGGGTGTGAAATGGTATCACATTCTGGCACTGATTTGCATTTCAATAAACTCTACTGATGTTGAGCATCCTTTCATGTGCTTGGTAGTCAGTGAAACAGCATTTTTAAAGGAGATTGCATGATGTAATTATAATGCATTCAGATGTAAAGCCAAATTTTTACTGGCATAAGGATACATTTAAAATATGGCAATATGTGTGAAAGGATATGAACAGTGATTACTTTGACATGTTTGGGCTATGGACATGATTTTTACTTCTTATTTTTTTATTCATATTTTCTTCTGTAAGGTATAATTTAGAGTACAAGATAAACATTTTATATAAGAACTCTGAAGGCAAAGAAAAACACGTGATTTTCAGCTCAGCATATATTAAATACTTCCTCTTTTTATGTTACAGGGTTTCTTTCTTATTAGTCAGCCATTAAGTCTTCTGCCCCCCAACTTGTAGACTCCTGAAAGAGTCTGAGACTGGGACTCTGCCCCAGGAGCCCCTGCGGCCTGAGTCGTGGGGCAGGGAGTGGGGCTAGTCCTGGGGCAGCTACTGTCCCAGGTGCTGAAATAGGTGCCCACTCCTGCCACCTCATCTTCTCTGACTAATGTGAGCTTGCTTAACCTCCACTCCCTAGAACAGCGAGACAAAAATGAAATCCTGGGTCATGCCTCTGTGAAGGGAAAAAGTTGTTTATTTCAGTACCTAAATTCAGGTTAGCTTCACGTTAAAGCCCTTGGCAACTGTGTAATAGATATAACTATGGGGATTTTTTTGATTTACTGACTCTTCTACTGATAGATTTCTTCAACAGCAGGTTTCCACGCATCTCAAAACTTAAATATAACTTGTATGACTTTAAAACATTTTAAATTTGAGAAAGTGATGCATAAAGAAAGGAGGAAGTAAACACTTATTGAGTACTGATGCTTACCAAATATTGAGTCAGTCACTTTACACATGCTTGTTTATTCAGTTACCGCAACAGCGCAATGACGTGGCTACTATTATGCAATATAAAATGAGGCTTTGAGAGAGAAACGATTTCCCCAAACAAAACAGCTAGTAAATGGCAGACTGGGATTGGTAATACAATAGCAGGGAGTGAATCTGACCCTGGCTACATCAAGCTCTCTGGTCAACCTTCCCTAATGAGTAGTCTTGCCCTCATGACTCAGGTTGGAGCGCCACCTACCACATCAGCGTTCCCTCCCACACACGTTCCTCCTATCCCCCAAGTTCACAGCCACTCCGGTCCTGTTGAACCTAAAAAGTACCAAGCGCCCCTTGCCGGCTGTTGATGACACTGGCACAGGAGTGACCACATAGTTTTTTTCTTTGTTTTTATTAGTTGGAGGCGAATTACTTTACAATATTGTGAGTTTTGCCATACATTGACATGAATCAGCCATTAAAAAGAATACATTTGAATCAGTTCTAAAATGATGGGTGAAACTGGAGCCCATTATACAGAGTGAAATAAGACCACATAGTTTTTATTCCTGGGAATTTTCAGGGAGGTGGCTAGATGATTCCAGAAGAGAAGGGGCTGCTGGGTCATTGCTGGCCTGCGCTCAGCGGCTCCACCCGCAGCCAAAGTCCGCCCTCGGCGCGCAGGATCAGCTCCGGCTTCCGGCGAGGCTCGTCACCCGGCAGGACGCGGAAGCGCAGTAGCGTGAGCGCCAGGACCACCTTCATCTCCGTCATGGCGAATGTCTGCCCGATGCAGTTCCTGTGGGCCGGAGTGAGGTCTCTGACTGTGCTGGGAACCTTCATCCAGGCCCCATCGCTCCTAGAATCTAGCTCACAACTCCCACCCCCACCCACAGTGATAGAGAACGCGAACCTGGCCTGGGACGCCCAGATAGGCTTGAATATCTGAGCCTGACCGAAGACCCAGTCAGGAACACAGCAGCAGGCAGGGAGACGGGACCCCCAGCACAATGTAGACCCCTGCTTGGACCCACTGTAATTCCCCAAACACTTTCTTATAACTTCCAGGGGAGGGGAGGGGAGGGAAGGAGAGCCCAA
Organism: Cervus elaphus; assembly: GCF_910594005.1. Classification (NCBI taxonomy): domain Eukaryota; kingdom Metazoa; phylum Chordata; class Mammalia; order Artiodactyla; family Cervidae; genus Cervus; species Cervus elaphus. The sequence continues at coordinate 11,342,341 of NC_057823.1, forward strand.
ACTCTGACTATCTTCATTTTTCCCACTCCCCTGCCAGAGACTCATGTCTGGAATCTCAATCCCAGAACCCCCAACACACCACCCAGCCCTACCTCAGATGCCCACTACCCTCACCTGGGACCCACTGAGAAGGGAATAAAAGCCAGAGGTGACCTCCCCTTGATGTTTTCCGGCTCGAAGCGGAAGGGGTCATAGACCTGGGGGCAAGACAAGACAGGGTCACTGGATGTGGGATCTCCCAGGACATCCATCATTGGAGAGGTAGATGTGTGTATAATGGGAAGGAGGCGATGTCTGATTTGCCAGTCAGAATTCTGTAGTCTCCCCCGGGCCTCCTAAGGGGAATGGACATGGGTGATGGAGGTATGGTGTGGGGGAGGCATCACCTCAGGGTCTGGCCACACAGATGGGTTGTGGTGGGTCCCGAAAATATCAATGAGGCAGATCACACCTGTGGAACAAGAGAGGGCAGCAGGACTAGGTCCTCACTGCCTTATTGGCCCCTCTTTCTCAGCAGGAATCTCCTCCCCTAGTCATTGGGAGTACCTTTGGGGATGACCCGGCCATCCGGAAGCAAAGTGTCCTGGGTGTAGCGTCGGGAGATGATGGTGACTGGGGGGTGCAGCCGCAGACTCTCCTTGATGCACATGGTCAGGAAGGGCAACTGGGCCAGGTCGTCCCTAAGGAACCCCCACGACAATTGTCCAGGGAGCAAATACAGAGACACATCACCAGCCCTCCTGGTGCCCCATAAGATCCTCTCTGCCTAGAACAAAATCACAGATGGATCAAATATCTCCAAACTCATTAAGTCATATACATAAATGATACGGCTTTTTCTTTATCCCTCGTACCTCAATTACATGGTCTTTAAAAAGACAGAAAGAAAAGCAGTAGCACAGAAGAACCAGACAAAATATAGTCTGATGTTTTCAGCAGCTTTTCTGAGCAACATACCCAAAATCCAGCCATAAAAATATTCAAAAATTTGTATAAAAATATATTTTTCTTTACAGCAAGAACAAAATAAAAAGGTAGATGAGTAAGAAACAAGAAACAGATTCAATGTTTACTCTTATTTATTACTGCACTACAGACACTAGTTAATGCAATTAGAAGGGGGGAGGAGAGAAATACCATTTGAATGTGGGGGTAAATGTGTCATTTTTGGTAGATAGTGATTTTATACTTAGAAAACAAGAGAATTCACTAGAAAACTTCTCTAAACTTTGAAGATAAGATCCAGTAAGGGGACTGAGTTTTTTTTCCTAATCCTCTTCATTTTGTGTGGTGACTTAAATTCTTAATAAATGGTACAGTTAACTGGTTCAAAATTAGAAAACTACACACTCCTATGGCCCAACACTCATTTCCCCTCCTCACTATTTCCCTAGGTAACTGTATGTATCCTTCCAGGGACACTGTATTGCATTTTAAAAGTTATATAGTGTTAATAGCATGCTGTATAATGTACACCCTGGTCTGTATCTTTTTTATGTATCAGTATATCAGGGTCTTTTTGTACAGCTCCTGGACTTGTGTCAAGAATAGGGCCTTCTCTTCTGTGGAACTACAAATAATTTCACATGGCTTCCTCTGGAGCCTTTGTGCCTGTGAGTGCTCAGTCATTCAGTCGTGTCTGACTCTTTGTGACCCCATGGACTATAGCCCGCCAGGTTCCTCTGTCCATGGCATTCTCCAGACAGGAATACTAGAGCGGGTTGCCATTTTCTGCTCCAGGGGATCTTCCCAACCCAGAGACAGAACCCAGGTCTTCTGCATCTCTTGCATTGGCAGCTGGATTCTTCACCACTGTGCCACCTGGGAAGCCCTCTAGAGCCTTTAAGATTCATTTATTTTATATTTTATGTCTTTGATTCATGTCGATGTTATGTTCATATAAGACTTGAGAAAGAGGTTGGATTCATTTTTTTCCATCTAGCTCTCCAGTTGTTACAAGAGCTTTTACTAAATAGGCTTTATTTTTCCTATTGATATGACACTCCATATTTAGTGTTACCATGTTCACTGGGCAAGAAATTTATATCCACACATTATTAGCTTTCCTATGAGAAATAATAGAAAAGATGATGAAAAAAGATGATGATGATGATATCAACTACCTGGTTTAAATTTAGCAAGAAATGTTAGTGTCTGTATGCCACATGAACATATAGATGTTTCTCTATCCAGGTAGAATATATGATTCACCATAGCAATGACAGTATTCAAGGGTTAATTTAACAAATGTGCATATGATCTCCACACTAAAATGTCAGACTATATTTAAACTATATTAATATCCAAAATTGGTTATCCATTCCATACTCGGTAGTAGTGTGTGTTATGTTAATATTATGAATTAATTAATCTACCTTACACAGTCAGTCACATGTACAAATTGAACCCCTCCCTCCTGCCTCTCACTCCTCTTCTCCCTTACACCCTCTTACTCTCCATCTCTTCATTTTGTCCCAGCTATTTCTTGACCATAGAGCACCTCAAATGCACCTCAAAATATCTACTGCTCATCTTGGAAGATCTAAGTTGAGGCCATTTTGTCCAACCTCGACTTTCCTCTCTAAATCTAAAGGCCGCCCTGGCCATCTGCACTGGGAGTGTTCTGACCTGGGACTATTCCTCAGCAGGCTGAGAGCTCCTGGAAGGCAAGACTGGGTCTGGTCCCTCCTGAGTCTCCAGGACACAGAATGGGACTGAGAAGAATTGGAGATGTCATAGAACTGAGAAGAGGGAGGCAGTGTACCAGTGTTTGTTGAATGGGGACTGGATGGAGGAAGATGCAGGTATTCCTGGGCAGGTGGTGAATGACTTTAGTCCCTAAGAGTTCCATGTGAATCCTGGACTAAATAATATGAGGATATAGGGGGCAAGAGATCAGCAAACACTCATGGAGTGAAGATGTTTGAAAACATGTGACTTTTGGAGAGAAAGGTCACAGAGTAGAGAGGAAGTTCACATACTGAATGTGTGCTAAGTAGCAGCATCTGCCCTCCCACATTGTCACCAGTTATCTCAGAAATCCAAGTTTCTGTCCCCAAAGCCAGAAAACTTTGCCCTGCTGTCCATGCTGAGTAACAGATCCAGCTTATGAGCTTTGCTACTATTCCCACTAAGTAATAATGACATAATCCACACAAAATTTCTCTTATCCCCAGCCAGGAAGCAGAGTCAATGAGAGGGGTTCAGGAGCACACCATGAGGACTTGCACTCACCATTCAATCTCTTTAGGTTCGCGGTCCCTCAGGAGTTCTTGCACCTCCTGCCGGCAACGCTCCTGGTATTCTGGGTGTTTTGCAAGGTTGTACAGGACCCAGGAGAGGCCACTAGCTGTGGTGTCATGGCCTGAGTAGTATCCAGAAAGGTTTGCATCTCTGGGCTACTACAGCACCAGAGGGTGGACAGTACCCTCCCATGGGGAGGATGGGGAGGGGTTGAGTGGTCCAAGGTCCCCTTGGCAATATCCTGGGATAGAGAGACCCAGCCTTCCAAGTAGTCCCACACTGGGACCCTCACCCTCAAACATGAAGGTGTCAGCTTCAGCCCGGATATCTTCATCTGATAATCCCTTCCCATCTTCATCCTGGAGAGAAAGCAAGATCCACAGAATCACACTAGCTTATAGTCCCTGAGCAACAGAGACTGCACCAACCTCTGAATCTCCATCATCCATCCAGAAACCCAAGCCCACCCTGAACTCCTAGACCTCTTATGCCCATTCCAGAGGTCTCTATTTCTTTGCCTCCTATGTTGTGCCTGGTGATAGGAATCAATGATCCATTAGTATTTTTATGTTTTGACATGATGAGGGATTTTAGAGAAAAAAAAAGTTATTGTCCACCTGGGTTACAGGATGAACAACTAGCAACTTGTTTTGGAAGCTAGAGATTCAGCATTGTCCCCAAAGACATCTGCTCACAGGCTTGGTGAGTAAATACAAAGATCTTTTTATCCTGGAGATAGGGAATGGGTATCAAACCTATAGAATCATAGACTGCTTTCTCACCAAAGATGATTTATTTAAGCTCCAAACAATCTCTCTCTTTTCTTCTCTCCTCTCTCCCTCTCCCTCTCTGTCTTCCTATGCCTATCCATATACCTTTTCCTACTCACATTAGGGAAGAAGGGGTAGAATTATTAGCTGTCCTATATGGGTTCCAAATTTTAAAATCTGGAGGTAATTCTGCTGTGATGCTAGCATGGCTGCGTGTACAGGTAAAAGCATCATTATGCTCTCAAAGGAATTTGCAAATGGAGAAGCAGAGCCAAGTTCTACTCTGACTACTGAAATTAATGCTCTGTTCTGATCCAAGATTCTGCATACATACAACACACACAGACAGAGACTAACTTATCAACTTGCAAGTAGACTAAAATCTCAGGCCCTTGACAGTTTCAGAGTTAGCAGTCCCTGCAGACAGTATTCCACACAATCATCTCTAAAACTTTTCTCTGACCCATACTTCCCGTCCTCAAGCACCTTTAAGTTCTCTGATCAGATCAAAGTCCCTTCTACATCTTAAACTCAGATCCCAGAGGAACACACCTTGGTCAACAGAAGCACATCGATGAAGTCCAAAGTCTTGGTCTTCGCCTTGGTCTTGAGGAAGTCATCAATACCCTCACTGGGAAGGGTGCGGCGCCGCTCCTGAACGACTGCATCTGTGAAGTTGTGGACCAGGCGGCAGGCCCTGCGGAAGCGCCGCCCATCCTGGGTGAGATAGTACAGGAAGTCCATGTGTAGGAAGAGCTGCTGGTTCCGCTTTGCCACAAGCGCGCTGAGCTCTAAGATGGCGGTGATGTATTCACTGGGCTTCCTGAAGGATGAGAGCATGAAGGGAAGCCACCACTTAAAACACTTGAAGCCCAGAAGCCAGGGGCTACCTCCCTTCAGGAACTGAGGCTCCAAGAACAGATGGCTCACAGATACAGTGTGGGGATGAGCCAGGAGATGTGACTCTTCAGACTCTTCTTAACCCACATCCCATCTCCGTGAGCTGCCTCCATGCCCCAGGCACCCAGAGCACAGCTTAGACATCAGGCTTCTCTCCTTTCTCTCTCACCCAGTTTCCTTCCCCATACTGTCCACTCGGCTCAGACCTTATCCTCTCTCAGCTGAACAATGGGGATAACATCTTCCCTACTCTCCTTACTTCCAGCATCAACACAGTTGAATGGTGTTGTGCCTATCACAGTTGGCCTTGAGTCATCTGATAAGTTATCTCTTGGATATCTTCCAAGCTCAACTTTGACCATGACCCTCATGTGCTCAAACATCTTCCGTGGCTCTCTGGAAACCTCAGAATAAAGTTCGTATCCTTTTTGTTTGGTTTCAGAAGGTCTTAAGATATAACCCTGCCCACTCCTCCAAACTTATTTCCAAGGTGTCTCCTCACTATTGCACACACTTTGCTCATTTTAGCCTGCTAGTTTTTATCAAGCAATTATACTTACCTAAAAGGATGCCTCCTTCTCTTTTCCCTTCCTGTTGTTCAGTGTCCAGCTCTGACCCACCTTCTCCAGGAAGTCCCTTCTGATTGTCCAAGGCAGTCTTTCCTCCCTCATCTACTCCTTTGGGTCTATGCCTCATGTTCCCAGGCCCTTGGCCAAGACTCACTCTTGGCAATTGCTGTCGTAACTGAAGACGCATTTCTGCAGACTGTCCAGGGTCATGAGACTGATGTGTTCAAACATGTCCAGATGGGTGTGGCCCTCTTTGATCAGACGCTGCCACTTGGCCTGGACAGAGAAGGGGACAGGATGAGGGCTGAAAACTGGTTCCTCTGAGCCTCTCCTCAGTCTGAACCACTTGAATGGACTCCCCCAGATCCTGCATCCTGGGCCTGGGCTCCCCTCTCCAGGAAGAACCAGGCTTGGGTGAGAGCGAAAGTTGTTACTGTTAGGACATGAAGTCCCCATGGCCAGGAGTCAGGAGATCTGGGTTTTTTAAATCCTGCCTCTGCTTCCTCCATCTTTGTATCCAGTGGTAACATTAATGCATAAAGTAGGTGCACATCATGGAGAAGGAAATGGCAACCACTCCAGTGTTCTTGCCTGGAGAATCCCAGGGACAAGAAGCCTGGTGGGCTGCCATCTATGGGGTCACACAGAGTCAGACACGACTGAAGCAACTTAGCAGCAGCAGCAGCAGGTGCACAAAAAAATGTTAGCTTTCTTCCTGTTTATTTTTATAAATTGATTAGGAAAATGTCCCCTATGTTGAGAGAAGTAGTCTTACATGAGCCCTGAGTGCCCCTGCCCTTTAATATTGGGTATGCAAAAAAAAAAAAAAAAAATGTAAGACCACTACATTCTTTACCTTAACCATTTTGCAGAGTTGTATTTATAGGCAACAACCTTGAGGGGTGAGGTTATGTCTCCCCATGGACAAATATCAAGCTTCTAATTCTATAAAAGTCATAGAGTCCCTAAACTTATACTCCTACCCCCAGTAATACAACATGCTACATGGGCAGGCACCAATCAAAGTCCACCTGTGTCCTCTGCATGGGATTTGGTGACATGGAGGGACAACACAACCAACTGGAAGTGCATGCTGTTTGCTGCGCCAAGAGTAAGAAACTGTCCTTTGTCTCTGACCCAGGATCTCATGTATTCTGACAGAACCGATGAAACAGAGGCAAGCTCACTTGAAGCTTGTATGTATGAAAAATCCCATGTGCTTCCCTTCTGATCCTTCATTTCCCTATGATTACATCCCAAGCCTTTGCAATGTAAATTTTCAGAAGCTTCTATTATGAGATGGAGCCTATTTCACCATCTTTCATTTATGACCTGCTCCTGGACTTGCTTTGGCCAGTAGACCATGCTGAAAATGATGAGATGCTCATCCCAAACCTCGATCCCAAGGGACATTGCAGTTCCCCTCAATCTGATGGAACCCTGCTTCTGTCATGTGAACAAGCCTCAGATACCTTCTAAAGGAAGACAGTTACATGAAACAAAGTTCATTTGCCCCAGATGAGGTCATCCTAGATCAAACTGCAGTCAGCCAAGTCCCCAATGTGACAGAGCACAGAACTTCAGCTCAGCAAAGCTTCCTATCTGACCCACAGCTGATCACAGATACATGGGCGGCCCCATCCACCTCCATAAGGACCAGCCAACTGACTCACAGTCCTGTTGTCAATACTAAACTCCTATTGTTTCAAAGTGTTACTCAGGAATAACCACTACACAGTATGCATCATTATCACCAAAGGTGTCTCAAGATTTCAAGGCTTCCCTAATGGAAGCAGAGAAACTAAAACTTACTATGAGCCAGAGACATGGCTCCATATGTCTTCTCAACCCCCTGCAAAGCAGGGATCACAACATACTCATTTTAAAAGCTGAAGAAACTGAGGCTCAGAAAGAAAGAACAATGGACTCAAGCTGCCAGAAGAGCCAGAACTCCAAAACGATGTCTCTGAGTCCCCAAGACTCCAGCTGGGACCCTGGGTTCAAGAGACTCACATGCATGATGTCTGTGCTTTTGGTGAAAATCTTCATATAGGGCTTCAGAATGTTGAAGTGGAAGGCGGGCGTCAGCATGCGACGGTGCCTGCTCCACTTGTCACCAGCACTCAGCAGGAGCCCATCCCCTAGCAGAGACAGCCACAGGGAGTGAGCAAAGGGCAGAACTTTCCCCTGGGTCCCCAGTGTCATCCCCAACCCCCTTCGCAAACAGTTACTCACCCAGCCAGGGCTTCAGGAAGTCATAGAAGATCACATCCTTGGGTGCAGCGACAGCTGCCATAAATAAGAACCATCAGGGGCCAGGGAGAGGGAGTGGGGAGGGTCTTTTGTGTCGGATAGAGGATCCCAGCCAGGAATCCCAGCATTCCCGCTCTGAGCCCTGCGTAGCAGGAATGGGATCCAGAGCATAGGAAGCCAGAAGCTAGGTGGAGAGGTGACGGGAGGCAGGGACCAGGCCAAGCTGCAGTACAGAGAAGAGCAAAGCAGAGTCCATAGACACAACTCTGTGTGATTAGACACACTCCAACATGATACAACATGCCCCAACATTCCTTTACCTGGCTCCTACGTGGTCCAACATGTTATGAAGACACAAGCATAGCCCAGCACTCTACAAAACACCATTATGGGGACCAAGGACACCACATCTGCCCCAGCACTGACCTCTCCGGAGACATCTGACATGGCCCCATGTGTTAATATGTCCTGACATGGCCCCAACATGAATGGCACAGCCTGATATGACACAACAGCTCTGCCGTGGACCTGAAGACATCTGACCTGACCTCAGTGTGCCCCAGGCAGGCTCCAGACAGGACTTAACACACCGATGACCTGAACCAGACCTGATCCAGGTGACCCAAGCATACCCTAAAACCTGCATCAGACAAGACTCACATAAGGTCTCAGGCGTGTCTCAGATGGACCCTGAACCCCAGGCCTCAGACAGACCCCAAATGTGGCCCAAACATGACCAGGAGGAGAATCAGACAATCTCAGAGAAGAACCAGTCAGGCCCTAACATGCCTCAGATATCTTTGGCCACAGCTGAGCCTCAGACATGAATCTCTGAGCTCAGGTGTAAACATATATCAGGTGTCACCAGGTTAACATATGCCAGCTGTAACCAGAGTTCAGGTAGAAACAAACCTGACCAGACATGGCCATGCAGCCCACATCACACAGACATGCCCTAGGCGTGAGTAGGCATGTCTGGAGGCTGGGCCAATGAGGGGTCCAGGTGAGAGGGAGGCATTGGTATCTCTGCCACACCCCCCTCTGCCTGCACCCCGGTCACCCACACAGCTGAAAGCAACACTCTGGCCATGGCAACCAGCAAGCTGTGGCCAGGGAGGTGTCTACCTGGAGCAAAGAGCACAGGTTTGATGCAGGTGGGGTGGAAGATGTGGATGATGGCATTCCAGGAGCCAACCCACTAGCAGTACACATCCCCATAGGTGCTGGTCAAGCCCTGTGTGTACAGGAGACCTTCCTCTGAGCTCTGAATCTGGAGAGGAAAAAATAGGACCCAATTCACACTCTTCTAGGCTGCCAGAGGCAAGGAGTGGCAAGCAGTGATTGACACCTGCACCCATGGATCACCTCTAGCAGCCGCTCCTCTGTTCTCAGTCTCTTCCCAGGGTCCCTTCCACACCGTTTATGAACTGGGATCTCTTGGGTACAGAATAGGCTTCCCAGGTGGTGCTAATGGTAAAGAACCTGCCTGCCAATGCAGGAGATGTAAGAGATAGGGGTTCGATCCCTGGGTCAAGAAGATCCCCTGGAGGAGGGCAAGGCACCCCACTCCAGTACTCTTGCCTGGAGAATCCCACAGACAGAGCAGCCTGGTGGGCTACAGTCCATGGGGTCACACAGAGTTGGACACGACTGAAGTGACTCAGCACGCACGCAAGAATACATGATAGAATGGGGACTTCCCTGTTTGGACCCCAAACACCATTTTCATGCAACTTCTCTTCCATCCCCATATTCCAGGTGAAGAAACTCTGGCTCTACATAATAAAGTAATTTGCTGACATTCTCACAGACAGTAAGCCTGAGGTGGAAGTCCAAGTCTGTCCAAACACAGAGCTTGAGTTCTTAGCCATTAAACTGCTCTGAACGCCACAACAATAGCTCAGAGGACCCTTTGCCTCCAAGACTAGGCACTCAGGCTTGCAGATGCAGAAATTTGTCCTATGAATCTGGCAAGGGAAATTAAAGGAAATCCTGTCATTTTCCTACAAATGTTGTGAATGAGCTGACTTTTCTGTGGGGATTGAGCTTCTGGGCTTCATCTTAACAAGGATGAGAGGGAAGCCATCACAGATGAACTCGGAACTAAATGATGAAGACAGATGTCTGATGACATTATTTAATATCTGGAGCCCAGCTAGGCCTGAATACACCCTCAAGGAGGATGACTTCAAAGTCCATTAATTTCTTGGCAAATAGGGTGGTTTTGTTTCCACTGCTAACAATGAAAGATAACTTCAGCAGCCAGAGACAGCCAGGGAACTTCCCAGGTTCACCCAGCATTCTGGTGTCAGCTCCAAGGCTTCTGCAACACACTGCCTGTTCCCCTTGTTTGCCTGAACTGTCTCAGGGTGGGAGGGGCAGAGGACAAAGGAAGGGAGCCAGCGTGTGGCAGAGTCTCCTCAGGAAGATTCCTGGGGACTGGAGAAGGAGGTCACTGGACTGGAAGTGGTCAAGCCCCAGGATTGGATCAAAGAAACCGACCCTTCAGAGAGGTAGACGTCATGGAAATAGCAACCCAGGTCCTACACCAGCTAGAAGCCTTTGTTGCTTTCAGACAGGGGATGGATGGGATGGGGCCAGACTTGGAAAGGGGTCTGGGAAGCCATGGATGCTTACTACATCCCTCTACACTCTGCTTGAAAAAATTTCTGCTCATCACTCCAGACCCAGTTCCAGAAACTCCTTCTCCAGGAAGCCTTCCAGCATGCCCCAGCAGACAGCCTTGCTTCTCTGGGTTGTCACAGCCCAACATCTTCCTCTGGCCAGGTCCTGACCTACCACACTGGATATGTGACCTCAAGACTAAGGGTGTCCTTCACCCAGAACACCAGGGTGGGGTAGAGACAGCCTTGGGAGGAGGGAAGAGGCAGTGAGAACGGTATTGGTGAATATTTGAAGGAAAGAGAAAGACAGCTGAGAGAGAAGAGGGGAGGTGGAGTGGGGTCGGTAGGGGCCACATGGAAGCTTGGCGGGGAGGAGCTGGAAGCCCAGAGGGGTGTCATGGCACCCACCAGCACAAGCTCTGCATGGGTACCTGAGGCATTGGCGACGGTCCGGATCATGTCAGGGTGGCAGAAAATGATGATGGGAATGGCAGGGCCAAGGCAGATCCTAAATCCCTGGGGATAGTTGGCTACCAGCTGGGTGAAGTCCTGCATGCCTTTCTCCGTGGAGGGATACTGCAACCAAGGTAAGTGCCATCACTCTCCAAAGAAGCCACCGCAGTGGACAGTGTGCGGGATTCTGCACAGAGGGAGGGAACTTCTGCTTCCTCCTTCCCTCTGAGGGAGAGAGGGTCCTGGAGCATCTCCAAGTCCCAAGGATATATCCCAGAGCACAGGAAAAAGACAGGCTCTCTGCCCACAGGGAGGCTGACCTTGGCTTGAGAAAGCAAGTTTTTCTTGTCCTGGGAGTGATTTCAGCCCCATGGGGTGGCCACAGAAGGAGATGCCCACTGGGGAGGTTTGTGGATAGCAGGGTGGCCTCAGGACTCCTCCGTGGGTTTGTTCTCCATTTCATATTCTGTTCCATCTACATAGCCTCCAGTCCCTTGCATGCTGAAGGGTCTGCAGACCTAGGGCCTTCCAGTCCTGATCTACGGCAAGGGCTGTCCTTACATGAACTCTGCTTATCCATCAGGAGAGCGGCTCTAATCTCTGCTGGCCGGGCTCTGCATCCTGTCTAACCTATGGGCATACCATTTACACAGCAGGAACAGAGGCCATTTTCCCCAAAGGGGGAAGAAGGGAGGGCTGTCTCCTGGTGAAACCCTCAGAGTCTTCCCCATCTGGGTACCCCATTCAAGTCTGACAAATACCTCCAGATGCTCTTGGCAAGTGAACATAAGTCACTCAAAGCACTTGAGATTGGTCCAGAGAGTAAGAGTCACTTATCTGAGGTCACACAGCAAGAGGGGCTAGAGAAAGGAAGAGTGACCAAGACCAGACCCCACCACCAAGCCGCTAGAGGGGACGGCAGAATCGCAGTGACTTTGTAACATTCCTACTTCCCCCAGGCTTTGCCGAGACCATTTCAAGACCCAGAATCTCAGGAAATCTTCCCTGCAGGCTTTAGAATCTATTTCCCTTCTGAATGTTGCCATAATGAACAGTAAAATTGCAGTAAGTCCTCCCCCAAGTTGTAGTTCTCATCCCAGGCAGGAAAGAAAAGTTGCGTTCACCTCTTAGCTGGACTGCTAGGCAGAAGGTGCTGGATACCCATTCATTTTGACTTTGACCGAGGGAGGTGATGGAAAGTTCATTACCTAGGTCCTTAAGAATTTATTTTGCATGCTTACAGTATATGCCAGCCCTGCACTTGGCACTGTAGCATCTGCTCACCAGAACTATCATCAAACTGGGAGATGGTTAATAAGTAACTGGACAATTCACTGTTCAATTATCATGAGAAAGGCCAATGAAAGTTCAAGGTCTGGGGCATAAGGTGGGCAGGCGTGGAGGAAGGGAAGGCCTAAAAAGGCTTCTGAAAGAGGAAATGATTGTCCAACTTTATCCAGATGGGGTGAGGGGACCAGTGGGACCTCTTTGTTAGGGGGGGAGTAAGAGAAGAGGAAGGGGTCCCTGAAAGGGGAGAGGGTGGGTAACTCTACGCCATAGGTGGGGATGGGGAGGTGATAGCTGTTCCCTGGGAGGAAGCTGTAACCCAGAATGAAAAGACACAGGAAAGTGGCCACATGCAGAGCAGACCCTGCACAGCACATTTGAGGAGGTCTCAAGGTCACCATGGAGACTGGAGAGGCCAAGGGACCAGGTTCTGTGCAGCCTGGCCTCAGAGGTGCATAAGTGTGCAAGGCAGGCAGGAAAGAGACCCCAAAGCAGGCTAGGTCTGGAAAGACAGAATGTGGGGACAGTCTCAATGGCAGAGCAGAGGAATGAGTGAGAGGGAAGAGGGGGCTCCCTGGCTTCTCTGCTGTCCTAGACCCCAGCCCAAACCCTGAGGCCTATTCATGACCCTCAGGAAGTCCATTCACCCTGGTCCCCCAGACCTGTCCTGCTGCTCACACTCACCTGGCCCATGTGACCCAAGAGCCAGTTGCGTTTCGGGGGCTGCGGGAAACATTGGAGGCGGTGACAGTTGTTATAGAAGGTGTAGGTCCAGGCCAGGATGCGGGCCAGGAGCCAGGAGGCCCCGACCAGCAGCAGCAGCAGCCACGGGGAGGCTGCCACTGGTCCAAGTCCCAGCCAGGACAGGCTCAGCTCCAGCATCCTGTGGTCAGATGGGGTGGAGGGTGAATCCTGAGGATGAAGGAAGAGGCAGCGATGGTGAGCTGTGAGGCAGAGAAGGATAGAGGGAGAGGAGCAAGGGAGAGAGGGGGAGGGATGGGGAGTGCTGGGGACCGGCAAGAAGGGCTCAGAGACAGGCAGACAGGCGCTGGGAGAGGGAGAACCAGAGAAATTCAGAGGAGAGACAGAGAGAAAGACAGAGAGACAAAGAGAGAGAGACAGAAAGACATACGCACAGATTACCCACTGGTATCTATTCATTTCCCAGGCCACTTTATTACCTGGGACCACGGCCTAGGGCAGCCTTCCCCACCCCTAGCTATGGCACCACCCCCACCCACCCCCTGCCCAGCTCTTGTCTCCCAACCTAGCACTTTCTGTCAGGAGTGGCTTGCTATCACACGATTTCCTGTCCCCTCCTCCTAGAAGGTCTCTCTCCCTGGCCTGACCTCTGATCTAGGGGAGGCTGGGCTTGGCAGCCCAGTCAGCCAATCCCCACAGCCTCTTTATCTCCCCCATCCCACACCTGGCAGCTGCCCAAATAGACTTTGGAGTAAGAGGGGCTAGAGTGTTACTGAGAGAGGTCTGCAAATCAGCTCAGAGTACCATGGTGTGAAAATTGGATCTGCAGGACTCAGTACCTGCTATGATAACAAGTTGGGGGGTGGGAAAGGTGACTCTGAATCTCAAGTTTACAGCTACCCCTGCCCTTCCAAGCTCAGGGTAGAGCAGGAAGGAGCATAAATGTTCAGGTGCCAGGTAAGCAGGGGAAACATCTCCTGGACTGTTTGTGGGCCAGAAGGACATGATCCATAGGTGGACTTCCCTGGTGGCTCAGATGGTAAAGAATCTGCCCACAATGTGGGAGACCTGGGTTCAAGCCCTGTATCAGGATGATCTCCTGGAAAAGGGAATGGCAACCCACTCCAGTATTCTTGCTTGGAGAATTCCATGGACAGAGGAGCCTGGTGGGCTACAGTCCATGGGGTCACAAAGAGTCAGACACGACTGAGCGACTAACATACTAGGCACAAAATCAGGAAGCTCAGAACTATGAAGCCTCTGGTCTCCAGGGCACACAGCCTGGCAGGAGTTCAAGTTCTTCTGCTCTTTTTACGTTGCCAGCCTTCTGCTCTTTTACAGAGCACCATGACACTCCCGGTTGGGCCATATAGGGTCAAAAACTCCCCCACAAGACTTGTAGGAGGAACTAATGATGAAACCTTGACATTTACTCAAAAAATGAGTAAGAAGGGGATCTTCTCCACTTTTCTTTCATTTGTAAAACTAAAACCTACTCACTTCTAAGGCCCTTCTGCCTGCCCACTTGTATCTCTCACAAGCATCCTATGCTAATAAATTCACTCTTTTTCTTTTACTTTGCCTCTCATGGAATTCTTCTGCACCAAGATAAAAGAAACTGAGCTTCACTAAGTCCTGAGACGAAGTGTGTGGTTTCAGTACAAGTGGAAAGCAGCCAGGACAGGTGGCAGAAAGCCACAGGTGGGGACATTCTGTTCATCAATAGGAAAGTTCTGGGTCATTGTCAAAGGGCTTTCATCAAACAAGAAGCATCTCAGCTGCCAAATCACACAAGCTTGACTTATGGAATATTCCTCAGCCAGTGTTGGAAAGAGAGGACCCACTTGCCTCCTGTCCCATCTTCACAGGTCCTTCCACCCCAACCCAGAGTCAGGCAGAAGGCAAGCCTGTGTCAGACAAGTGGGGGCAGTCACTGTGAGTCGCCAGCTTGGGCACAGAACATCAACCATTTGAACCTCACTCTTCACATCTAAAATGGACCTGATAATACCTCACAGAGAGTTGCAAGCATCCCATTAGACACAGGCAGAAACAGCAGGGGAAAGTATGTTTCAAAATGGTATGTGAATAAAGGTTCTATCTATAAATAAAACTTGTGAATTTGTGTGTGGGGGGGGAACATGTTTGTATATGCACTGAAAAAATCCAGAAGAATCTGCACATCAGGAGAGGGAACTAAGATGGCAGAGGAAAAGGATGGGGAGACCACTTTCTCCCCTACAAATTCATCGAAAGAACATTTGAACGCTGAGCAAACTCCACAAAACAACTTCGGATCGCTAGCAGAGGACATCAGACACCCAGAAAAGCAGCCCATTGTCTTCGAAAGGAGGTAGGACAAAAGATAAAAGACAAAAAGAGAGACAATAGAGTTAGGGATGGAGACCCGTCCTGGGAAGGGAGTCTTAATAGAGGAAGTTTCCAAACACCAGGAAACCCTCTCACTGGCGGGTCTGGGGGAAGTTTTCAAATCTCAGAGGGCAACCTAACTGGGAGGAAAAATAAATAAAGCCCACAGATTACATGCCTAAAAGCAACTCCCAGCAGAAAAGTACCCCAGATGCTCGCATCTGCCACCAGCAAGTGGGGGCGGAACGGAGAGGAGCGGGCGGCAGTGCTTAGGGTGAGGACCGGGCCTGAATGCCCTGAGGGCAATTGGAGGGAGCTAACGTGAGATAGCAACTTAAACTGTGGGATAGCAAGAGAGAGAGAATTAAGTTGGGAAAAGCCCTAAACTTAGGCACTACCCGCCGGTTCCCAGAACGAAGGACTGAGCAAATACCAGAGAAGAGCTAGCTGGCAGTGGACCAGCCCATCCCCCACCAAAGGCAGGAGGCAGGGGGGAGGGGAAAGGGGCAAACGTGGCCCCAGAGACAGCACCCCCTACCAAACTGCAAACATGCCTCCAGCTTCTAACCAAAGACTTCCTGAGATTCTGGATGGTCGACATCCACCAGGAGGGTCACAGCCAGAAATCAGCTTCCCAGAAGGGACACAAGGCACACCCGACGGGCGTGCACGGAAATTGAGGTGGGGACTGCAGAGGGGAGAAGCCACCCTGCACCCAGGGAGAGTGCACCTGTCAAGCTCCTGGCTGCCTGAGCTGCTCCGACCGGGGAAGGCACAAAACGCAGGTGCAACCAAGTCTGTGCTTTTGTGGAATACCTGAAAACCTGAATCTGAGCAGCTTAGGCCTGGGAAGTCCACGCAACACATGGCCCGCTCCCTGGAGAGCAGCCTGGAGCCTGAGCAGTGTAGATGGGGGATGCACACACACCCGCCCTGAACGGGGGCAAACCCAGTGTGGCCGGAACACTGCGAGTGCTCCCCACACAGGCCAGTGACATTTGTCTGTAGTGCCCCTCCCTGCCCACAGCACGACTGAACAAGCGAACCTAAACAAGAGACCACCTCCGCCCGCATGTGTCAGGGCGGAAATTAGACACTGAAGAGACCTGCAAACAGAAGCCAAAGAAACAAAGGGAACCGCTTCAGAAGTGACCGGTGCAACAGATTAAAATCCCTGTAGGTAACACTGACTACACTGGAAGAGGCCTATAGATACCGAGAAGTGTAACCTCGAACAAGGAGCTATCTGAAACTGAACCGAATCCACACTGCCCACAACAGCTCCAGAGAAATTCCTAGATATATTTTTACTACTATTTTTTTATTTTTAATTAAAAAATTTTTTTCTCTTTCTTTTTTTACTTTTTCTTTTTTTTAAGTCCTCTATTACTCCTTAATTTTCATTTTTATAACCCACTATAACCTAGCAAAAAAAAAAAAAGAAACCTATTTTTAAAGCAAACTCCATATATATTTCTTAATTTTTTATGTTCTTGTGGTCTTTTACTATTGTATTTTTAAGAGTCTAACCTCTACTCTAGATTTTTAATCTTTGTTTTTCAGTATTTGATATCAATTTTGGACATTTAAGAATCCAACCTTCAGTACCCATTTTTACTCAGGAGTGTGATTACTGCCTTGATCACTCTCTCCCCCTTTTGATTCTCCTTTTTCTCCCCCAAATCACCTCTATTTCCTCCCTCCCCCTTCTCTTCTCAATCCAATTCTGTGAATCTCTGTGGGTGTTCTGGGCTGCGGAGAACACTTAGGGAACAGAGTACTGCCTAGAGCTGTCTCTCCTCTCTTGAATCCCCCCTTTTCTCCTCCTGCTCACCCTCTATCCCCTTCCTCCCTCTCCTCTTCTTCATGTAACTCTGCGAACCTCTCTGGGTGTCCCTCACTGTGGAGAATCTTTTCACCATTAACCTAGAAGTTTTATTATTAGTGCTGTATGGAGAGAGAAGTCTTGAGGCTATGGAAAGAATAAGACTGAAATCCAGAGGCAAGAGGCTTAAGCCCAAAACCTGATAACACCAGAGAACTCCTGGCTACAGGGAACATTAATTAATAAGAGATCATCCAAAAGCCTCCAGCCTACACTGAAACCAAGCACCACCCAAGAGCCAATAAGTTCCAGAGCAAGACATACCACGAAAATTCTCCAGCAACACAGGAACATAACCCTGAGTGTCAATATACAGGCTGCCTGAAGTCACACCAAACCCATCGCAAAACTCACTACTGGACACTCCACTGCACTCCAGAGAGAAGAAATCCAGCTCCACACACCAGAACACTGACACAAGCTTCTCTAACCAGCAAACCTCGACAAGCCAAACACCCAGTCCCACCCACTGGGAGAAACCTCCACAATAAAAAGGAATCACAGACTACCAGAATACAACAAGGCCACCCCAAACCCAGTAATCTAAATAAGATGAAAAGGCAGAGAAATACCCAGCAGGTAAAGGAACATGATAAATGCCCACCAAGCCAAACAAAAGAGGAGGAAATAGGGAAGCTACCAGAAAAAGAATTTAGAATAATGATAATAAAAATGATCCAAAATCTTGAAAACAAAATGGAGTTACAGATAAATAGCCTGGAGACAAGGATTGAGAAGATGCAAGAAATGTTTAACAAGGACCTAGAAGAAATAAAAAAGAAAAATGAATAATACAATAAATGAGATCAAAAACACTCTGGAGGGAGCCAACAGTAGAATAACAGAGGCAGAAGAAAGGATAAGTGAGGTAGAAGATAAAATGGTGGAAATAAATGAAGCAGAGAGGAAAAAAGAAAAAAGAATGAAAAGAAGTGAGGACAACCTCAGGGACCTCTGGGACAATGTCAAACACCCCAACATTCAAATCATAGGCGTCCCAGAAGAAGAAGACAAAGAGAAAGACCATGAGAAAATACTCAAGGAGATAATAGCTGAAAACTTCCCCAAAATGGGGAAGGAAATAGCCACCCAAGTCCAAGAAAACCAGAGAGCCCAAACAGGATAAACCCAAGGTGAAACACCCCAAGACACATATTAGTCAAATTAACAAAGATCAAACACAAAGAACAAATATTAAAAGCAGCAAGGGAGAAACAACAAATAACACACAAGGAGATTCCTGTAAGGATAACAGCTGATCTTTCAATAGAAACTCTTCAGGCCAGAAAGGAATGGCAGGACATACTTAAAGTTATGAAAGAGAGTAACCTACAACCCAGATTACTGTACCCAGCAAGGAGCTCATTCAGATATGAAGGAGAATTTAAAAGCTTTACAGACAAGCAAAAGCTGAGAGAATTCAGCACCACCAAACCAGCTCTTCAACAAATGCTAAAGGATCTTCTCTAGACAGGAAACACAGAAAGGTTGTATGAACGTGAACCTAAAGCAACAAAGGAAATGGCAACAGGACCATTCTTATCAATAATTACCTTAAATGTAAATAAGTTGAATGCCCCAACCAAAAGACAAAGACTGGCTGAATGGATACAAAAGCACAACCCCTATATATGCTGTCTACAAGAGACCCGCCTCAAAGCAAGGGACACATACAGACTGAAAGTGAAGGGCTGGAAAAAATATTCCACACAAACGGAGACCAAAAGAAAGCAGGAGTTGCAGTACTTATATCAG
Source organism: Cervus elaphus (assembly GCF_910594005.1). NCBI lineage: Eukaryota > Metazoa > Chordata > Mammalia > Artiodactyla > Cervidae > Cervus > Cervus elaphus. The sequence continues at coordinate 11,361,152 of NC_057823.1, forward strand.
ATAAAATAGACTTTCAAATAAAGGATGTGAAAAGAGACAAAGAAGGACACTACATAATGATCAAAGTATCGATCCAAGAAGAAGATATAACAATTACAAGTATATATGCACCCAACATAGGAGCACTGCAATATGTAAGGCAAATGCTAACAAGAGTGAAGGGGGAAATTAACAATAACACAATAATAGTGGGAGACTTTAATACCCCACTCACACCTCTGGACAGATCAAATAAACAGAAAATTAACAAGGAAACACAAACCTTAAATGACACAATGGACCAGCTAGACCTAATTGATATCTATAGGACATTTCACCCCAAAACAATCATTTCACCTTTTTCTCAAGTGCACATGGAACCTTCTCCAGAATAGATCACATCCTGGGCCATAAATCTAGCCTTGGTAAATTCAAAAAAATTGAAATCATTCCAGTCATCTTTTCTGACCACAATGCAGTAAGATTAGATCTCAATTACAGGGGAAAAACTATTAAAAATTCCAACATATGGAGGCTAAATAACACGCTTCCGAATAATGAACAGATTATAGAAGAAATCAAAAAAGAAATCAAAATATGCATAGAAACGAAAGAAAATGAAGATACAACAACCCAAAACCTATGGGACACTGTAAAAGCAGTGCTAAGGGGAAGGTTCATAGGAATACAGGCCTACCTCAAGAAACAAGAAAAAAGTCAAATAAATAACCTAACTCTACGCCTAAAGCAACTAGAGAAGGAAGAAATTAAGAACTCCAGGGTTAGTAGAAGGAAAGATTTCTTAAAAATTAGGGCAGAAATAAATGCAAAAGAAAAAAAAGAGACCATAGCAAAAATCAACAAAGCTAAAAGTTGGTTTTTTGAAAAGGTAAATAAAATTGACAAGCCGTTAGCAGACTCATCAAGAAACAAAGGGAGAAGAACCAAATCAATAAAATTAGAAATGAAAATGGAGAGATCACAACAGACAACTCTGAAATACAAAGGATCATAAGAGACTACTACCAGCAGCTCTATGCCAATAAAATGGACAACTTGGAAGAAATGGACAAATTCTTAGGAAAGTATAACTTTCCAAAACTGCACCAGGAAGAAATAGATCTTAACAGACCCATCACAAGCACGGAAACCGAAACTGTAATCAGAAATCTTCCAGCATGCTCGCTTCGGCAGCACATATACTAAAATTGGAACGATACAGAGAAGATTAGCATGGCCCCTGCGCAAGGATGACACGCAAATTCGTGAAGCGTTCCATATTAAAAAAAAAAAAAGAAAAGAAATCTTCCAGCAAACAAAAGCCCAGGACCAGATGACGTCACAGCTGAATTCTACCAAAAATTAAGAGAAGAGCTAACACCCATCCTACTCAAACTCTTCCAGAAAACTGCAGAAGAAGGCAAACTTTCAAAATCATTCTATGAGGCCACCATCACCCTAATACCAAAACCAGACAATGATGCCACAAAAAAAGAAAACTACAGGCCAATATCACTGATGAACATAGATGCAAAATCCTTAACAAAATTCTAGCAAACAGAATCCAACAACATATTAAAAAGATCATACACCATGACCAAGTGGGCTTTATCCCAGGAATGCAAGGATTCTTTAATATCCACAAATCAATGTAATTCACCACATTAACAAATTGAAAGTTAAAAACCATATGATTATCTCAATAGATGCAGAAAAAGCCTTTGACAAAATTCAACATCCTTTTATGATAAAAACTCTCCAGAAAGCAGGCATAGAAGGAACATACCTCAACATAATAAAAGCTATATATGACAAACCCACAGCAAACATTAGCCTCAATGGTGAAAAATTGAAAGCATTTCCCTTAAAGACAGTAACAAGACAAGGGTGTCCACTCTCACCATTACTCTTCAACATAGTTTTGGAAGTTTTGGCCACAGCAATCAGAGCAGAAAAAGAAATAAAAGGAATCCAGATAGGAAAAGAAGAAGTAAAACTCTCACTGTCTGCAGACGACATGATCCTCTACATAGAAAACCCTAAAGACTCTACCAGAAAATTACTACAGCTAATCAATGAATACAGTAATGTTGCAGGATATAAAATTAACACACAATAAGCAAGGTGAAAAGACAGCCCTCAGATTGGGAGAAAATAATAGCAAATGAAACAACAGATGTCAGGGAATGTTTGACGGGAGGATTCCTTCATGTTGTCTCTCATGAGTCCTTTGTCCCTCTTCAAGCGGAACAGCACGCTGCTCCCAGGGACTGAGGTCATTGTGTGAGGCAGGCTTGGGTCTCCTTTAGTAAACATTCTCTTTAGGACAAAACTGCTTAGTCTCGTTCCCCTTTCTTGAGATATGGATTGTCTCCTGACCTTGTGACTAACATTACCCCCTGTTCCCTTGGTAACGGTTGCTGTACGTTTGGTTTTCTGATCTCTATCATTCCCGAAAGAAGTTTCGTGTACCACAGCCTATATATACTCATAGAAAAATCATTAAAGCACCTTTGCTCCATCAGAGTTTAGGTCCCCGGGTCTTTTTTTGTCTCTCTCTCTCTTTCTCTCTTTTACTTTCTTATCATCGACTCCGTGCCACCAGGTTCCGGTCCATTAAAAGACCCCAACAAATGGCGCCAAAGAACAGGGACACTGGTATACATGGCATATCGGGCGAAGTGACTCAGGGACATATTGAGGTCGGTAAGTACTAAGGCATGGGTCAAACAGCTGGCCAGCCCCGTTATTTTTCTACTTTACTTCACCATTTGTTTAAATTTCAGGGACTTCTGGTTTCACGCCAATGAATAGAGGCTTGCCTTCAAACAGTAGTTGAACATAATCCTTAGTTTCATAATAAATGCAGTTTTGATTTAGAAATTTGGCTCCAGGTCAAAGAAAATGTTAAATGAGCAGCCAAACAAGGAAAAAATATTCCAATTGATCTCTAGCCCCTATGGGCTCTTATTAAAGCTGTAATTCTGCCATTTCAAGGTACATTCTAGCCCTTCCAATATTCAGCAACAGACAGAACACTTATTACATAAATATAAATGAAATGATTAAACTTTACAAATGGCCTAATTAAAACAATACAAAATATCTCAAAATTTTCTTACTAGCTCTGCCCTGGCTGCTCCAAATTCTCCTCCTCTGCCAACAGTCACAACTCCAAACGTCTCTCCTTTGTTGGAACCTAATGAAAAGTTATGGTAATTTTTAAGCTAGATTAGAAGCTGCTATTTCCTGTACTGTAACCAGAGAAGAAACCAAAAAGCAGCTAGAGAAATTACTTGCTTATGAGAATGCAAATCAGAAATGTCAAAGAGCTATAGCTGCAATTTGTGAGACTAGGACTATTATTGATTATTTGAAGGCTTGTCACAATCTAGGATCAAAAACTCAAAAGATGCAAATACAAGCTGAAACAATGGCTACTACCTTTTAAAAAGGGAAATGAAGGATGCTTTACCTATGGAGATAAAAACCATTTAAAAAGGGACTGCCCTAAGAAGGCTAATACAAAACCTCCAAAATTTGCCCTTGCTGCCATAGAGGAATGCATTGGGGGCCAAAGACAGTAAATTTAAATTTGACATTGAAGGAAAACCTATTCCAAGAAACTCCAAACAGGGGACCTCCCAGGTCCCCTGCAACAAAAACCAGGGGCAAATTCTATCTTTTCCCTCAAACCCTCAACGTCCAGCAGTGCTGCCATTAATATACCAGCCCTAAATGATTTTTTCCTTTACCCTTAAGCAGTCCTTTATAGAATACCTACTGGACTTTTTGGACCCCTGCCCCCACAAACCTTCAGTCTTTTACTTGGCTGATCTAATTTGGCTTCTAAAGGAATTACTGTTCACCCTGGAATAATTGATTCAAATTATAAAGGAAAAATTCAAATTATGATGTCAGCTCTGATTCTATGGCAATTCAAAAGGGGGGACAAAATTGCTCAATTACTTCTTTTGCCTTACATTTCTATTAACTCCTCTAATAATGTATGGACAGGCAGATTTGGCAATACAGATCAAAAACAATCCTTATGGACATCATTGGTATTTAAATATGTCTGACCAAATGTAAATATCAAAATTAATGGTAAAAGATTTTCTGGTCTCCTCGGCACTGGATCTAATATTATTATTATTTCCAAACACTTGTGGCCCAAATCCTGACCTATACAAAAGGTCTCTTGCCAAATTGCAGGAATTTCTCAAACCAAAGTACAAGAAATTTATCAAAATATTCAAATCTACCCATATGATAGACCAAAAGGCCAATCTACAACATTAAGACCTTATGTGATAGATGCACCCCTTAATCTAATAGGAAGGGACTTACTTATGCAATGGTAAACTCAGATATACATTCCACATTTTTCCTAGGGGCCACTGCTCATTTAACAAACAAAACAATTATTAAAATAATTGAGAAAAATTATGAGCCTATTTGGACAAAGCAATGGCCCCTTACGAAAGAAAAATTACTAGCTACTAAAGAACTTATAAACACACAATTAAAATTAAAACATATTGAGGAATCTTGCTCTTTTCGGAATTCTCCTATTTTTGTTATAAAAAGGAAATATAACAAATGGTGTCTCTTAACAGAGTTTAGAAAAGTTAATTCTTTTATGAAATCTATGGGTGCATTGCAACCAGAGATCCCATCACCTATTACTATTCCTCAAAATTGGCACATTATTATTACTGATTCACAAGATTGCTTTTTTAATATACCTTTACACCCTTTAGACCAGGAGAGATTCACTTTCCCTCTCCCTTATCCTAATTATTTCGGGCCTCATAAAAGATTTCAATAGACTATGTTACCTCAAGGTATGCTTAAAAGTCCTGCTACTGCTGCTGCTAAGTCACTTCAGTCGTGTCCTACTCTATGCGACCCCATAGATGTCAGCCCACCAGGCTCCCCCATCCCTGGGATTCTCCAGACAAGAGTACTGAAATAGGGTGCCATTGCCGTCTCCATAACAGTCCTAGTGTTTGTCAGAATTTTGTAGCCAAGGCTTTACTTCCTATGTGACAGCAATTCCCTCATGCATATATCATTAATAATATACTATAGCTACAAAAAGGAAAAATGATATTTTTGACACTGAATGGCTATGATATTCTTTAGACTCAGGAGAAAACTGATTAAAATAAAATCTTTTTTGAAATTGCAAAACCGGTTCTTCTTGCACATGCATTTAGGAAAAAGTTAACTTGTTAAAATATTTTTTTGGAGCTCCAGTTCTGCCTGGGAAACAAAAATAGGCCTAAGAAAAAACCTTAACTCTTATCATGTCCTTGGGATACACAGCCCACTCTATCTAGGACTCCAGCCGTTAACAAATTGGTGGAGCTCAAAATAAATAAATAAAACAAAAAGATATTTTAAATTTCAAACAGAGAACTATGCCTATGTATCTAAAATTATCTATGTCTCAATATATGTCTTTGTTTTTGGATAATATAAAGTTAATAATCTCTGTTTAAATTCAACTTCACATGAACTGAAAAGTATTCAATATTAAATATAATGTTTATTTAAATATAAATATAATTTAAATATAATTATTTGTTAATCTAATTAAGACATGCCTTAAGTCATCAACATTATATAATATTTTTATTATGCCTTGGTTTAAGGTAAACTAAGTTTGTCAACAAAAAGGTAACTCTTTATATATATATACAAATATATAAATGAGATGAAAACTTTTAGATAAGCTCTATTAGAAATAATTATATTTTTAATAGAATAATCTATTATCTATAATCTAAAACAATCTCTTAGGATTGGAGTGACTTAGGTTTCTGGAGTTGTACTGAACTAAATAGTGGAAGTTTGTTAAATGGCTGGGTCATTTCCAAATGAAGTAGGATTTTGAAGCATTAATTGCTGAACATTGGCTTACTCTTACAAGGGGTTTTTCTTGCAGAAGAGCTGAAGAGATTTTGAGCTGTTAATGAATATAAATATATATTTAATAGGAATGGATATATATAATACAATATGATTTGATAAATATATTCAACAGTCTATAAAATACTAACATACAAGACATTTCATAGTTGCCATAGAAAAGTAAAATATATGCTTTTAATAGAATGATATAAGAAATGGCAAATAAAATGATGAATACAAAAATATTTTTTTAATTGTTGAAACATTTATTATAAAATAAAGTAGTATTTACATAAGCTTTACTAAACTAGTTTTTCATTGTTGTTCTACCTACAGCAAATGTTCTTTCTCCAAATTAAACCAAATGAGAAACAAAAGAAAAATTCTGGGAAAACAACATTTAACAGAATTAACTTTAGTCAGCAGATACATTCAGACTGCAAAAATATTGGAAAATACAGTTAAAATACTTAGGTAGATCACAATGAAAACCACAAAGTATGATGTGTTTATTTGAAATAAACATTGCATTTGTTTATTGTGCTATCATATTTTGTTTTGGCCTTTTAACTTTTAAAGATATTTAGTGCTGGAATTTTAAAAAGGCTTATGACAAATGAAAGAAAATTTTATGGCAAATAAATGTAACTCATTGTCCTGAACTTTCTTTCTCTTCCTTCTTACATGTCTCAATCAATACAAATTCTTCTTTTCTAGGGGCAACACCTCTCTAAGGTAAAACTACACAACATGTTATAACCCACCTATCAACTTACTTCACGGTAATGAGAACACCTAATTCTATAAAAACAGACAATGACTCTGCCTATATTTCTAAGCAGTTCAAACAATTTTTACATTCATTCTCTATTAAACAGATTACAGACATTCCTTATAATCCACAAACACAAGACATAATTAAACAAACACATTACACACTGTAACTGCAAATAAAAAATTAAATAAGAGAAAATACACAGGAACACTTTTATCTTCCTTATCCAGAACAAACTTTACTAGATTCTAATGTAATATAGTCTTTAAGCCTATAACTATTATTAATATGACTTTATTTCTGTTTCCAATCATAGAAGAAATCAAAAAAGAAATCCAATCTGTAAGATTCTTAAAACAAAAACAACATAAAAAAAGACACCATTTCCAGAATAAATTATTTGTTCTTAAAAATATCAAAAATGTAAAATATTCACCTTCTTTTCAGGTCTGTCTTGAAAGTATAATCATCTTCTTTAACACACTGAACAGTGAGATTCAGCAGTTGCTAAGCTGCATTTCTTTTTCAAGGAAAAGGTCAAATATATTTGGATGTGAGCAACATTTCATTTGTCAAGTTGTTTTGCATCACCTTTTCAATAATTTCACTTAGAAAAAAATATTTGAATGGTTACTCCTAATCCTTTGCCCCAAATAACACAAACCACAGCCAAATACCAGTCCCAAACAGATTTCTGAATGATTTTTTTCTTTTGGACTAAAATATTTCCTAAAAATGTTTTCATCATTATCTCTTTCCTTTCTTTTTATAACTATTGTCAATATAGCCTTATTTGTTTTAAACTTTTTAAACTTACCACAAAGATATGTTTTGACAAAAGCAAAAATCAAAAAACAAACAAACAAAAAAAGAAGTTTTGAAACATTAAAGGACACCTCCTTTCCTTTGCCCATTTGATATCAAGACGGGTTAACTAATCAATGGAAATCTAAGAAACTAATCTTACAGGGAAAGGGGTATGCTTCTATTTCTCCAGATGGATCCAACGAGCTCACATGACTTCCTCTTCAAAAGATTCAACCTAAGGGGGCCCCCAGCATTCAGACTAAGACAAAACAGCAAAAAACCCAGGAAGAAAGAATTCCAATACAAGCCATGGCGACATTAAAAATTTCCAAAAAACGCCTCACTCGATGTCATCGACCTTATGATCTCCCTACTTGGGGACAGATAAAAACCCTTACTAATCAAACTGAAAATCTGATTTCTCAACAGGGAATGCCTCAGAATCCTGAAAATATTTTTCTTTGCTATGCTTGCTTTGCTTGCTTTTGCTTCCCCGGCTCAGGCTGACTTGATTGATCACACTTACTGGGCTTATATACCTAACCCCCTTTTTTATTGTAGATTATAAAATGGACAGATATAGGACCAATCATATCCACTAATGAGTCAACACATATGCCCCCTCCTTGGAACTTGGAGGGGCCCTCTCATCCTGAAGAAAAAGAAAAACGAATTAATATCTTTCTAGGTTATGAAATCCTTCCTTTGTGTATGGGAACAACAGAATTATGCATAAATGTTAGCCGACAAACTTAGGCCTTCCCCTGCCTCCAGAAGAGGACTTTCTGATGCTTCTTGGATTACTTACTGCCCTTTCTCTGTCCATGAATCATGTTTATACTACTAAAACTTTAGAAAAAGAATTAAAGAAAAAAAAAAGAACACTATGCAAAGGGTTTACTAATAAGAACTTTAAATATATTCCTGTTCATTAAGACAAATGTCAGGCCAAATCAGGAAAATTAATGTTTATAGCTAATCATACAATTTTCAATTGGGGACCCCATAATATGTGGTTATTGAACTGCTCAGATGATATTAACAATACTATGTATGGTTATATTACTCAAGTAACATGGAAGGTTACTAATACTACAATGGAACATTACCATGACAGAGGACTTCTTGGCTAGCTTGACGATGGAATGGCCCCCACCTTGTCCTCGAATCATCCTTGATAAACAGATTGGGCCTAAACAATGGGACATCTGAAAACTTGCTGCAAACACCGAAGAACTTGAGACTTGGACCAGACATTTCACAGGGACCAATCATAGCTATAGCAATTATTTCTTTCACTATAACCAATCATATTTTATACAAGCCTATGTTCTACTTCCTTTTGTTATAGGTATAAGAAATTTACAATTCAATAAGACTTTATGTTCTATAACTTACATAAATTGTAAATTATATACTTGTCTTAACTCCTCTATTTCCTTAAAAAATGACTCCCTTTTGATTCTTCAATCTCGACATAATCTATGGTTACCAATAAATCTCCAATGACCCTGGGAAGAAGGCCCCAAGGCTAGACTTGCTTCCCAGTTATTTACTAAATTGCTCTAGTGATCTAAATGATTCATTGGATGGCTGATTTTTGGCATTATAGGATTAATAACTATTTGCACCATTGCTGCCATCACTAGCATTACTTTACAAACCTCAATTCAAACACATAACTTTATCCAAAATTGGACTAAAGATGCTCATACTATGTGGGCCACTCAGGCTCAAATGGATGAGGATATTAAAAAAAAAAATACAGGAACTGAGAACAGCCATCAAATGGGTTGGAGATCAATGAACAGATATACAAAAACAGATGATGCTAAAATGTGATTGAAATTTACTCAATTTCATGTTACTCCTGTTCATTTCTATAATAGTGGCTACAACTGGAAACAAATCAAGTTTTATTTACAAAACATATATGATAATGCCTTTCTGAATGTACAGTTATTACAAAAAAGAAATATGTGAAACCTTTTCTAATAATCTGCCCTCTCCCACTAGTATGGGAACTTTAGCCAAACAATTAGCTGATCAATTATCTAGGCTAGATCCACATGGATGGTTTCAAAGCCTTACTCATAGCATTGGGTCTAGAACTATAATTTTGGTTATTGTCTTAACAATTATATTTGTTGTCTACCATTGCCTTCATGCAAAGATTGTCAAAACTGAACAAACTCTGATGGTCAGAACTCTTCTTACAAATATTATAAATAAATAAGGGGGAATTGTCAGGGAATGTTTGACGGGAGGATTCCTCCGTGCTGTCTCTCATGAGTCCTTTGTCCCTCTTCAAGCGGAACAGCACACTGCTCCCAGGGACTGAGGTCATTGTGTGAGGCAGGCTTGGGTCTCCTTTAGTAAACATTCTCTTTAGGACAAAACTGCTTAGTCTCGTTCCCCTTTCTTGAGATATGGATTGTCTCCTGACCTTGTGACTAAAATTACCCTTTGTTCCCTTGGTAATGGTTGCTGTACGTTTGGTTTTCTGATCTCTATCATTCCCAAAAGAAGTTTCTTGTACCACAGCCTATATGTACTCATAGAAAAATCATTAAAGCACCTTTGCTCCATCAGAGCTTAGGTCCCCGGGTCTTTTTTTGTCTCTCTCTCTTTTACTTTCTTATCGTCGTCTCCATACCACCAGGTTCCGGTCCATTAAAGGACCCCAACAAACAGACAAAGGATTAATCTCAAAAATATACAAGCAACTCCTGCAGCTCAATTCTGGAAAAATAAATGACCCAATCAAAAAATGGGCCAAAGAACTAAACAGACATTTCTCCAAAGAACATATAGATGGCTAACAAACACATGAAAAGATGCTCAACATCACTCATTATCAGAGAAATGCAAATCAAAACCACAATGAGGTACCATTACACGCCAGTCAGGATGGCTGCTATCCAAAAGTCTACAAGCAATAAATGCTGGAGAGCGTGTGGAGAAAAGGGAACCCTCTTACACTGTTGGTGGGAATGCAAACTAGTACAGCCACTATGGAGAACAGTGTGGAGATTTTTTTAAAAACTGGAAATAGAACTGCCATATGACCCAGTAACCCCACTTCTGGGCATACACACCAAGGAAACCAGATCTGAAAGAGACACGTGCACCCCAATGTTCATCGCAGCACTGTTTATAATAGCCAGGACATGGAAGCAACCTAGATGCCCATCAGCAGATGAATGGATAAGGAAGCTGTGGTACATATACACAATGGAATATTACTCAGCCATTAAAAAGAATTCATTTGAATCAGTTCTAATGAGATGGATGAAACTGGAACCCATTATACAGAGTGAAGTAAGCCAGAAAGATAAAGACCAATACAGTATACTAACTCATATATATGGAATTTTAAAAGATGGCAATGATAACCCTATATGCAAAACAGAAAAAGAGACACAGATGTACAGAACAGACTTTTGGACTCTGTGGGAGAAGGTGAGGGTGGGATGTTTTGAAAGAACAGCATCAAAACATGTATATTATCTAGGGTGAAACAGATCACCAGCCCAGGTTGGATGCATGAGACAAGTGCTCGGGCCTGGTGCACTGGGAAGACCCAGAGGGTTCAGGTAGAGAGGGAGGTGGGAGGGGGGATTGGGATGGGGAATACATGTTAAATCCATGGCTGATTCATGTCAATGTATGACAAAAACGACTACAATATTGTAAAGTAATTAGCCTCCAACTAATAAAAATAAATGAAAAAAAAAAAATAACACACAGAAATCCCTTGCATTCCTATATGCGAACAATGAGAAAACAGAAAGAGAAATTAAGGAAACAATACCATTCACCATTGCAACAAAAATAATAAAATACTTAGGAGTATATCTGCCTAAAGAAACGAAAGACCTATATATAGAAAACTATAATACACTGATGAAAGAAATCAAAGAGGACACAAATGGATGGAGAAATATTCCGTGTTCATGGATTGGAAGACTCAATATTGTGAAAATGACTATACTACCCAAAGCAATCTATAGATTCAATGCAATCCCTATCACGCTACCAACGGTATTTTTCACAGAACTAGAACAAATAATTTCACAATCTGTATGGAAATACAAAAAAACTTGAATAGCCAAAGCAATCTTGAGAAAGAAGAATGGAACTGGAGGAATCAACCTGCCTGACTTCAGGCTCTACTACACAGCCACAGCCATCAAGACAGTATGGTACTGGCACAAAGACAGAAATATAGATCAATGGAACAGAATAGAAAGCCAAGAGATAAATCCACGTACCTATGGACAACTTATCTTCGACAAAGGAGGCAAGGATATACAATGGAAAAAAGACAACCTCTTTAACAAGTGGTGCTGGGAAAACTGGTCAACCACTTGTAAAAGAATGAAACTAGAACACCTTCTAACACCATACACAAAAATAAACTCAAAATGGATTAAAGATCTAAATGTAAGACCGGAAACTATAAAACTCCTAGAGGAGAACATAGGCAAAACACTCTCTGACATAAATCACAGCAGGATCCTCTATGACCCACCTCCCAGAATATTGGAAATAAAAGCAAAACTAAACAAATGGGACCTAATGAAACTTAAAAGCTTTTGCACTACAAAGGAAACTATAAGCAAGGTGAAAAGACAGCCCTCAGATTGGGAGAAAATAATAGCAAATGAAGAAACAGACAAAGGATTAATCTCAAAAGTATACAAGCAGCTCCTGCAGCTCAATTCCAGAAAAATAAATGACCCAATCAAAAAATGGGCCAAAGAACTAAACAGACATTTCTCCAAAGAAGACATACAGATGGCTAAGAAACACATGAAAAGATGCTCAACATCACTCATTATCAGAGAAATGCAAATCAAAACCACAACGAGGTACCATTACACGCCAGTCAGGATGGCTGCTATCCAAAAGTCTACAAGAAATAAATGCTGTCGAGGGTGTGGAGAAAAGAACCCTCTTACACTGTTGGTGGGAATGCAAACTAGTACAGCCACTATGGAGAACAGTGTGGAGATTTCTTAAAAAACTGAAAATAGAACTGCCATATGACCCAGCAATCCCACTTCTGGGCATACACACTGAGGAAACCAGATCTGAAAGAGACACGTGCACCCCAATGTTCATTGCAGCACTGTTTATAATAGCCAGGACATGGAAGCAACCTAGATGCCCATCAGCAGATGAATGGATAAGGAAGCTATGGTACATATACACCATGGAATATTACTCAGCCATTAAAAAGAATTCATTTGAATCAGTTCTAATGAGATGGATGAAACTGGAACCCATTATACAGAGTGAAGTAAGCCAGAAAGATAAAGACCAATACAGTATACTAACTCATATATATGGAATTTTAAAAGATGGCAACGATAACCCTATATGCAAAACAGAAAAAGAGACACAGATGTACAGAACAGACTTCGGGACTCTGTGGGAGAATGCAAGGGTGGGATGTTCTGAGAGAATAGCATTGAAACAAGTATACTATCAAGGGTGTAACAGACCACCAGCCCAGGTTGGATGCATGAAACAAGTGCTCAGGGCTGGTGCACTGGGAAGACCCAGAGGGATGGGATGGGGAGGGAGGCAGGAGGAGAGATCGGGATGGGGAACACATATAAATCCATGGCTGATTCATGTCAATGTATGGCAAAAACCACTGCAATATTGTAAAGTAATTAGCCTCCAACTAATAAAAATAAATGGAAAAAAAAAAGAATCTGCACATCATGGTGGAATTGGAGGAAGTAGAATTGAAGTCTCTAGTGCATTTTTCAGCCACATTGAGCTGTTAGAATTTCTACCACTAAAACACAATCTTAAAAAGAAATGAGTATTTGGCACAGTGAGGGGTACAACTGTTGCTATTATTCAGTTGCTAAGTCTTGTCCAACTCTTTGCAATCCCACGGACTGCAACACACCAGGCTTCCCAGTCCTTCACTGTCTCCTGGAGTTTGTTCAAATTCATGTCCATTGAGTCAGTGATGCCATCCAACCATCTCATCCTCTGTATCTCCCTTCTCCTCTTGCCTTCCGTCTTTCCCAGCATCAGGGTCTTTTTCAATGAGTTGGCTCTTTGCATCAAGTAACTAAAGTGTTGGAGCTTCAGCATCAGTTTTTCCAATGAATATTCAGAGTTGATTTCCTTTAGGATTGACTGGTTTGATCTCCTGGCTGTCCAAGGGACTCTCAAGAGTCTTCACCAGCACCATTCAAAAGCATCGATTTTTCATAGCTCAAGACTTCCTTATGGTCCAACTCTCACATCCGTGAGACATGACTACTGGAAAAACCATAGCTTTGACTATATGGACCTTTGTCCACAAAGTGATATCTCTGCTTTTTAATACACTGTCTAGGTTTTGTCATAGATTTTTCTTCCAAGGAGCAAGTGTCTTTTAATTTTCATGGCTGCAGTCACTGTCTGCATTGATTTTGGAGTCCAGCAGGTGAGCAGTTCTTATTTTGTGTCACCATAAAGACACACCTCCAGGAATCAGCCAGGGGTCTCTCTAGAACAAGCATGCAGAATGCCTGCTGGCTGGCACTTCGTCTCTCTTTTCCTCAGCTGCAGCGAAGGAGCAAGCACTAGGTTCAGCAGAACCAAGTTCAAATCCAAGCTCTACCACTTGCTGGCTTTGTGGCCTTGGGCCCATCGATTGTCCTCTCTAATCTTCATGTCCTCTCCTGTAAATAGAGGTGGGTTTATACCTCCCACATAGCTCACTCCTCAAAAACAAACTGAACCTGACCACTCACTCTGTACCATGCACAGTGCCAAACACAGGATGAACAAGACAGACAAGGTCTCCGGATTGTGTGCTCATGTCTTATGGGGGAAGCAAATAGGAAATAGGACCAAGTAAGAAGGTGGTAGTGATGATGGAAAGTAATCGTGTGGCCTGCTGGGACGTGTCCGAGGAGGCTCTTCTGAATGGAGCAATCAAAGAGAGCCTCCCTGAGGAGGTAGCCCTGTTACAGAGTCCAAGCTTTAATAGCCTGCCTCACTGCCAGGCCAGGCTATTAAATCAAGAGAAGAGGTTTGGGGCAAGGTATGATGACTTTATTCGGAAAGCTAGAAGACCAAGGACATGGTGGACTGATGTCACAGAGGACCATCTTGTGCGTGTGCGCAGCCACATCTGACTCTTTGTGACTGGGCTGTAGCTCGGGAGGCTCCTCTGTCCATGTGGTTTTGCAGGCAAAAATACTGGAGTGGGTTGCCATTTCCTACTCCAGGGGATCTTCCCTACCCAGGGACTGAACTTGAGCCTCCTGTGTTTCCTGCATTACAGGCATATTCTTTACCCACTGAGTCATCAATTAAGCTGATAACCATCTTACTGAAGTTAGAATTCAAGCTTCTTTTATTCTCAAAGGAGGGTTGGGGTGTAACTGGTTGTTGCAAGCTTCTTGATGCTAGAACACTTTGTTCTTGCAGTTATCCACAAAGGTCCGGTTACAATGTTCCTGTAAACCTCCAGTAACACAAATGTTATTCTTTATGCCACAACTTTCTATCCTATATGAATAAAAAGTTTTATACCTTTAAACGTCAAGCCTGGAAGACAGAGCCTTGAGAATGGGCTACCACCATGTATTTTGGACTAAGCACAAACAACAGAGCACAGAGGTCAAAGGTAAAGGAATAGATACAATATAGAATCAGGTTTGTTCTTCTCTGTTAGGACCTTTGAGCAAAACCTGAATGACATGGAGAAGTGGGTAGTGAATAAAGATCAACCCCACACACATTCCCCCAAGCCTGGCCAGCCCTGAAAGGACCCAGCACAAGATGGAGCAATCAAATGGACTTTAAAAGTGTCATTCTTGCTTCCTTCCTCATATGTGCTGAGATAAATGGAGAAAGTGAGGCAATTTCCCTCCAGGTCTAACCAAGAGTGAAGTAAGAACTAATCATATTGGAGACTCACACTGACGGTGAAGTCTGGCCAGACACTCAAGCAGGAAACAGTTGCTATATTTCACTTACCGTAATAAAGATCAGGAAATTTACCCAGACCCTGAAGGCACACTGAGTCAGGGCAGATCTGTAAGCTGGTATTGCCAACTTCTTGGCACTGGTACCAGGAGAGCAAATAAGCTGGGTTTTTTTTTTTTTTTTGGTGTTGGAGAAGACTCTTTTTTTTTCTGTTTTTATTTTTTTATTTTTATTTTTTATTAGTTGGAGGCTAATTACTTCACAACATTTCAGTGGGTTTTGTCATACATTGATATGAATCAGCCATAGAGTTACACAAATTCCCCATCCTGATCCCCCCTCCCACCTCCCTCTCCACCCGATTCCTTTGGGTCTTCCCAGTGCACCAGGCCCGAGCACTTGTCTCATGCATCCCACCTGGACTGGTGATCTGTTTCACCATAGATAATATACATGCTGTTCTTTCGAAACATCCCACCCTCACCTTCTCCCACAGAGTTCAAAAGTCTGTCCTGTACATCTGTGTCTCTTTTTCTGTTTTGCATATAGGGTTATCGTTACCATCTTTCTAAATTCCATATATATGTGTTAGTATGTTGTAATGTTCTTTATCTTTCTGGCTTACTTCACTCTGTATAATGGGCTCCAGTTTCATCCATCTCATTAGAACTGATTCAAATGAATTCTTTTTAATGGCTGAATAATATTCCATTGTGTATATGTACCATAGCTTCCTTATCCATTCGTCTGCTGATGGGCATCTAGGTTGCTTCCATGTCCTGGCTATTATAAACAGTGCTGCAATGAACATTGGGGTGCACGTGTCTCTTTCAGATCTGGTTTCCTCAGTGTGTATGCCCAGGAGTGGGATTGCTGGGTCATATGGCGGTTCTATTTTCAGTTTTTTAAGAAATCTCCACACTGTTCTCCATAGCGGCTGTACTAGTTTGCCTTCCCACCAACAGTGTAAGAGGGTTCCCTTTTCTCCACACCCTCGACAGCATTTATTTCTTGTAGACTTTTGGATAGCAGCCATCCTGACTGGCGTGTAATGGTACCTCGTTGTGGTTTTGATTTGCATTTCTCTGATAATGAGTGATGTTGAGCATCTTTTCATGTGTTTCTTAGCCATCTGTATGTCTTCTTTGGAGAAATGTCTGTTTAGTTCTTTGGCCCATTTTTTGGTTGGGTCATTTATTTTTCTGGAATTGAGCTGCAGGAGTTGCTTGTATACTTTTGAGATTAATCCTTTGTCTGTTTCTTCATTTGCTATTATTTTCTCCCAATCTGAGGGCTGTCTTTTCACCTTGCTTATAGTTTCCTTTGTAGTGCAAAAGCTTTTAAGTTTCATTAGGTCCCATTTGTTTAGTTTTGCTTTTATTTCCAATATTCTGGGAGGTGGGTCATAGGGGATCTAAGCTGGTTTTTTAAAAATAATAATAATAATAATAAGACAACAAGGAACATTTCAGGAAAGTCCTGAAGACATGAGAGTCAGCTTCAATTTGCCCAGGATGGGATTTTTTGTTGATACCAGTTCTGAAAAGTAGCCTGACTACCCCCACCACGCAAAAGTGGGAGGATTGGAGAGGGGATTAATAGAGTACATCCCTGTGGAGGAGGAAGGGTGTTTCTCACCACTCCCCCCCGCCAAAAAAAATGAATGTGAGTAAGCTGCAACAGTACTGTTAGTTGCTCTGTCACGTCCGACTCTTTGTGACCCCATGGACTGGAGCCCACGAAGCTCTTCTGTCCATGGAATTCTCCAGGCAAGAATACTGGAGTGGGTTGCCGTTCCCTTCTCCATCATTCAAAAGGAGAGGAGGGAGCCTGCAGGGGGAGAGACAGAATTTTTATCCTAATTCATGTGTCTGCTTAATTAATGGGCAAAGGCACTGGCCAAGTATACAGCAGGTGAGTAAACTCCTGTCTGCAAGGGCATGTGGACCACTGACCCAGGATGATAAAATGGGCTACAACAATGTTACTGATTCCAGGCTCATACTCCTCACTATACAACAGGCCCATAATTAAGAGAAGAGTTGTTAGGACCAGAAAACATGACTTTAGACAGAGAAGGAGAAATAGCATATGACATCCCTTATAAGTGGAATCTAAAAAGAAATGATACAAGTTAACTTACTTGCAAAGCAGAAACAGACTCACAGATTTAAAGAATAAAATAATAGAACTTATGGTTGCATGGGGAAGGACTGGGGGAAGGGATAGTTAGGGAGTTTGGAATGGACATGAACACATTGCTATATTTTAAATAGATAACCAACAAGGTCCTATAGTATAGCTCAGGGAACTCTGCTCAATATTACGTGGCAACCTGGATGGGAGGGGAGTTTGGGGGAGAATGGATACATGTAGTAGAGGACAGAGGAGCCTGGCGTGGTGCAGTTCATGGAATCGCAAAGAGTAGGACTCAACTTGATGACTGAACAACAACAAGTATATATGGCTGAGTCCCTCTGCTGTTCACGTGAAACTATCACAACCTTGTTAATACAAAATTTAAAATATTTAATAAAAGAAAGCGTGACTTGGAGACCAAATGTCTTAGAGCTTGTTGTTTCCAAATCTTCCAGCAGAAGGAGCCTCCAAAACACTCAGGAGAGGGATGGGCATCCTCATAGCAGCCAGTGACAGGACCAGGGCTGGGTGTGTGCTGAGAATTAAATCCACAGGCGCAGCGCCATCTGGGGCCCCACAGGGACCACACCTCTCCTCCTCCCTCTGTCTCATTCATTCACCATCACAGCCTTCAGTGGCAAGTCAAAGCCTTTGTCTAGTGAAAGGGGAGACATTTGACACCCAAGTATACATAACTCTTTGAAGGGGTTAGCTCCACAGTTGAGGAAAAACATAGTGTATTAACTGATGGGAAAATGGGGTTGTGAGAAAGACGCTCACCAGCCCAAACTCAAAAGAATGGACTTGGAGACATGAGAGGCAGCGGGAAGCAAGGCTTTGATGATGGTCTTGCAAGATCGGGTGTCTGGTGGGCAGGCACACCCGGAGTCACTGCACGGAGCAAGTAATCCTAGCACGCAAGTCCCTCCCCCAGTTCCTCCCTGGCTGAGTACTATGGCGTGAACAATCTTCCCAGACGTCTCCTCGGTTTGTCCTCACCCTCTTTATGGCCTGGCCCCTCCCTGACGTCTGATTTCCTCCTTTCCTGCGCAGCTATTCCCGTTCCTGTGTTTTGAATTCACCAACAGAATGAACCCTTCCAAACATTCTAGGCATCCCGCCCTCCCTTTGTTTGCCCGGACTTTCCAGTTTTGTTAAGTCTTAATGGCTATCAGCTGTCACATCAGCGAGCTGTCACTCAAAGCTAGCTGTTCTTAAAGATGGACCACTTAAAGCTTTTTATTTCTTACAGGGTCAATTGAAAGTGGTTTTGTTTTTGTTTTTTTTTTTTGTTTTGTTTTTAAGATTGAAGTAAAAACATCATGTGTATTCCATTAGGAATGATCCAATAGACTTCAGGATACACGTTCTATATACAAAAATTAATTCTATTTCTGTATTCCAGGAGTTATCAAACTGTGGTCTATGGACTAAACCACATAGTCCATAATATGTGGTTTATCTTTGGCCTATGGCCTATCTTTGAAAGATATGCAAGAAGGTAATTCTCTATCAGGGATTAGAAAAGAGGGGGAGGAAGAGAAGGAGGAGTTCCTGAACATGACTTGCAAGCACTAAAATATTTACTATATGGGTGTTTATAAAAAAGATTAGCCAATCCTGCTATACACTAGCAGCAAACAATTGGGAAATGTTTTCACACATCATTTTTCAAGAATCATTCACTGGAAGAAGTGGGATATTCAGGTATAAATCTAACAAAATATGTTCATGAATTCCAGGATGAAAACTTCAAGCCACAGATGAAATCCATAAGTACCCAAGTGAGTGGAAAGATTTAAAAAAATGTTCATAGAGCAGAAGATTCAATGTCATTAAGATGTTGGGTGGTGGTGGTTTAGTGGCTAAGTGGTATCTGACTCTTTGTGACCACGTGGACTGTAGCCCACCAGGCTCCTCTGTCCTCTGTCCATGGGATTCTCCAGGCAAGAATACTGGAGTGGGTTGCCATTTCCTTCTCCAGGGGATCTTCCCGACCCAGGGATGGAACCCACATCTCCTGCATTGCAGGCAGATTCTTTACCTACTGAGCCATCAAGGAAGCCCCATTAAGATGTTAAGTCTCCTCAAACTGATCTACAAATTCTAAGTAATCCCAATCCTAGAAAGACTTTTTGTAGAAATAGATAAGCTGATCACAAAATCTACATGAAAATGCAAGGAACTTAGAATAGCCAACATATTTCTGAAAAAAAGCAATGTAAAATAGTTGAAGGATTTATAAGACCCCTTTCAAGATATACAATAAAACAACAGCAATCATGACAGTGTAATATTGATCAAAGACTAGACACATAAATCAATGCAACTAAATATAGAGTCCAGAAATTTAAAAAAAAAAAAAAACCATGCAGGGCAAGTCAATGTGCAAATGATAGTCTTTTCAATAAATGCTACTAGAAAAATTGGACATCCACATGTAAAATAAAAATGTCAACACATACTTCACACCTCATACAAAACTTAACAGAACTAAATGACATAAAATTGTATAACTTTCAGAAGAAAATATATAAGGGCATCTTTGTGGCCTCAGGTTAGACAAAGCGTTCTTATATTCAATACCATAAGCATAATCATACCTGGAGGAGGGTATAGTAACCCACTCCAGTACTCTTGCCTGGACAATCCCAATGGAAGGCAGGCTGCAGTCCACGGGGTTGCAAAGAGTTGGATATGACTGAGCGACTAAGCAGAGCACAGCACAAGTATAATCATAAAAAGAAAAAAATTGGACATTATAAAATTTTTGAAAGTTTCTCTGTGAAAGAAACTTAAGATAATGTCAAGACAAGCCATACACTAAGAATAAACATTTACAAATTGCATATGTCATGAAGGACCTTTATGCAAAATACAATAATCAGAAGGTAAATGACCCAAAATTAATGGGCAAGCATAGGGAATTCTACTTAATACCCTGTAATGACCTATCTGAGCAAAGAATCTACAAAAGAGTGGATATATGTACAAGTGATTCATTTTGGTGTGCATTTGTAACTAAACAGCATTGTAAATCAACTATACACCAATAAAAAAATTAATTAAAAATTTTTAAAACTAAAAACGGGCAAAAGATTTGAATAGGCACTTTACCACAGAAGATATATGGATGACCAATAGGCACATGAAAAGCTGTTCAACATCATTAGTCATTAGGAAATGCAAACTAAGATCACAGGAATGTATCATTGCATGCCCGTGATAATGGCTGGGGAAAAGCTGAGTGACAGTACCAGGTGCCAGTGAGTGTGGGGGGAAACTGGAAATCTTATACTTAAGCGACAGATATTGTAAATTACATGTACGCCTATGAAAAACAGAATGGAGATTCTTTAAAAACTTAAAAATAAAATTACCATATGAGCCATTAAAATTGAAATCAGTATCTATTAGATATATCTGCACTCCCATCCTCACTGCAGCATTATTCACAACAGACAAGATATGGAAACAGCCTAACTGTCCATCAATGGATGAAGAAAATATGGTATACATCAGAATACTATTCAGTCATGAGAAAGATGAAAGCTTGCTCCTTTGTGACAACATGGATGGAACGTGAGGGCATTATGCTAAACTAAATGTTAGAGAAAGACAAATACCGGGAGCCTTCTACATCTGTGGATTCTGCATTCACTGATTCAACCTACCATAGTTCAAAAACATTTCTTCCCCAGATATTTAATGAGTAGGTGCTGTGTGCCAGGCTTTGCTGTCACCCGTCCTGCCACATTTACCTAAATTGCTGTTGGGCTGAAGCAAGTTGCTTCACTCCTCTGAAATCTCCTCCTCTGTAAAAACAGGCAGTGAATTTGATCTTGCAGGGCTGTCAGATGATTACGACAGAAACCATGACAACAGCAGTAATGACTTCCTTTATTGAGCCCCTCCTCCATCCTATGTGTTTTACATGTGTTGCCTCTTTCAGTGATTCCCACCATCTTGGAAAGTGGTGCTAATGAAATGCCCGCCTACAGAAACGGAAGAGGCAGAGCTTAGTGGCTCAGGGTACCCAGTGTGACAACTGGGGCAGAGCGTGGTCCCACCAGCGGTATGGCTTTGTGTGAGTCACTCACATGATTTTCTCATCTCAGTTTCCTCAACTATATAAAATGGAAAAAGTTAATATACTTGTGCGTGTGTTAGTTGCTCAGTTGTGTCCGACTCTTTACAACACTATGGACTGTAGACCACCAGGCTCCCCTGTCCATGGGATTCTCCAGGCAAGAATACTGGAGTGGGTTGCCATGCCCTCCTCCAGGGGATCTTCCTGATCCAGGGATTGAACTCATGTATTATAAGTCTCCTGCGTTGGCAGGCGAGTTCTTTACCACTAGGCCCACCTGGGAAGGCCACATAGTCAATGTGCTTTATGTAAGTACTTTGCACAGAGTAGGTTTATTTTACGTAGAGCAGTTGACACACATCAGGTATGCTTTATGTAAGGCATGTGGCACACAGTAGGCATGTTTATGTAGAGCAACCTGCACGCAGTAGGTGTGCTTTACATAGATGACCAAGCTCACAGCAGGCATGCTTTGTGGAGCTTCTGACACATAGTAGGCATGCTTTATGTAGAGTTTCTGACCCCCTGTAGGCATGCTTTTTGAGGTACCCAGCACAGAGTAGGCAATCTTTACATACAGTTGTCTGCACAGAGTAGGCCTACTATATGTGAGCTACTGGCACATGTCGTGGTCTGTGTATGGGTTGGAAAAGAATTTCCAGACATGAGGCAGAATGAGAGGAGAATATTTTATTAGAGTAGGAGATGCTTTTAGAACAGTGGGCAGGCTCAAGGGAGAGCCGAACCCTTTCACAGGCTAGTAGCCAATTGTTATAGCCTCAAACAGAGAAAATTCCTACTGCAGTGGTGGCATTAGGTGATTGGTTAGGATGCTACGTGTGCATTCAGTTGCGTCTGACTCTTTGTAACCCCCTGGACTGTAGCCCGCCAGGTTTCTCTTGTCTGTGGATTTCCCAGGCGAGAATGCTGGAGCGGGTTGTTAGAGTGGGTATTTTACCTAACGTGGTGTTGGGAAACCAGCCAGTTTAGGTCCAGAGGTTCATGGCAACGGTTGCTAGGGACTTGGTCATTTTCAGAGCTTTTTGTCCTGTGGCCTTGGCAGAGGGCTCCACAACATACACTAGCACGTGTAGTAGTAGCTAGCCTTTTTCCTTCATCCCATCTTTTTCAGGGCTCTTGATCCTTACCATCTTCCTGTAGAACCCTTCTCACTCCCCCTCTCAGGGTCTTATCCAGCATCCCATTTCCCAGATGGGGAGACTGAGCCCACAGAGGGTACGCATAGCCCACAATCAGAGCAAGGGCAGGGCAGAACACTCCCAGCTCTGCCCTCCCCTGTGTGGACCCTGCCCTCTCTAGGCCCCTCACAGCCTCCCAGAGCCCTCTTCCAAATGGGCCCTTTATCTTCTGAATCTGATGCAGGTAATCCCCAGTCAGGCAGGTTTCTCTATTTCTGTTCTGCAGCAGTCACGCCTCGCCCCAGACCCTGGGCTGCTTGGAGACACAACCTGAACTCCCGCCAGGCTGTGTGCGCTCCCAAAGCCAGAATTTTAAGGGTTCTGAGCTTCCTGATTCCAGGCCTGGAAATGGGGTGTGAAGGCTTCCTGGCCCATGAGTGGAGAGGAGCTGCAGAGATCTTTGCCCTGCCCTCCTGTATGTGCTTTTGCCTGCCACACATTGGCCTTGGAAGTGCAGGGGTTGTTGTGAAACTGGAAGCCCAGAATCACCTTTGTCTGCACCACAGCCTGCTCACATGGGAGGTACTGAGTCCAGAGGAGCCAGTGTCCACAGGGGGTGGGGGAGTGAATCCTGAACTGATTCACAGGCAGCTCTCGGTAACACTGTGCTCCCCCTCCCCCCACCCTGTATCCAGACAGCTGCCAGGTGGGGAGGAAGTAAGGAAGCTGTGGGGATTGGCTGGCTTAGCCTGGCCCCTGGCAGCTTCCTCTAGATCTGGGGTCAGACCCAGCCATCCCAGGAGGAGAGCAGAAGAAGTTGTGTGGGACAAGCCAGCCCACACAGAAGGTAAGAGGCTGGGGGTCCTGGCCCAAGGTGAGGAAGGCAGATGCCCAAGGCAGGGTGGCTCCAGGGAGTGAGATGACCCGGGAGATGAGTGGATAAGTGTGTGTGTCTGTCTGTCTGTCTCTGTCTCTCCCTCTCCTCTGAATTTCTGTTTCTCCCTCCCCTCTCCCAGCGCCTGTCTGCCTGTCTCTGAGCCCTTCTTGCCGGTCCCCAGCACTCCCCATCCCTCCCCCTCACTCCCTTGCTCCTCTCCCTCTATCCGTCTCTGCCTCACAGCTCACCATTGCTGCCTCTTCCTTCATCCTCAGGATTCACCCTCCACCCCATCTGATCACGGGATGCTGGAGCTGAGCCTGTCCTGGCTGGGACTCGGGCCAGTGGCAGCCTCCCCGTGGCTGCTGCTGCTGCTGGTCGGGGCCTCCTGGATCCTGGTCCGCGTCCTGGCCTGGACCTACACCTTCTATGACAATTGCTGTCGCCTCCGATGTTTCCCACAGCCCCCCAAACGTAACTGGTTCTTTGGTCACCTGGGTCTGGTGAGTGTGGGCAGCAGGTTGGGTCTGGGAAATCAGGGTATGTGGACTTCCTGAGGGGTCAGGAATGGGCCCCAGGTTTTGGCTGGGGTCTAGGACAGCAGAGAAGACAGGGAGGCCAAGGAACCCCCTCTTCCCTCACTCATTAATCCCTCTACTCTGCCATCGAGACCTTCCCCACATCCTGTCCTTCCAGTCCTAGCCTGCTTTGGGGTCCATTCCCTGCCTGACTCCCACACATTATGCACCTGATAAGATCCACCATCCAGCGTCTGCTCTGCACATGACCCATATCCGTGTGTCTTGCTCTGAGCCACAGCTTTCCTAATGGAAATAACTACCACCTCCCCATTCCCACCTACAGGAGCACAGCTGCCGACCCCCTGCCCTGTCCAGGACCCCTTCCTCTAATTTAACTCTCATCCCTCTCCCAAAGATGTCCCAATAGGCCCGTTGCCCAATCTAGATAAAGTCAGCTACTCACTTCCTCTTTCAGAAACCTTCTTAGACCTACCCCACCTCCACACCTGCCTAGCTTGTGCCCCAGACTGTGACTTATGACTTGACCCCACTCAGGATGAATGAAACGGGTAATCGTCCAATCACGTAGTAACCACCTCCCAATTTGATGATGGTTTGGGGGAGCAGACACTAAGGTGCCCAGACCAGGACTGGAGCGATGTAAGCACTCAAAACAAATGCTTGATGACCGAGGTGATCAACTTGCCATCATCTCCCTCAGTCAAGGTCAGAGAGATTATATTCAGCTCCCCCTATCTCGCAGACAACTTTTCCTTTCATGCCTGGGATGAGAACTACAACTTGGGGGAGGACTTATTGCAGTTACTATTCATTAAGGCAGCGTTCACAGCGGAGGGTGTCCAAAGCTCACCGTGAAGATTTGCTGAGGTTCCAGATCTTCTGGTCTCAGCGAGCCCTGGAGGCAGCAGGAATGTTACAAAGTTCTCCAGTTCAGCCTTCCCTGCCTCCAAGGTCTTGGCCGTGGAGACCGGTTCAATCACTCTTCTGTGTGACTTCAGCTGAGCCACGCCCCCTCTCTGGGCTTTGGGGGGTTTTTTTTGTTTTGTTTTGTTTTTTTTATGGTTTTTTTTTCATTTATTTTTATTAGTTGGAGGCTAATTACTTTACAATATTGTAGTGGTTTTTGTCATACATGGACATGAATCAGCAATGGATTTACATGTGTTCCCCATCCCGATCCCCCCTCCCACCTCCCTCCCCACCCCATCCCTCTGGGTCTTCCCAGTGCACCAGGTCCGAGCACTTGTCTCATGCATCCAACCTGGGCTGGTGATCCTTTTCACCCTTGATAATATACATGTTTCGATACTGTTCTCTCAAAACATCCCACCCTCGCCTTCTCCCACAGAGTCCAAAAGTCTGTTCTGTACATCTGTGTCTCTTTTTCTGTTTTGCATATAGGGTTATCATTACCATCTTTCTAAATTCCGTATATATGTGTTAGTATACTGTAATGATCTTTATCTTTCTGGCTTACTTCACTCTGTATAATGGGCTCCAGTTTCATCCTCTCTGGGCTTTGAATCCTCACCTTAGGGCCTTGGGAGAGGGGAGCAAGTCACAAAGGTGAAAATGATCTATGTCACCTGCCTAGAGTACCTCGGGGTATTTGTCAGGTTTGAATGGAGCATTGTGAGGGAGAGGGTGCTTCACTAGGAGGCAACCCACACTTCTTCCCCTTTGAGGGGATATGGCATCCGTTTCTTCTTTTGAAAATGGCACAATTGAAGGGCATGCCCATAACTCACAGAGAAACAGACAGGATGCACTCTGCACAGAGCCTGAGCAGCGAAGGTTATAGATCATGTTCCCCCTTGGGTTAGCAGGCAGAGTTCATGTCTGTCCCTGGGGGATGGCCAGGGCTATAAGGTCAGAGGTCTGCAGAACCCTTGCCATGGAAGAAATCAGAAGCCAGGTGGAGCAGGAAAAACATGGGACGGGGTTGGACTAAAGCCCAGTCACCCTGCTACCCACAAAGCTGCCCACTGAGGACCTCCTTCTTAGATTGCCCTTGCACTGGGACCACTCCCAGGACAAGAAAAATGTGTCTTCTCAAGCCAAGATCTGCCTCCCTGCGGGCAGACAGCCTGTCTTCTCCCTGTGCCCTGGGATACACCCTTAGGATTTAGAGAGCCTTCAGGTCCCTTCCTCCCCCAGAGGGAAGGAGGAAGGAGAGATTCCCTCCATCTGTGCAGGATCCCACACTCTGTCCACTGCAGTGGACTCTCCTTCTGCAGAGTGATGGCCCTTACCTTGCTCACAGGTTTCCCCCACGGAGCAGGGCTTGAGCAAAGTAACTCAGCTGGTGACCAACTACCCCCACGGTTACTTGATGTGGATGGGCCCCATCATCCCCCTGGTCGTTTTCTGCCACCCTGACTGCATCCGGACTTTCGCCAGTGCCTCAGGTACCCAGGCAGAGCTTGTGGTGGTGGGTGCCATGACACACCTCAGGGCTTCCAGCCCCTCCCCGCCAAGCTTCCATGTGGCCCCTAAAGGACCCCAACCCCCTCCCCTCCTCTCTTGCCATCTTCCTCTTTCCTTCATGCATTGATCATCCCAATCTCACAGCCTCCTCCTTGCTCTCTCTCACTGCCATTTACACCCCACCCTGGTGTCCTGGGTAAAAGACAGGACTTGAAGATTCAGATTGAGGCAGAGAAATAGATCTGTGACCTGGTGTGGTCAGGAACTGGCCAGAGGGAAATGAGCTCTGCAAACCCAGAAAAGAAGCAAGGTTCTCTTCTGAGGGATGCTGGAAGGCTTCCTGGAGGAGGAGCAATGACGGCTTATGGCTGGTGTACATCTGAGTTGCTATTCACATGACATCCACCTCTCTGGTGGGTCACTTTCTTTCCCCCTGTCTTGGAGCTGGTCCACTTCTAGATCAGTGCCCTCCTTCTCCAGATGCCAGGAATCTTCCTGAGGAGACTCCACCCCACCCTGGCTCTCTTCCCTTGTCCCCTGCCCCTCCCATCCGCAGACAGATGACCAGGTAAGCAGGGGAACAGGCAGCGTGTAACAGAGACCTGGGTTCAGACCCCAGAATGCAGAGTGAACATGAGAAGGGCCCCAGCTCTCTCTGGCTGCTGAAGTCTCCTTCAGCTGTTAGTGGTGGAAATGCCACCCTGTATGATCTATGGAAAGAAAAGGAATTAAGTGACTGTGAAGTCCAAGGAGGGGTATCTTCAGACCCAGATATATCCATGTCTATATAATATCATAAGAAATCTGTTTTCATTGTTTAGTTCTCTGTTCCTCTGTGGTGGCTTCCCTATCGTCTTGGCAACACTGAATCCAACAAGCTCAACCCCCATGGAAAAGTGAGCTCATTGACAACATTCTCAGGAAAAGACACGGGATTTCCTTTGATTTCCCTAGCCTGTGTCATAGGACCCATTCAGAGTGTCCCTGAAACTCTGAGTATCCAGTCTTGGAGGTTGTTTAAGGGTCCTCTAAGCTGTTGTCTTGAGGTTCAGAGTGATTTGATGGTTAAGAACACAGACCCTGGGTTCAGACAGATGTGGGCACGTGTCTCAGGTTTATTGTCTGAGAGAACGTGGGCAACAGACTCCATTGTTCAGAGCCTCAGTCTCCTTATCAGGAATATGGGGATGGAAGAGAAGTCAGGGGAACACGGTGTTTGGGATCCAAACAGGGAAAGACCCTTCCTATCCTTATACTCAAGGGACCCCAATTATCACGTATGGAGGATAAGGGGAGAGAGGGTGGCAGGAGGCTGAGGACAGAGGAGCAGCTGCTGGAAGTGATTCATTGTCCCAGCTCTGGATCTCTGCCCTGGAGGTCCTTCCCTCTGGCAGCCTAGAAGAGTGTGAATTGGGTTCTATTTGTTCCTCTCCAGATTCAGAGCTCAGAGGAAGGTCTCCTGTACACACAGGGCCTGACCAGCACCTATGGGGATGCATGCTGCTGGTGGATGGGGCCCTGGCACCCAATCATCCGCATCTTCCACCCCACCTGCATCAAGCCTGTGCTCTTTGCTCCAGGTAGACACCTCCCTGGCCATAGCTTGCCCATTGCCATGGTCTCTGTGTTGCCTCTAGTTGTACAAGTGACCAGGATGCAGGCAGAGGGGGGCATAGCAAAGATGCCACTGTCTCCCACTGCAGAATCCCAGCTGCATGATCTCCAGTTATATCTGTGCAATGTCTGCTGAATGGCCACGTCTGATCAGATTTATGTTTCTACGTGGATTCTGGCTACAGTTGGTGTGTGTTATACCTAGTGATACCTGGTGTGTGTTTAAATCTGAGCTCAGAGATGTTCTCAGTCATGTCTAGAGCTCATCTGTGGCCAAGGACATGTGAGACATCTTGGAGCCTCTCTGGTTCTTGTCTGAGATGCTGTTAGAGATTGCCTGGTTCTCCTGCTGGTCACTTGTGGGTGTTAGTCTGAGGTCTGGGACTCCAGGGTCACTCTGCAAAATGCCCAAGACCTTATGTGAGTCTTGCCTGATGCAGGTCTTAGGCTCTGGTTGAGGCCCGTGTCATCAGTGTATTCAGGTCCTGTCTGGGGTCCACCTGGGGCACACCGAGGTCATGTCAGATGGTCTTCAGGCCCATGGCAAAGCATTCTGCGTCATGTCATATTGTGCCATTCATGGTGTGGCCTGTTAGGACTTGTTAAGACATGGGGCCAGGTCAGATGTCTCAGGAGGGGCCAGTGCTGGGGCAGGTGTGGTGTCCTAGGTCCCTGTAAAGGTGTTTTGTAAGGTCAGAAGATGCAATGTCCAGTCATGTCTCAGGCTGGGCTGTGTCTAAGCACTGTGAGTGTGTCTATGGGCTCTGTCTTTGCTCTGTTCTGTGCTGCGGCCTGGTCTGGTCTCCTCTCCCCTCCCAGCTTCCTGCGCTCTTGGTCCCGGTCTGGTATGTTGGGCTTGGAGAGGGAATGCAGACTCCTGGCTGGGAGCCTCCACTCCCCACCAAAAGACCCTCCCCTCCCCCTCTCCTTGGTCCCTGATGGTCCTCATTCATGTCAGCTGCCGCTGCACCCAAGGATGTGGTCTTCTACGACTTTCTGAAGCCCTGGCTGGGTGAGTAACTGTTTGTGAAGGGGGTTGGGGATGACCCTGGGGACCCAGGGGAAGGTCTTTCTTTGCTCAATCCCCGTGGCTGTCTCTGCTAGGGGATGGGCTCCTGCTGAGTGCTGGTGACAAGTGGAACAGGCACCGTCGCCTGCTGACGCCCGCCTTCCACTTCAACATCCTGAAGCCCTATATGAAGATTTTCACCAAGAGCACAGACATCATGCATGTGAGTCTCTTGAACCCATGGTCCCATCTGGAGTCTGGGGGACAACAGGGACGCAGAGACGTCTTGTCTGGATTTCTCCCTCTTCTGATTGTCTCAAGTCCATCATTCTTCCTTTCTCAGCCTCAGTGTCCTTGGCTATAAAAAGAGTGTAATATGATCCCTGCTTTGCAAGGTGGTCAAAATATCCTGCAAGCTGAGCTTCCCTGGTGGTTCAGATGGCAAAGAATCTGCCTGCAATCCCTGGGTCAGGAAGATCCCTTGGAGAAGGAAATGGCAACCCAGTGTTGCCATTCTCCAGTGTTCTTGCCTGGAGAATTCCATGGACAGGGGAGCCTGTCAGGCTACAGTCCATGGGGTCACAAAGAGTCGTATGTGACTGAATGACTAACACTTTCACTTTTTTTTTTCATTTATTTTTATTATTGGAGGCTAATTACTTTACAATATTGTAGTGGCTTTTGTCATACATTGACATGAATCAGCCATGGATTTACATGTATTCCCCATCCCAATCCCCTCTCCCACCTCCCTCTCTACCCGCTCCCTCTGGGTATTCCCCATGCACCAGGCCCGAGCACTTGTCTCATGCATCCAACCTGGGCTGGTGATCTGTTTCACCCTAGATAATATACATGTTTTGATGCTGTTCTCTCGAAACATCCCACCCTCACCTTCTCCCACAGAGTCCAAAAGTCTGTTCTGTACATCTGTGTCTCTTTTTCTGTTTTGTATATAGGGTTATCATTACCATCTTTCTAAATCCCATATATATGTGTTAGTATGTTGTAATGTTCTTTATTTTTCTGGCTTACTTCACTCTGTATAATGGGCTCCAGTTTCATCCATCTCATTAGAACTGATTCAAATGAATTCTTTTTAATGGCTGAGTAATATTCCATGGTGTATATGTACCACAGCTTCCTTATCCATTCATCTGCTGATGGGCATCTAGGTTGCTTCCATGTCCTGGCTATTATAAACAGTGCTGCGATGAACATTGGGGTGCACGTGTCTCTTTCAGATCTGGTTTCCTTGGTGTGTATGCCCAGAAGTGAGATTGCTGGGTCATATGGCAGTTCTATTTCCAGTTTTTTAAGAAATCTCCACACTGTTCTCCATAGTGGCTGTACTAGTTTGCATTCCCACCAACAGTGTAAGAGCGTTCCCTTTTCTCCACACCCTCGACAGCATTTATTGCTTGTAGACTTTTGGATAGCAGCCATCCTGACTGGTGTGTAATGGTACCTCACTGTGGTTTTGATTTGCATTTCTCTGATAATGAGTGATGTTGAGCATCTTTTCATGTGTTTCTTAGCCATCTGTATGTCTTCTTTGGAGAAATGTCTGTTTAGTTCTTTGGCCCATTTTTTGGTTGGGTCATTTATTTTTCTGGAATTGAGCTGCAGGAGTTGCTTGTATATTTTTGAGATTAATCCTTTGTCTGTTGCTTCGTTTGCTATTATTTTCTCCCAATCTGAGGGCTGTCTTTTCACCTTGCTTATAGTTTCCTTTGTAGTGCAAAAGCTTTTAAGTTTCATTAGGTCCCATTTGTTTATTTTTGCTTTTATTTCCAATATTCTGGGAGGTGGGTCATAGAGGATCCTGCTGTGATTTATGTCGGAGAGTAACACTTTCACTTTCAAGATATCATAATGGAGCCATGTCCCTGGCACATAGTAGATGCTCAGAAGGTGTTAGCTTCTGTTTTACCTTCACAGACGCCTTAGAATCTTGAGACATATTTGATGATAATAATGAATATCAGGCAGTAGTTATTTCTGAGTAACGAATCACTTGAAAACTATAAGGGTTTAGTATGCACAGTGAGACTGTGAGTCAGTTGACTGGTTTCTCTGGATGTGGATGGGGCCACTCATGTGCCAGTGATCTGCTGTGGGTCTGGTCGTGTTGGACTGCACCCTGCAAGCACTGCAAGACTCAAGACTGAAGAAAGAGCTGGAGTCAATAACACAGATGTACATCAGTGATTTAATGGATAAGGGGATCTTATGTGTCTGAAGCAAGGTCCTGGAGTGATATCCCATCATGTGTATCTGTGGCTGAGAGCAAGTATGTCGACATTTACTGATTAGGCTCCATGAGTAAGAGTAGGTGAAGCAGGGAGTGGTAGGTGAAGCAGGGACTGGTCAAGCCTGGGATGTACAGAGAACAAGAGGATAGCTGTCTTGGGTGGCCTGACCATACAGATAGGAAGCATTGCTGGTCTGGGGTCAGTCCTCTCAGAGGTTTGAAGCTTGGGTGGCTACAAGCTGATCTAGCATGACCTCAGGTAGGGCAAATAGACTTGCTTTCATGTGATTCTCTGCCTTCAAAAGGCATCTCAGGCTGGTTCACCTGGTAGAGGCAGGGTATGAAAAGACTGGGAGAAAGCTGCAGTGCCCCCTTGGGGTCTAGGTTTGGAGTGATCACCTCATCATTTTCACCACAGTCTGTTGACCAAAGAAAGTCCAAGGCCAGCTCAGAATCAAAGTATGGTGAAAGAGGCTCCACCTCCAAGTAGAGTTACTGAAAAGTTACATTGCAAAGGGCTTTGATATACACATAGGAAAGCAAAAAACTGGAGCACAGGTTTTTGTGAAGTGCCTGTGATTTTTTTTTTTTTCATACTTGCAAGCTGACAAGGGAGCTTGTGATTGTTTCCTGGATTCTGCCAGAATACGTGAGACTCCTGGGTCATAAACAAAGGTTAGCCCAGCAAACAACACATGCTTCTTGTGGGTTTGCATCCTTCATCCAAGTCACCAAATTTCATGCAAATAACACAGGTGGGCTTCTATGTATGTCTACTCATATATCACAGGGGAGGGAATATAAGGTTTAGGAACTCTGTGACATTTATAGCAGTTAGAAGCAAGCTTGATATTTTCCAGGGGGACACATTACCTCACTTCTCAAGGTTGTTTGCTACAAACACAGCTCTGAGAAATGGCCCAGGTAAAGAACATAGGGGTCTTACAATTTTTTGGCAAAACCAAAAAAAAAAGTGCAGGAGTACTCAGGGCCCATGGAGGACTATCTCTATCAACATAGGGATCATTTTCCGAATCAACTTATAACAATGAAAAGGATGAAACCTAACATTTGTTAGCACTTACTTTATGAAAAGTTGACCAACAGTGCACAAAGCATGGGCTCAACAGGTAAAGAATCTGCCTACAATGCTGGAGACTCAGGAGATGTGGGTTGGATCCCTGGGTTGGTAACATCCCCTAGATGAGAAAATGGCAACCCACTATACTATTCCTGCCTGAAAAATCCCAAGGACAGAGGAGCCTGTTGTGGGGGCAGAGGGGGGCACAGTCCAAAGTTCAGACACAGAGTCAGACACGACTGAGTAACCAAGCTCACACTCATGCACACAGAGTTGGGAGGTAGAGTCAGGATTACAGAACCCAGATCTTCGGACTCCCGGTCATGGAGACTTCATGTCCTAATAGTAACAGTTTTCACTCCTCCGTGAGCCTGGTGGGTGCCTGGGACCAGGAGACAGAGTCCAGGGAGTGCATCCTGGTATCTGGGGTTAGGAAAGGGCACCAAGGAGGCAGTTCTCAACCTCTGCTGTGTCCCCTTCTCTGTCCAGGCCAAGTGGCAGCGTCTAATCACAGAGGGCCACACACATCTGGACATGTTTGAACACATCAGCCTCATGACCCTGGACAGTCTGCAGAAATGTGTCTTCAGTTATGAGAGCAATTGCCAAGAGTGAGTCTCACGAACGGGCCTGGGGATCATGAGCCACAGACCCATGGGAATAGATGGGTAAGGAAGGGTTGACCAGGACAATCAGAAAGGTCTTCTTGGAGCAGGTGTGTCAGATCTGGACATTGAGGAACAAGAAGGGGAAAGAGAAGATGCCATCCTTTTAGGTAGGTAGAACTGTTTGATAAAGGCCAGGATGCAAGGAAGAGCAAGGTATGTGCAATAGTGAGGAGACATCTTGAAAATAAGGGTGGAGGCAAGGGCATCTTTATATCTTAAGGACATTCTGAAACCAAAGAGGATATGAAGTTTCTCCTGAGCTTTCCAGAGAGCCATGGAAGGTGTTTGAGGAGAAGAGGGTTCTGTTCAAAGTTTATTTCAGACATTGTTGCATTTTCACGCTCTCATCCTGTAGGAAGCCCAGTGATTATATCGCGGCCATCTTGGAGCTCAGCGCGCTTGTGGCAAAACGGTGTCAGCAGCTCTTCCTGCACATGGACTTCCTGTATTACCTCACCCTTGATGGGCGACGCTTCCGCAGGGCCTGCCGCCTGGTGCACGACTTCACAGATGCCGTCATCCAGGAGCGGCGCCGCACCCTCCCCAAGGAAGGTATTGAGGACTTCCTCAAGGAAAAGGAGAAGACCAAGACTTTGGACTTTATTGATGTACTCCTGCTGACCAAGGTGGGCTCCTCTGGGATCTGAATTCAAGAAGCGGTATAGACCTTGGGAACTTGATTTAATCAAAGAGCTTGAACTGGATGCAGAGGGTGCTGGGCAGCCATGTGAGACTCTTGTTGAAGGAAGGGCTGGGTCAGGGGTAAGTTTTAGAGATGACCATGGGAACGCACAGGGCATCCCTTGTGGCTCACACAGTAAAGAATCCACCTCCAGTGCAGGAGGCCCAGGTTCAATCCCCAGGTCAGGAAGATCCCCGGAAGTAGGAAGTGGCAACCCACTCCAGTAGTCTTGCCTAGAGAATTCCATGGACAGAGGAGCTTGATGGGGTTCAGTCCATGGGGTTGCAAAGAGTCGGACAGGACTGAGTGACTAACACACACACACGTGGGGTGCAGCCTGCAGGGGACTGAAACTGTGAAGGCCTGAGATTTTACTCTACTTCCAAATCAGTAAGTTAGTCTACTACAGAAATAGACTGTGTATATCCATGTATAGATACAGAACACTGGATCATAAGAATCCATTTATTACTTATGGCAGGCCAAGTAGCCAGAGTAGAATGGTGTCTCTGTTCCCCAACCCCAAGTTCCTCTGAGAGCTCCACTATCACTTTATCTTCCAGTGTAGCCATGCTTAATGTTACAGAACAAATACCTTCCATTTTTTTTAATTTTTTAATTAATTCATTTTGATTGGAGGCTAATTACTTTACAATACTGTAGTGGGTTTTGCCACACATTGACATGAATCCACTATGGGTGTACATGTGTTCCCCATCCTGAACCCCCCTCTCACCTCCCTCCCCATCCCATCCCTCAGGGTCATCCCAGTGCACCATCCCTGAGCACCCTGTCTCAAGCATCGAACCTGGACTGGTGATCTGTTTCACATATGATAATGTACATGTTTCAATGCTATTCTCTCAAATCATGCCACCCTCACCTTCTCCCACAGAGTCCAAAAGACTTCTATACATCTGTGTCTCTTTTGCTGTCTCGCATATAGGGTCATCATTACCATCTTTCTAAATTCTGTATGTATGCATTAGTATACTGTATTGGTGTTTTTCTTTCTGGCTTACTTCGCTCTGTATAATAGACTCCAGTTTCATCCACCTCATTAGAATTGATTCAAATGTATTCTTTTTAATGGCTGCGTAAATAGTCCATTGTGTATATGTACCACACCTTTCTTATCCATTCGTCTGCTGATGGACATATAGGCTGCTTCCATGTCCTGGCTATTATAAACAGTGCTGCGATGAACGTGCCTCTTTCAGTTCTGGTTTCCTCAGTGTGTATGCCCAGCAATGGGATTGCTGGGTCATATGGCAGTTCTATTTCCAGTTTTTTAAGGAATCTCATCACTGTTCTCCATAGTGGCTGTACTAGTTTGCATTCCCACCAACAGAGTAAGAGAGTCCCCTTTTCTCTGCACCCTCTCCAGGATTTATTGTTTGTAGACATTTTGATAGCAGCCATTCTGACCGGCTTGAGATGGTACCTCATTGTGGTTTTGATTTGCATTTTCCTAATAATGAGTGATGTTGAGCATCTTTTCATGTGTTTGCTAGCCATCTGTATGTCTTCTTTGGAGAATTGTCTGTTTAGTTCTTTGGCCCGTTTTTTTTTATTAGGCCGTTTATTTTTCTGGAATTGAGCTGCAGGATCTGCTTGTATATTTTTGAAATTAATTCTTTGTCAGTTGCTTCATTTGCTACTATTTTCTCCCATTCTGAAGGCTGTCTTTTCACCTTGCTTATAGTTCCCTTCAGTGTGCAAAAGCTTTTAAGTTTAATTAGGTCCCATTTGTTTATTTTTGCTTTTATTTTCATTACTCTGGGAGGTGGGTCATAGAGGATCCTGCTGTGATTTATGTCAAAGAGTGTTTTGCCTATGTTTTCTCTAGGACTTTTATAGTTTCTGGTCTTACGTTTAGAACTTTAATCCACTTTGAGTTTGTTTTTGTGTACGGTGTTAGAAAGTGTTCTAGTTTCATTCTTTTACAAGGGGTTGACCAGTTTTCCCAGAACCAGCTCTTAGTTTTGTTGTTTTTTGCTATAGTCTCCTTTGTTTCTTTTTCATTTATTTCTGCCCTAATTTTTATGATTTCTTTCCTTCTACTAACCTTGGGGTTCTTCATTTCTTCTTTTTCCAGTTGCTTTAGGTGTAGAGTTAGGTTGTTTATTTTATTTTTCTCTTGTTTCTTGAGGTAAGCTTGTGTTACTGTGAACCTTCCCCTTAGCACTGCTTTTACTGAATCCCATAGGTTTTGGGTTGTTGTGTTTTCATTTTCATTCATTTCTATGCATATTTTGATTTATTCTTTTATTTCTTCTGTGATTTGTTGGTTATTCAGAAGCATGTTTTTTAGCCTCCATATTTTTGTATTTTTAATAGTTTTTTTCCTGTAGTTGACATTTAATCTTAACACATTGTGATCAGAAAAGATGCTTGAGATGATTTCAGTTTTTTTGAATTTTCCAAGGCTAGATTTGTGGCCCAGGATGTGATCTGTCCTGGAGAAGGTTTCGTATGCACTTGAAAAAAAAGGTGAAATTCATTGTTTTGGGGTGAAATGTCCTATAGATATCAATTAGGACTAACTGGCCCATTGTATCATTAAAGTTTGTGTTTCCTTGCTAATTTTATATTTAGTTGATCTATCCATAGGTGTGAATGGGGTATTAAAGTCTCCCACGATTATTGTATCATTGTTAATTTCCCCTTTCATACTCGTTAGCATTTGCCTTACACATTGCGGTGCTCCTATGTTCAGTACATACATATTTATAATTGTTATATCTTCTTCTTGGATTGATCCTTTGATCACTTTTTAGTGCCTTCTTTGTCTCTTTTCATGGCCTTGATTTCAAAGTCTATTTTATTTGATATGAGTATTGCTACTCCTGCTTTCTTTTGGTCTCCATTTGCATAAAATATCTTTTTCCAGCCCTTCACTTCCAGTCTATATGTGTCCCTTGTTTTGAGGTGGGTCTCTTGTAGACGGCATATATAGGGGTCTTGTTTTTGTATCCATTCAGTCAGTCTTTGTCTTTTGGTTGGGGCATTCAACCCATTTACATTTAAGGTAATTATTGATAAGTATGATCCAGTTGTCATTAACTTTGTTGTTTTGGGTTCCAGTTTGTACACCTTTTCTGTGTTTCCTGTCTAGAGAAGATCCTTTAGCATTTGTTGAAGAGCTGGTTTGGTGGTGCTGAATTCTCTCAGCTTTTGCGTGTCTGTAAAACTTTTGGTTTCTCCTTCATATTTGAATGAGATCCTTGCTGGGTACAGTAATCTGAGTTGTGGGTTTTTCTCTTTCATCAATTTAAGTATGTCCTGCCATTCCCTTCTGGCCTGAAGAGTTTCTATTGAAAGATCAGTTGTTATCCTTATGGGAATTCCCTTGTGTGTTATTTGCTGCTTTTCCCTTGCTGCTTTTAATATTTGTTCTTTGTGTTTGATCTTTGTTAATTTGATTAATATGTGTCTTGGGGTGTTTTGCCTTGGGTTTATCCTGTTTGGGACCCTCTGTGTTTCTTGGATTTGGGTGACTGTTTCCTTCCCCATTTTAGGGAAGTTTTCAACTATTATCTCCTTAGGTATTTTCTCATGGTGTTTCTTTTTGTCTTCTTTTCTGGGACTCCTGTGATTCGAATGTTGGGACATTTAACATTGTCCCAGAGGTCTCTGAGGTTGTCCTCATTTCTTTAAATTCTTTTTTCTGTTTTCCTCTCTGCTTCATTTATTTTCACCATTCTATCTTCCACTTCACTTATCCTATCTTCTCCCTCAGTTATTCTACTGTTGGTTCCCTCCAGAGTGCTTTTGATCTCAGTTATTGCATTATTCATGATTGATTGGCTCTTTTTTTCCCATTTATTAGTTGAAGGCTAATTACTTTACAATATTATAGTGGAATATTACTCAGCCATTAAAAAGAATTCATTTGAATCAGTTCTAATGAGATGGATGAAACTGGAGCCCATTATACAGAGTGAAGTAAGCCAGAAAGATAAAGACCAATACAGTATACTAACGCATATATATGGAATTTAGAAAGATGGTAATGATAACCCTATATGATTGACTCTTTTATTTCTTCTAGGTCCTTTTTAAACTTTTCTTGCATCTTCTCAATCCTTGTCTCCAAACTATTTATCTGTAACTCCATTTTGTTTTCAAGATTTTGGATCATTTTTACTGTCATTATTCTGAATTGTTTCTTCAGGTAGACTCCCTATCTCCTCCTCTTTTGTTTGGTTTGGTGGGCATTTATCATGTCCCTTAACCTGCTGAATATTCCTCTGCCTTTTCATCTTGTTTATATTGCTGTGTTTGGGGTGGCCTTTCTGTATGCTGGAAGTGTGTGGTTCCTCTTTATTGTGGATATTCCTCCCTGTGGGTGGGGTTGAACGAGTGCCTTGTTAAGGTTTCCTGCTTAGGGGAGCTTGCGTCGGTGTTCTGGTTGGTGGAGCTGGATCTCTTCTCTCTGGAGTGCAATGAAGTGTCCAGTAGTGAGTTTTGAGATGTCTATGGGTTTAGTGTGACTTTTGGCCACCTGTATTTTAATGCTCAGGGTTATGTTCCTGCGTTGTTGGAGAATTAGCTTGGTATGTCTTGCCCTGAAAGTTGTTGGCTCTTGGGTAGAGCTTGGTTTCAGTGTCTGTATGGAGGCTTTGGGATGAGCTCTTGTCGGTTAATGTTCCCTGGAATCAGGAGTTTTCCAGTGTTCTCAAGTTTTGGATTTATGCCTCCTGCCTCTGGCTTTCAGTCTTATTCTTACAGTAGCCTCAAGACTTCTTCATCCATACAGCACCAACGATAAAACATCTAGGTTAATGGTGAAAAGATTCTCCACAGTGAGGGACACCAGAGAGGTTCACAGAGTTACATGGAGAAGGGAGAGGAGGGAGATAGAGGTGACCAAGAGGGAGAAATCAAAAGCGGAGAGAGCAATCTAGCCAGTAATCAACTCCCTATGTGTTCTCCACAGTCTGGAACTCTCAGAGAAGTTCACAGTTACATAGAGAAGAGAAGAGGGAAGAAGGATATAGAGGTGACCAGGAGGAGAAGAGGGGGAATCAAAAGGAAAGAGACAGATCTAGCCAGTAATCAGTTCCCTAAGTGTTCTCCATGGCCCAGAACACCCACAGAGATTCACAGATTCAGGTAGAGAAGAGAAGGGGGACGGAGGAGATAGAGGTGACCTGGGGGAGAGAAAGGAGAGTCAAAAGGGAAGAGAGCAATCAAGCCAGTAATCACACTCCTAAGTTAAAATGGGTACTGAAGATTAGATTCTTAAAGGTACAAAATCGGTAACAAGTACCAAAAAGCAAAGATTAAAAATCTAGTGTAGAAGTTAGACTCTCAAAAATACAATATTAAAAAATCACAAAAATTATAAAATATATATATGAAATTTGCTTTAAAAATAGGGTCTTTTTTTGCAAGGTAACAGTAGGTTATAAAAATGAAAATTAAAAGAGACACGTGTACCCCAATGTTCATCGCAGCACTGTTTATAATAGCCAGGACATGGAAGCAACCTAGATGCCCATCAGCAGATGAATGGATAAGGAAGCTGTGGTACATATACACCATGAAATATTACTCAGCCATTAAAAAGAATTCATTTGAACCAGTTCTAATGAGATGGATGAAACTGGAGCCCATTATACAGAGTGAAGTAAGCCAGAAAGATAAAGAACAGTTTATTTATTTTAATTGGAGGATAATTACTTTACAATATTGTAGTGGTTTTACCTCCAGTTTTTGAAATTTGGAACATACACAGGACTTCTTCTCCTTTTTCCCTTTGTTTGAGGAGGGAAGGGAGAAGGAGAAAGAGAGAGGAGGGAAGTGAAGGGAGGGGTGTGGAGGGGAAGAGAAAATAGTGGAGAGGAGAGAAGAATAGACAAGAACACAACAGAGATGAGAAGAGGTTGTTTTGGAACTTAAACAGAACCTCTTCACTGAGAAGGCAAAGTTTGCATGTTCTACAGGTGTACAACCCATTCCTTATCTCCAGGAGGCATTAAGAATGGGTTTTAATCTCTACTTCTAAGGTAAACTTGTCATCAGTCATCCTGTAACCCAGGTTACATCATGTAGGAACATGAAAATATTTATGAATCATTGATTCCTTTTACCATGGATGCCATAGGAGGCAAAGAGTTCAAGGAGGAGGTCTGTGGGTGGGGCATCTGGTGGTACTGAGCAAAGGAGGTCTAGGACTTCAGGTTGAGCTTGGGTTTCTAGATGGACGATGGAGCTTCAGAGATTGTCTCAGTTTAGGCTTAGTGGCCCTCAGAACTTGTGTGAATCTGGGAATCTTGCTTTCTCTCCAGGATGAAGATGGGAAGGGATTATCAGATGAAGACATCCGAGCTGAAGCTGACACCTTCATGTTTGAAGGTGAGGGTCCCAGTGTGGAACTACACAGGGGGGTGGGTCTCTCCACCAACCCAGGAACTTGGCAAGTGGACCCTGGATCATGCCATCCCTCCCCATCCCCCCATGGGCTAAGGTGAGGGTGCTGTCCAGATTGTAGTGCTGAAGTAGGCCAGAGACCCAGGCCTCTCTGGATGCTCCTCAGGCCATGACACCACAGCCAGTGGCCTCTCCTGGGTCCTGTACAACCTTGCAAAACACCCAGAATATCAGGAGCGCTGCCGGCAGGAAGTGCGAGAGCTCCTGAAGGACCGTGAGTCTAAAGAGATTGAATGGTGAGTGCAAGTCTTCGTGGCCTTTTTCTGAGCCCCTGCTTCCTGGTTTTGGAAGAGTGAAAATATTCTTGTGGATTCTGTCCTTATTTCTTAGTGGGAATGTGAGAAGATCCCAGAGACAGGGTCTGGGAAAAGTTTGCAGGTTTGGGGGATAGGAAGTCCTGCATTAACTAGCAACAATTTGTGAGGGCAGGTGATACCAGTGAGCACCTATTCAGTAAATGAACTTTCCCTCCACTTCTTTACTTTTCTCTCTGAAGTCACGTGTTTTCAAAAATCTTCATTCTATTTCCTCATATCCTAATTCCTCATATTATTTAGTCCAGGATTTAAAAGGAACACCTGAGGACTAAAGTCATTCAACTCCTTTCCAGGAATATCTGCATCTTCTTCCATCTATTCCCCATTTAGGAAACACTGCAAAACTGCCTCCCTCTCCCCAGTTCTATGCCCTCTCCAATTCTCCCCATCTCATTGTGTGTCCTGGACTCAGGAAGGACCAGCCCCAGCTTTGCCTTCCAGGATCTCCCAGCCTGGTGGGAGAATAGTCCCAGGTCAGGACACTCCCAGTGTGCATGGACCAGGATGGGGTTTGATATGATAGGTTTGTGGAAAACAGATTATTTAATAATATTAACATGCTATTCCAGAGTATGGAATGGATATCCATTTTTAGATATTCACATAATCTTTAAGCTTTTAATAGAGTCTAAAATTTTAGCATAGAAATCTTAGGCAGCTTTTGCTAAACAAACCCTTAGGTACCTCTTGTTCCTATGGTGAATCATATAGTCTATCTGGATTGAGAAACATTTATAACTTCATTTGGAATATAGACATTCACATGTCTTCCAGATATTTTATATCATCACCATCTTTTCTTTCATCTATTATATTATTTCTAAAGAAAAACTAATAATTTATTGGTATAAATTTCTTGCCCAGTGAACATAGTAAGTGCTAGATATGGTCTCATATCAACAGGACAAAGAAAGATCATTTATACCAAAAACTCTTGTAACAACTGGAGAGCTACATGGAAAAAGGTTAATTCAACATGGTCTTATGTCTTATAAGAAAATAATATATACACTAATCAAATATTTAAAATAGAAAATAAAAGAGCCTT
This sequence comes from Cervus elaphus, assembly GCF_910594005.1. NCBI lineage: Eukaryota > Metazoa > Chordata > Mammalia > Artiodactyla > Cervidae > Cervus > Cervus elaphus. The sequence continues at coordinate 11,402,907 of NC_057823.1, forward strand.
GGGACATCCCTAGTGGTCCAGTGGTTAAGAATTCACCTTGCAATGCAGGAGACTTAGGTTTGATCCCTGGTCGGGGAACTAAGATCCCATGTGTGCAATAGCAGCTAAGCCGACACGCAGCTAAACAGTCCATGGGCCCAGTGAAAGATCCCGCCTGACACAACAAAGATCTGATGCAACTAAGCCCTGCTGCAACCAAACAAATAAATAATTTTTTCAGAAAATAATAAAATAAACGAGTCTTAAAGGCTCTCTTAGAGGAAACCAGGGGAAATTATTTTATAGCTCCAGAGTAGGAAAGGCCTTATTTTGGACACAAGTCCCAAGAGATGTACAAGAAGAGCTTGACACACTGTTACATGAAAAAGATACAGAGCAATGTGTATGGTATACAGCATGATACTGCATAATTATTAATACAAAAAGGTACTCCTAGAAGGATAAGGATCCATAAAGAATAACCATTAGTCAAACTGTGAGGAAGGGAAAGGAGTGATACTGAGACATGGGGTGGTGTTTTGTGGTCTTCCGATTTAGAACTAGCTAACTATATCAGCTATTAAGAATTTAAATCACCACACAAAATTAAGGGGATAAAGAGAAAGAATTCAGTTCCATTACTGGGTCTTATCTTCAATATTTGTACCAGTTTTGCAGTGAGTTGCTTCCCTGATAGTTCAGTTGGTAAAGAATCTGCCTGCAATGCAGGCGACCCCAGTTTGATTCCCAGGTTGGAACAATTCTCTGGAGAAGGGATAGGCTACCCACTCCAGTGTTCTTCGGCTTCCCTTGTGGCTCAGCTGGTAAACAACCCCTCTACAATGCGGGAGACCTGGGCTCGATCCCTGGGTTGGGAAGATCCACAGGAGAAGGAAAAGGCTACCCACTCCAGTATTCTGGCCTGGAGAATTCCATGGATGGTATAGTCCATGGGGTCACAAAGAGTCGGACGTGACTCTCACTTTCACCTTTTCCAGTGAATTCTCTCATTTTCTAAGTATAAAATCACTATCTGCCAAAAATGACACATTTACCCCCATGTTTCAAATGGCATTTCTCTCTTTCCCCCCTTCTAAGTTCATTAGCTAGTATCCCTAGTGCTGTTATAAATAAGAGTAAACATTGAATCTGACTTTTTATTTCTTTCTCATTTGCCTTTTGATTTTTCTGTCTTACCATAAAGAATATTTCATTTTTAAACAAATTAGTAAACTTTCTTTTTGGTTGGTTCTTTGATATTTTGCTTAGAAAAGCTTCTGAAAATATGTGGCTAAATTTTGTCTGGTACTTCTGTGATTTTTCTTTCTTTTTAGAAACCATCTTATTGAGCTGTGATGGACAAAGAAAAAGTTGTACATATTTAATGTATACAACGTAATGGGTTTGGCACTATTTGATCCATCTATGATTATGTCATAGACAGAAGGGATCTTATAGGGCAGTAGGAGTGCTGGAAGCTGGCATGTCTATTTTTGCTCCCTGAATAATTGTCGTGGGGGTTCCTTAGGGACGACCTGACTCAGTTGCCCTTCCTGACCATGTGCATCAAGGAGAGTCTGCGGTTGCACCCCCCAGTCACCGTCATCTCTCGCTGCTGTACCCAGGACATCATGCTTCCAGACGGCCGGGTCATCCCCAAAGGTGTTCACAATGACTGTGGGATGAGGCTCCTGGTCAGAAAGGGGGCCCATCAGGCAGGTTGAACCTAATTCTGACTGGTCCCTCCTCTCCCACAGGTGTTATCTGCCTCATCAGTATTTTCGGGACCCACCACAACCCATCTGTGTGGCCAGACCCTGAGGTGATGCCTCCGCGACGCCCTACCTCCATCACCCCTGTCCATTCCCTTTGGCGGACCCAAGGGCGACTACAGAATTCTGATTGGCCAATCAGACATCACTTCCCTCCCATTATACACACATCTGCCTCTCTAAGGATGGATGTTCTGGGAGATACCACCCAGGAACCCTGTCTTGTCTTGCCCCCAGGTCTATGACCCCTTCCGCTTCGAGCCAGAAAACATCAAGGGGAGGTCACCTCTGGCTTTTATCCCCTTCTCAGCGGGTCCCAGGTGAGGACATTGGGCATTTGAGGTGAGGATGGAGTAGTGGGAGCGGGGGTCTGGGACTGAGATTCCAGGCTTAACTGTAGGGGTCAGGAAGACGGGAAGTTTAAGGCTGTGTTTCCCTCCCCTCCCCCAGACATAATGGCAAGGGCCTAGGGAATGGTGGGGGGCACAAGGAGGGGTCCACAGTGTGCTGAGAGGCTGGTTCCCCTGTGTTCTGGTCTGAGTTCAGGATTGGAGTGTGGGCAAGGGCCTGGGGATATGCAAGCCCACGCGGGGGTTCCTGACATGGTTAGCTTCCTTCTCTACCACTGTGCGTGTAAGTTGTGGGCCGGGTGCTGCGGAGCCCAGATGAGGGTTCCAGGTGCAGTCAGAGCCCCCGCTCCCGCCCATAGGAACTGCATCGGGCAGACATTCGCCATGACCGAGATGAAAGTGGTCCTGGCGCTCACGCTACTGCGCTTCCGCGTCCTGCCAGATGAGGAGGAGCCTCGCCGGAAGCCAGAGCTGATCCTGCGCGCGGAGGGCGGACTTTGGCTGCGGGTGGAGCCGCTGAGCGCCGGGCACCAATGACGCATCCACCTTCTGGCCTGAGATCCGCCATAACCATAGACACCTCACTTCAGATTCCCAGGAATAAATCTGGGACTTCGCTGGCAGTGCAGTGGTTAAGACTTTGTGCTTCCACTGCAAGGGGCACGGGATCCTGATCCGGGAGCTCACGTCTGTCCCAAGCCTCACTGAGAGCCAGCAGGGGGTCCCTGGGGCCTAGACAGATCCAGGCCGATGGGTGCCGCTGTGAACCTGGCGGGGGAGGCGGGGGGAGGCGGGGGGAGGGTGGGGGAATGGGGGCAAATTTTGTTATGATACTGAAGCTCCATCTTGGATCATGACGACAACATGACTTTTTAAGGAAGGTGAAGCAGAGAGCTAGATGCAGTCAGGGTCAGATGACCCTGGATCCACCACTCCCTCCTTACAAACGTTTGCCATTTTTAGCTATTTGGCTGGGTTGGGGAAAATCTCTCTCTAAGCCTCAGTGCCTTTATTACATAATAGTAGCCACCTTGCGATGTTGTGGAGATTTATGAAAAGCTTGTGCAGAGTCCAAAAGTCTGTTCTGTACATCTGTGTCTCTTTTTCTGTTTTGCATATACGGTTATCATTACCATCTTTCTAAATTCCGTATATACTACAATATTGTAAAGTAATTAGCCTCCAACTAATAAAAATTAAAAAAATAAAAATAGTGAGAAATGGACCAAAAAAAAAAAAAAAAAGAAAAGAAAAGCTTGTGCAAAATGACTGACTCAGTATCTGGTAAGCATCCCTACTGAATGTGCGTTCATTTCCACACTTGTTTTTGCATCACTTTTTCACATTTAAAATGCTTTAAAGTCATAAAAGTTACACTGAAGTTTGGAGACATGCGGAAACCTGCTGTTGAAGAAACCTGCCGTTAGAAGATTCAGCAAATTCAAATTCTCCATAGTTAGATCTGTTACACAGTTACAGGCTGCTCTGCTGTGAAACAGACCTGAAGCTAAGAACCAAAAAGAAAAATTTTCCCTCAGAGAGGCATGACCCAGGACTTCATTTTCATCAGGATGTTCTAGGAAGCGGAGGTGAAGAGAGTCCTCAATAGTGAGAGAAGGTGGAGGGGGCAGGAGTGGGGCCACTTCCTTCAGCACCTGGGACAGCAGCTGCTCCAGGACTAGCCCCACTGAGGTGGCAGGGGGTCCTGGGATGGTCTTAGTATCAGACCCTTTTGGGGTTCTACAAGCTGGGGTCAGAAGACTTAATGGTTGAATAATAAGAAATAAATCCTATATCATGAAATTAGTAAATATTTCATGTATTCTATGCTGAAAATTGCATATGTTCTTCTTTGCCTTCAGAGTTCTTATTAAAATGTTTTTCTTTAAAAACAAAACAGAAAAGTGGGGGGGAACTGCCCTGGTGGTCTGATAGCTTAGATTCAGTGCTCTCAATGCAGGTAGCCCAGGTTCAATATCTGGTCCATGAACTATATTCCACATGCCACAACTAAGAGTTTGCATCCTGTAAATACAGATTCTGCAGGCTGTGACCAAGACCCAGAACAGGCAGATAAATAAGTAAATATTTATTAATGCTTTTCCTTTCCCCCAAATTATACCTTGTCATAGAAAAAAAAACCACAGTGAAGAAAAAGTAAGAAATAAGCGTCATATCCATAATCCAAACATGCCAAAGTAATCACTTCATATTCTCTCACATATACTGCCAAATTTTAAAGTGAAAGTATCAGTTGCACCCAGCTCTTTGCAACTCCATGAACTGTAGCCGACAAGGCTCCTCTGTCCATGGAATTCTCCTAGCAAGACTACTGGAGTAGGTAGAAGATTCCCTTCTCCAAGGGATCTTCCTGACCCAGGGATCGAACCTGAGTCTCACACATCACAGGCAGATTCTTTACTGACTGAGCCACCAGAGAAGCCTATGAAATACACTTTCTCAGAGGCCACGCATACTCAAGACTTTACAAAATCTTTAGCAGAGGATGGTTTCGATCCATCGACCTCTGGGTTATGGGCCCAGCACGCTTCCGCTGCGCCACTCTGCTCTAACTTTTTAACTTTAAATTCTCCAATTTTGAACCAGTCCGTTATTCCATGTCCAGTTCTAATTGTTGCTTCTTAGCCCACATACAGAATTCTCAGGAGTCAGGTGAGGTGACCTGGTACTCCCACCTCTTTAAGAATTTTCCACAGTTTGTTGTGATCCACACAGTCAAAGGTTTTAGCACAGTCAGTGAAGCAGAACAAAATGTTTTATTGGGTCATAAAAAGAAATGAAGTAGGGAGTTCCCTACAGGCCAGTGGTTAAGACTCTGCACTTCCAATACAAGAGGTGCAGGTTCAATCCCTGGTTAGGGAACTAAGATGCCACATGCCATGTTGCATGGCCAAATTTTTTTTAAAAAAAGGAATGAAGCACTGACACATGCTTCAATATGAATGAACTTTGAAAACATTATGATAAAAGAAAGGAACTGGACACAAAAGGTCACATATTGTATGACTCCATTTATATGAAATGTGCAGAATAGGCAAATCCATAGAGATAGATCTAGGAGCTGGAGGACAAAACGGAGGGTGACTGCTGATGGGTACAGGTCTCCTTTTCAGGTGATGGAAATATCTTGGAGCTAGATAGAGGAGAGGTGGTGGTTGCACAACACTGTGAGTGTACTGGATGCATGAAATCAAACACGTTTTAATGTTATGAATTCTATAACTGAATAAATTTTACTTTATGTGACTTTTACCTCAACAACAAAAAATACTATTTTATCTTACATTTTTCTTGTTACTCTAGATTTTTCATTGAACAATATATCATGAACATCCCTCCACAATGGATTCCACATGGACTATACCATCCATGGACTTCTCAGTCAGTAAAGGCAGATTCTTTACCAACTGCTCTATCAAAAGGAAGCCCAAGAATACTGGGGTGGGTCGTGTATCCCTTCTCCAGTGGATCTTCCCAACCTAGGAATTGAACCAGGGTCTCCTGCATTGCAGGCGGATTCTTTACCAACTGAGCTATCAGGGAAGCCCTATAATTGAATAAATTTTATTTTATTAAATGCTATTTTATCTTATATTTTTCTTGTTAATCTGGATTTTTCATTAAATAATAAATATATCATTAATCTGGATTTTTCATTAAATGATGAATCGTGAACATCCCTCCACAATGTGCAATCATCATCTTGAAGATCTTTAAAATCTTTAAATGTTAAGTATTCAATGCACTCTTTATTTTCATAAATGGTATTATGATAGAAAACAATTTAGTTTGTCTTCACTTTGCAAAAAATAATCTCTTTATGTACCTTGACGACTTGAGATCTCATTATCAGTTACTTACTAAGTTACTCTTAATCACATAACCTTCGGTGCAGAAATTTTATTTCTATAGTAGGAGTATCTTACATGCATTCATGTAAGATGTGGGTGTATTAAACACTTTTCATACAACACATAAGACTGGATGACTCCACAGACCTTGATGCTTTTGATCCAAACCCCAATTTCATCCTCACCTCAGTCTTTCAGATTGGAATGATTAACTCACTTGCTCAAGATCAATTAGCTGATGAGTGGTGGAGTGGAGGTAAGTTTGGTTAGCTTGGCTTCAGAGGTCATGCCTCATCTCCCAAGGAAATAATTTTCAAGATGTATCTCAGCCCCAGGTGCATTAGATCAGTAGAGAGCCCCTGAAGGTTTAGAAGATGAGACTCTTTGAAGAGTGATGCTTAACTTTGTCAATGTAATATTTTTGACAGAGAATACATTCACTCATGTAGAAAATAAGGTGCTCAATGAAAAGCATTGCTTCTCCACATGTACTTTATTTTCCCAGTTTTTTTCACCTTTAGGTAAATGCTTTACTTTTTGTATGGGGCTTCCCTTGTGGCTCAGCTGGTAAAGAATCTGCCTACAATGTGGGAAACCTGAGTTCAATCCCTGGGTTGGAAAGATCCGATGGAGAAGGGAAAGGCTACCCACTCCAGTATTCTGGCCTGGAGAATTCCATGGACTGCATAGTCCATGGGGTCACAAACAGTTGGACACATCTGAGCAACTTTCACTCTGTTACTTTTTGTATATCATTTCATAGTATATTTATGCCGGTAATATATGTGCTTAATACCCTCAGCCTCATCTTAAACAAGTATGTAAGTTTATCAAATTTATAAAAAGTAAAGACTGCTCTATTTGGTGTACAGTTCTAAGTTTTGAAGTGTCTAGAGAGGTGGCTGTGGTAACCACCACTACCACAGCCACCCTTGATAATCAAAACATTTTCATCCCAACTCCTGCCAAACAGTGATCCCTATCATCTGGCATCTTTCACCTAACAATGCATTTATGATTCATCCATGTTGCATTATTCAGTACCTTGGTATTTTATTGCTAAGTAATATTGCATAGTATGATGAACCACATTTTCTTCTGCAGTTGAAAAACATGTGGATTGTTTTCAATTTTGTCCTATTATAAATAAAGCTACTGTGGATATGTGTATATAAGTGTTCATTGGTCTTGGAGTGGGATGGCTGGGTCATATTATAGGTGTATGTTTAACATTAGAGGAAACAGCCAAACTATATTTCAAAGGGCACCATTTAAAATTTTTAATTAAAATTCCCAGCCTTATTGTGATATAATTGACACATAACATTTTGTCACCTTAAGGTGTACAACACATTGATTTAATAGATATGTAACTTAGAAAGTGATGACCGCATGATGTTAGTTACCACCTCTTACCCCATCACATACGTACATTTATTTTTTTCTGACCAGAACATTTAAGATCCCCTCTCTCAGGGACATTCAAGCTTGTGGCACAGTACCATGTGGTCACCATACTATACACTATATCCCCAAACTAGCTAACTTGTAACTGAAAGGTTGCATCCTTTGATCAGTATCTCTTCATTAATCAAACTCCTGGTAACCACTACTCTACTCATAGTTTCTTTGAGCCTATCTTTTTTAGACTCCACATATAAGTGTTATCATACACTACAGTTATCCCTCAGCACTTTGGAGGGGTGGGGAATGGAGGGATTGGTTCCAAGACTCCTTGTGGCTACCCAAATCTGGGGATGCTCAAGCCCTTCATGTAAAATGGTGTAGTATTTGCATATAACTTACACATAACCTCCTGTATACTTGAAGTTATCTCTAGATTACTTATAATGCCTTGTTCTTGTTCTTGTTGTTGTAGTTTAGTTTCTGAGTCATGTCCAACTCTTTTGTGACCCCACAGACGGTAGCCCACCAGGCTCCTCTGTCCATGGGATCCTCCAGGCAAGAATACCGGAGTGGATTGCCATTTCCTACTCCAGGGGACCTTCCCAACCTAGGGATTGAATCTGTGTCTCCAGCATTGGTAGGCTGGTTCTTTACCACTGAGCTGCCAGGGAAGCCCTTTTGATGCCCAACACAATGTAAACAATATGTAAACATTTGCTGGTGCACAGCAAATTCAAGTTTTGCTTTTTGGAACATTTTGAACTTCCCCTTCTCCCCCTGAATCTTCTTGGATTGGGATTGGCTGAATCTGCAGATGCAGAATCCCCAGATATGGAAGGCTAGCTATATTTGTCTTTCTCTAACTTATTTCACTTAGCATAATGCTGCCAAGTTCCAACCACATCGTCATAAACAGATTTTCCTTCTTTCTCCTGGCTGAATTATATTCCATTATTATCCATTCATCCACTGATATTGTGAGTAATGCTGCAATGTAGATCAGAATGCACATATCTCTAGGAAATCCTCATTCCAATTTTGCTGGACCATGTGGTAGCCTTATTTCTAATTTTTTGAGGAACCTCCATACCGTTTTCCATAGGTGTCCTGTCATTGAAAATTCTCATCATTAATGTCTGAGAGTTCTGGTTGCTCCCCATAATCACTGTCACCTGAAGGTGTCAGTTTTTCCCCAGCCATTCTTATGGGTATGCAATGATATATCACAGTGAATCTGGCTGCCAATGCAGGAGACGCAAGACACAAGGGATTGACCCCTGGGTCAGGTAGATCCCCTGGAGTAGAAAATGGCAACACACTCCAGTATTCTTGCCTGGAAAATTCCTTGGATAGAGGAGCCTGGTGAGCTATAGACCATGGGGTCACAAAGAGTCAGACACAACTGAGTGCACACACACACATACACACACACACACACACAATAACTAATGATGTTGGACATTTTTTCATGTGCCTATTTGCCATCCATATACCTTCTGTGGTAAAGCATCTTTTCAAATCTTTTGCCAATTAATTTTTCTTGAATTCTCTACCTTCCAATTATTGGATTTTACATAAGTCCTTTATCGGATATATGATTTGCATGTCTTTTTTTCCAAGTGTGTGCCTGGTCTTTATCTTATATTTCTTTCACAAAGCAAAATTTTTAAATGCTTATGAAGTGCAATTTACCATTTCTTTCTTTTTATAATTTATGTTGATGATGCTATATATAAGAATTCTTTGTTTAACTTACGGCCCCAAAGATTCTCTTCTAGTTTTTTTTCTAAAAGTTTTATATTTTTACATTATTTAATTCCATGATTCATATTAAATTGAATTTTACATAAGGTATGACATGTAAGTTGACTTTTTTCCATGTGAATGTTCAGTTTTTCCAGTACCACTTATTGAAAAGACTGTCTTTTGTGCTTTGACTTGCCTTGCTTTTTTTTTTTTTTGAGTTATGGACTCTCTGTTCCATTCAATTGATTTGTGTCTAGTCTTTGGCCAGTATCATCATCACCCAGTCATGATTACTGCTGTTTTATAATATGTCTCAAAAGGGATCTCGTAAATCCTTCAACTTTATTTTTCTTTTTCAGAACAATTTTGGCTATTCTAGGTCCTTTGCATTTTCATGAAAATTTTATAATCATATTATTTCTACAAAAATTTCTCCTGTGACTGTGATTTCTCAGAATTTGTAGATCACTTTTAGGAGAATTAAGATCTTACCAGTATGAGTCTTCCAGTCCAGGAATATTGTATATCTCTTCACTAATTTGGGTCTTCTTGGATTTCTTTTATCAGCATCTTGAAGTTTTCATCCTAGAATTCATGCACATATTTTGTCAGATTTATACCTGAGTATTCGACTTTTTCCAGTTAATGGTACTTGAAAAAAATGGCATTTGAAAACATTTTCCAATTGTTCATTGCTAGTGTACAACAGAGTTGACCTATTTTTTCTGTAGGGACCCATATAGTAAATATTTTAGTGCTTGCAGGCCATATTCAGTTACTCCTCCTCCCCTCCCTTCCCTTCTTTTACAATTCTTTTAAAATATAAACTGATTCTTTGCTTATATATCTTACAAAAACAGGCCACAGGTCAGATATGGTCCATAGACCATAGTTTGCTAACCCCTGGAATATAAAAATGAAATTAATTTTTTATATTGACCGTGTATCCTGAAGTCTATTGCATCATCCCCAGTGGAATACAAATAATGCTGTTAATACATCAATCTTAAAAAAAAAAAAAACTTTGCTTCATCCCACTTTCCTGCCAGTTAATGCAGAGTTTCTTTTCCCCACCATGGAGCTAAGCCCTTCAACGAGTTATCCATACATAAGTTTCAAATATTTCCTCTCCCACTACAAATGGATTTTGACTTTCCACTAAGGGCTGTGATGGTGAATGAATGAGAGAGAGGAGGAAGGGAGGCATGGGGTCATAAGCCTCCTGTTTAATTCTCAAGACACACTCTGGCCTGGCCCAGTGATTGGCTTCTGTGGGGTACCCATTCCTTCCCTGAGTGTGTTGGAGACTCATTCTGCTAGAGGATTCAGCGACAAGCTCTAAGGCATTCAGTCTCCATTAGTGTGTGTGTAACTCTGTGACTATGTGTGGGACTGTGTGTATGCCTAGGTGTCACTGGGTGATGGTGTGTGTGTGACTGTATGTATGTAACTGTGTGCATGGGTACATGCATGAGTGTAATGTGTTTTGCACATGTGTGTGCACATGTGTATGAGTGTGTATGTAAATGCAAGCACATGTGGGTACATGTCACTGTGTTTTTATGTGTCTATGTGCAGACAGTGTGTATGCATATGTGATTGTTTATGTAACTATGTACATGTGTATATGTGTGTAAGAGTGTGAGTGTATGTATCTTGAAGTCACTGAACCACTCTAATAGTCCACACCATGTTATGCTCCTCACATCAACAGCTGTGGGAGGCTCCTGCCTCTGTCCCCAGCTCTCAGCCAAGCAGTACTAGAAGGACATTACGGAGAAATAAAGCCCTTAAAAGCAACCCTGAATAAGGACTGGTGGGTGCATGTTTTCTGTCTCCCAAGGACTGAGACTCAGGTGCCCACAGTGTGAGCTTTCTCGGTGAAGTACCCTTTACCTGCTGCCTTCCCTTCACAGTCTCTCTTCCACAGTGCCCTACTGGCATTTCCTGGGATCACTTCCCAAAGAACCAACTTGCATTAGAAGCCTTGCCTCAGCATCACCTCAAAATAAAGTATTTACACTTGAATCCTTTCATCAGGATCTACTTCCAGAGAATGCAAACTAAAACACACACATAAGCGTACTCCTGCAAACACAACAGCCTATTATTATTCCCATTTTGCTGAGGAGAAATATGAGGCACAGAGAAGGCAAGTCATTTCCCCAAGGTCACACAGCTAGAAAGGGACAATTGACCATGAGTCATCTGTTCCCAAGCAAGTGCTTGTACCTTTCAAGGGAGTAAAGAACAGTGTACATTCATAGACTTCAAGATAGCTGATGTCCATGCCAGTGGAGACCAAGGCTCATGGCGGGTGTCTCTGTCCTCCTTCTGTCATAAAATAAGTGAAATAAAGGCAATTATTCAGGCTTAGTGATGACTGTGAGCCTGAGAGTATTGTTATTAGCACTTAATTCATTTCAATTTATTTGAGTTTCACATTTGATTTTGTCATTACCCTCAATTTTGGGGTTAGACATTGAGGCACAGAAAGGTAAAGAGACCTTTACCAGATTCACTCCGTGGGGCCTGATTTCGCAACTGAAGTCCTAGTTCTCAATCTCATTTCTCTCTGGTTTCTACAGATCCTATGTATCACTTACTGCCACCTAGGTGGCATAGCACGAAGCAAGCAGTCAGCATGGTATTATGCACAAAGCTATGAATTCTTCCTCTTAAAAATATGATTTGTAATTACATAGATTACCAGTCATAATGAAAAATGCTCTGCAGGTTTTATCTAAGAAAAGGAAACAGTTGGTTAAATGTAGACATTTAGCAGAATCATTGTTCCGCCTATTCCTCCCTCCCATTCCCGGTGTCGGTATAATTTTTCAACATTTTCCATTCCTATGAAAACACGGACATGCACATGACTGGTCTGCTGAGGTGTCCTATCCCTTTGGTCAATGTAATAATTGGGTTCTGGCAGAGACCTCAAATGAGCTACATAAGAGTTGGTTTAAGTAGGGGCCATTTACAAAGTATGAGCTCTACAAACAAGGACTATTGCATGCCATTGGTTCTACAAGCATTAAGGCATTAATTGAGGAATTAAGGACTGTCTTTCCCATACTCTCCTGCTCAGCAGCTCCTCTAGGAGCCCCATCTTTCAAGTTTTCTGTCCACCTGAGACCACCCGTCAGAGCAAATCTGGGCAGGATCAAGACAGGGCCAGGAGGAGATGGTATGTACATTGGAGATCCATTGGGTGGTGCATTCAGAATATGGTTGTATGATCCAACCATGTGGTGATACAAGGACCTCAAGATATCGCCCCACTGGGGTCACCATATTGCCTGAGGTTCCATCAATATAAATGTCCCTGGATTAACCGAGCATTGTCCCTTATAAGTGGGAGTAGAGCAGCATGTCAGAGGGGAAAGGCTTAGTTTTGGGGATAAGGCAAACATAGATTCCTTCCAGCTCAGCAGCTTAGGCTGAGGCTTGCCTTCTTTGAGCCTGAGTCTACTCTTGCTTTAAATAGGTATCGTCCCTCCTGCCATCCCTTGAGTCTCCTGCCTGATCGCAATGTGTTGGCCAGGAGCACCAAGGGAAGGAGGAAGTATTATCTTGTTGCAGAACATCTGATGCACAATAGGTATGCTTTATATACTGTATACTTTATATAGAACACCTGACTCACAGAGAGAGCATTTTGTGCACAGTACCTGGCACACAGTAGGCATGCTTCATGAATACCCAGCACACTGTAGATGTTCTTTGTGCAGTATGCTGGCAACTCAGCAGGCGTGCTTTATGTAGAACACCTGGGATACAGTAGAAAGGATTTGTTTAGAGTATCCAGCTTACAGTAGGCACGCTTTATGTAGAGAACCTGACACACAGTAGGCGTATTTACATAAAGCACCGAGCACGCAATTGGTGCTCTTAACATAGAGTACTTGGCACGTAGCAGGGATGCTTTATACAGAGCGCCAGGCACTGAGTAGGCTGCCTTCTGGAGAGCATCCAATACACAGTAGGCATGCTCCATTTGCAACAGCTGGCACAGCGTGAACCAGATTTGTGAGCAGTACTTGGCATACAGTAGATAGGGAGGAGATAAAATCAGTCAGCCCTAAAGGAAATCAACCCTGAATATTCATTGGAAGGACTGATGCTGAAGCTAAAGCTCCAATACTTTGGCCACCTGATATAAAAAGCTAATTCACTGGAAAAGACCCTGATACTGGGGAAAATTGAGAGCAAGAGGAGAAGGGGGCAACAGAGGATAAGATGGTTGGATGGCATCACTGAATCAGTGGACATTAGTTTGAGCAAACTCAGGGAGAGAGTGAAGGAGAGGGAAGCCTGGCGTGTTGCAGTTGATGCGGTTGCAGAGAGTCAGACATAACTTGACAACTGAACAACAGCAAGATGCATTTTATGTAAGCACCTGACACATAGTAGGCGTGATTTATATAGAGTTCCTCACACACCATATGCATGCTTTTTGAGGTAACCAGCACACAGTTTTACATACAGTTCTCCACACAGAAGAGGTTTACTTTACATGGAATATTGGCACAGAGAAGCGTGAGTACTAGGTGACAGGCCTTCTCCCTCATTCCATCTTTTGGGGGGATCCTGATCTTCCCATCTTATTGTGGGACTCTCCTTGGTTCCTCTCTCAGGCCCTCATCTAACATCCCATTTGCCAAATGGGAAGACTGAGCCCATGGAAGGTCAGCACAGCCCACAGTCAGAGTGAGGCTGCCCACTCAGAAGCTCCCGACTCTGTCCTCTGCTGAGTGGATCTTGTTCTCTGTGAGCCCCTTGCAGCCTTACCCTCAAGCCTCCAAGTGCCCTCTTCCAGCTGCAGGCTTTTTATCCCATGAGTCTGATGCAGGCAATGCCCATCCGGGCTAGTTTCTCTGCTCCTGCTCCCAGAAATCATGTCTCAAAGAAGGCCTCGGCTGTTTGGAGGAAGGGCTTGAATACCTTTCCAGGCTGTGTGACCCAGATGGTAGAAACTTCATGTCTTTGAGCTTATTGATTCTGTGCTGAGAGATGGTGCACCAAGCCCTCCTGGCCCTGCATGGAGCGGAGCCCCAGACATGTTTTGGGATAAGGCTGGGGCCAGGTCCTACTTACCTCGCACCTGAATATACATACTTTTACCTGCTGTACCCTGACCTTGGAAGGGCAGGGCTGGTCGTAAACTGGAAAGCCAAGAATCACCTTTGCCCATACCCCAATGTGCCCACATGGGACATACTGAATCCTGAGGACTCAGGGTCAACAATGTGTGATTGTGAACTGGTTCACAAGCTGCTTTTAATAGCACTGTGCTCCCCCTCCCCCGCCTTCTATTTGGGCAGCTGCCAGGTAGGGAGGGTGTAAGCAGGCTCCAGGGATTGGCTGGCTCAGCCTGGCCCTTGGCAGCTTCCCATAGGTTCAGGGGCCAAATAAAGCCATCCCAGGAGGAGAGGAGAGGAACTTGTGTGAGACAAGCCGCTCTTGACAGAAGGTGCCAGGCTGGGGGTCAAAAGGCTGGGTGTCCTGGCCCAGGGTGGGGAAGGCTGCTACCCAAGGCAGGGTGGCTCCAGGGAAAGAACTGGCCTGGGAAATGAGTGAATCCCAGTGGGTAACTAGCACACATTCTTTGTGCTTGTTTGTATGTGTCTTTCTGTCTCTATATTTCCCTCTTCCTCTGAATTTCTGTTTCTCCCTCCCCTCTCCCAGCGCCTGTCTGCCTGTCTCTGAGCCCTTCTTGCCCGTCCCCAGCACTCCCCATCCCTCCGCCTCACTCCCTTGCTCCTCTCCCTCTATCCATCTCTGCCTCACAGCTCACCATTACTGCCTCTTCCTTCATCCTCAGGACTCAGCCTCCACTCTGACTGCCCCACAGGATGCTGGAGCTGAGCCTGTCCTGGCTGGGACTCGGGCCAGTGGCAGCCTCCCCGTGGCTGCTGCTGCTGTTGGCTGGGGCCTCCTGGCTCCTGGCCCGCATCCTGGCCTGGACCTACGCCTTCTATGACAACTCTCGTCGCCTCCAGTGTTTCCCACAGCCCCCAAAACGCAACTGGTTCTTGGGTCACCTAGGCCTGGTGAGTGTGGGCAGTAGGATGGGTCTGGGGGATCAGGGTGGGTGGATTTCCCAAGAGTCAGGAATAGGGCTCAAGTTTGGACTGGGGTCTAGGACGGCAGAGAAGACAGGGAGGCCGGGGAGCCCCTCTTCCCTCACTCACTCATTCCCCTGCTCTGCCATCAAGACCTTCCCCACATCCTGTCCTTCCAGCCTTAGCCTGCTTTAGGGTCCATCTGTTGCCTGCCTTGCACACGTTATTATATCTCTGAGGCCGGGCTGCACAGAACCTGGTTCCCTGGCCCTTCCAGTCTCCATGGTGGCCTTAAGACCTATACAAGCATGCTGTCCAGGGTCTACTCTGCATGTGGCCCCATTCCTGTGTCTTTTCACTCTGGGTTACAGCTTCCTCACAGGAAATAGCTATCACTTCCCCATTCCCACCTACAGGAGGAGAGCTCCCAACCTCTCCCATTCCCAGGACCCCTTCCTCTAATCCTACACCCTGCCCTTCCCCCAAGATGTCCCATTAGGCCCCTCCCCCCATCTGGATAAAGTTGGCTGCTCACTTCCTCTTTCAGAAGCCTTCTTAGACCCTCCTCCACACCCACCTATCTTGTGCCCCAGACTTGGACCTTTGACTTGGTCCTAGTCACAATTAATTAAACAGTTAATTATCCAATTACTTATTAACACATCCCAGTTTGATGATCATTCTGGGGAGGAGACACTACAGTGCCCTGTCCAAGGCTGGCACAAAGTAAGCACTCAAAATAAACATTTGATGACTCTGGCGATGAACATGCCATCACCTCCCTCAGTCAAGGTCAAATGGAGGGGTATCCAGCTCCACCCATTTCCCAGGCAGCTTCCCTCTCCTGCCTGGGACAAGAACTAAACTTGGAGAAGGACTTATAACAATTACTGTTCATTAAGGCAAAATTCATAGTATGGATGTCCAAGGCTCATTGTGAAGATTTGCTGAGATTCTGGGTCTTGAAATGGTCTCAGCAGGTCCTGGAGGCAGCAGTAATGTTACAAAGTGCCTGTAGTTCTGCATTCCCCACAAGAACTTGGCCGTGGGGGCCATTCTTCTTTACACTTCCTTCCTCCAGCCCCTCTTGAGATGTGACCTCGGCTGAGTCACGCTCCCTCTATGGACCAATCTCATCTAGTGCTTTGAATCCTCACCTTAGAACTTTGGGGAGAGGGGAGCAATGCACAAAAGTGAAAATGATCTATGTCACCTGCCTAGAGCACCTGGGGTATTTGTCAGGTTTGAACGGGGCATTATGAGGAAGAGGGTGCTTTACCAGGAGAAAATCCACACTTCTTCCCCTTTGAGGGGATGTGGCATCCGTTTCTTCATTTGTAAGTGGCACAGTTGAAAGCATTGTCCATAGAAATAGACAGGATGCACTCTGCACAGAGACTGGCCAGCAAGGGAGTTCCTAGGTCACAGTTCCTCACTGATTAATAGGCAGAGGTCATGTCTGTCCCTGGGGTCAGGCAGGGCTAGAAGGTCCCAGCTCTTGCAGATCCTTTCCTATGCAAGGAAGCAGAGGCCATGTGGACTGGCCCAGAAGTAAAAGGATGTGGGGCCAAAACCCAGGGAGAAGTCTGAGGCCACCCTGACATCCACAAACCTCCCCATAAGGATTTCCTCCTGTGTCTACCCCTGGGGCTAGGACAACTCCCAGGACCAGAAAAATTTGCCTTCTCAAACCAAAGTCCACCTCCCTGTGGGCACAGAGCCTGGCTTCTCCCTGTGCCCTGGGATACAGCCTTGGGACTTGGAGAGCCTCCAGGTCCCTCCCTCCCCCAGAGGGAAGGAGGAAGCAGAGATTCCCTCCATCTGTGCAGGATCCCACACTCTGTCCACTGCAGTGGAACTCTCCTTCTGCAGAGTGATGGCCCTTACCTTGATCACAGGTCCCCCCCACGGAGCAGGGCATGAGCAAATTAACTGAGCTGGTGGCCAAATACTCCCAGGGATTTAGGGTCTGGATGGGTCCCATCACCCCCATCATCGTTTTCTGCCATCCTGACTTGATCCGGATCGTCGCCAATGCTTCAGGTACCCAGGCAGAGCTTGTGGTGGTGGGTGCCATGACACCCCTCTGGGCTTCCAGCCCCTCCCTGCCAAGCTTCCATGTGGCCCGTACAGGACCCCAACCCCCTCCCCTCCTCTCTCTGCCATCTTCCTCTTTCCTTCATGTATCCATCATCCCCATCTCACAGCCTCCTCCTTCCTCCCTTCTCCCATCGCCGTTTACACCCCACCCTGGTGTCCTGGGTGAAAGACACCCCCAAACGTAAAGACTCAGATTAGGGCAGAGAGATCTGTGACCTGGTGTGGTCAGGAATTGGCCAGAGGGAGATGAGCTGCGCAAATGCAGAGAAGAAGCAAGGTTCTCTGCTGGGGGATGCTGGAAGGCTTCCTGGAGGAGGAGTTGCAGAAACTGGATCTGGAACAATGAGCAACAATTTTTAAAGCGGAGGATAGAATTATGCAGTGGGCATCCATAACATTCCAGGCCCCCTGCCAGGCATGTCCTCACTCCCACCCATCCCCAGACTGAGAGCAATGAAGGCCTGTGGCTGGTGGAAGATCTGGGTTGCTATTTCCATGGCTATTTACCTCTCTGGTGCGTCGGTTTCTTTGAGCCTATCCTAGGGCTTGCACACTTCTAGTTCGGTGTCCTCCTTCTCCAGTCCCCAGAAATCTTCCTGAGGAGACTTCACCCCACCCTTGCCCCCTTCCCTTGCCCTCTGCCCCTCCCATCCACAGACAGATCAGGCAAGCAGGGCAGCAAGCAGCGTGTGACAGAGACCTGGGTTCAGACACCAGCATGCTGGGTGAGCCCAGGAAGGGCCCATCCTCTCTCTGCCTGCCAACACCTCCTTTAGCTGTTAATGGTGGAAATGCAACCCTACATGATCTATCAAGAGAAAGAAAATCAACTGGTTGTAAAATCCCAGGTGGGTGTCTTCAAGTCCAGGTGGACCCAGGTCTTAAACAGTCCATCAGAGATAGATAATCTGAAGACAAAGAAATCTTTCTCCATCATTTAGTTCCGTGTTCATCCGTGACAGCATCACTTTCATTCTGGTAAAGATGAAACCCAGAAGTTTCATCTTCTGGGTTCAACCTTCATGGAACAGTGAGCTCATTCACAACACTTCCAGGAAAAGATACAGTGTTCCCTTTCATTTCTTTTGCCTGGGTCATAGGACCAATTCCTGCATCTCTGAAACTCTGAATTCCATGTCTTGGGGGCACAGTGTCCTCTGAGCTACTATTTTGGAGCTAAGAATGCAGGCCCTGAATTAAACAGTCCTAGACTAGTGTCTCAGATTTATTATCTGTAAGAATGTGGGTAAGTGACTCCATCACTCAGAGCATCAGTTCTTATCTGGAATAAGGAAATGGAAGAGAAATCAGGGGCACATGGTGTTTGGAATCCAAATGGGGCAAGGCCATTTCTTTCCCCCCACCCAAGGGGCCCCAACGGTCATATATGGAGGATAAGGGGAAGGAGACTGCAGGAGGCTGAGGACTAAGGAGTTGCTGTTGAAGGTAATGCATAGGCTCAAGTCGGGATCACTTTCCTACAGGTGCTCCCCTCTGGCAGCCTAGAAGAGTGTGAATTGGGTCCTATTTGTTCCTCTCCAGATTCAGAGCTGGGAGGAAGGTCTCCTGTACACACAGGGCCTGGCCAGCACCACCAGTGCTGCTGGTGGGTGGGGCCCTGGCACATGATCATCTGCACCTTCCACTCCACCCTCATCAAGCCTGTGCTCTTTGCTCCAGGTAGATCCTTGGCCACAGCTTGTAACCTGTCATACTTTCTGTGTTGCCTCTGGTGTTCAAGTGACCAGGATGCAGGCGGCGGGCATGGCAAAGATGCCACTGTCTCCCACTGCAGAATGCCACCTGCCTGACCTCCAGGCATGTCTGTGCAATATCTGCTGAATGGCCACATCTGGTCACATTCATGTTTCTACCTTGATTCTGGTTACAGCTGATATGTATTATACCTGGTGACACCTGCTGTATTTTATAACTGAGCTCAGAGATGGTCTCAGTCACCTCTGGGGCTCAGCTGTGGCCAAAGACATTTGAGGCATCTTGGAGTCTCTCTGGTTCTTGTCTGTGATGCCATTAGAGACCGTCTGGTTCTCCTGCTGGCCCCTCCTGGGGCACATTTCGGATTTATCTGCAGTCGGGGGCTCAAACCCACTCTGAGGAATGCCTGAGACCTTCTGTGAGTCTTGCCTGATGCAGGTCTTAGGGTGGGTCTGGGTCTTGCCTGGTTCAGGTCTGTATCATCAGTGTATTCAGGCCACACTCAGGTCAGGTCAGATGGTCCTCAGGTCCACGGCAGAGCTGCTGTGTCCTGTCAGGATGTGTCACACACTTTGGGGCTGTGTCCGGGCATGTTAACACATGGAGCCATGTCAGACGTCTCAGGAGGGGTCACTGCTGGGGCAAGTGTGGGGTCCTTGGTCCCCATAATGATGTTTTGTAGAGTGCTGGGTTATGCTTGGGTGTTCAGAAGATGCCATGTCAAGGAATGCTGGGCACGTTGCGTCGTGCTGGGATGTATCTAAGCACATAGAGTTGTGTCTGTGGGCTCTGCCTTTGCTCTATTCCATGCTGTAGCCTGTCTGGCTCCCCCCTCCCCTCACACCCCTTCCACATTTCCTGTGCTCTTGGCCCCATTCTGCTATGGCTGGCTTGGAGGGGGAACGCAGATTCTGGGTTGGGATCCTCCACTGCCCAACAAAAGCCCCTTCCCTCCCCCTCTCCTTGGGGAGAGGACCCTAATGGTTCTCATTCATGTCAGCTGCCGTCGCACCAAAGGACGTGATCTTCTATGAAGTTCTAAAGCCCTGGCTGGGTGAGTAACTATTTGCAAAGAGGGTTGGAGATGACCTTGGGGACCCAGGGGAAAGTTCTGCCTTTTGCCCACTCCCCGTGCCTGTCTCTGCTAGGGGATGGGCTCCTCCTGAGTGCTGGTGACAAGTGGAGCAGGCACCGTCGCCTGCTGACGCCCGCCTTCCACTTCAACATCCTGAAGCCCTATATGAAGATTTTCACCAAGAGCACAGACATCATGCACGTGAGTCACTTGAACCCAGGGTCCCAGCTGGAGTCTGGGGGACACGGAGACTCATAGGCATCTTGTCTATAATTCTGGCTGTTGTAAGTGACTTTGAGTCCATTGTTCTTCCTTTCTGAGCCTCAGTTGCTTTGGCTATAAAATTAGTATAATGTGATCCCTGCTCACAGTCAGTAGAGATAACATATTGGAACCAGGTCCCTGGCACATAGTAGGTGCTCAGAAGGCATTAGTTTCTATTCTACTTTGACAGAAGGCTTGGAATCTTGAGGCATGCTTGATAATAATAATGAACATTGGGCTAGTTATTTCTAAGTAATAAATCACTTGAAAACAAGAAGGATTTTAGTGTTGACAACAAAGGTCAGCCCAGATGGCTCAGCAGTAAAGAAGCCTCCTGCTAGTGCATTAGCCACAGGAGACACAGGGTTGATCCCTAGGAAGATCCCCAGGAGGAGGAAAGGGCACCCCACTCCCATATTCTTTGGGGGATAATCCCTTAGATGGAGGAGCCTGGGGTCACAGAGAGTTGGACATGACTGAGCACACA
This sequence comes from Cervus elaphus, assembly GCF_910594005.1. Classification (NCBI taxonomy): domain Eukaryota; kingdom Metazoa; phylum Chordata; class Mammalia; order Artiodactyla; family Cervidae; genus Cervus; species Cervus elaphus. The sequence goes on from NC_057823.1 coordinate 11,423,743, forward strand.
GGTGCGCTGACAGCAAACCTATGAGTCAGTTGTTTGGTTCTTCTAGATGGAGACGGGGTCACTCATGTGTCTGTGATCAGCTGTGGGTCTGATGGTGCTGCTCTGCACCCTGCAGGCCTGCAAGCCACAGAACTGAAGCAGGAGCTGGAGTAAGACAGAGACATCAGTGCTTTAATGGATACGGGGATCTTGCATGTTTGAAGCAAGGTCCTGGAGTGATACCCCACCATGTGCAGCAGACAGCAGGAAGGGCATGGCAGAAGTCTTCCCTACCAGGGTGGAGAGTGGGAGGTAACCAGCTGTGGGGGAACTGATGTCAGGTTGTTTCACAAGTTACCAAGAAAACTAGTAGAGGAGCCCGCCCCCTTACTACTGCTTTAATAAGCTATTGTGATGGAAATACTTTGATATAAAGATGAGAGCAATCACTATCTGGGGCTGAAGACAAGTATGTAGAATTTACTCATTAGGCTCCATGATTAAGAGGAAAGGTCTGTCATGTGAATAGTGTGTAGGTGAAGCAGGGACTGGTCAAGCCTGGGATGTACAGAGAACAAGAGGATAGCTGTCTTGGGTGGCCTGACCAAAGAGATAGGAAGCATTGCTGGTCTGGGTCAGTCCTCTCACAGGTTTGAAGCTTGGTTGGCTGTAAGCTGATCTAGCATGACCTCAGGTAGGGTAAATAGACTTGCTTTCATGTGATTCTCTGCCTTCAAAGGGCATCTCAGGCTGGTTCAAATGGCAGAGGCAGGGTTTGAGAAGACTGAGAGGAAGCTGCAATGTGCCTTGGGGTCTAGGTTTGGGTTGGTCATCTCATCATTTTCACCACAGTCTGTTGGCCAAAGCAAGTCCAAGGCCAGCTCAGGATCAAAGGATGCTGAAACAGGCTCCACCTCCAGGTAGAGTTATTGAAAAATTACATTGCAAAAAGTTTGGATACATACATAGGGAAGTGAAGAATTAGAGGTCAGGCTTTTGTGAAGTGCCTGTAATTTCTCCATGCTTGCGAGCTGACAAGGGAGCTTGTTACTGTTTCCTGGATTCTGCCAGAATATGTGAGACTCCTGGGTCACAGGCAAAGGTTAGCCCAGCAAACAACACGTGCTTCTTATGGGTTTGCTTTCTTCATCCAAGCCGCCAAATCTCATGCAAGTGACATAGGTGGGCTTCTATGGATGTCTGCTCATGTAGCATGCTTTATCACAGGGGAGGGAGTACTAGGTTTAGGGACTCTACGACTTTTATAGCCAATAGAAACAATCCTGATATTTGTCCAGGAGGAGTCACTACCTCACTTCTCAAGCCTGTCTGCTACAAACACAACTCTGAGAAATGGGCCAGGTAAAGAACATCAGGGCCTTCCAATTTTTTGGCCTACCCAGCAAAAAAGTACATGGATATTCTGGGCCTATGAAAGATGAACTCTTCTAACATAGGGAACATCTTCCTAATCGATTTATAACAATGAAGATGATAAAACCTAACATTTGTTGTTGTTGGTTGGTCAGTCACTAAGTCCTGTCTGACTTTTTGCAACCCCATGGACTACAACACGCCAGGCTTCCCTGTCCTTTGCTAGCTCCCAGAGTTTTCTCAAACTCATGTCCATTGAGTCAGTGATGCCATCTAACCATCTCATTCTCTGTCATCCCCTCCTCCTCATGCCCTCAATCTCTCCAAGCATCTGGGACTTTTCCAATGAGTCCACTCTTCACATCAGGTGGTCCAAGTATTGGAGCTTAAGCTTCAGCATCAGTCCTTCCAATGAATATTCAGAGTTGATTTCCTTTAGGATTGATTGGTTTGATCTCTTTGCTGTCCAAGTGATTCTCAAGAGTCTTCTCCAGCACCAAAATTTGAAGCATCAATTCTTCAGTGCTCAGCCTTCTTTATGGTCCAACTCTCACAGCCATACATGACTACTGGAAAAGCTATAGCTTTGACTATAAGCACCTTTGTAGGCAAGGTGATGTCTCTGCTTTTTAATACACTGTCTAGGTTTGCCATAGCTTTTCTTTCAAGGAGTAAGTGTCTTTTAATTTCATGGCTGCAGTCACTGAATAACAATTGTTAGCACTTAACTTTATTGAGAGTTTACCAATGATATATAAGTATCGAGCACATAGCCAGGATTCACAAACCCAGATCTCCTGGCTCCCAGCCATGGAGACTTCATATACTAATAGTAACACAAGCCCAGTCTTCCCTGGGGCTGGGTGCCTGGGACCAGGAGACAGAGTCTGGGGGAGTGCATCTTGGTGTTTGGGATTAGGGAGGGGCACCAGGGAGGCAGTTCTCAGCCTCAGCTGTGTCTTCTTCTCTGTTCAGGCCAAGTGGCAGCGCCTGATCAAAGAGGGCCACACCCATCTGGACATGTTTGAACACATCAGCCTCATGACCCTGGACAGTCTGCAGAAATGCGTCTTCAGTTACGACAGCAATTGCCAGGAGTGAGTCTCAGCCCAGGACCTGGGAACATAGACCCACGAGAGTAGATGAGAGAGGGAGGACTACCAGGGTAATCAGAAGAGTCTTCCTGGAGGAGGTGGCTCAGAGCTGGATGTTGAAGGACAGGGAAGGGGAAGAGAAGGAGCTATTCCTGCAAGTAGGTAGAACTGTTTGATAAAGGCCAGGTGGTTATAATGAACAAAGTGTGTGCAATAGTGACGAGACACTTTGGAAATGAGGTTGGAGGAGTGGGCAGGTTATATCTTAAGGGCATTTGAAGCCAGACAAAGAGGATATGAACTTTATCCTGAGGTTTCCAGGAAGCTATGAAAAGTGTTTCAGAAGATGAGAGTCATGGTCAAATCTGAGTTCTGACAGCTGACTCAAGAGAAGACTGACTATAATATAGACCCTGGATGGTGTTGACAATGGATCTAAGGAGAATAGGGAGGTGAGAAAGTGAAAGTGAAGTCATTCAGTTGTGTCTGGCTCTCTGTGACCCCATGGACTCCTCTGTCCATGGGATTTTCCAGGCAAGAGTACTGGAGTGGGTTGCCATTTCCTTCTCCAATTGACCCACTAGCAGAAGATCTGAGCTGAGTGGACAGTTTTGGAGAAAAAGGGCAGATACTGGGTAAGAGAGAGAGGAGAAGCTGTGCTCTGGCTGCCTGGGGTATGAAGGCAGCTCCCAGAGATGGGGAGTGGGTTGAGAAGAGTCTGGAGCATCACTCTCCTGGATCATCACCATACTGGAAGCTATGGGCCCACCTGTTCTTGGAGCCTCAGTTTCCTGAAGGGAGGTAGCCTTCGACTTCTGGGCTGCAGGTGTTTTAAGTTGTTGCCTCCCTTCATGATCTCATTCTGCAGGAAGCCCAGTGAATATATCGCTGCCATCTTGGAGCTCAGTGCCCTTGTTGCAAAACGACACCAGGAGGTTTTTTTGCACATGGATTTCCTGTACTATCTCACCCCAGATGGGCGGCGCTTCCGCAGGGCCTGCCGCCTGGTGCATGACTTCACAGATGCCGTCATCCAGGAGCGGCACCGCACCCTCCCCAGTGAGGGTATTGATGACTTCCTCAAGGCCAAAGCGAAGACCAAGACTTTGGACTTCATTGACGTACTCCTGTTGACCAAGGTGGGCTCCTCTGGTTTCTTATTTAAGAAGTAAAATAGACCTTGGGAACTTGATTTGATCAAAGAGCTTGGACTGGATGCAGAGGGCACTGGGGAGCCATGTGAGATGCTCATGGAAGGGAGGGGTGGGTTAGGATAAGTTTTAAAGATGACCAATATGGAATACTGCCTGCAGGAGGGCTGCTAAATCTGAAATTGTGAGGGGCCTAAGATTTCACTCTATTTTCAAGTTAATAAGACAGGTTATGTGCATATACATGTGTGTGAGCTCAGTCACGTCTGACTCTTTGCAACCTCATGGATTGCTCTGTCCATGGGATTTTACAGGCAAGAATGCTAGATTGGCTTGCCATTTCTTCCTCTAGGGAACTTTCCCGACCCAGGGATCACACCCACATTTCCTTGTATCTCCTGCACTGGCAAGCAGATTCTTTACCACTGAGCCACCTGGGAAGCCCCACATGTCTGTATACTTGCATATGTATAAATACTTGTATGTATATACACAGAACCCTAGATAAGTGCAACCTATGTATTATTTATAACAGTAACAGTAGTCAGAGTAGAATTGTAGCCCTGGTTTCCCATCCCCAAATTCCTTTGAGGGCACCATGATGCTTCTATCTTTACATGCACCCATGCTTTCATGGAGGGGAAGTACTGCCAAGTTTTGAATTCTAGAACTCTTTTTTTTTTTTTTTTTTTTTGACCACCCCATTTGGCATGCTGGATCTTAGTTCCCCAACCAGGGATGGAACCTGTGTTCCCTGCAGTGAAAGTGTGGAGTCTTAACCATCATACTGCCACTGACATTCTGAACTGTAGAACTAATGCAAGATATATGCTCCCTTCTCCCCTTCAGGGGTGGTCAGGGAGAGGGAAAGAGAGAAAGAAAAGAAGACGGGAGCAGTGAGGAGGGAAGGAGGGGAGAGGAGTGGAGAAGAGATGAAACAATATGAGACAAGAGTAGAAAAGACAGACATTGCTCTGGAGTTTAAACAAATCCTCACTGGAAAGAAATTGAAGTCTATAGATCCACAGGTTTATAACCCATTCCTTATCTTCAGGAGAGAAAAGGAATCTCTGAATTTACTGGGTTGCCAAAAACCCAAACAAACTTTTTGGCCAACCCAATACAATTATACAAAGTGAGCAAATGGCACTGGGGCAATGCTCAATCTCTAGTTTATAAGTTAATTTTCCATTCAGTCATCCTTTAACCCAGGTTGCATCATGTAGAAACATGAAAACATTTATGGATCTTTGATACCATTCACCAGGGACAATTTAAGAGGCAAAGTGGTCAAGAGGAAGTCTGTGTGGTGGACCCTCTAGTGATAGTGTCCAGGAATTCAGGATGGTCTTGGGTTTCTAGATGGATGATGGAGATGTTCAAAGATTGTCTCAGGTTAGACTCAGGTGCCTTCAGAGCTGGTGTGATTCTGGGGATCTTGCTTTCTCTCCAGGATGAAGATGGGAAGGGATTGTCAGATGAAGATATCCGAGCTGAAGCTGACACCTTCATGTTTGAAGGTGAGAGTCCCAGTGTGGGACTACAGAAGGGGAAAGACCTTGCTGAATGAACCCTGGGCCACCCTATCCCTCCCCATCCTCTCCATGGGCCTTAATGTGAGGGAGCTGTCCATGCTCTGGTGCTGAAGTAACCCAGAGACCCAAGCCTGTCTGGCTGCCCCTCAGGCCATGACACCACAGCCAGTGGTCTCTCCTGGATTCTGTACAACCTTGCCAAGCACCCAGAATACCAGGAGCGCTGCCGGCAGGAGGTGCAGAAGCTCCTGAAGGATCGTGAACCTAAAAACATTGAATGGTAAGTCCAAGTCTCCTGGTCTATTTCTGAGCCCCTCTCATTGGCTCTGTAGAGAAGAGAGGGTTAGTTGGTTCTGTCATTGTTGCTTAGTAGGAATACAATCAGAGACTTGGCAGGATCTAGTACTCAGCATGGATAGTATGGCAAAGTTTGTTGGCTTTTTGGACACAGTCCTGGATTTCTGAGATAATTAACAGCAAGTGATACAACTTAGCACATATTCAGAAAGTGAAGTTCCCCTCCACTCTCTTATTTTTCTCTCAAAATAACATATCTTCAAAAACCTTCATTCCCTGAGTGTTTGCTCATCTCCTGCCCCATAATTCCTCATGTTGTGTAGTCCAGGATTCACAGGGAACTTTTAGGGACTAAACCCATTCAACTCCTGTCCAGAAACACCTGGATCTTCATCCATCCAGTCCCCATTTAGGAAACACTGCCAAACTGCCATCCTATCCCCAGTTCTATGCCATCTCCAATTCATCTCAGCCCCATTCTGTATCCTGGAGACTCAGGAAGGACCAGAACCAGTCTTTATCTTTCAGGAACTCCCATTCTGGTGGAGGAATAGTATCAGGTCAGAACACTTCCAGTGTACACAGGCAAGGCTGGGATGTGGAGCAAGAGAGGAAAAGTTGAGAATGGACAAGAGTGCCCCAGATGAAACCCTGAAAGATGATGAGTAGACATTTGGGTGCATTTGAAGTGCAGTTAAGTCAAGAAGACAGTCAGGTAAAAATTAAATAATGTGGGGAAAAGGAGAGAGAGACAGGGAGAGGGAAGAGAGTGAGGGAGTAGGTTTAATTGAATGTATGATTTGCTTGTGGAAAAGAGATTACATCATAATATTAACATACACTATCCTAGAGTGTGGAATGAATATCCATTTTTGCATATTCACATTAGCCTTTTAAAAGGCGTAGCCAAAAAAAATAAAATAAAAGGCATATCCATTAGCATTTTAATAGTCTAAAACTTTAGTATAAAGATCTTATGCAACATTTGCTAAATTAATCCTTAAGTACTCTTGTTGCTATAGTGAATCATATACTCTAGTTGGACTGAGAACTTTAAGTTCATTTGGAATACTGACATTCACATGTCTTGCTAATTCTAATGCATATATTTTATATCATCATCTTTTCTTACATAATCTATTCTGTATTTCAAATTTTAAAAATTAATAATTTATGGATGTAAATTTCTTGCCCAGTGAACATAGCACTCAGCTAAACCTGGAGTCTCACACCAATAGGAAATATAAAGATTATTTGATAAAAATCTGGAACATGTAGGGAGCTCCATGGAAAAAGTGAATTCAACCTGCTCTTATGTCTTATACGAAAATAACATCTACATGAATCAAAGATTTTAAATATATAATTAAGGAGTCTCAAGGTGGATGGAGGAGCCTGGTAGGTTGCAGTCCCTGGGGTCGCTGAATGAGCGGCTTTGCTTTCACTTTTCACTTTCATGCATTGGAGAAGGAATTGGCAACCCACTCCAGTGTTCTTGCCTGGAGAATCCCAGGGATGGGGGAGCCTGGTGGGCTGCCGTCTATGGGGTCGCACAGAGTCGGACACGACTGAAGCGACTTAGCAGCAGCAGCAGCAGCAGCAAGGACTCTAGAGAAAATAATGGGCAATTATTTTATAGATCCAGAGTAGGAAATGCCCTATTTTTGACACAGGTCCCAAGAGATGTACAAGAGATTGATATGCAGTTACATGAAAAAGGTACAGAGCAATGTGTATAGTTTATAGTATGCTACTATATAATTTTTAATGCAAAACAGTACCCATGGAAGAATACATAAAAAATAACTATTAGTCTTTCCCATTCTATTGTTTTCCTCTATTTCTTTGCACTGATCACTGAGAAAGGCTTTCTTGTCTCTCTGTGCTATTCTTTGGAACTCTGCATTCAGATGCTTATATCTTTCCTTTTCTCCTTTGCCTTTAGCTTCTCTTCTTTTCTCAGCTATTTGTAAGGCTTCCTCAGACAACCATTTTGCCTTTTTGCATTTTTTTTCTTGGGGATGGTCTTGATCACTGCCTCCTATACAATGTCACAAACCTCTGTCCATAGTTCTTCAGGCACTCTATCAGATCTAATCCCTTAAGTCTATGTTAAGAATTTATCATATAGTATCGATACTATGTATAAAATAGATAACTAATAAGAACCTACTGTATAGCATAAGGAAACTATTCAGTGCTCTGTGGTGACAGAATGGGAAGGAAATAAAAAATGAGGGGATACATTCACTTTCCTGTACAGTAGAAATAAATAAAATGTTGTAAACCAACTATACTCCAATAAAAACTTTTTACAAAGGAATTTAAATCACCACCCAAAATGAAGGGGATTAAAGAAAAAGAATTCAGTCTCCTTACTGAATCTTCAATGTCTATAAAAGTTTTCCAGTGAATTCTCTTGTTTACTAAGTATAAAATCACTGTCTGCCAAAAATGACATATTCACCCCCATTTCAAATGGCATTATGCTCCTTTATCCCATCTAATTGCATTAGCTAGTGTCTCTAGTGCTGTAATAGATAAGAGTAAACATTGAATTTGATCTTTTACTCATTTGCCTTTTGACTTTGTTGTCTTGCCATAAATAATATTTTGTTTTCATACAAATTTGTAAATGTGTTTCTGATTGGCTCTTCAACGTTTTGCAAAATATCTCACTAAACTTTTTCTGGTATTTCTATGACATTGCTTTTTTTTCTTTATTTTTAAGAACCATTTTTTTGATGTATGATGGACAAAGAAAAAGCTGTACATAAATAATGTATACAACCTAATGTGTTTGGAGATATTTAAACCAACAATCCAGTTTTGTTATAGATAGAGAGGGTCTTATGAGGCACAAGGAGGGCTGGTTTTGTGTCTCTATTTTTGCTCCCTGGATAACTGTCATGGGGTTTCCTAGGGACGACCTGGCCCAGTTGCCCTTCCTGACCATGTGCATCAAGGAGAGTCTGCGGTTGCACCCCCCTGTCACGGTCATCTCCCGCCGCTGTACCCAGGACACTGTACTTCCAGACGGCCGGGTCATCCCCAAAGGTGCCCACAATGACTAGGAGAGGAGGTTCCTGGTGAGAAAGAGAGGCCAGTCAGGCAGGTGGGGCCTAGACCTGACGGCCCTTCCTCTTCCACAGGTGTTATCTGCCTCATCAGTATTTTTGGGACCCACCACAACCCAACTGTGTGGCCAGACCCTGAGGTGATACCTCCCCCACCCCCCACCTCCCTTATCCTTGTCCACTCCCCTCAGGGGACCCAGGGGAGGGTGCAGGGTTCTGACTTCTGACAAATCAGCCATCACCTCCCCCTACTATACAAACATCTGCCAAGTAACCCTGTCTTTTCTTGCCCCCAGGTCTTTGATCCCTTCCGCTTCGACCCAGAAAACATCAAAGGGAGGTCGCCTGTGGCTTTTGTTCCCTTCTCTGCAGGGCCCAGGTGAAGACAGCGGCCATCTGAGATGGGGGTGGAGAGGTGGGGGTAGGGGACTGGGGGTGAAATTCCAGGTTAACTGTGGGGGCCAGGAAGGGGGAAAACTTTAAGATGGTCGCTTTCTCGCCCCTCCCCCCAGGCATTATGGTAAGGGTCTGGGGAATGGTGGTGGGCTCAAGGAAGGGTTCATGGTGTGCTGAGGGGACCCGCTCCCCTGTCTACTGGTCTGAGTTCAGCACTGGAGAGTGGACTAGGGTCTGGAGATATGCAAACCCACATAGGGTTCCAGGCATGGTTAGCTTCTTTATACTATGGGTGGAAATGGGGGTTGTGGGCCAGATACCAGGCGCTTTGGGGTCCGGGTGAGGGTTCCAGGTGCAGTCAAAGCCCCCACTCCCGCCCACAGGAACTGTATTGGGCAGACATTCGCCATGACTGAGATGAAGGTGGTCCTAGCGCTCACGCTACTGCGGTTCCGCGTCCTGCCAGACAAGGAGGAGCCTCGCAGGAAGCCAGAGCTGATCCTGCGCGCGGAGGGTGGACTTTGGCTGCGGGTGGAGCCACTGAGCGCAGGCCAGCAATGACCCATCACCTTCTTGCCTGGGATCCATCGTGATCCTAGACACCTCCAGATTCCCAGGAATAAAACTGTGCTTGTCATTTCTGTTCCAGTCGCATTGATAGCCAGCAGGGGCGCCTGGGGCTTGGGAGGATCCAGGAGGGTGGGCGTGGCTGTGAACCTGGGAAGTGGGGGAAGGAGGGAGGGGAGGGGGAATGGGGGCAGGTATAGTTATGAAAGCTGGAGCTCCATCTTGGATCATGAGGACAAGACTACTCCTTAGGGAAGGTGGAGCAGATAGCTAGATGTAGTCAGGATCAGATGTCCCTGGACCCACCATTCCATCCCTACAAAAGTCACCATTCCAGTCTGCCATTTACTAGCTGTTTGGTTTGGGGAAAATCATATCACTCTCTAAGCCTCAGTGTCTTTATTACATAACAGTAGCCACTTCATTGCCGTGTTGTGAAGATTTATAAACAAGAGTGTGCAAATGACTGACAATATCTGGTAAGCATCCTCAATAAGTGTTCATTTCCTCCCTTTGTTTTGCATCATTTTCTCAAACTTAACATGTTTTAAAGTTACATTTAAGTTTTCGGACTTATGAGAACCTGCTGTTGAAGAAAACTGTCATTAGAAGATTCAGTAAATTCAGAATCTCCATAATTACATGTTACATAGTTACAAGCTGCTTTGATGTGACACTAGTCTGAAGCTAGGAGACGAAAAAAAATTTCCCCTCAGGGGAGCATGACCCAGGATTTCGTGTTCATCTAGAAGTTCTAGGAAGTGGGGGTCAAGAGGGTCCACACAGCACAACAGTGAGAGGTGGTGGAGGGGGCAGGCGTGGGGCCGTTTCCTTCAGCATCTGGGACAGCGGCTGCTCCAGGACTGGCCCCCCTCAGGCTGTCAGGTGTCCTGGGATAGGGTCAGTGTCAGACCCTTTCAGGGGCTAGAAGATTCACTGATTGCAAAATAAGAAAGAAATATTGTAAAAATGATACAAGTAAGTATTTAACACACTCTAAGCTGAAAGTTGCATATATTTTTCTTTTTCTTGTGTTCTTTAAAACGTTTTTCTTTTCCCACAAATGATACCCTGTCATAGAAGAAACTATAGATAAGAAAAAGTAACAAATAAAAATCATATCCATAATCTAAACATGTCAAAGTAATCTCCATTCATATTCTCTCACATATTCTGCTAAATTTAAAATTCTATGTAATCCTTGTTTTTGCTGTTCGGTTGCCCAGCTGTGTCCAGCTCTTTGTGACCACATGGGCCGCAGCACATGTAATCCTTATAGCAGTAAAAATTTGACCTTGTATCTAAATGTATTACATTTACGTGTAATCTCCTTCTTTTTTAAACTTCTTCTTAATAATGCTATTTTACTGACTAAGAGGGCTTCTTCAGTGGCTCAACAGTAAAAAATCCACCTGCCAATGCAGGAGACACAGGTGTGATCCCTGGAGGAGGGCGTGGCAACCCACTCTAGTATTCTTGCCTGAAAAATCCCATGGACGGAGGAGCCTGACAGATTAAGTCCCTGGGGGTCTCAAAAAGTCAGATATGACTGAAGCAACTGAACATGGCCCAGCACTAAGAAGCACATGGAAATGTACCCAACATCATTAATTGTTAGGGAAATGCAAATCAATGCAACAATGTGATATCAGGTCGCACTCACTAGGATGACAAGACTATAAAACAATGGAAAATAACAAGTGTTGGTGAGGATGTGGTCATTGGAATCCTCATACATTGATGCTGAGAATGCAAAATAGTGTGGTAACTGTGGAAAATTATCTGGTGTTTTTCCTCAATAAATTAAACCTCTTGTCCAACTCTTTGTGACCCCATGGACTGTATCTCACCAGGGTCATCTGTCCATGGAATTCTCCAGGCAAGTATACTGGAGTGGGTTGCAATTTCCTTCTCCAGGTGATCTTTCTGACCCAGGGATTGAACTCAGATCTCCTGCATCGCAGGCATACTCTTTACTGACTAAGCTACAGAGAAGACCTCAAATTAAACCTAGAATTACCAACTGACCCTGCCATCCTACACCTAGGAATGTACCCCCAAAGAATTGAAAACAGGTGTTTAAACAAAATGTTGTACACAACTCTTCACAGTGGCACCATCCACAGTTGCTGAAAGTTCAACTTTGGGAAGCAATTCAAATTTCCATTAACAGAAAAATGAATAAATAAAATGAGATATATCCATAACAAGAAATATTATTGGGTCATAAAAAGAAATGAAGCAAAGATTTCCTTGGCAGCCCAGTGGTTAAGACTCCGTGCTTCCAATGCAGGGGGTGTGAGATTGATCCCTGGTTGGGAAACTAAGCTGTGTGCCATGGCCAAAAAAATTGTTTTAAAAAAAGGAATGAAAAACTACAATGCGAATGATCTTTGAAAACAGGCTAAGTGAAAGAAGTCAGACGCAAAAGGTCACATATTGTGTGATTCCTTTTATATGAAGTGTACTGAGTAGGTTAATCCATAGAGATAGATCTAGGAGCTGGAGGAGGAAGCAGAGAGTGTCTGCTAATGGGTACAGGTCTCATTTTCAGATGACAAAAATACCTTGGAACTAGATAGAGGAGAGCTGGTGGTTGCACAACACGGTGAATGTACTAGAGGCATGGATTTGAACATTTCTAATGTTATGAATTTTGTGAGTATATGAATTTTATGTAAGTTTACCTCAACCAAAAGTGTTATTTTATCTTCCATTTTTCTTGTAATCTGGATTTTTCATATACTAATATATCATGAACATCTTTCCACAATAGACAGTCATCATCTTGGCGGTCTTTAAAATCTTTAAATGTTAAATATTCAAGCCACTCTTTATTTTTGATCTCTTTATGAATTCTCTTTATGCACTTTGATGGCTTGACATATCACTACCAGCTGTAAATTGAGTTACTCTTAATCACATAGCTTTTGGTGTAGAAATTTTATTTCTATAGTAATATTTGCACATATATTCATGTAAGATGTGGATGTGTTTAAGCACTCTTCATACAGCATGTAAGGCTTGGTGACTCCACAGACATTGATGTTTTTGGTCCTATTAAAGAAGTAGACCACAGGAAGGCAGAAGGCAGTGACACTTCAACTCCCCCAGGTAAACATCAATTTCACCTCACATCAGTCTTATGGATTGGAGAGACTGAATCAGTAGCTCAAGGTCATTCAGTTGATGAGTGACTCTGTAAGTGAGGGGTCAGTTCAGTCAGCTTGGCTTCAAATGTCATGCCTCACCTCCCAAGGAAGTAATTTTCAAGGTGTGTCTCAGCTCCACATGCATCAGGTCACCTGGAGAACACCTGTAGGCCTATCAGATGAGATTCTGCTGGGTGGTGCCTAACTTTTTTAATGCAATATTATTGACAGGGAATTCATTCACTCGTGTAGAAAATAAGATGCTCAGTGAAATACATTGATCTTCCATATGGTGTTCATTTTCCCAGTTTTTTCATCTATACTTTTTGTATAGTACCTTTTTCACAGTGTCGTGCATGCATGCTCAGCCGCTTTAGTCATGTCCAATTCTTTCCAACCCCCAGGAATGTAGCTACCAGGCTCCTCTGTCCCTGGGATTTTCCAGGCAAGAATGGGTTGCCATTTCCTCCTCCAGGGCGTCTTCCCAACCCAGGGATTGAACCCAAGTCTCCTGCATTGGCAAGCAGATTCTTTACTCACTGAGCCACCTGGAAAGCCCATCATTTCACAGTATATTTATGCAAATAATATATACGCTTAGTTACCCTCAGTTTCTCTTAAAATTGTATGTAAATTTACAAAATTTACAAAAAGTAAAGTTTGCTCTATTTGGTATACAGTTTTGAGTTCTGAAGTGTCTAGAGTCCTATAACCACCACTAATACGGTTAAAAATCTTTTCACCCAAACTCCTGCCAAATATGTAGGACAATCTGGGAGCCATGTCCAGTCATGTTGGGGCATATTGTGTCATGTTGGGGTGTGTCTAAGCTCACAAGGTGGTATCTGTGGGCTCTGCCTTTGCTTTATTCTGTCCTGCAGCCTGGTCTGGGAAGACCAGGTCTGGTCCTCCCTCCTCCCATTACCCCTCCTTTTAGCTTCCAGTGCTCTTAACCCCATTCCTGCCATGCTGGGCTTGGAGGGGAAATGCAGATTCCTGGCTGGGAGCCTCCAATCCGCACCAAAATTCCCTTCCCGCCCGCCCCCCCTCCCCGGCCCTTGATGGTCTTCATGTCAGCTGCCATCCCACCAAAGGACATGCTTTTCTACAATACTCTGAAGCCCTGGCTGGATGAGTAATTGTGAGTGAAGAGGGTTGGGATGACCCAGTGCATCCAGGGAAAGGTCTTCCTTTGCCCACTCCCCGTGGCTGTCTCTGCTAGGGGATGGGCTCCTGCTGAGTGCTGGTGACAAGTGGAGCAAGCACCATCGCATGCTGACACCCACCTTCCACTTCAACATCCTGAAGCCCTATATGAAGATTTTCACCAAGAGCGCAGAGATCATGCACGTGAGTCTCTTGAACTCAGGGTTCCAGCTGGAGTCTTGGGGATAACAGGGACACAACAACATCTTGTCTGGAATCTGACTCTTGTGGGTGACTTTAAGGCCATGGCTCTTTCTTTCTGAGCCTTGGTTTCCACAATTGAAAAATGAGGATTATGTGATCCCCACTTTGTAGGGTGGCCAAGATGATGTAATGGAGTCATGTTCCTGGCACATGGTGGGTGCTCAGAAGGTGTTAGTTTCTATGTTTCCTTCACAGAAGGCTTGAAATCTTGAGACATGGTTGATGATAATGATGAATATCATGTAGTCATTATTCCAGAGTAACAAATCACTTGAAAACAATAAGTGCTTAGCATTGACAAGTTTGTGAGTCAGTAGGCTGGTTCTTCTGGACATGGATGGGGCCACTCACGTATCTGTGATGAGCTGGGGTGATCGGGTGGTCTGCCGGAGGTCAGATAGGAAGACTTACTGATCTGAGGTCAGTCCTCTCTCATCTTTGTGGCTTGGCTGACTGCAGATTGATCTCGGATGACCTCAGGTGAGACAACTGGATGTCCTTTCATATGATTCTCCCCCTTTAGGCTTGCTCACATGGCAGAAGCAAGGTTCCAACAGACTGAAAGTAAGCTGCAATTCTCCCTGGGGTCTAGGTTTGGGATGACTACTTCATCATTTTCACCAGTCTATTGGCCAAACCAGCTCTGAATCCAAGGATTGTGAAAGAGGCCCCACCTCCTAAGAGAAGCTACTGAAAAATTGCACTGCAAAGGGTTTGGGTATATATGTGGGAATGAAGAACTGGAGGTCAGGCTTTTGTGAAGTGCCTGGGATTTTTTACCATACTTGCAAGCTGACAAGAGAGCTTGTTACTGTTTCATGGATTCTGTCAGGAGACATGAAACTCCTGGGTGAGAGACAGAGGACAATTTATTACCCTCAGAAGGCGACAACATGTGTTTCTCATTGGTTTGCATTCGTCTTCCAAGTCACTATATCTCATGCAGGTTACACAGGTGGGCTTTGATATATGCCTACTCAAGTAGTATGCTGATGTATATGCCTGCTCTGTTGTATTATGGTGGGGGGCAGGGGGAGTTAAGAGAAATTGTGACTTTCATATCAATTAAAAGCAATTCCCCCTAATACCTGTCCAGGAGGAGACATTACCTCACTCCTCAAGGTTGTTTGCTAAAAACACAACTCTGAAATTGTCCAGGTAAAGAATATCAGAGTCTTGCTTTTTTTCTTTTTTTTTTTTTGGCATACGAAGCAAGAAAGTACAAATGTACACAGGACCCATGGAGGACTACCTCTTTCAACATAGGGGACCTTTCCCTTCTAACAATGAAGATGATGAGGTCTGACATTTGCTGTGCAGTTACTTTACGCAGTAAGCTGACCAACAGTGCACAAAATGTAGTGGGAGGAACCAAAGTTATATTAATAGCAGGTCTCCTGATTCCCAGGCTGGGCACTTCATGCCTTAATGTAACAACTTCCACTCCCACTCAAGGCTGGTCATCTGTGAAGATCGGAGCCTAGGACCAGCAGGCAGGGTCTGGAGAGTGCGTCTGGTGTCTGGGGTTAGGGAGGAGGCAGTTTCCAACCTCAGCCATGTCCCCTTCTCTGTCCAGCCCAAGTGATAGCACCTGATTAAAAAGGGCCACACCCATCTGGACATGTTTGAACACACCAGCCTCATGACCCTGGACAGTCTGCAGAAAGGCGTCTTCAGTTTCGACAGCAATTGCCAGGAGGGAGTGCTCGGCCCAGGGCCTGGGAATATGAGCCCTGGACCCAAAGGAGTAAATGAATGAGAATGAGGTGGACAATCAGAAAAGCCCTCCTGGAGGAGATGGGTCAAACTGGACATTGAAAGACAGGAAAAGGGAAAGAGAAACAGCAAACCTTACAGGTAGGTAGAAGTGTTTAATAAATGCTAGGAGGTTAGAATGAGCAAAGTAAGTGCAACAGTAAGGAGACAAATTGGGTATGAGGTGGAAGGAATGTCTTAAGGACATTCTGAAGTAGACAGAGGATATGAACTATATCTGAGGTTTCCTAGGAGCCGTAGAAGGTGTATGAGCAGATGAGGATCGAGGTCAAACCTGAACTTGGACATCTGACTGGAGAGAAGACTGACCACAATGCAGACACTGGATGATGTTGACAACTGGAGGTAAGGAGACTAGGGAAGGCATTATCCGCATTGATCAGCTGGGAGAGGATAAGGTCTGAGCCAAGTGGACAGTATGGGGAAGGAAACTGGGTGAGAGAGAAAGGAGAGAAGCCTGATGTCTAAGCTGTGCTCTGGGTGCCTGGGGCATGGAGGCAGCTCACGGAGATGGGATGTGGGTTGAGAAGAGTCTGAAGAGTCACATCTCCTGGCTCATCCCCACACTGTATCTGTGAACCATCTGTTCTTGGAGCCTCAGTTTCCTGATGGGAGGTAGCCCCCAGCTTCTGGGCTTCCGGTGTTTTAAGTGGTGGCTTCCCTTCCTGCTCTCATCCTTCAGGAAGCCCAGTGAATATATTGCCACCTTCTTGGAGCTCAGTGCACTTGTGGCTAAACTGCACTGGCAGATCTTCCTGCACATGGACTTCCCGGGCTTCCTCACCCCAGATGGGCAGCACTTCCTCAGGACTTGCCCTTGTGCATGGCTGCACAGATGCAGTCACCCAGGAGCAGTGCCAGCCCCTCCTCAGGGACAGTATTGATGACTTCCTCAAGGTCAAGGTGAAGACCAAGACTTTGGACTTCACTGATGTGCTCCTGCTGACCAAGGTAGGCTACTGTGGGATCTGAGTTCAAGAAGTAGAATGAACTTTGATCTGATCAGAGATCTTGGATGGGATGCATAGGGTACTGGGGAGCCACAGGAGGTGCTTGAGGAAGGGAGAAATGGGTCATGGATAAGTTTTAGACATGACCATGTGAAACTGGTCTGCAGGGGAGTGCTAAGTCTGAAACTGTGAAGGTCTGAGATTTTACTCTACTCCCAAGCTAATAAGTTATCTACCACAGAGGTAGACTGTATATATACATGTACAAATACATGCATACATGGGCTTCCCACATGGCTCAGTGGTAAAGAATCCACCTGCAATGCAGGAGCTGCAGGAGGCGTGGCTTCAATCCCTGGGTTGGGAAGATCCCCTGGAGGAGGAAATGGCAACCCACTCCAGTATTCTTGCCAGGATAATCCCATGGACAGAGGAGCCTGGTGGGCTACAGTGCATGGGGTCACAAAGAGTTGAACAGGACTGTGTGACTGAGCATGCATGCATACATATATATACACATATATGTGTATGTGTATACACACACACACACAGAGAAGGAAGCCTGGATCAGAGCAGCACATTTATTTCTCATAGTAGAAACAGTAGTCAGAGTAGAGTTGTAGCTCAGGTTCCCCATCCCCAAATTCCTTTGAGGGCACCATGATGCTTTTACCTGTACATGCAACCATGGTTGCATCACAGAACAGGATTTTGAAATTTGGACCTTATATAGGACAGCTGATATATCTTCTTCTTCCCTTCTTCCCCTTTCCGTTCACCCTAGTGGGTGCTCAGCTGGCCAAGAATCTGCCTGCAATGAGGGAGACCTGGGTTTGATCCCTGGGTTGGGAAGTTCCCCTGGAGAGGGGAAAGGCTATCCACTCCAGTATTCTGGCCTAGAGAATTCCATGGACTATTTGCGACCCCATGGACTATACAGTCCATGGGGTCGCAAGGAGTTGGACACAACTGAGTGACTTTCACTTTCTCTTTAGAGAGTGAGGGGAAAGGAAATAGAGAAAGGGGAGAGAGAGATGGAGAGAGAGAAATAGGGGAAAGGAAGGGAGGGAGAGAGGTTGTTCTGGAACTTAAATCCTTTTCAGTGAGAAAGCAGTTTATAGGTTCTATAGGTTTCTAATCCATTTCTTCCCTCCAGGAGACTAAAGAATCTCTGGATTTACTATCCTAGCCTGTAAGCAAAAGGCTTTGGGACAATGTTTAAACTCTAGCTTCCGTGGCAAGTTGTCATTTAATTATCCTGTAACCTAGGTTGCATCATGTATAAACATGAAAATTTCTATGAATGTTTGATTCTCTTTACCATGGATGGCATAGTAGGCAAGGTGGTCAAGGAGGAGATCTCTGGATGGGGCCTCTGGTGATAGAGTACCCAGGAGGTTTAGGATTTCAGAGTGGGCTTGAGTTTCTAGATGGATAATGGAATTTCAGAGATTGTCTCAGTTTAAGCTTAGGGGCCCTCAGAGTTAGTGTGAATCTGGGGATCTTGCTTTCTCTCCAAGATGAAGATGGGAAAGGATTGTCAGATGAAGATATCTGAGCTGAAGCTGACACCTTCATGTTTGAGGGTGGGGGTCCCAGTGTGGGACTACAGAGGGGATCACGGGACCCTCCATTGCAGGAACTAGGTGTGTGGACCCTGAACTATCCCCCATGCCTCTCCATCCTCCCCTTGGTCCTTTCTGTTAAGGTGCTGTCCACCCTCTGGTGCTGAAGTAGCCCAGCGACCCAAGCGTGTCTGGCTACCCCTCAGGCCTTGACACCATAGCCAGCGGCCTCTCCTGAATCCTGTACAACCTTGCAAAGTGCCCAGAACGTCAGGAGCATTGCTGGCAGGAGGTACAAGAGTTCCTGAAGGACCGTGAGCCTAAAGAGACTGAACGGTGAATGCAAGTCCTCATGGCACTTTTCCGAGTCCCTCTCACTGGCTCTGTTCCCTGGCTGGGAAAGAGAAAAATCTTTTTGTGGACTCTGTTATTATTTCTTAGTGGGAAGACCCAGAGACAAGGTCTGGTGCACAGCAGGTATAGTAGGGGGAAGTTTGCAGGCTTTTGAGACAGAAAGACTTGGATTTCTGAGATAATCAGTGACAATGTGTGAGGGTAGATGATACCACTTAGCACATATTCAGTAAGTGAAATTTCCCTCTACTCTCTTACTTTTCTCTCTGAAATTACATATTTTCCAACATCTTCACTCCTTGAGTGTTTCCTCATATCCTGCTCCTTAATTCCTCGTATTAATTAGTCCAGAATTCACATGGAACTCTTAGGAACTAAAGTCATTCAACATCTGTCCAGGTATACCTGCATCTTCCTCCATCCAGCCCCCATTCAACAAACACTGGAACACTTCTTCCCTCTTCTCAGTTCTATGACATCTCCAATTCTTCTCAGCCATTCTGTGTTGCAGAGACTCAGAAAGAACCTAGACCCAGCCTTTGCCTTCCTAGTCTCATGGAAGAATAGTCAAGAAACTCCCTGTATACATGGGCAGAGCTACAGTTTAGAGTAAGATAGACAAAGTAGAAGGTGGGAAAAAGTGCCTCATCTCAGACCCTGAAAGTTGATCAGTAGAGAGGTGGGTGCATTTGAGGTAAGGTCAACAAGGTAGCTGGTCAAAAATGAAGAGATGGAGGCAGAGGGGCAGAGAGAGGGAGAGAGAAAGGAGGAAAGGAGGGGGTTGATATATGATTGACCTGTGGAGCATAGATTACATCATAATATTAACACACTGTCCCAGAGTGTGGAGCAGATATCCAATTCTGGATATTAAAATAATACTTGGTCTTTTAGTAGAGTCTACAATTCCAGCATAGAGATCTTGAGCAGCTTTTGCTAAATAAACCCTTAGGTACTCTTGTTGCTATGGTGAATATAGTCTATCTGGATTGAGAAACATTTACAAGTTCATTTTGAATACAGACATTCACATTTCTTGTTAAATTTGATCCACATATTTTATATCATCATCTTTTCTAGTTTTTCTAATAAAAAAGTTAATAATTTATGGATATCAATTTCTTGCTCAGTGAACTTGGTAACTGCTAAATATGGAGTCCCATATCAGTAGGAAAAATAAATATCATTTTAATAATAAAAACTTTTGAAACAACAGGGAAACTACATGGAAAAAATAGCTAATTCAACCTGATTATCATGTCTGGCAAGAAAATAACATCTACATGAATCAAAGATTTAAAACATATAAGGGAGTCTTAAAGGCTCTAGGGGAAACTATGGGAAGTTATATTACAGCTCCACAGTAAGAAGGCTGTATCGTGACATAAGTCCCAGAGGGTGTACGATAAGACACTGATATGCTATTACATGATATAGATACAGAGCAGTAGGTATAGTACAGAGTATGCTATTATATAATTTTTAATGAAACAAAACCTTTAATGTGTACAATGGAGCATTACTCAGCCATTAAAAAGAGTGAAAAATGCCATTTGCAGCCACATGGATGGACCTAGAAATTGTCATACTGAGTGAAGTAAGTCAAACAGAAAGAGAAATATATGACATCCTTTATATGTGGATCTAAAAAGAAATTATACAAGTGAATTTAATTACAAAACAAAAACAGACCCACAGACTTAAAGGATGACCTTATGGTTGCCAGGGGGAAGGATAGGGGAAAGGACAGTTAGGGAGCTTGAGATGGGCAGGTATACACCACCATGTTTAAGATGGATAATACACAAGGACCTACTGTGTAACACATGGAACCCACCTCAATGCTACGTGGCAGCCTGGATGGGAGGAGAATTTGGGGGAGAACTGGTGCATGAATATGTGTGGTTGAGTCCCTTTGCTGTCCACCTGAAACCATCACAACATTGTTCACGGCTGTGAGCAATACAAAATAAATACAAAATTTAAAGTTTTTTTTAAAAAATGCCTCTAGGACGATACATAAAAATAACCACTAGGCAAACTGTGAGGAGAAATGAGTGCTGTTGGGCCATAGGGGTGATGGTTGCATTGTTCCAACTTTGAACTATGTTAACTGTATCATCTATTAAGAATTTAAATCAAAAAAAAAAAAAAAACTTAAATCACCACACAAAAAGAAAGAACTTTTTCAAAAAAAAGAATTCAGCCCCATTACTGGATCTTACCTTCAATGTTTATGAAAGTTTTCCAGTGATTTCTCTTCTTTTCTAAGTATAACATCACTATGTGCAAAAAATGATACATTTTCCCCCATGTTTCAAATGGCATTACTCTTTTTCCCCGTCTAATTGCATTAGCTAGTATCTCTAGTGCCATAACAAATAAGAGTAAATATTGAATTTGCTTTTCTTGTTTCTTATGCATTGCCTTTTGATTTTGCAGACTTTCCACAAAGAATGTTTTGATTTTATACAATATTGTAAATATTTTTATTGTTGGCTTTTTGTAGTTTTTCTCAGAAAGTCTTCTAAAAATATGTGAGTATATTTTGTCTGGTACTTCTATGGCACTACTTTTCTTTCAAGAACCATTTTATTGAAGTGTGATAGACAAAGAAAAGCTGTCCATGTATACAACATGATGAGTTTGGAGCTATTTGATCTGTCTGTGATTTTATTATAGGCAGAGGGGATCTTACAGGGTAGTAGGAGGGTTGGAGGGTCTCTGTTTTTGCTCCCTGGATGTCATATGGTTTCCTTAGGGATGACCTTGCCCAGTTGCCCTTCCTGACCATGTGCATCAAGGACAGTCTGTGACTGCATCCCCCAGTCATGATCATCTCCTGCTGCTGGACCCAGGACATTGTGCTTCCAGATGGCCAGGTCATCCCCAGAGGTACCCATAACGACTAGGGGAGGAGGTTCCTGGTGAGAAAGAGGGACTCATCAGTAGGTTGGACTTAGTCCTGACTGGCCCCTCTTCTTCCACAGGTGTTATCTGTTTCATCAATATTTTCAGGACCCACCATAACCCATCTGTGTGGCCAGACCCTGAGGTGCTGCCCCCCTCCCCTTGGGGGATGCAAGGAAGGGCAAAGAGTTCTGACTTGCATAGCAGACATCACCTCCCTCCGTTATATACACATCTGCCTCTCTAAGGATGGACATCCTGAGAGATCCCAGGCAGTAGCCCTGTCTTGTCTTGTCCCCAGGTCTATGACTCCTGCTTCAAGCCAGAAAACACCTAGGGGAGGTCACCTCTGGCCTTTGGTCCCTTCTTTTCGGGGCCCAGGTGAGGGTAGTGGGCTTCTGAGGTAGGGATGGGGGGTGGGGCCTGGGACTTAGATTCCTGGCATAACTGTGGGGCAGAGGAATGGGGAAAACAAAGATAGAGTTCTGGCTCTCCCGCTTCCACTCTCCAAGACATAATGGGTAAGAGTCTGGGAATGGCAGTGGACCCAAAGAGAGTGTGCTGAGAGCCCCATTTCCATCTGCTGGTGTAAGCTCAGGACTGGAGCAGGGGCCAGGTTCAGGGAATATTCAAGCCCACAAAGGGATCCCAGGCACAATTAGCCTCCACCTCTGCTGTCACGGGTGGGGGCTGCAGGCCAGATTCCGGGTGCAATGAGGCCAGAATGATGGTGCATTCCCACTCTTACCCACAGGAACTGCATCGGGCAGACACTCACCACGACCGAGATGAGGGTGGTCCTGGCGCTCACCCTGCTGTGAGTCACTCAGGAAGCCAGAGCTGATCATGCCTGCTGAGGGTGGACTTTGGCTGTGGTCAGAGCCGCTGAGCACAAGTCAGTGGTGACCCACCCTCTTCTGGCCTGGTATCCAACAAAGGATATAGGGAGACCAATATTTTTTTTTTCATTTATTTTTATTAGTTGAAGGCTAATTACTTTACAATATTGTAGTGGGTTTTGTCACCAATATTTTTCATTGAGCATCTTATTTTCTATGTGAGTGAATGAATTCCCTGTCAAAAATATTAAACTTAAAAATTTAGACACCACTCATCAAAGAGTCTCATCTTGTAAGCCTGCACATGTTCTCCAGGTAATATGACACAACTGGGGCTGAGACACACACTAAAAATCACTTCACTTCCTTAGAAGGTTAGGCATGACCACTGAAGCCAAGCTGATAAAATTTACCCCCATTCCGCCACTCATCAATTGAGTGACCTTGAGCAAGTGAGTTAATTTCTCCAATCCATAGACTGGTGAGAGGATGAAATCAGTGTTTACCTGGGGGAACTGAAGTGTCATCACCTTCTTCCTTCCAGTGGTCTGCCTCTGTTAATAGGACCAAAAACCTCAGTGTCTGTAGAGTTATCAAGCCCTATGTGTTGCATAAAAAGTGTTTAACCACACCCACATAAATGTATGTGTATCTATTGCTAAAAAATAAAATTTCTACACTCAAAATTATGTGATTAAGAGTAACTCAATATGTAATTGGTAGTGATATTTCAAGTCATCAAGGTGCATAAAGAGAATCCTTATAAAGTAAGACAAATTAAATTATTTTCTAACATAATGCCATTTACAAAAATAAACAGTGGCTTGAACACTTAACACTTAAAGATTCTAAAGATCCCCAAGATGATGACTGCATGTTGTGGAAGGATGTTCACAATATATTATTATATGAAAAATCCAGATTAACAAGAGAAATGTATGGTAAAATAGCAATTTTTTCTTGTGGCAAAATTCACACAGCATAAAATTTACCATTGTGACCATTATAAAGCTTTCGAGTCCATGCATCTAGTACATTCACAACGTGGTGCAGTCAACACTTCTACTAGTTCCAAGATATTTTCATCATCTGAAAAAGAAACTTTATACCTAGTAGCAGTCACTCTCCATTCTCTCCTCCACCCTCCAGCTCCTGGATCTATCTCTATGGATTTACCCATTCTTCACATTTCATATACATGGAATTATACAATATATGACATTTTGTATCCAGTTCCTGTCACTTAGCATAATGTTTTCAAAGTTCATTCATGTTGTAACATGTATCAGTGCTTCATTCCTTTTTATGACCCAATAATATTCCTTGTTATGGATATACCTCGTTTATTTATTCATTCATCTGTTAATGGATACTTGAGTTGTTTCCCAAATATCCAACTTTTGGCAATTGTGGATAGTGCCACTACAGACAGTCATGTAGAAGTTCTTTGTTTGAACACATATTTTCAAGTCTTTGTGCATACCTAGGCATGAGATGGCTGAATCATATGATACTTGTAGGTTTAATTTACTTAGGAAATACCAGGCTGTTTTCCACAGTGGTTGCACCATTTTACATTCCCAGCAACAATGTATGAGGATTCCAATTACCCCGCATCTTCACCAACACTTGTCCTCCATTTTTTTTTATATTCTTACCATCCTATTAGGACTCGCCTGGTAGCTCAGATGGTAAAGAATCTGCCTTCAATGCAGGAGACCCTGGTCCAATCCCTGGACCAGGAAGATCCTCTGGGAAAGGTTATGGCAACCCACTCCAGTATTCTTGCCTGGGAAATTCCATGAACAGAGGTTACAGACCATGGGGTCACAAAGAATCAGACACAACTGAGTGACTAACGCTTTTACTTTCACCATTCTATTGGGTGTGAAGTGGTATCCCATTGTAGCATTGACTTGCATTTCCCTAATGACTAATGATGCATAACATATTTCCATGTGCTTGTTAGTCAGTAAAATAGCTTTTTAAAAGGATATTACATGTAAATGTAATACACTTATATGTAAAATCAAATTTTACTTGTATAATTATTACATATAAAACTAAATTTGGCAGTATATGTGAGAGAATATAAATGGTGATAACTTTGACATGTTTGAATTATAGATAAGATTTTTAATTCTTATTTTTTATTTTCTTCAATGACAAGGTATCATTTGGGGGGAAAGAAAAACATTTTAAATAAGAACTCTGAAGGCAAAGAAAAATGTATGCAGTTTTCAGCTTAGGATATATTAAATATTTACTCATTCCATGTTACAGGACTTCTTTCTTATTTTGCCACCAGTAAGTCGTCTGGTCCCTGAAAGACTCTGAGAGTAGGACTCTATCCCAGAAACCCCTGCAGCCTCGGTGGGGCAAGTCTGGGGCAGCCACTGTCCCAGGTGCTGAATTAAGTGGCCCCACTCCTGCCCCCTCCACCTCCTCTTATTATTGAGGACCCTCTTGATCTCTATTTCCTAGAACATTTAGGTGAAAATGAAGTCCTGGATCATACCTCTTAGAGGGAAAAAAATTTTTTTGGGTTCCTAGCTTCAGACCAGCTTAACATCAGAGCCCCTTGTAATTACATAATAGATGTAACTATGGAGACTTTGAATTTACTGCATCTTTTAATGACAGTTTTCTTCAGCAGTATTTCCACATGTCTGAAGTGTTAAATATACCTTTTATGACTTTAAAACACTTTGAACTTGAGAAAGTGATGCAAAAAGAAGAGAGGAAATGAACCCTTATTGAGTACTGATGCTTACCGAATATTGTCAGTCATTTCACACATACTCGCTTACAAATCTCCACAACATCGCAATTAAGAGGCTACTATTATGTAATAAATGAGATGGTTGGATGGCATCACCGACTCAATGGACATGGGACTGGGTGGACTCCGGGAGTTGGTGAGAGACAGGTAGGCCTGGTGTGCTGCGGTTCATGGGATCGCAAAGAGTCGGACAGGACTGAGCGACTGAACTGAACTGAACTGAACTATTATGTAGTAAAGGAAAATAAACGATTTTCCCCAAACCAAACAACTAGTAAATAGCAGACTAGGACGGCGACTTCTGCAGTGGGACAGTGGTGGATCAGTGGGTCATCTGACCCTGATTGCATCTATCTCTCTGCTCCACACTTAGCTAAAGAGTAGTCTTGTCCTCATGATCCAAGATGGAGCTCCAGATATCATACCAATATCCGCCGCCAAGCCCCCTCCCTCACCTTCCGTCCCGCCTCCCACATTCACAGCCACGCCCACCCGCCTGGGTTCTCCCAGGGCCCAAGCGCCCCCTGCTGGCTCTTGATGAGACTGGGACAGACTTAACAGCACAGTTTTATTCCTGGGAATCTGCAGTGAGGTGTCTGTGGTCAGGGTGAACCCCAGGACAGAAGGTAGCGGGTCATTACTGGCCGGTGTTCAGTGGCTCCACCCGCAGCCAAAGTCCGCCCTCCGCGCGCAGGATCAGCTCTGGCTTCCGGCGTGGCTCCTCCTCATCCGGCAGGATGCGGAACCGCAGTAGCGTGAGCGCCAGCGCCACCTTCATCTCGTTCATGGCAAACGTCTGCCCAATGCAGTTCCTATAGGCATAAGTGAGGGCTCCGACTCTGCTGGGAAACCCTATCATGTTCGATCGTGCCCAGAAACTAACTGGGACACCCCTCCCCTCTGCAGGGATGGACAGGGAGGCTAACGGTGTCTGAGACACTTCTTCCACGTGGGCTTGCATGTTCCCTGAGCCCCAGCACCATCCTCAAACAATCCCCACCTCACACACCAGCTGGCCTTACCTGGGCCCTGCCGAAAAAGGAATGAAAGCCAGAGGTGATCTCTTCTGGGGAGCTTCTGGATCAAAGCGGAAGGGGTTGAATACCTGGAGGGCAGAGAGAGGCAGGGCTACTGGGTGGGACATCTCAGGATACCTGGACACCCCCAGATGTGAATAGAGTGGAGGAGTGTCTGATTTTCCCAGTGGAAGGCAGCACCTCAGGGTCTGCCCAGACCGATGGGTTGTGATGAATCCCGAAGATGCTGATGACACAGATGTTCCCTATGACAGAGGAGAGGGTGGTCAGGTCAAGGTCTCAGCTGATGGGACCACCAGCCTCCCTCACCCCCATTGTTTTGAGCACCTTTGGGGATGACTCTGCCATCTGGGAGCACAACATCTTGGGTACAGCGGCGGGAGATGACAGCAACAGGGGGATGCAAACGCAGACTCTCCTTGATGCACATGGTCAGGAAGGGCAACTGGGCCAGGTCGTCCCTAAGGAACCCCCAGACAATTATCCCGGGAGTAAAAACAGAGACACACCCCCAGCCCTCTTGCTGCCCTAAAGACCCTCTTTCCACCTCCCTCTGACTCTCATGGGGCTCCCCTGATAGCTCAGATGGTAAAGCGTCTGCCTACAATGCAGGAGACCTGGGTTCGATCCCTGGGTCAGGAAGAACCCCTGGAGAAGGAAATGGCAACCCACTCCAGTATTCTTGCCTGGAAAATCCCTTGGACTGAGGTTCCTGGTAGGCTACAGTCCATGGGGTCGCAAAGAGTCGGACATGACTGAGTGAATTCACTTTCACTTTTCTGACTTTCACTGCTATAACAAAATTAATTCCAGATGAACCAAAGATTTAAGAATTAGGATATCAATATCTCAAGTTACTATTAATAGAAGAAAACAGCCTGGTATTTTTAGAAGAATATCTGAGCAAAACACAACACTCCCAACATACTCTTTAAAGTGTTAACCCTTTAAAGTGTTAATAATTTAAAGCTTTTTGAATTATATATCAGCTTACAATGCAAAAAAAAGTCTCTATAATGGACATATAAGTTTATTTGAGTAAGTAAGTTTATTCTACTCCACACTGTATAGTGAGACAACCTAATATTATTAAGGTGTCAATACTTTCTAAATTAATGAGCATATTCAATGTAATTAAATAAAAATCTAGTTGGTTGGGGGAGGGGGGGACTTGGTAATCTTCAATTTGAAAGAATTGGAATTCATCAAAGCTAGGTCAGTTTGAAAACAGAAGATTGATACAGGATCTAGGGGGCTTCCCAGGTGGCTCTAGTGATAAAGAACCCTCCTGCCAATGCAGGAGACATAAGAGACTCTGGTTCGATCCCTGGGTCTGGAAGATCCTCTGGAGGAGGGCCTGGAAACCCACTCCAGTATTCATGCCTGGAGAATCCCATGGACAGAGGAGCCTGGTGGGCTACAGTCCAAAGGGTCGCAAAGAGCCAGACACGACCTAAGTGACTTAGCATGCACGCATGCATGGGGTCTAGAAAAATGGTACTGATGAGCCTATTTGTAGGGCCGGAATAGAGATGCAGATGTAGGGGACGGACTTGTAGACACAGTGGGGCAAGGAGAGGATGGGAAGATTTGAGAGAGTAGCACTGACACATATACAGTACCATGGGTAAAATAGACAGCCAGTGGGAAGCTGCTGTGTAACACAAGGAGTCCAGCTTGGCCCTCTGTGATGCCCTAGGAGGGGTGGGATGGGGGTGGGATGGGGGTGGGATGGGGGTGGGGGTGGGAGGGAGGGAGGGGATGTGTGTGTATATATATATATATATATATATATATATATATATATAGCTGATTCACATTGTAAGGAAGAAACCAACACAACATTGTAAAACAACTATCCTCCAATTTAAAAAAAAAATTTTTTTTAGAGAAGAAAATAAAAGATAATAGAAGACTGCAAGGTTTCCCAGGGGGTGCTAATGGTAAATAACCTGTCTGCCAGTAAAGGAAATGTAACAGACGTGGGTTCAATGCCTAGGTTGGGAAGATCCCCTAGAGGCAGATCTGGCAATCCACTTCAGAATTCCTGCCTGGAGAATCCCATGGACAGAGGAGGCTGGTGGGCCACAGTCCATAGAGTTGCAAAGAGTCAGACGTGACTGAAGCAACTGAACAGACACAGGAGAACCCAACCTACCAGATGTTAAGGCCTATTACCAAAGTGTAGTAATTTTTAAAAAGCGTGGTACTGTTGCAAGAACAGTAAGACAGACTCATGGAACAGAATAGAGAACTTGGAGATCAAACATGAATTGGTGAAAACCGCATCTGGAAAGGAGGCCCTGTAAACCACTGAGCAGTAGATGGATCACTGGTTGAAGGTATTCAGACAAGCGGTGATGTAGGAACAGAGCTAAATCCTCGGGAACTTCCTGGCAGTGTCGTGGTTAGGACTCTGCACTTGCACTGCAGGGGGCCTGAGTTCAAACCCTGGTCCAGGAACTGAGATCCCACAAGCCCTGTGACTCTACCAAAAAAAAAAAAAAATGTTTAAAAGAACTAAATCCGCATCTATTCAATATACAGAGTGGGGACTTCCCTGGTGGTCCAGTGGCTAAGAACCCACTTTGCAATGCAGGGGGTGTGGGTTCAATCCCTAATTGGAGAACTAAGATTCTGTGTGCTGAAACTAAGACCCAACACAGCCAAACAAATAAATAAATTTTTAAATATATACATATACACAGAATATAATCTCCTCTTATATGTGAAAGATAAAGCCATAATATTAGAAGACAATATAGGAGATATCTTCATGATCTAGGTGTAGGAAAGAATTCTTAAAATCCCAAAAGTACAAACTGGAAGGCAAAAAGAAATGGATAAATATGCACAGAATTAAGGAGATCTTCTAGTTAATAAAAGATACCAGGGGACTAAATTAACATTTATTACAGATGAGATAGCTGCAATAAATATATAGGTCTAGAAAAATACCTTGAATATACACGGAATTCCCACAAATCGACAAGAGAGGTAGCATGGCTCTGGGAGAAAAGTAAGCAGAGGACATGATCTAGGAATTCAGGGAACTGCAAACACTGAGATTTCAAATATGAAGAGATGTTCAGAATAACTGGTATCAGAAAAGGGGCAATTACATGGCAAATAGATGTTCAGTTCAGTTCAGTTGCTCAGTCGTGTCTGACTCTTTGTGACCCCATGGACTGCAGCACACCAGGCCTCCCTGTCCAGCACCAGCTCCTGGAGTTTACTCAAACTCATGTCCATCGAGTCAGTGATGCCATCCAACCATTTCATCCTCTGCCATCCTCTTCTCCTTCTGCCTTCAATCTTTCCCAGCATCAGGGTCTTTTCAAATGAGTCAGTTCTTTGCATCAGGTGGCTGAAGTATTGGAGTTTCAGCTTCAGCATCAATCCTTCCAATGAATATTCAGGATTTATTTCCTTTAGGATGGACTGGTTGGATCTCCTTGCTGTCCAAGGGACTCTCAAGAGTCTTATCCAACACCACTTTCAAAAGCATCAATTCTTAGGCACTGAGCTTTCCTCACATCCATACATGACTACTGGAAAAACCATAGCTTGGACTAGACCTTTTTTGGCAAAGTAATGTCTTTGCTTTTTAATATACTGTCTAGGTTGGTCATAACTTTTCTTCCAAGGAGCAAGCACCTTTTAATGTCATACTTCACATCTATTTGAGGCAAGAATTAATAGGGTGGATAATGGTAAGGAGTGGTTGAGGTTGTGCAGGTAGAGTGCTGGGTGCTGAAATGTGGAGGTGTGGACAGGGACCAAGCAGAGGGCATCAGCATTGTCAAGAAAAGGCAACATGTCTTTTACAGCCCAGCAAGCTGGCTCCTGGGTAGATTCAGAGAGCTTCTAGGACAGGTAAATAAAGACACATACACAAAGATGTTCATTGGGTGATGTGATGGGAGCTTCCTGGATAGCCAGTACTAAGGGATTGGAGAGGGAAGTACAAAGGGCTATTCTGGCCAACTGTGTTAACCAGATCTTCATTGCTTTGAAATGCCACGAAGTAAGGAATATTTGTATTCTCACATGTGCATTTTAGAGATTTTTGTTAGTTATATAAAAAATAAATGTATTGTTTGATATATTTGGTTGATAAATATTAATATGAAGTTTTTCATGTTCTTTGCTATTTTGAGTTCCATTATAGTTTCACGAATAAAGTCATTAGCAGAGGGAGCAAAAAATAAATAAATAAACGTAGGTACAGACTGAACAATGTTTGGAAGGGCACAGAAAACCATTGAAGGAAGAAATGGGGTTGGGACACTGGCATATGACAGAGGTTTATATGAGGTGGTGGATGTGTCAACTATCCTTATTGTAATCATTTTGCAATGTATACATATATCAGGTCATGTTGTACACCTAAAATGTACATAATGTTATACATTGATTATGTCTCAATAAAGCTAGGGTGGGGCTGATGGGAGGCTTAAGTTCATTGTAAATCCTTTCATGCCTTCTGTTTGGATTTTAACCAAGTGCATAATTTTTTGAAGTTTGGGGAAGCACAAAAACATTTTTCCATCTTACAGGACTGCTATGCTGAGCAAAACCGTGAAGTTGAGGGCATGGCCTCCTTTCTCTAGTCTTATATTTCCTCTCTATCCTTCAGTCTTTGGCCCAGAATCTTCCCCTGGACTCCCAGACTACAGCTCACTTCCTCCAGTTTGCCCCTGTATCTGCAAAGAGATATTTCTTTCTTTTTTAAAAAGAAAATGTATTTTATTTATTTTTGGCTGCATTGGCCTCGTGTCACGTGGGATCTTAGTTCCCTGACCAGGGATCAAACTCACATCCCTTGTATTGGAAGGTAGAGTCTTATCCACCAGACCACCAGGAAAGTCCCTGCTAAGAGATATTTCTAATACTCATATCTGACCTGCCCCTCCCCTGCTCAAATATCTCCCAAGGCTCCCCATTGCCCTCCTGCACTAGTCATGGATCTCCCTTCAAGAAAGAACCTGCTGGAGGGCTACAAGAAGAGCTGTCAGCTGACAGCCTCCAGCTATAGGGTCTCTGGGCTCTGCTGCAGGATTCAAGCCAAGTCCACACTTTCCCAGGCAGCTCACAGTCAATGACTGAGCACACTACTGCCTGACCATTTCTGCCCAACTTCACTTTTCCTTAATGGTGGCACACCTGCCCGTTTCTCTCTTTTATCCAATATTGGCTCCCTAAAGGACTTGAACTGATATATTTAAAAATTCTTAACATGACTTTCAAAACATTTAAAGAAGAGCTTCCATTACAAGTTCCAGCCTTACTGGGAGCCCCTCTGATACTCACACTGTATATTTCACAACTATCCAGCCACTTTTACTTCCAAACTCAGGCTCACTCCTGGCCTTTGCACAAGATATCCCCTTAGCCTGGACACTGTCCACTACCTACACCCAGAGCGGTGAATTCATATTCACTGTTTTACTATCAAGCCTTACCTACTTTCTTCTCCGCCCCAGCGGAAAAATCCCTGGACTAAGATGGCGGAGGAACAGGATGGGGAGACCACTTTCTCCCCCACAAATTCATCAAAAGGACATTTGAACGCTGAACAAATTCCACAAAATAACTTCTGAACGCTGGCAGAGGACACCAGGTGCCCAGAAAGGCAGCCCATTGTCTTTGAAAGGAGGTAGGACAAAATATAGAAGATAAAAAGAGAGACAAAAGAATTAGGGATGGAGATCCTTCCTAGGGAAGGAGTCATAAAAGAGGAGAAGTTTCCAAACACCAGGAAACCCTCTCACTGGCAGGTCTGTGGGGAGTTTTGGAATCTCAGAGGACGACATAACTGGGAGGAAAAATAAATAAATAAAACCCACAGATTATGTGCCTAATGGCAACTTCCAGTAGAGAAGTAGCCCAGACACTCACATCCGCCACTAGCAAGCGGGTGCTGAACAGGGAGGTGCAAGCTGCATTGCTTAGGGTAAGGACGGAGCCTGAATGCCCCGAGGGCAATCTGAGGGAGCTTACGTGAGATAGAAACCTAAACTGTGGGATAGCCAGAGAGAGAGAAAGAGAGAGAGAGAGAGAGAGAGAGAGAGAGAGAGAGAGAGAGAGAGAGAGAACTTTCCCGCGAAAAACCCTAAGCTAAAACTCCTTATTGCCAAATTCAGACTTAAACTGAAGAGAGTAGGGATAACCACTAGACCATTCAGGTATGATCTAAATTAAATCCCTTATGACCATACAGTGGAAGTGAGAAATAGATTTAAGGGACTAGATCTGATAGACAGAGAGCCTGATGAAATATGGGCAGAGGTTCGTGACATTGTACAGGACACAGGGATCAAGATCATCCCCATGGAAAAGAAATGCAAAAAGGCAAAATGGTTTTCTGAGGAGGCCTTACAAAAAGCTGTGAAAAGAAGAGAAGCAAAAAACAAAGGAGAAAAGGAAAGATATTCCCATTTGAATGCAGAGTTCCAAAGAATAGCCAGAAGAGATAAGAAAGCCTTCCTCAGAAATCAATACAAAGAAATAGAGGAAAACAACAGAATGGGAAAGACTAGAGATCTCTTCAAGAAACTTAGAGATACCAAGGGAACATATCATGCAAAGATGGATTTGATAAAGGACAGAAATGGTATGGACCTAACAGAAGCAGAAGATATTAAGAAGAGGTGGCAAGAATACACAGAAGAACTGTACAAAAAAGATCTTCACGAACCAGACAATCACAATGGTGTGATCACTCACCTAGAGCCAGACATCCTGGAATGTGAAATCAAGTGGGCCTTAGAAAGCATCACTATGAACAAAGCTAGTGGAGGTGATGGAATTCCAGTTGAGCTATTTCAAATCCTGAAAGATGATGCTGTGAAAGTGCTGCACTCAATGTGCCAGCAAATTTGGAAGACTCAGCAGTGGCCACAGGACTGGAAAAGGTCAGTTTTCATTCCAATCCCTAAGAAAGGCAACCCCAAAGAATGCTCAAACTACCGCACAATTGCACTCATCTCACACGCTAGTAAAGTAATGCTCAAAATTCTCCAAGCCAGGCTTCAGCAATACGTGAACAGAGAACTTCCAGATGTTCAAGCTGGTTTTAGAAAAGGCAGAGGAACCAGAGATGAAATTGCCAATATCCGATGGATCATCGGAAAAGCAAGAGAGTTCCAGAAAAACATCTATTTCTGCTTTATTGACTATGCCAAAGCCTTCGACTGTGTGGATCACAATAAACTGTGGAAAATTCTGAAAGAGATGGGAATACCAGACCACCTGACCTGCCTCTTGAGAAACCTGTATGCAGGTCAGGAAGCAACAGTTAGAACTGGACATGGAACAACAGACTGGTTCCAAATAGGAAAAGGAGTATGTCAAGGCTGTATATTGTCACCTTGCTTATTTAACTTATATGCAGAGTACATCATGAGAAACGCTGGGCTGGAGGAAGCACAAGCTGGAATCAAGATTGCCGGGAGAAATATCAATAACCTCAGATATGCAGATGACCCTTATGGCAGAGAGTGAAGAGGAACTAAAAAGCCTCTTGATGAAAGTGAAAGAGGAGAGTGAAAAAGTTGGCTTAAAGCTTAACATTCAGAAAACTAAGATCATGGCATCTGGTCCCATCACCTCATGGGAAATAGATGGGGAGACAGTGGAAACAGTGTCAGACTTTATTTTTTTTGGAATCCAAAATCACTGCAGATGGTGATTGCAGCCATGAAATTAAAAGACGCTTACTCCTTGGAAGAAAGTTATGACCAACCTAGATAGCATATTAAAAAGCAAAGACATTATTTTGCCAACAAAGGTCCTTCTGGTCAAGGCTAAGGTTTTTCCAGTGGTCTTGTATGGATGTGAAAGTTGGACTGTGAAGAAAGCTGAGCACCAAAAAATTGATGCCTTTGAACTGTGGTGTTGGAGAAGACTCTTGAGAGTCCCTTGGACTGCAAGGAGATCCAACCAGTCCCTCCTAAAGGAGATCAGTCCTGGGTGTTCATTGGAAGGACTGATGCTGAAGCTGAAACTCCAGTACTTTGGCCACCTCATGCGAAGAGTTGACTCATTGGAAAAGACCCTGATGCTTGGAGGGATAGGGGGCAGGAGGAGGAGGGGACAGCAGAGGATGAGATGGCTGGATGGCATCACCGACTTGATGGGCATGAGCTTGAATAAACTCCAGGAGTTGGTGATGGACTGACAGGGAGGCCTGGCGTGCTGCAGTTCATGGGGTCACAAAGAGTCAGACATGACTGAGTGACTGAACTGAACTGAATTGAAGGCACTGCTGGGCCAATCACAGAACAAAGGACTGAGCAAATACCAGAGGAGAGCTAGTGGGCACTGGACCGGCCCATCCCCCTCTGGAGGCAGGGAGGCAGGTGGACGGCAGCCAGAGCCAGAAAGGGGCAATCTGGGCCCCTAGACGGCATCCTCTCCCAAACTGTGAGCAGGCTCCCACTTGCCAGCCAAGTCTTCCTGGGATCCTGGACAGTTGACATCCATCAGGAGGGTCGCAGCCAGAGATCAGTGCCCCAGAAGAGACACAAGGCACACCTGAGACAGCGCTCCCACTGTGCACCCAGGAAACCAAACGGCTGGGACGGGGGAGGTGATAAGATTCCCAGCCCACCTGGGGAGAGTGTGCTCACCAAGCACCTGGTCACCCGAGCTGCTCGGACCTGGGAAGGGCACAAAACGCAGGCCTTTGTGGAGTACCCGAGAACCTGAACCTGAGCAGCTTAGACCTGGGAAGTGCACGCAACCCAGGGTCCACTTTAGACAGTTCCCCTGCAGAGCAACCTGGAGCCTGAGCAGTGTAGACAATGAAAGCACACACAACGTGAACGGGGGCAAACCCAGTGTGGCCCAGACACTGCGAGCAATCCCCACACAAGCCAGTGATATTTGTTTGCAGTGCTCCTCCCTCCCAACAGCACGACTGAACAAGTGAGCCTAGATAAGAGACCACCTTTGCCCCCTTGTGTCGGGGTGGAAATTAGACACTGAAGAGACTTGCAAACAGAAGAAGCCAAAATAAACATAGGGAACCACTTTGGAAGTGACATGTGCAACAGATTAAAACCCTGTAGTTAGCACAGACTACATTGGAAGGGGCCTATAGGTCTTGAGAAGTATAAGCAGAAACAAGGAACTATCTGAAACTGAACTTATCCTACACTGACCGACTCCAGAGAAATTCCTAGATCTATTTTTACTATTATCATTTTTTAATTTTTTTTAATTTTTAAGCCCTCTATTACTCCTTTAATTTTCATTTTTATAACCTACTACTACCTTACCAAAAAAAGACCCTATTTTTAAAGCAAACTTCTTATATATTTTTTATAATCTTTGTGATTTTGTTTTGTTTGCTTTTTTTTTTTTTTTTTTTTTTTGCTTTTTTAATATTGTGTTTTTGAGAGACTAACCTCTCTAGATTTTTAATTTTTGATTTTTGGTGTTTGTTATCAATTTTGTGCCTTTAAGAACCCAATCTTCAGTACCCATTTTTACTTAGGAGTGTGATTACTGGCTTGATTTACCTCTCACCCTTTTGACTCTCTTTTTTCTCCCCAGGTCACCTCTATCTCCTCCCTCCCCCTTCTCTTCTCTACCCAACTCTGTGAATCTCTTTGGCTATTCCTGGCTGTGGAGAACACTTAGGGAACTGATTACTGGCTAGATCTGTCTCACTCCTTTTGACCACCCCCACTCCCTTCTCCTCCTGGTCACCTCTATCTCCTTCCTCCCTCTTCTCTTCTCTATGTATCTCCATGAACCTCTCTGGCTGTTCCAGGCTGTGAATAGCACATAGGGATTTGATTACTGGCTAGATTGCTCTCTCCCCCTTTTGATCCCCACTCTTCTCCTCCTGGTCACCTCTATCTCCCTCCTCCCTCTTCTCTTCTCCATGTAACTCTGTATATCTCTCTGGGTGTTCCTCACTGTGGAGAATCTTTTCTCCATTAACCTAAATGTTTTATCATCAGTGCTGTATGGATGGAGAAGTCTTCAGGCTAGTGTAAGAATAAGACTGAAAACCAGAGGCAGGAGGCTTAAGTCCAAATCCTGAGAACACCAGAGAACTCCTGACTCCAGGGAACATTAATCAATAAGAGCTCATCCAGAAGCCTCCATACCTACACTGAAACCAAGCTCCACCCAAGAGCAAACAAGTTCCAGAGAAAGATACATCACACTAATTCTCCAGCAAAGCAGGAACATAGCCCTGAGCTTTAATATACAGGCTGCCCAAAGTCACTCCAAACCCATAGACATCTCAAAACCCACTACCGGACACTTCATTGCACTCCATAGAGAAGAAATCCAGCTCCACCAACCAGAACACCAATGCAAGCTTCCCTAATCAGGAAACCTTGACAAGCTACTCATCCAACCCCACCCACAGGGAGGAACCTCCACAATAAAGAGGAACCACAAACTGCCATAATACAGAAAGGCCACCCCAAATGAAGCAATCTAAACAACATGAAAAGGCAGAGAAATACTCAGCACGTAAAGGAACATGATAAATGCCCACCAAACCAAACAAAAGAAGTGGAGATAGGGAGTCTACCTGAGAAAGAATTCAGAATAATGATAGGAAAAATGATGCAAAATCATGAAAACAAAATGTAGTTACAGATAAATAGCCTAGAGACAAGGATTGAGAAGATGCAAGAAATGTTTAACAAGGACCTAGAAGAAATAAAAAGAGTCAATTAATAATGAATAATGCAATAACTGAGTTCAAAAGCACTCTGGAGGGAACGAACAGTAGAATAACTGAGGCAGAAGATAGGATAAGTGAGGTAGAAGATAGAATGGTGGAAATAAATTAAGCAGAGAGGAAAAAAGAAAAGAGAATTAAAAGAAATGAACAAACTAGTACAGGCACTATGGAAAACAGTGTGGAGATTTCTTAAAAAACTGGAAACAGAACTGCCATATGACCCAGC
Organism: Cervus elaphus; assembly: GCF_910594005.1. Lineage (NCBI taxonomy): Eukaryota > Metazoa > Chordata > Mammalia > Artiodactyla > Cervidae > Cervus > Cervus elaphus. Next base: position 11,460,931 of record NC_057823.1, read on the forward strand.
AATACCACTTCTGGGCATACACACTGAGGAAACCAGATCTGAAAGAGACATGTGCACCCCAATGTTCATCGCAGCACTGTTTATAATTGCCAGGATATGGAAGCAACCTAGATGCCCATCAGCAGATGAATGGATAAGGAAGCTGTGGTACATATACACCATGGAATATTACTCAGCCGTTAAAAAGAATTCATTTAAATCAGTCCTAATGAGATGGATGAAACTGGAGCCCCTTATACAGAGTGAAGTAAGCCAGAAAGATAAAGAACATTACAGCATACTAACACATATATATGGAATTTAGAAAGATGGTAACGATAACCCTATATGCAAAACAGAAAAAGAGACACAGAAATACAGAACAGACTTTTGAACTCTGTGGGAGAAGGTGAGGGTGGGATGTTTCAAAAGAACAGCATGTATACCATCTATGGTGAAACAGATCACCAGCCCAGGTGGGATGCATGAGACAAGTGCTCAGGCCTGGTGCACTGGGAAGACCCAGAGGAATCGGGTGGAGAGGGAGGTGGGAGGGGGGATCGGGATGGGGAATACATGTAAATCTATGGCTGATTCATATCAATGTATGACAAAACCCACTGAAATGTTGTGAAGTAATTAGCCTCCAACTAATAAAAAAAATAAAAAAATAAAAAATAATTTTTTTAATTTAAAAAAGAAAAAAAAAAGAAATGAGGACAACCTCAGAGACCTCTGGGACAATGTCAAACACCCCAACACTTGAATCATAGGAGTCCCAGAAGAAGAAGATGAAAGGCCATGAGAAAAGACTTGAGGAGATAATAGTTGAAAACTTCCCTAAAATGGGGAAGTAAATAGCCACCCAAGTCCAAGAAACCCAGAGTCCCAAAAAGGATAAACCCAAGGCAAAACACCCCAAGACACAAATTATTCAAATTAGCAAAGATCAAACACAAAGAACAAATATTAAAAGCAGCAAGGGAAAAACAACAAATAACACATAAGAAGATTTCCAAAAGGATAACAGCTGATCTTTTAACAGAAACTCTTTAGGCCAAAAGGGATTGGCAGGACATACTTAAAGTGATGAAAGAGGAAAACCTACAACCCAGATTACTGTACCCAGAAAAGATCTTATTCAAATATGAAGGAGAAATCAAAAGTTTTACAGACAAGCAAAAGCTGAGAGAATTCAGCACCACCAAACCAGCTCTTCAACAAATGCTAAAGGATTTTCTCTAGACAGGAAACACAGAAAAGGTGTATAAACTAGAACCCAAAACAACCAGTAAATGGCAACAGGATTATACTTATCAATAAGTACCTTAAATGTAAATTGGTTGAATGCCCCAACCGAAAGACAAAGACTGGCAGAATGGATATGAAAACAAGACCCCTATATATGCTGTCTACAAGAGACCCACCTCAAAACAAGGGACACATACAGACTGGAAGTGAAGGGCTGGAAAAAGATATTTCACACAAATGGAGAACAAAAGAAAGCAGGAGTAGCAATACTCATATCAGATAAAATAGACGTTGAAATAAAGGCTGTGAAAAGAGACAAAGGACACTACATAAGGATCAAAGGATCAATCCAAGAAGAAGATATAATAATTATAAATATATATGCACCCAACATAGGAGCACCACAATATGTAAGGCAAATGCTAACAAGTATGAAAGGGGAAATTAACAATAACACAATAATAGTGGGAGACTTTAATACCCCCACTCACACCTATGGAGAGATCAACTAAACAGAAAATTAGCAAGGAAACACAAACTTTAAATGATACAATGGGCCAGTTAGACCTAATTGATATCTATAGGACATTTCACCCCAAAACAATAATTTCACCTTTTTCTCAAGTGCACACGGAACCCTCTCCAGGACAGATCACATCCTGGGCCTTGGTAAATTCAAAAAATTTGAAATCATTCCAAGTATCTTCTCTGATCACAACGCAGTAAGATTAGATGTCAATTACAGGGGAAAAAACTACTAACAATTCCAACATATGGAGGCTAAACGACATGTTTCTGAATGACCAACAAATCATAGAAGAAATAAAAAAAGAAAGCAAAATATGCATAGAAACTGGTGAAAATGAAAACACAACAACCCAAAACCTATGGGACACTGTAAAATCAGTGCTAAGGGGAAGGTTCATAGCAATACAGGCTTACCTCAAGGAACAAGAAAAAAAGTCAAATAAATAACCTAACTCTACACCTAAAGCAACTAGAAAAGGAAGAAATGAAGAACCCCAGGGCTAGTAGAAGGAAAGAAATTATAAAAATTAGGGCAGAAATAAATGCAAAAGAAACAAAAGAGACCATACCAAAAATCAACAAAGTTAAAAGCTTGCTCTTTGAGAAGATAAATAAAATTGACAAACCATTAGCCAGACTCATCAAGATAAAAAGGGAGAAGAATCAAATCAACAAAATTAGAAATGAAAATGGAGAAATCACAACAGACAACACAGAAATACAAAGGATCATAAGAGACTATTATCAGCCATTATATGCCAATAAAATGGACAACTTGGAAGAAAGAGACAAATTCTTAGAAAAGCATAACTTTCCAAAACTGAACCAGGAAGAAATAGAAAATCTTATCAGACTGATCACAAGCATGGAAATCAAAACTGTAATCAGAAATCTTCCAGAAAACAAAAGCCCAGGACCAGGTGGCTTCAAAGTTGAATTCTACCAAAAATTTAAAGGAAAGCTATAAAAAAAAAATAAAAATAAAAAATTTTTAAAAAAATTAAAAAATAAAATAAATAAATAAATAAATAAAGGAAAGCTAACACCTATCCTACTCAAACTCTTCCAGAAAATTGCAGGAGAAGGCAAACTTCCAAACACATTCTATGAGGCCACCATCACTCTAATACCAAAACCAGACAAATATGCCACAAAAAAAACAAAACTACAGGCCTATATCACTGCTGAACATAGATGCAAAAATCCTTAACAAAATTCTAGCAAACAGAATCCAACCACATATTAACAATATCATACATCATGACCAAGTGGGCTTTATCCCAGGGATGCAAGGATTCTTCAATATCAGCAAATCAATCAATGTAATACACCACATTAACAAATTGAAAGATAAAAATCATATGATTATCTCAATAGATGCAGAGAAAGCCTTTGACAAAATTCAACATCCATTTATGATAAAAAAAAAAAACCCTCCAGAAAGCAGACATAGAAGGAACATACCTCAACATAATAAAAGCTATATATGACAAACCCTCAGCAAACATTATCCTCAATGGTGAAAAATTGAAAGCATTTCTCCTAAAGTCAGGAACAAGACAGGGGTGCCCACTCTCACCACTGCTATTCAACATAGTTTTGCAAGTTTTGGCCACAGCAATCAGAGCAGAAAAAGAAATAAAAGGAATCCAGATTGGAAAAGAAGAAGTAAAACTTTACCGTTTTCAGATGGTATGATCCTCTACGTAGAAAACCCTAAAGACTCTACCAGAAAATTACTAGAGCTAATCAATGAATATAGTAAAGTTGCAGGATATAAAATTAACACAGAGAAATCCCTTGCATTCCTATACATGAACAATGAGAAAACAGAGAAATTAAGGAAACAATCCCATTCACCATTGCAACGAAAAGAATAACATACTTAGGAATAAATCTACCTAAAGAAACAAAAGACCTATATATAGAAAACTATAAAATACTGATGAAAGAAATCAAAAAGGACACAAATAGATGGAGAAATATACCATGTTCATGGATTGGAAGAATCAATATAGTGAAAATAAGTATACTACCCAAAGCAATCTATAGATTCAATGCAATCCCTATCAAGCTACCAAAGGTATTTCTCACAGAACTAGAACAAATAATTTCACAATTTCTATGGAAATACAAAAAACCTCAAATAGCCAAAGCAATCTTGAGAAAGAATGAACCTGGAGGAATCAACCTGCCTGACTTCAGGCTCTACTACAAAGCTGCAGTCATCAGGACAGTATGGTACTGGCACAAAGACAGAAATATAAATCAATGGAACAATATAGGAGGCCCAGAGATAAATCCACACACCTATGGATGCCTTATCTTTGACGAAGGAGGCAAAAATATACAACGGAGAAAAGGCAATCTGTTTAACAAGTGGTCCTGGGAAAACTGGTCAATCACTTGTAAAAGAATGAAACTAGAACACTTTCTAACACCATACACAAAAATAAACTCAAATTAGATTAAAGATCTAAATGTAAGAACAGAAACTATAAAACTCCTAGAGGAAAACATAGTCAAAACACTCTCTGACATAAATCACAGCAGGATCCTCTATGACCCACCTCCCAGAGTAATGGAAATAAAAGCAAAAATAAACAAATGGGACCTAATTAAACTTAAAAGCTTTTGCACAACGAAGGAAACTATAAGTAAGGTGAAAAGACAGCCTTCAGAATGGGAGAAAATAATAGCAAATGAAGCAACTAACAAAAGGATTAATCTCAAAAATATACAACCAAATCCTACAGCTCATTTCCAGAAAAATAAATGACCCAATTTAAAAAATGGGCCAAAGAACTAAGCAGACATTTCTCCAAAGAAGACAGACAGCTAACAAACACATGAAAAGATGCTCAACATCACTCATTATCAGAGAAATGCAAATCAAAACCACAATGAGGTACCATCTCACACCAGCCAGAATGGCTGCTATCAAAAAGTCTACAAACAATAAATGCTGGAGAGGGTGTGGAGAAAAGGGAGCCCTCTTACACTGTTGGTGGGAATGCAGACTAGTACAGCCACTATGGAGAACAATGTGGAGATTTCTTAAAAAACTGGAAATAGAACTGCCATATGACCCAGCAATCCCACTGCTGGGCATACACACCGAGGAAACCAGGATTGAAAGAGACATGTTTACCCCAATGTTCATCACAGCACTGTTTATAATAGCTAGGACATGGAAGCAACCTAGATGTCCATCGGCAGACATCGGATAAGAAAGCTGTGGTACATATACACAATGGAATATTAATCAGCCATTAAAAAGAATACATTTGAATCAATTCTAATGAGGTGGATGAAACTGGAGCCTATTATACAGAGTGAAGTAGGTCCCAGTGAAAAACACCAATACAGTATACTAACGCATATATATGGAATTTAGGAAGATGGTAACGATGACCCTATATGCGAGACAGCAAAAGAGACATAGATGTATAGAACAGACTTTTGGACTGTGTGGGATAAGGCAAGGGTGGGATGATTTGAGAGAATAGCATTGAAACATGTATATTATCATATGTGAAACAGATCACCAAGCCAGGTTCGATGCATGAGACAAGGTGCTCAGGGCTGGTGCACTGGGATGACCCTGAGGAGTTGGATGGGGAGGGAGGTGGGAGGGGGGTTCAGGACGTGGAACACATGTGCACCCAAGGCTGATTCATGTCAATGTGTGGCAAGACTCACTACAATATTGTAAAGTAATTAGCCTCCAATTAAAATAAATAAATTTTTCAAAAAAGAAAAATCCCTGGAATAGACTATTACATGGGAATCAGAAAAGAACAAAAATTAAGAGAAATGAGAGTCTTTTCGAGGAAAATGCAACTTCAGGCAGAAAATTAAGAGAGGGGGGAAAAAGACTTCATATGCTGAATATATATTCAGTGGCATCTGTTCTACACATATTATCCCAGTACTCCAAATATCACTGTGGGGGAGAGATTCCCCATCCCATTCCCAATTTATAGAGGAGAAAAATGGTATTCATAAAAGGAAACTGATTTTATTAAAGTGGCATAGCAAGTTAGTAAGGACATTAATGTGGATGCTCAGATCTTTCTGTCCCAAAAGCCTACAAACTTTCACCTGCTATTCAGACTAGGTATCAGACCCTGCCTCTGGGCTCTGCTCCTATTCCCACTGGGCAATAATTATAGAATCAACAAAAAAGATCTTTCCAGGTTCCCACCTGGAAAGCAGAGGCAGTGGGAAGGGGTCAGGAGCACACCATGAGGACTTGCACTCACCATTCAATCTCTTTAGGCTCGCGGTCCCTCAGGAGCTCTTGCACCTCCTGCCGGCAGCGCTCCTGGTATTCTGGGTGCTTTGCCAGGTTGTACAGGATCCAGGAGAGGCCACTGGCTGTGGTGTCATGGCCTGAGGGGCAGCCAGACAGACTTGGGTCTCTGGGCTACTTCAGCACCAAAGGGCGGACCACACCAAGCCACCCTTCCCCACCTCCCCACAAAGAAGATGGGAAGGATAGGCAAGATGGGGTGATCCAGCACCCGCCAAGTCCACAGGATGAAGAGACCCCTGCCCATTCTCTAGTCCCACACTGGGACCCTCACCCTCAAACATGAAGGTGTCAGCTTCAGCTCGGATATCTTCATCTGACAATCCCTTCCCATCTTCATCCTGAACAGAAAGCAAGATCCCCAGAGTCACACCAGCTCTGAGGACACCTGAGCCTAATCTGAGATTGTCCCTGAAGCTCCATCATCCAAGCAGGATCCTTCCCTCTTCATCTCCATAGCCCACTCCACCCCCAGGGGCCTCCTCCCTGGTCTCCTGCTTCCTGTTTACTCCTTCCAGGCAACCTTCTACACAGTCACATCTGAAACTTCTCTCTGACCTGCTCCTCCCTTCCTCTATGAGCATCCTCTATGACTCCCTAGCACTCTCTTGATCAAGTCCAAGTTCTTTAATCCGTCCTTTGAAACGAACATCCAGTCTACCTCTTGAATTGAGATCCCAGAGAAGCCCACCTTGAGGCTTTCTGGGTGCCTTAGCAGTAAAAAATCTGCCTGCAGTGCAGGGGCTGGGAAGATCCCCTGGAGGAGGGCATGGCAACCCACTCAGTGTTCTTGCCTGGATAATCCCATGGACAGAAGAACCTGGTGGGCTACAGTCGATAGGGTCACAAACAGTTGTACATGACTGAAGCAATATAGCATGCACACACACACACACACACACACACACACAAGAAGCCTACCTTGGCCAACAGGAGCACATCAATGAAGTCCAAAGTCTTGGTCTTAGTCTTGGTTTTGAGGAATTCTTGGGAACCCTGACTGGTTAGAGTATGACGCCTCTTCTGGATGACGGCATCTGTGAAGTCATGCACCAGGCGGCAGGCCCTGTAGAAGCGCTTCCCTTCAGGAGTAAGGTAGTACAAGAAGTCCACGTGCAGGAAGATCTGCTCAATTCGTTTCGTCACCAGGGCACTGAGCTCCAAGATGGCAGCAATATATTCGCTGGCTTTCCTACAGGGTCAGACCAGAGAAAGCCTTAAGAAGCAGTACTGTGGGACTTCCCTGGTGGTCCAGTGGTTAGGGCTCTATGCTTCTACTGCAGGGGGCACAGGTTGGATCCCTGGTTGGGGAACTAAGATCCCATAAGCTACATGGCATCGCCAAAAAAAAAAAAAAAAAAGAAGAAGGCCATCTCTCCTTAGAAACTCTGATTCCTAATAGGAAGTCTTGGGAACCCTGATCACTTCTGGATTTCAGATGTTTTAAGCTATTGTCTTCCTTCATGATCTCATACTGTGAGGAGCACTTCTGGTCAGTTACCCAGGACCACATCCCATTCAGTCACATTTCTCTCTCTGACCCCCATCTCTGTGAGCTCCCTCATGTCCTAGACATCAGGGCAGAGCATGGGAATCACCCTCATTTCTCCTCTCTCCCACACAATATCTGGGCCTGCCAGTATCTTTCTCAGTTTTCCCCAAATCTGCCCCATTTTCTCCACCAAGCTCAAACTTCCTCCCCTCTGTGGTCTCCTCATATCCTGTGTCTACACAACAGTCTTCTCTCCAGTCAGATATCCAAGCTCATCTTTGACCAAGATCCTCATGTACCCAAAGGTCTTCCACAGCTCCCAGGAAACCTCAGGATGAAGTTCATATCCTCTTTGTCTGGCTTCAGATTGTCCTGAAGATAGAACTCTGCCCATTCCTCCAACCTCATACCAAAGATGTCTCCTCACAGCTACACAGGCTCTGCTCCTCCTGGCCTCCTGGCTTTTATCAAACAGTTCTGCCTACCTGCAAGAATCACTCCTACTCTTTCCCTTCCCTGTCCTTCAGCATCCAGCTCTGACCTACCTCCTTCAAGAAGACCCTTCTGATTACCTTGGTCCATCCCCCCTCACCCTCTGCTCCCTCTGCTCTTCATGTTTCCCAGGCCCTTGGCTGAGACTCACTCTTGGCAATTGCTGTCATAACTGAAGACGCATTTCTGCAGACTGTCCAGGGTCATGAGGCTGATGTGTTCAAACATGTCCAGACGAGTGCTGCCCTCCAAGGCCAGGCGTTGCCACTTAGCCTAAACACAAAAGAGAGCAAGGTTAGGGCTGGGACTTCCCCCTCATGAGTCCCTGCCCAATCCCAACCACCTGGTTGAATTCCATGAGACCCAACCTTTTGGTCCTGTGCTCCAAACACCCATCCCCAGGGAAGACCAGGCTTGAGTGAGAGTGGAATCCCCTACTATCAAAACATGAAGACCCTACAGCTGGGAGTCAGGAGACCTGGACTCAAGGTCCGGCTCTGCCTCTTATGTTCTGTGTGCCCTGGGTTAACTCGTTGCTTTCCATTTGGCTTTTCCACTATCCAGTTCTTAGTAGCAGTTAAGATGACCTGTTCAAACTACCTTGCAATTGCACTCATTTCACATGCTATCAAGGTCACACTCAAAATTCTTCAAGCTAGGTTCCAACAGTATATGAACGAAGAACTTCCAGAAGTACAAGTTGGATTTAGAAAAGGCAAAGGAATCAGCGGTCAAATTGCCAACATTCGTTGGATCACAGAGAAAGCAAAAGGATTCCAGAAAAACATCTAATTCTGCTCCATTGACTACATGAAAGCCTTTGACCAGGTGGATTATGAAAAACTGGAAAATTCTTAAAGAGATGGGAATGCTAGATTACCTTACCTGATGCTTGAAAAACCTGTATGCGGGTCAAGAAGCAATAGAACTGGACATGGAACAATGGATTGGTTCAAAACTGGGAAAGGAGTACAACAAGGCTGTATACTGTCACACTGTTTATTTAATTTATATACAGAGTACATCATGCAAAATGCCAAGCTAGATGAATCACAAGCTGGAATCAAGATTGACAGGAGAAATATCAACAACCTCAGATATGCAGATGATACCACTATAATGGCAGAAAGCAAAGAGGAACTAAAGAGCCTCTTGATGAAGGTGAAAGAGGAGAGTGAAAAGCTGTCTTGAAACTCAACATTCAAAAAACTAAGATCATGGCATTCACTCCCATCACTTCATGGCAAACAGATAGGGAAAAGGTCAAAACAGTGACAACTTTTATTTTCCTGGACATCAAAATCATTGTGGATGGTGATTGCAGCAGTGAAATTAAAAGACACTTGCTCCTTGGAAGAAAAGCTATGACAAACCTAGACAGTGTGTCAAAAAGCAGAGACATCACTTTGCTGACAAAAGTCCATACAGACAGAGCTGTTTTTTCCCATCAGTTCAGTTCAGTCGCTTGGTCGTGTCCAACTGTTTGTGACTCCATGAACCACAGCATGCCAGGCCTCCCTGTCCATCACCAACTCCCGGAGTTTACCCAAACTCATGTCCGTTGAGTCGGTGATGCCATCCAACCATCTCATCCTCTGTTGTCCCCTTCTCCTCCTGCCTTCAATCTTTCCCAACATCAGGGTCTTTTCAAATGAGTCAGCTCTTCACATCAGGTGGCCAAAACATTGGCATTTCAGCTTCAATATCAGTCCTTCCAATGACACCCAGGACTGATTTCCTTTAGGATGGACTGGTTGGATCTCCCTGCGGTCCAAGGGACTCTCAAGAGTCTTCTCCAACACCACAGTTCAAAAGCATCGATTCTTCTGCACTCAGCTTTCTTCATAGTCCAACTCTCACATCCATACATGACTACTGGAAAAACCATAGCCTTGACTAGATGGACCTTTGTTGACAAAGTAATGTCTCTGCTTTTTAATATGCTGTCTATGTTGGTCATAACTTTCCTTCCAAGGAGTAAGTTTTAATTTCACGGCTGAAATCACCATCTGCAGTGATTTTGGAGCCCAGAAAAATAAAGTCTGACACTGTTTCCACTGTTTCCCTGTCTATTTGCCATGAAGTGATGGGACTGGATGTCATGATCTTAGTTTTCTGAATGTTGAGCTTTAAACCAACTTTTTCACTCTCCTCTTTCACTTTCACCAAGAGGTTCTTTAGTTCTTCTTCCATTTCTGCCATAAGGGTGGTGTCACCTGCATATCTGAGGTTATTGGTATTTCTCCCAACAATCTTGATTCCAACCTGTGCTTCATCCAGCCCAGCGTTTCTCATGATGTACTCTGCTTATAAGTTAAATAAGCAAGGTGACAATATACACAGCCCTGACATACTCCTTTTCCTATTTGGAAAAAGTCTATTGTTCCATGTCCAGTTCTAACTGTTGCTTCCTGACCTGCATACAGGTTTCTCAAGTAGTCATGTACAAATTTGAGAATTGGACCATAAAGAAGTCTGAGGGCCGAAGAACTGATGTTTTCAAATTGTGGTGCTGGAGAAGACTCTTGAGAGTCCCTTCGACTGCAAGGAGATCAAACTTATCAGTCTTAAAGGAAATCAACCTGAGTATTTATTGGAAGGACTGATGCTGAAGCTGAAGCTCCAATACTTTGGCCACCTGATGTGAATAGCTGACTCATTGGAAAATACCCAGATTCTGGGAAAGACTGTGGGCAAGAGAAGAAGGGGTTGACAGAAGATAAGATGGTAGGATGGCCTGACTGACTCAGTGGACATGAGTTTGAGCAAACTCCAGGTGATAGTAAAGGACAGGACAGCCTGGTGTGCTACAACCCATGAGGTTGCAAAGAGTCGGGCCCAACTTAGCGACTGAACAACAACAAAGATAACCTGCATTGGTGTTGCACAAACCAAGTTAGAATACCTGCTTCACTAGGCATAGCTCACTTACTAAATGAGCTATCTTGGGCAATCTCCCTAACCTCTCTAACCTTCCATTTCATTATCCTTAAAGTGGCAATTATAATCATCTCTACCTCATAGGATTGTGAAAATAAATTAGACAACACATGTCATGGACCTGGCTCACTGTTCCATTTCCTTCTCCAGGGGATCTTCCTGACCCAGGGATTGAACCCATGCCTCCCACATTGCAGGCAGACTGTTTACCCTCTGAGCCACCAAGGAAGGCCCTTCTGATATACAATAAGTGTTAAATAACTTTTAACTATCATCATCATCACTATCATAGTGAAAGACAACTGCAAACGGGTCCCCATTTCTTCATCCTTCCTTTTACTTTCACTCTTTGCAATGAGATTTCACAGCTCTTTCATTAGGAGGTGCAACCTCTTTCTCCACCTGTTGAATCTGGACTGAGCTGGGACTTGCTTCAGTCAACAGGAGATGGTGTGCTAGTTCCCAAACTAGGTTTCAAGAGATATTACATGTTTCTGCTCATTCTCTTGGAGCCCAGTCTCCACCATGCAGTCAATCTCAGGTGATGAGAGCTACAAGAAGATGAGAGACAAGTGCAGGAGTCCATTGTCCCACCAAGGCTATCCTAAACCAGTCGACAGCTAGCCAAGCTCCGAATACATGCCAAAGCTAAGCCCAGAACATCAGAGCTGTCTATATAACCCACCCATGACCACAAATGCATGCATGATTCCAACCAGGATGAGAAGAATGACTCAACTGATGTTTCATCTCATGAAAAATAATAAGCACTAATTCTTTCAAGTCCACAAGTTTTAGAGTGGTATGTAATGCAGAAAGAACTGCTGTGCAATGTTCATCATTTCTGTCCTAATTTACAGAGCTTCCATGAGGCAGACTAGCAACTAAAACTTTCTGAGTACCTAATATGTGCCAGGAACCTGATTCCATTATGTCATCTTGATCACCGTTTTGTTGTTGTTGTTCAGTCGCTAAGTCCTGTCTGACTCTTTGCAACCCCATGGACTGCAGCACGCCAGAATTCCCTGTCCTTCACTGCCTCCTGGAATTTGCTCAAATTCATGTCCATTGACTCAGTGATGCTATC